>NC_142825.1:490000-1090000 GCF_057945365.1 Rhopilema esculentum
TCCAACTTCAATAAAAAAAGGGGTGCTCCTTGCTAATCAAAAACATTTGGAGGACAAATGTTCATAACATGTGTTCATAAAGCAGTTGTCAGGTAGCGCGGGTGTTTGTTGTGAGTCGTGATTGAACTTAAATGGCCAACTCTTAAAATTCTCTCTCTTTTTCATCGGAAACTTGTGGATAGCAGCAAGAGAAAAACTATTGAACCAAAAAGAATAGTTTTTTGTATGCCTACTGGAAGTTGTCTTTGCCTGAATTCTAGATCTATGTGTTTTTGCTTATACTGAATTGATAGGGCGGCCTAGATATCATTGGTGATTGATCGTTCTCTCTTTAAGTCTACTTTGGCAAGAAGCTTTTGATGAATTTGTTGAGTAAATTATTCAATACACTAGTTATGTAGGGATTTTACTAAAAACATTATTGATGTTTTGATGAAGGTTGTATTCTACCCGTTGGGCAGGCAAAATATTTGTCAACAAAGTATTTTGTTCTTTCCCCCTTTGACTGCATTACCCACGTGTTACATTAAAACTTCTGTTGCATGTTCCACAAGGATTTTGTAATGCCAAGCCTAACATAATGCTAGCACCCAACATGCATGTTTATACATTTTGAATTTTGTAAAAATCAAGCCTAACATCATGCTAGCACCCAACATGCATGTTTATACATTTTGAATTTTGTAAAAATCAAGCCTAACATAATTCTAGCACCCAACATGCATGTTTATACATTTTGGATTTTGTAAAAATCAAGCCTAACATAATGCTAGCACCCAACATGCATGTTTATACATTTTGGATTTTGTAAAAATCAAGCCTAACATCATGCTAGCACCCAACATGCATGTTTATACATTTTGAATTTTGTAAAAATCAAGCCTAACATAATGCTAGCACCCAACACGCATGTTAATACATTTTGAATTTTGTAAAAATCAAGCCTAACATAATTCTAGCACCCAACATGCATGTTTATACATTTTGGATTTTGTAAAAATCAAGCCTAACATAATGCTAGCACCCAACATGCATGTTAATACATTTTGGATTTTGTAAAAATCAAGCCTAACATAATTCTAGCACCCAACATGCATGTTTATACATTTTGGATTTTGTAAAAATCAAGCCTAACATCATGCTAGCACCCAACATGCATGTTTATACATTTTGAATTTTGTAAAAATCAAGCCTAACATAATGCTAGCACCCAACACGCATGTTAATACATTTTGAATTTTGTAAAAATCA
This sequence comes from Rhopilema esculentum, assembly GCF_057945365.1. Lineage (NCBI taxonomy): Eukaryota > Metazoa > Cnidaria > Scyphozoa > Rhizostomeae > Rhizostomatidae > Rhopilema > Rhopilema esculentum. The sequence goes on from NC_142825.1 coordinate 491,252, forward strand.
AGCCTAACATAATGCTAGCACCCAACATGCATGTTTATACATTTTGAATTTTGTAAAAATCAAGCCTAACATAATGCTAGCACCCAACATGCATGTTTATACATTTTGGATTTTGTAAAAATCAAGCCTAACATAATGCTAGCACCCAACATGCATGTTAATACATTTTGGATTTTGTAAAAATCAAGCCTAACATAATGCTAGCACCCAACATACATGTTTATACATTTTGAATTTTGTAAAAATCAAGCCTAACATAATGCTAGCACCCAACATGCATGTTTATACATTTTGGATTTTGTAAAAATCAAGCCTAACATAATGCTAGCACCCAACATGCATGTTTATACATTTTGAATTTTGTAAAAATCAAGCCTAACATAATGCTAGCACCCAACATGCATGTTTATACATTTTGAATTTTGTAAAAATCAAGCCTAACATAATTCTAGCACCCAACATGCATGTTTATACATTTTGAATTTTGTAAAAATCAAGCCTAACATAATGCTAGCACCCAACACGCATGTTAATACATTTTGAATTTTGTAAAAATCAAGCCTAACATAATTCTAGCACCCAACATGCATGTTTATACATTTTGGATTTTGTAAAAATCAAGCCTAACATAATGCTAGCACCCAACATGCATGTTTATACATTTTGAATTTTGTAAAAATCAAGCCTAACATAATGCTAGCACCCAACATACATGTTTATACATTTTGAATTTTGTAAAAATCAAGCCTAACATAATGCTAGCACCCAACATGCATGTTTATACATTTTGGATTTTGTAAAAATCAAGCCTAACATAATGCTAGCACCCAACATGCATGTTTATACATTTTGGATTTTGTAAAAATCAAGCCTAACATAATGCTAGCACCCAACATACATGTTTATACATTTTGAATTTTGTAAAAATCAAGCCTAACATAATGCTAGCACCCAACATGCATGTTTATACATTTTGGATTTTGTAAAAATCAAGCCTAACATAATGCTAGCACCCAACATGCATGTTTATACATTTTGAATTTTGTAAAAATCAAGCCTAACATAATGCTAGCACCCAACATGCATGTTTATACATTTTGGATTTTGTAAAAATCAAGCCTAACATAATGCTAGCACCCAACATGCATGTTTATACATTTTGAATTTTGTAAAAATCAAGCCTAACATAATGCTAGCACCCAACATACATGTTTATACATTTTGAATTTTGTAAAAATCAAGCCTAACATAATGCTAGCACCCAACATACATGTTTATACATTTTGAATTTTGTAAAAATCAAGCCTAACATAATGCTAGCACCCAACATGCATGTTTATACATTTTGAATTTTGTAAAAATCAAGCCTAACATAATGCTAGCACCCAACATACATGTTTATACATTTTGAATTTTGTAAAAATCAAGCCTAACATAATTCTAGCACCCAACATACATGTTTATACATTTTGAATTTTGTAAAAATCAAGCCTAACATAATGCTAGCACCCAACATACATGTTTATACATTTTGAATTTTGTAAAAATCAAGCCTAACATAATGCTAGCACCCAACATGCATGTTTATACATTTTGAATTTTGTAAAAATCAAGCCTAACATAATGCTAGCACCCAACATACATGTTTATACATTTTGAATTTTGTAAAAATCAAGCCTAACATAATGCTAGCACCCAACATACATGTTTATACATTTTGAATTTTGTAAAAATCAAGCCTAACATAATGCTAGCACCCAACATGCATGTTTATACATTTTGAATTTTGTAAAAATCAAGCCTAACATAATGCTAGCACCCAACATACATGTTTATACATTTTGAATTTTGTAAAAATCAAGCCTAACATAATGCTAGCACCCAACATGCATGTTTATACATTTTGAATTTTGTAAAAATCAAGCCTAACATAATGCTAGCACCCAACATGCATGTTTATACATTTTGAATTTTGTAAAAATCAAGCCTAACATAATGCTAGCACCCAACATACATGTTTATACATTTTGAATTTTGTAAAAATCAAGCCTAACATAATGCTAGCACCCAACATGCATGTTTATACATTTTGGATTTTGTAAAAATCAAGCCTAACATAATGCTAGCACCCAACATGCATGTTTATACATTTTGAATTTTGTAAAAATCAAGCCTAACATAATGCTAGCACCCAACACGCATGTTTATACATTTTGGATTTTGTAAAAATCAAGCCTAACATAATGCTAGCAGTATTTAAAAATTGAGGTCAAGAAAGAAATTTTATTGTGTTTCAAATAAAATTTTGTTTTAGAAATAACCCAATTTCTGTGTATTTTAGCATTGCCTATGGGATAATGATGGTCAAAACTTTTTGAAAGACCATTTTTTGAATAGTTCTTTTTAGATGCAACTATCTTTTTCTTCGTTTAGTTCCAATCAGACAAGCTGAAGAATGTTTCCTTACAGCAGTTTGTAAAGCAATTTGTGTTTAATTTCTTTTATCACTGATTATATTTCTTTTCCTCAAAAAGGCTTCGCCATCTCGTTCCCAATGAGCTACGTGATGCTGGAAAAGAACCAATTAGCGTCAAAGCAGATGGCACTTGTATGTTTCGCTCCATTTCCGTTGAGATTTATGGTAACAAGGATAGCTGGTGCTTTACTAAGCTTCAAGCCTTGAAATATGGCACTTTGCAGTTTGATGATGTGATCAGGAGGGTAAGTGAATTTTTTTGAGTCTGGGTTATATCAAGTAGAATCTCCCTTGTTTCATTTAAAGACTTTCAAGATTTCGTACAAAAATCAGAATACCCTTTTATTAGAATAATTATTTTTATTAAAAATTAGAATATCCTTTAGAGCCATTAAATTATTGCTGCTTAAAATAGATTTATATTGCCATAAGGACATTTACTAAAGTAACTATTATTTTTAGATAGCAATATATGTTCAAGATAGATAGGATTAGATCAGATTAGCTAGCTTGATTGTTGAATCAAACTGCCAAAAGAATATAATAACACTATCTATTAAAGATAAAAACACTACGAAAGTAACCGTATCTTCATATAGCTTCTCCCGTTGTTTGTGAGGCTATTTTACTGTGCGATTGATTGTTTGCGCAATTTAAAATACTGTGAGTATTCGTTTAAGAGATCACCATATTAGCAAGTAGCCCGTAGCATTTGTGATAGTTCATGTATGATCTAAAGTTGCAGAGAATCGATCAAGGTTGTGGCAGTCTGTGTCATCAAATCACTGATTCAGCGACCTTTAATGAATGTAGTCAATTGAGAGATCCCGTGGAGAGGCTTAAAGCCTGTGCTTTGGCTGAGATTGTCAAATCTGTGGACTTTTATCGCTTTGGAAGTAAGTGTTGAATTCTAACATAGATGTGATGTTCAGGGTCAACTGTATATACCAATCTCTTTTTATAATTGTAAATCTACATAAATTTACTCTTATGGTCGTTTAAGTGCTTAAGCTAATCGTTATGAAGTAAGAAAAAAAAGAACTTTGTAACGGTTGCAAAGGACAATGTAAGCTACTCGATTGCCAGTGAATTTGCCTCCACAATAAAAAACTTTTTTAGGGCTACCAATGATACTTAGAAATGGCGTCTTTCACGCAGTGAATTGACATAATTTTAATTTTTCTACAGCCTTGTTGCATTAAATGCTCATATCTGGGGCGATGAAAGCAAATATTAATTGCTTTTCAAAGCGAGAGGTTTTGGAGCAAAAGATATTGCAAGATGACGCAGAAATGGATGTTGCCATTATGTGGGTTCCTACTGTACCCAATGGTAACTTCAACCATGTTGTTCCTTTGATTGAACCATTGCGCAATACTTCGTTGCCTGGAGACTCTGACAACTGTGACATAACGTGTAACGGGGTTGCAGTGTGTGCGCGTTTCTTCGGACATGCCACTGAAGCACGTTTCATATCGTGTCACTACTGTCTTCGCCGTTACCACGAGTACTGCATAGGTGAACGCTTTGTGCTAGGTGAGAAATGGAACTGTTCTTGCCACATTAACATCGACACTCTTACAAGGTAAGTCTGATGTAGCTAGAGGCTCTGACACTTTCTTTTTACTTTTTACTCTTAAGTATATTCGTCAGCTTTTCAATTCGCCTCGTCATTCTGGTTTCATCAGTCCAATCATGCTGTTTGTTCTAACGGCCCTTTAAATTTGACTCGTTGATATCTCTCACCCATTAGTTTGCTTTGCTAATTTGTTCACTCTTTTGTCGTTTTCTTCCTGGAAGCTGTATCAAAAATGCTGATTTTTCATTTTCGTAACCGATAGTACTTCCATGAGATGGTACCTTCGTTTAAAGATGCTTGAGTAAGGTCCATTTCTGTAATTGTTTGCACTCGAGTGTGCTTTTCTTGTTATAGATTATGCACATAGATTATAGATTATATGACAAGAACAGTAGTAACGCTATTTGTGTAATGACTGAATTAATTAAGACAACTGGTATACAGCTGAGCACTGTCTTAAACTCTAGCTGTACTGATGAGCCTTGATATTAGGCGAAACCAGTTCCTTACCAATTATTATTATAACTTCCGTGTAAAGGGAAAGCATGCAAGCTAGTGCCTGCGAAAGGTTAGCAGTAGCGTTTAGCTGTGGTGCATGATATATGAGCTTTTATAATTATAATTTTTGTCAGTCTTCCAATGCTCAACGATAAAGAACAGGCTAAGAAACTTCTCCTCGCACGTTCAAAGGATATTGAGGTATCTTTTAATTCACTTATCTGTTAAATTCATCCAAACGTTAGCAGAAAATTTGCATTGCTATGTAATTGATGGCCATCAGTGCTGGAAAAATATAGCTGTGATAGTTTAAGAAAAAAACAAATATCTTGAATATTCTAGAAGGTAACCTACTTCGCCTTCGAATTTCATAGATTTCCTGTACCTAATTGAATCTATCGTTAATGTAGCTAAAAATGTACAAAGTGATATTGCCAGGAGAGTTTTGAGGCTGCTGCTCACTGAGCGCATTTTTAAGTTTAGAATTTTAAAACATTGCATTTACTTTTTTCTATCTGAAGAAATTTTCGGCAAACATCTCAAAGAAGTTGATTTTCTCGCCTCGCATCTTTATGTTCAAAGCCAACAGCAGCGAACTACTTCGTGAAATGCGCAATTTCACGTGGCTAATGGACTCTTCTGCGGTATGTTTTTTACTTTCATGGTCATTCTTGTAATTAAATACTGTTTTTATCAACCCACTATACTTATATAATTTTGATATTCACAAAGCTTTGATAGTACTCTCTCACATACCACATTTCAGTCAATCGCTTCTTATCTGCCGAACTTAAATCCATTCAAAAGCTTTGATTTTGTGTTAACATGTGCTGCAAAAATACTATAACATTTATAGGAGCAGATATTCATTGAATTTGTTAATCGTGTCGGAAATCAAATCAAGCAGTTCAAAGGGTTGGATTTATCACGAAGAATGGACTTACTGTTTCCAGAGGTAACTCTTCCTGCCATTGCTGCCATATAGAGATAGCTAAATCCCAGGTTTATCTTCAGATATTACTAATACTGTAGTTCCATCTCTACCTAACAACAATCAAGTGTAAATATCTCCTAACATAGCTTTCTCTTCATTGAAAATTTTTTTAAAAGCTAGTGGGTATTTTTATTTGGGATGAAGAGTATAAACACATACCTTTTCAAAGTATTAATAAAATCTTATCTTTTTTAGATCATAGCCTATCTCATACATCGTATCGACGACATATCAATTACACATGCACGCGAGCTTATACACCAAAGAGTATAAAGCCGTTTCTGCTTAAACTCAAATTATGTTTTCTAAATTTCTTCGCAAAAAATATATAGAATAATTAAATTAAATGCATTATGCGTTCATACACGATCTTAAGCAACCAATTATTAACTTTTCGTTCAATTAACATCAAAATCCCCTGCAGCATTGATTCCCAAAGTATATCTGACAATTGGCTACTAAGATGAAAAAATGTCCACTTTTTGCATTCAGTAGCCAATGTATCCATCGCATGTATAAAAGTTGTTGGAACCACATGAAATCAAGATTTTTATAAAACAATGATATTTATAGCATATATGTTGTGTTTTAATGCAATTTCCGTTAAAGTTTTGTCGAGGTTTTAGTATATCTGACGATTGGCTACTAAGATGAAAAAATGTCCATTTTTTGCGTTCAGTAGCCAATGTATCCATCGCATGTATAAAAGTTGTTGGAGCCACATGAAATCACGATTTTTATAAAACAATGATTTTTATAGCATGTATGTTGTGTTTTAATGCACTTTGATTGGCATAGCTACCATAGGAAAAGTGATATTTATAGTTTCGTAGAGTCACGATTCAAGACGGGCATAAGTAGCGCCCTCTTTGCTAGGTTAATGCGATACTCTTGATGATGGGGCTTCATACAACGATCAAAAAATATAAAAACGGCTGGCCTTACAAGAAGTAGCTAAGCAATCTTCTTCGTGCAATTGTACCTAATGTGCAATAGCTGAATATGAAAAGGTGGGAGGAGCATTGAAAAGCAGATTTTTTGCAATCATAGAAAAAACAACGTAAATTGTTCCGTAATGCAACAATATGTTAAATGTGAACGTTATGGTATGTCTCTGGCAAAAGAGACGAAAAAAGGCTGATTTTTTCATTGTTTTTTGCATTTTATATGTTTAATGGCCCTAATTCCACCTTTAAAATGTGTCAAAAGATTGCATCAAGTAATCCTTCATAAAAGTGACGGGAAAGTTCAAATCGAAATGAGACTTCGTATAATTATTGTTTATACTATCGGAAAACAAAATTTAGAAGTTTCATTATAAAATCAAAAAACAATTCTGAGAAATGACACTATGATTTTGCTGCAGCCCTATTTCCACCCACCCGTAGACAATTATTTTTTGGAAAAAACCGATGTATTTTTTAAAATGAATGATAAAGCAGCAAGAATCTTGCGTGAAAATGTTATTTTGGCTACTATTAACAACCCTGAGTATTTTTTACCGTGTATAAATAGCTTTTCTGGCAAAAAAATCAGAAAATCTTAACCATCCCGAAACGTGATCGGAGCTCAGAAGACTCCAGCTTCATATACAATTTATGACTCAAGAAGTTTTTTCAAAATTTTCTTTTAAAGGTAGATAACGGCACTTTTTTAAAGTTTTTTTAATGTGCAACAAACATGATCTTTGTGCAATTTCGCTATTTTTTCCGTGATTTGAGTCATTTTTGCCTACTATGATTCTAACATATATTGCACAGTGTACTGCCCTAAATCCACATTTCCAAAGTTATATTTGGATTATTTCTGTTAAGACTTTTTGGGAAAAGAATTTTTGTTCTTACCAGCAAGTCCATAAAATAAGAGTCTTAACAGAATTGGCCGCTTCCAGTAAATCAAGATCTTTCGATGGGCAGTGGCAAACTACACAAAGGTTGCTTTAGGGCACCTTCACCGATCTGAAGATAGGTAGATAGGTAGATAGGTAGATAGGTAGATAGGTAGATAGGTAGATAGGTAGATAGGTAGATAGGTAGATAGGTAGATAGGTAGATAGGTAGATAGATAGATAGATAGATAGATAGATAGATAGAACGCATATCTGCGGACATTGTACCCACGTGACTTTACTCAAGACAACTAAATTACAATAGATCCATGCTAATTCAAGTAAAGTTTTGAATCAGATAGCTAGGGCTTCCGTGATTAAGTCCAAAGCTCTCAAAAATAGGTCAATTCCATAATTGTCTGAATGCGCATAAGGGTCAATCTGAGTTTTTAGCTGTTCCAACATATCATCTGGGAGGTTAGGCTCTGCATCTGATACTTTCACTGATGAAAGTCCATCATCACTGGGAGGTGGAGCTTGTGGGTCATATCCATACCATTCTACATGTCTGGTGACAATTAAAAAATGTCAGAAATACCTACATTTTCATGGTTACGAATGTCTAGGAATCCATTTACCCAGATTCGAAAGGGTGACCAGTTGCGAGCTGTGCGCATTGGATGATTGTTCCATGATGAAACAAAACTGCCAAGAGCTAGATTTATTCTTGCAAGGAAAGCGAAATGGAGGATAAATTTATGAATTTCATCACCCATGTTCAGGAACCCTGACTCTTCCATTGCCTGGAAGGTATAGTAGTACAAATGGCACACCATACAAAAAACATCACGCCATAAACGTTCAATAGACCTCTTTCACGGTGGAAATTGAAATGAGGCTAAGTCTGCAAGAAGAACTCCACTTTTCGGCATGGCGTCAACATCAACAGATCACAGCCACTGTTGTGTTTATCAATGTTTTTCCGATGCTAGATACGACCCAGAGAGACATACTTTTCGTTTCATACTTTTCCAAAAGACAAGGAAGCCAAGTCAGTCTGGATAAACAAGATAAGGCGTGATCCTGGATGTCATTTTAAGGTTTGTTTTCATTGGCGCCTAATATGATACTTTCCCGCAGCTATTATCTCCTTTCATGAATTCCTACTTTCTTTGAATGGAACAATTTTTCAGAGCCAACAAACAGAAGACCACCTTTAGTCAGGGGAAATTTGAATGGGTAATTGATGTTTTATTTTTAGCTATTCAGGCTTAATGCAACAATTTTTTTTAATATCATTCAGTAATTGGTATCCAGTCTTTTGGGTTATAAAATGCAGGTATTGTTTTGAAATCAAATCATATTTTATATACCAGCATAGGTGGATTTGGGGTAAAACCTGCAGCCTGGTTAAATAAGAAGTTAAAGGCTGAATTTTTAACTGGGCTCTGATCTAATGAGAGCTGATTCAGCTTGAACATCGGAATAGGTTCTTATTTGCAAATAACTAAAAAATTGTACAAGAAATACTCTACCAGTCTATATTTATGCAAGAAGAATGAAAAACATGGAAACTTTTATTCATTATGTAAAATATATTTAAATACTTGATCCAAGTGTTGAAGCAAATGTTGATTATTTTCAATTAAACTCTGAATGAAAACAATGATTTATTTTTTGTATGTAACGTAAATAATTTCAAAAGAATCATCACATTTTAATGTTATTTTTTTAGGAATTGTGATAACCATGCAAAAGAGGATGGTGTACAGCCAGTACTATCAGTCCCGTTAACAATTTACATGATTACCACCTTGGCAATGATGTGATACCTTTAGAAGAGAAGCTAAGAAAGGCAGAAGAACACATATCAAAGCTAGAGGCTACTATAAGTCATCTGGAAACATACAAGTTTGGAACATCAAGTCTAAAGTCAAGCCCAAATGAAATAAAATTTTACTCTGGTCTTGAAAACTATGATATGTTGAAAGGCACCTTTGAAGCACTCCAGCCAACTGCTGAGAAAATGGTTTTCTGGTCCCAGTATCAGAGAAACAAAGGGTGTGTTAAGAAGTGCAAGGATCTTTCTGTTCACTTGTTTTCTAAAAGGTGGGTTAATGGCAACTGACATTTCTTTTAGGGCAAAAATATCAGCATCAACAACCAGCAGAATGTAGAAAGGGCAATTAGAAGAATTACAGAAAACCATATATTTGACAGAATTATACTTTAAACATGGCAGGGACAGTTAATCAATTATGGACAGTTTCCTGCTTGTTATCAAACTTTAAAGGACCTTTGTTTTAATACTTTTAACAAAAGGCATGAACAGTTACTTTTTAAATCTTGTTCTTGATGATAGCAGACGAAAAGTAAGTAAAATAAAATATGTCCACTCTGTCTTTCATACTTTGGAAAAATTCTTTATCAAACTTTATCCTTTCCAAGTGCATATCTCATTACAATATACCATAAAGTCACACCATTTTGCACCAGCAATCCCCATTTGACCTTGTATCTGGTGAAAGTACATATTATTGGTCTTTAGCGTATAGCCTTGATTCTTGAGCTGTAAATATGGCAATTCAATGTAAGAATTGGCCTGAGGGCATTTAATTTCCAGAAGTCCAAATTTTTCAGCCGAAATCATTTTGCTGTCAAATACTTGTCGATCAGGGGAGCATGAAAGATAAGGTGCAGTAGGATTGATAACAATGCCTACACTATAAACATTATTACTAGTCAATTAAACATAAGCTTTTGAGGCCTCATTTTCATGCTTGAGACCATAGAGCATGGCAGCAGTGGTCACACATCTTCCACTAGGAAAATTCTCTGCTAGTTTGTGAAAGTCTTTTTTCGGGCAACAAATCTGTTTGAAACTTTTTGACGTTGTTAGCCTGTATTTTCGTAGCCGCTTCCAATCTTCAGACAATGACTGATCTCGAGTCATTTCTTAATATTTGACACTTAGTTCTTCAGATACAGCAAGCCCTTCAAAACATTCAATTTCAGCTGCTGACAATGCTGTTGCAAACTTTCTGGTTATGTCTGGCAGTTGAAATGGTGGGCACTGAAGCACTTCTTTGTTTGGAATCAAGTTTACAGAATTCACTACTTGATTCTGATTTGCCAGCGTAGATCCTTTGTAAACTGATCCATAAGCTGAATCAATTTCAACTTGATTTGAAAAGCTAACTGGTAGTATCTTGAAAATTTGCAGCTGATTCTCGAATTTGAAAAGATTTGCTCTTAAGTCAGCAGAAAAACTTGAAGCTGTTTCACATAATCCTTGTCTAAAGGGATTATATATCTTTGGCTTCACACACTCGACTGGTTTTCTTTTTTTCCCTGAAATTGCAATATCCGATAGATTTCTTTTCCTGGCTGACAACTTTGCACTTTTTTCAAGTGGGCTCTGCACCATTGAGGACTTAACTGGTTGAGGAAATATACCATTAGTTCTGGATGGAACATGCCATTGCTGTGAGACTGAAGTACATGTAACAATTGGTGGTACAAGTTTGTAACCAGCAGTCTTGAAATGAGCAAGTGTATACAGCAATGCAACAATGTGGTTACAAATCCCCTTGCCAGCAACACAAGAACACTGTCTGAAAACTAGCTGGGTAGTTGCTGAACAACTTGAAAGCACGACCTACAAGGGAAAATTAAGTCTAGCTAATCAGTCTATCTTATCTGTTATAATCGTGAACAGCAAAACACATTTGACACTTCAATCCAGCAGCCTTTTACAAAATAATATGCTAGTTTTGATAATTATCTTACCTTTAGTTGATGTGGACTCTCGTTCTTTTTCATTGACCGGTAACAAGTACCTCGAATTATGCATTCGCTGCCATCCTTCCTCATAAACTCAAGATGCTCCCAATCAATGAAACCCCCAATGTAGAAATTCCACCCCTTCCTTTCGTGACTTTTTGGCAACTTAGGATCATTTCGGCAGAAAGCTTCTGCTCAGCCAAAAGTCACATCTGGAACATCAGATAATAGTTTTGTCCAAGGCCTTTGCGATCGGCTCAGTTCTATTTCTGCCATCAGTAAAAGAGAGAATCTTGCGGCTTTAGCCTCGTTTTCGTATCTTAATGGCTGCCGCGTGAAAGTGGTCTATTTGTTGGTTGTGCACTGACGACCTCTGTTTGCCCCTCGAAACTCCTCCATCATTGCTCAGATACCAACATTTTCACCGCCTGTATCAGTTCTTCCTCTAGATGGCCATCCAAAATTATGAACAGCTCGTTCAAACAACTTGCTTACAGTTTCACTTCTGTTGTTGGTGGAACAAGCCAAGTAAACAATACATCTGGAAAACCCATCTATGGCTCCATGAATAACAAACCCCCATGTGACTAAACTAAGGTGGCCATCTGCATGCCATAGACTATCCGGCCCCTCAACTGAATATTGCCGCCAAAATACAATAACAGATCATCTCAGTCTACTACTTCTTGGATCCATGCGAATAATACTTGCCCTGATTCTCCGTCGTTGTACCCTCAGACCAAGAGAATTCAAATGCCGACTTATGATCAAACAGCCAACAAGTGTGCCATGCTGTTGCATAAATTGAGCAACCCTTGTGTCTAGGTCTTCATCTGATATATGTGAGTATCCCGAAATACCTTGTAAACCTAGCTCAACTACCCTTCTTCTGATAGTCCAACGGAAACCAGTAGCATCTCAGCAATTTGTGTCTATGTGAACCCTAAACTTCGGAACTGTAATAGTACTTCTTCACTGATCTCAAATTTCGGCCTGCCAGCTTTTCCACTTCGAACCAGTGGTGGTACATCCAATGAATAAATTGCAACACTTGAGCAAGGATCAGAAGATAAAGGTGCATTCCTCCAGCCAGCTGACAACAATCGAAAATTTCTCAAAAGTGCCATTAAAATATGCCCAGACTCACTTTCTCCTGGTACTAATGAGATCACTTGTTGCAAAACACTGACTGCATCTTCTAAGCACAAGCCTGCTACCTCTTGCAACTGCTGGTTAGTAGCACACTCTGCATCATCTCGTTGAGAGATTGAAAGATGCCTTCCCAATCTTGTACAGCCATTGCAAAAAATGTCATTTCGCGCCAAAATTGTGAAGAATGGCATCTTGGGATTTGTTGACATTGATTTATTTTTTTCACATTGATTTATTTTGTTCACATTGAATTGTTCATATTCTTGAATTGCAGATGCTCATTCACCTCCTTGACTTTGATTTACACTCTTGACGCTTAATATGTTCTTGAACTTGGTTCAATTTCTTGGTTTTGTTGAATAAAAATTTTTCTTTAATTTTGCACCATTCGGCCTACCATAGAAAGACTTTTGAAAGAAAGAAAGATGTCTTTTAACAGCTTCTGACCAAGGCATTCCTCTTTCAAAACAGTGAGCTCTGCAGTTAGGTTGAAATTTTACGAAATTTTATGGCTTGAAATTTTTTCTCCCAACAATTGATCCAATTCTTCCGCTAATTCTTCATTGATTTCATCCCAAGGTGGTATCAAAACTGTAAATGGTTTAACTTTCTCCAAAATGCTTCTCTAGTTTTCCTTACAATCTATAATTATTTGGTAAAGAACAGAAAACGTTACTTTCGCCTAATACCCCTCAAGGGAGAAACTGTTTTCGTCAAATTTTCTTGGAATTAATCTTCTTCGGTGATGTTGCTGAAATTCCTCTTCTTGATCAATTCCAAACTGTTTCGCAATTGCTACAGCAGCTTCAATTTATTTTTTCACATCATCTTCGTTTCTTATTTTCTCTAAAGCCTTTATCGTGGAAGACACTTAACCGATGGAATCTAGTAAATTCAGACCCTCCTCCTGAGGTTGCACAACCAGTACCTTGCAAGTACGCATTACAAATAGCATGGTTGCCAAGCTGAATATAAAATTAAATGTCTTAAACACTATCAATAGACTCTGACCTAGCAATCCAACAAGTATGATATATAAATTGTATCTTTAATGCCACTACCATCTTGTCTTGTTCCTTCTCAAGTGCTTCCGATCGTTTTGTGCTGCTTGTAAAAACATGTACAACGTTTCTAGAATGTCAAACATAGATGAAACAAATTTGCTGGCTTTGGAGCTTCTTCCTACAAATGTATTCAACCTGTGAGCCTGACATGGTTTATATAGGACTTCCTTTTTTGGCAAAAGATCTTTTCCTATTTTGCCACTTAAGCCTTCAAGCATACGTAGGCACAGCAAGCGCTCAACAGGTTTGTCATTGATTACATATATCACAATAATGGACAACTGATCCTTATTGCTAGAGTCTGGGGTAGTGTCAGCCATTACTGGAAATGATGGTGCTTCATCTAGCTCATGAATTATCTAATGTTGTACTGCATCAACCAACATCTTTATTAACTTACTTTGGGTACTTTTGCCCATTAAGATAACAGGTATGGTCGCAATGTTGTGTGATTCTGCCAGTATTCTAAAATGCTACAATGTTGGCTGATTAACTGCGCAATCTCGTAGAAGTTGCTGGTCTCATCAGCATCTCCACGAAAGGCAAGATCCTGTACAGCCAAGGTGCGGACAACATCACAAAGAATCAACATCATTTTGGTGTTTAACCTTCCATCTTGTGCTTCCTCAATAATTTCTTGCCTGGGATTAGAATCCAAAAGATTATCAATGTTTTGATTTGGGTTCATGTATCTTGCGAAATCACGTAATGCCTTTTTGTGACTTAGGCTTTCTGCATTAGCTTGCCTTTTTCCCTATACCAAAACTCTTCATTTTGTGCCATTGCCTAGCTCCGTTAATGGTCGATGATGCTTCTGCAGATGGTCTCGTAGCACCTTTCGGAAACAATCAACACACATAGCAATAAGCTGTGTCAATTTCTCCTCCATTCCCGTTCTTGTCAAACGCTTATGAAATGGTGCCTCCTTCATTAAAACAAAGGAGTTTGAAATGGAAAGGTTCACCAAAAACCAAAGGATGTAAGTCCATCAAGGGCGAGATTTCCTGGCACAGCAATGAGCAGTTCTCATCTGGTCTGCTCTGTCCACTGCAGCCATGTTCTCATTATAAATTCGAATGGGAAGCGGGCATGATATCTCCTTGAGCCATCCTTCTGCTTTCTTTTTACCGAAGTTTTTGGTGAATTTGGATTTGTGTTTGAAGAGGGCAGACTTACAGGCTTTCTCCCCTTCTTTTCCTGCCAAACCGTTGCAGTTATTCAATTTTTTTGCCATGTTTTGGCCTCCCCTTGTTGTAGCCCTTAGGCCCAACTTTCTTCCCCTCGTCATGTGCATCTGGTTTGGCAGTGACTTTGCAAAACTTTTCACTGTGCCGCATCTATAGATCCCATTTGCGAGAAGATTTTCGTGCAGGACGACACTATTGAAGTAGTTGTCGACGAAAACATGGTGATTTTTGCCAAAAATGTGGGTTGTCAAACGTTCGACAACCTTTCTTCCAAGTTCTTTCTCTCTGCCATGATTTCCTCCGGGCTTGCCAACATAAACTTGAAACTTGCGAACATAGCCATTTTTACTGTCTGCTCTCTCCCAAATTTTTATGCCATTTTTGGTTGGTTTTGATTGCATGCATTGCCTGAAAGATAATGTCCCACGAAACTTTGTCATGGCTTCCTCAACAGCATTTTCTCGGTTTGGGTTGTAGGCTTCCAGACATTGTTTGTTGACAATCTCCAAAAGTGACCTAATCAAGTGGAGCTTGTCCCTGGTTGCTTCTTGCTTATCATAGCCAGTGCGATCGTGTGCATGAATCTACTGGGATAGTTTTTCAAACCTACTCGTCATGATTTCAACATTTGCAAAATTGTCATAAAATTTGTCCTGGCTCCAGTAAATTTTAATTTCTGGCAGGTCAACCAAGGACATGAAAATCCCTAGGCCAACAAAGCAGTGCATTTCTTCGGGTGTTGTTGGGGTCCATCGCTCATCTACCTTGTGTCGCTCAATCTGCAACTGCAAGGCATAAAGGTTTGTTTGTTCTGCCAAAATTTCGAATATTTCATCAGAAAACATTTTCCCAAAAAAGTCTTGTTCTTTGGCTTCACTATCTAAAATGAACAAAAAAATGAGCACCGACATCTTCTGCAATTTCTTGGATGTAAACATCGCGAAGCTTCTTTGTCCATCCCTCGGCTGAAACATTCTCATCTGACGTTTCCTTGCTTTCCCCAGAGCTGGAATATTCATCAATAGAAAGATCACTTTCCTCTGCCCTTCTCTTTAAATTCTCGAAATTGATTTCTTCTGGCAAAAACCCAAAAAAAATCATTTTCTTTGTCGCTACTCGAACTAAAATTATCACATGGAACCATTTTGCATTGGAAGATAAACAAATTAAACCTCTGAACATTTAACCATCGTTTTCCTACCCAATCATTTCACACCATTTGAATCTACATTGTTCAAGCTAAATATCATATTGTCTAAATAACAAATTAGAGAAAGAAATGACTGCTTTTAGCCAATCAGAACTCATGTTGTCGCATGACAACAGTCTGGATATGGAACGTCAAAGAATTTGTTGCCATGCGGCAACATTCGGGATACAAAGCATGAAAAGAAATGTTGTCGCACTGCAACAATTGGAGTGTATGAATTGAATCGCTTGTTTCTGTGTGGGAAACTCCTGATTTTAACAGTTTATGGGCCCAGGAGTTTTGATAAATTCCAGTAAATGTTTGCCATGAAGCTGACTTTCGACGATATTAATTCAGTGCGAATTATGGATGCGAAACCGATGGAGTTTTTGTCACAGCACATTGATAAGCTCAATGGAACGAATTTTCACTTATTGAAGTTCAAAATGCAAATGTTTCTCGAAGATAAGGATGTTTCAGTTATAGTTTCTGGCTAAGAAGTAGAACTTGCAGGGGAAGGGGCCACGGAAGCTTCTGTGCAGAAATTTTGAAAGCATTTGAGGAGAGCACTGGCAACCATTTCTTTATCGAAAAGTGACAGTCAGTTATATTTGGTTTGATCAACGAAGACAGCAGGCGAAGCATGGTCAAATCACTAATCACTATGACTATGAAGTCACTACAAAAATCAGTATAAAGTCAAATCACTGGCTAACAAGTTTTTTTACGAAAGAGGTATTTTACTGCAACAATGTCAGAAAATGATGGAATACATAAGCAAAATGAGAAGTTTGGCAGAGCAAATGGCTTCAGTGGGAGCGCAAGTCTCTGAAGAGGATCAAGTGGCGACTCTTTCATGCAGTTTGCCAGATTCCTACAATAACCTTATTGTTGCACTTGAATCACGGGCAGATCAACTCACCCTAGTATTCATTATTGCCAGATTGCTACATGAAGAAAGAAAATGTTCTGAAGTTTCATCTGACCTTGGAATTGCGATGGAAAAGGCACTTGTTACCACAAAGGAGATGTCTAGAGTTGCTGGAAACCAAGTGAAATCCACCAACAAGAAAGGAAAATGCTACAACTGTGGTTTAAAAGGGCATGGAGCAAGAGACTGCAAGAAATCTAAGAAGTCAAGCAAAAGGCAGAGACAGCAAGCTTATGTTACCGAAATGGAAGCTACGCATGCTCTCTTTTTGGCAACACCCAGTACAGATAAGAAAGAACCTTATACCTGGATTATTGACTCTTGCATCTCAGCACATGTCATGGTGCAAAGAAAGGATGGTGAATTTTCGTGAATTTGCTGTACCAGAGAAAGTACGCTTGGGTGACAACAGAGTTGTATTGGCACAAGGTACAGGGTCAGTTTGGGTTAAGGTCAAAGTCGAAGGGAAATGGAAGCCTGTTGAATTGGCTGAAGTGCTGTTCGTTCCAGATTTGGCAAAGAATCTACTCTCAATCAGTTCAATTGCCAAAAGGAATTTATCAGTGGTTTTCAAGGAGGACAAATGTCTCATCCTAAATAGCGATGGAGACACCTTTGGTTTAGGAAGAAAAGACGGAAAGTTGTTTATTCTTGACTTTCTACCGATGGATGAATTGGCACACGAAGCTAAAAGTGCAGCCGATTCCTTGCAACTATGGCATCAGAGGTTTGGCCATTTAGAAGTGAAGAATTTGAAAACGTTACAAGAAGAGGAACTAGTTGAGGGACTAAAGTTCAATGATTCAAAAGATATGCAATTTTGTGAGGCCTGTGTTGAGGGAAAACAAACACGAAACTCATTTTCAAAAGGTCAAGCTACACATGCTACTGAGCTACTAGAGATTGTGCACTGTGATGTATGTGGACCAATACAAACAACCAGTCTGGGTGGACATCGATATTTTGTTACTTTCATTGATGATAAATCGAGATTTACTGCAATATACTTCGTAAAAAACAAAGATAAAGTTTTTCAAAAGTTCGAAGCTTGATATCAAGAGTTTGAAGCCATGGCAACAAATGTCACTGGACAGAGAATCAAAAATCTACGATCAGTTAATAGTTCAAATGAATTTAATGATTTCTTGACACTCAAAGGTATTGCAAGGCAGGGTAGTGTCCGAAGAACACCAGAACAGAATGGGGTCGCAGAGAGAATGAAGAGAACTATTCAAGAGACTACAAGATCAATGCTGCATGCTGCTAAATTACCAAATGATTTTTGGGGAGAAGCAGTTGCAACATCAGTCATTTTGAGGAAATCGTAGTCCGACTAAAGCATACATGACTCCATATGAATGTTTTTATTGAAGAAGCATGATGTTACACATTTGAAAGTATTTGTTATAATGCGTTCGTCACAACCTCGTTTTCGTGCTAACGCGAGATAGGTGTGGCAGTTTTGAGTTAGTTGAGTTCACGAGTTGAGTCGAGTCGAATTCGCGAGTTATGGAGTTTACAACAGAGTTTTGAGTTATTGCTTTAATAATGTAAATAGTTGTTATGTTTATGAAAATGAGATAAAACCAAGTTCAAGCTCATCTTTGCAGCCCACGTCTTACAATCCTCACAACAGTATTTGAATGCGATGCTTATATGCACATTCCAAAAGAGCTCACAAAGAAATTTGATTCAAGATCTAGAAAGTGCATCTTTATTGGGTACAGTCTTTACAGAAAAGAGTATCGTCTATTTGATCCAAGAACAAAGAAACTTTTTAGTGTACATCGGCTTGGCAAAGATTATGTAAACAATAGGGATTCGCGAATGGGTGAAATGAGAGTGATGTAGAGGATGCCTGTGCTGCGATGTGAGAATGTGGGAAAATGATGGAATGAATGAGAAGGAAAAATTGATGTAAACACCCCTAAATAGAGTCACTACAACTTTATGAATCTAGAGATGTTGTATTTGTTAAAAATGAGTTTCAAGGTCATATTCAACATCAAACAGGGGAAACAAAGAAGATAGATTCTACTGTTAAAGGGGCTGTGTCACAGTTTTGTAAAGAAAGCAATAGCATGGGACATTTCGTGTTTTCCCACAACAGCAACAACAGACAAAACTCGAATGGTGTGTTGAAACCTGCTCACAGCTTTGTTATATCATAGTTAAATTGGAGTTTTATCGACTATAAGTGAAATGGAAACGTCTAAAACTTTTTTATCAAGCAGTGAGAATGAAGAAGGCAGCGAAGGATTGTTTTCTGGCGGAGAAGGGGTTAGTACATTTTGTGTTTTTACGTTGGACCTTGTTATGGCCTCACAGGTAAAATGCTGGTGAAATTAGATGACGGGTGAAATTAGACTCTGTGCATAATTAGCTGTGAAATTAGCTAGAATCATTGAGTTGGTGAAATTAGCAGTGGCGGCTTGTGCAATGGGGCACTTTGGGCAATGCCCCCCCCCCCCCAAGAAAAATGAAAATTTCTTTTTGCTAGGGCAAAAAGCGAGGCCAGAGTTTGCGTGGCGCAAGGTTGAATATATTTTCTTGTTTTCCGATGTAAAACTTCGGTTCTACGATGTGAGCCTCGCTCCAATATGATGATATCATGCCATTGGGCAAGATTTTTTTTGCCCCTCAAACTGGCTGTCTGACAAGCGCAGTTTCAAATATCAAAGTCCTAGCGCTGCCAGAAACGCTTGCTGTTTGGGTGAATTATGAGAAATTTGGGCAAGAAAAATTGTCCCCTCCCTGTTTCAACAACAACCACAATGATCAGACAGAGCATAGAAGTCGTTTTTTTTTTTTTTTTTTTTTATCAACTTAAAACAGCTACATTCTAATATTTACATTCAACTGTGCCCCTCATAGCGGGAAAAGACCCAAGGTCATCGTGTTCCCACTACGAGCGACACTTACAATAAACAATCCGTTACAAAGAATATATACAACAAAACTAAAAGGGGGGGGGTAACTGCTGTTTGGGGTTTCACTTAAAGCGTTGAGTAGTCTTAATGTATGATATAGTGGCATCCATGATCATCCTATTGCTAATTATATTCAATCGTGAACTGCCATATAAAAGAAGATCGCACAAGGCTGTTGTATCCATATCATTAATGTCAAGGGCAGGGATTTCTGAAAGCTGACCAAAGAGATCTGTACGCATCAAATCAAACTGTGGGCAGTGCAGGAGATAGTGTTCATTGTCCTCTTTTCCCGTTCCACAACTACAAATCGGGTTTAGGCAGTCAAAGTTATGCCGGAATCTATGTTCGTTTAATGCACTAAAATTAAATCGAAGTTTTGTTAAAGATCTAACACCGTCAATGTCATGAATGTTATATGTAGAGTTTCCTAATGGTCGAATGATTGCAAGAAGTTTACGTTTGAATTCAGCAATGCTTACAGAATGTTTTATATCATCACAAAGAAGATTCCATTCCAAAAGAGTATTTTGGAAATACGTATTCGAAAAACGGACAGTTCGCCCAAAATTTTGGTTGTAAGCACGTGTTGCTCTGAGATTATAGGTAAGTTCGCGTTCATCTGGAATTTCCGCAAACAAGTAATGAGGGGATTGTGACTTTTTCACGTTGAGAAAATGACACAAACGTCGATACCATCTTCTCTGATACAAGTTTTCCCAACCTAATTCCTTGTAGAGTCTTTGTCTACTCGTACCTCTCCATGCTCCAGTGACTGCAAGGGCAGCTGAATATTGAATATGCTCCAGTCTTTGTGTGAAAGCAGATTGCATTTCAGGATCATTTCTATGATATATGATGTCTCCATAATCCAGGTGGGGCCTCACATAGAGTTTATATATCTGATCGAGCACATTCCTAGAAACATACTTGGAAAGGTATTTTATCATACCGATACCCCTTCTTGCTTTTAAACTAGCTTCTCAAATATGGCTTTCAAAATTTAATTTAGAGTCAAGAGTTAGTCCCAGGTGTTTGTGCTCAGATTTTGTATTTATCTCGTTGGATCCCAAAGACAGGGGAGGATGGAAGGGCTTCCGTCTCTTGCAAGAAAAAATAATTTCTTCAGTTTTATCCGCATTGAACTGCATTTTCCATTGCCATGCCCACAAACGTACCGGCAAATCGACTTAAAGGCTCTGGTGCAACCGGCATGCTTTGCGACTACACTATCAAAAGCAGCCTAATGTCGTACTGCATGAAAATTAAAAAACACAATCAATTTCTAAAGACAGCTGCCGCTAAGCATGCCGGTTGCGCAAGAGCCTTTAAGGAAAGCCAACAAATGACCAAATATTGTTAAATGAAACCACTAATAAAAGTCATATCTGTGCAATGGCTACCTCAGTGTTACGGTCACCTCTTTTGCAACATTCACCTCTGTGCAACAGTCACTTCTGTTACTACGGTCACCTATGTGCAACGGTCACCTCAGTGTTACGGTCACCTCTGTGCAGCAGTCACCTCTGTGCAATAGTCACCTCTGTGCAACGGTCACCCGTGTGCAACGGTCACCTGTGTGCAACGGTCACCTGTGTGCAACGGTCACCTATGTGCAACGGTCACCTCAGTGTTACGGTCACCTCTGTGCAGGAGTCACCTCTGTGCAACAGTCACCTCTGTGCAACGGTCACCCGTGTGCAACGGTCACCTGTGTGCAACGGTCACCTCTGTGCAACGGTCACGTCAGTGTTACGGTCACCTCTGTGCAACAGTCACCTCTGTGCAACGGTCACCTCTTTTGCAACGGTCACCTCTGTGCAACGGTCACCACTGTGCAATGGTCACCTGTGTGCAACGGTCACATGTGTGCAACAGTCACCACTGTGCAACGGTCACCTCTTTTGCAACGGTCACCTCTTTTGCAACGGTCACCTCTGTGCAACAGTCACCTCTGTGCAACGGTCACCACTGTGCAACGGTCACTTGTGTGCAACAGTTGTCTCTGTGACGGTCACCTCCATATCTGCGGCCAGTGGAATATGGAGGTGATATGGAAGTCGCTGAATAATTTTGTGCTTTGAGAGACACTTGACAATCTTTTTATCAAAAGTTAATCAGACTGGTTTTAAATGTTTGGAATCACCAGTTGTGCCTTTATACGCTGATCAAGTCAACATTACATGCCAAAAAAATAAGAGAGACGGGAAAGCAATATCTTTATCGAAGAAGGTGTGAAAGGATTATCAACATTAGGACTATCCAAAAATTTGATTGTCTAATTTGATCAAAAAAAGGTCCCTATTTAAGTCCTCTGCAGTTCTATTGACTTCGTTTACAACAGAAAAAAGAGATGTGTCATCCGCAAACATTCTCACATCGCAGTGAACATTATCAACAAGGTCATTTATGTACGCTAGAAAAAACAAGGGTCCTAATACTGAGCCTTGTGGCACTCCTGCAGATATTGATGTCCATTGTGAGCTTTTGCCATTCAGCACTACACGCTGTTTTCGATTTGCCAAATAATTCCGAATCAACGAGAGAAGGTTTCCATCTATGCCACTGCATTGCAATTTGTATAGTAGACCCTCATGCCAGACCCTATCAAATGCCTTCGATAAGTCAAGAAAGACAGCTCTAGTTTCATGGCTGGGAATTTCTTCAAACGCACTGTAGATCTTGTGAGTTATAGATAGTAACTGATTAATTGTCGAGTCACCTGGTCGAAAGCCAGACTGTCTTGAAATTATAAGTCCATTTTCGTTAAGATGTCCGTATATTCCATCAAATAATATTTTTTCAAAGACTTTTCCGAAAATTGGCAACAGTGAGATGGGTCGATAATTTTTTTTGTTTTGCCTGCTTTCTTTTTTGTGCACTGGAATAATATTGGCTTTCTTCCAGACAGATGGATAGATTCCTGTCTCAAGGCATTTTTCAAAGATCAGGCACAGGGGCTCAACAATTGAATTATCGCATATCTTTATCATGAAAACAGAGATATTGTCACATCCACTTGCTTTTTTAGGATCTAGAGCGCGAATCAGTTGGGGAACTTTTTCCCTATCAATATTCATGTTTTCTAAGACAGAGTTACATCTTGGCCGGAAATTAGGAAGAGAACTTCCCATTGCTATTATACAGCATTGTTTTACAAAGTAGTCGTTTAAAATATTAGCTTTGGTTTGAACGTTCGTCACAAAAAGTCCATTTTCCAGCAAAGGAGGGATATTTGATACTTTTTTCTTATTGATTAACCTATTAAGGATGGTCCAATAGGTTTTAATGCCTTGGTTAGGGTAAGATAAATTTCTTCCAAGCTGCAAGTAATAGCTTTCTTTTTGATGAATAATCATTTTTGATGTTCTATTTCGTGTTTCTTTAACTAGGTTCCAGTCCTCTTGCCTTCTTCCACGCTGTACAAACTTTCTATAAATTCTGTGTTTACGCTTGATCGCAGATTTTAGCTCCGGTGTTATCCATGGTGGATCTTTATCATTACATTTTATGACTTTGTTAGGTATACACGACGAAAGAATAGAAAGCAGGGCACTGGTGAAAACCTCCGACATTTCTTCGGACCCTAGGCCATTAAATCGCGAATTCCAGTCAACGCAGTTAAGTAAATCTCTGATTTTGCTGGTGTCGGCTTTTGAGTAATCCCAGATCGTTCTTTTGTATGGAGGTGGAGAGGGTAAAGAATAATTTAGTTTACCATAAATCAGTTGATGCTAGCAGTGTTCATCTAAAGAAGGATGAACCCCGGATTCCACAAACATGTTGGATTGGTCGGTTATAATGAGGTCAATACAGGACCTTCCTTCACCTCGAATATTGGTAGGTTCATCGATCAACTGGTAAAGGTTATTCATTTCCATCAGCTCATCCAAAGCAGTCCTTTTGGGGTTTTCAACATCATTGTCCCACCACTGAGATGACCTACAATTAAAATCTCCGGTCAAGACCAGAGAATGATATCTTTCTCTTCCAAGCTGATCGAGAGTCACCTGATAGAAGTCGTTGCAGGGCAACATCCAATTAAACAAACAAATCTTGATCTGTCATGTTTCAAAGGCCCAGTATCAGTACACTCGTTAGTTATGACTTCAATAAACTCGTTAGTTATGAATACAGTGCAAAATCTACTAATGCGTCTGTTCCACCAGTTAACTTTGGAAGAGAAATTAGAGGTGAAGCAGCTAGGCCCTGATAGGCCAGATTTGTTGACAACGTTAGGCTCGTCATCCCGCCGGCTTATCAAAATCTGGTACTTGAAGTACAGTTGGCTCACTGGTTGTACTCAATCTGCTAAAGTTTACTGTTTCCCATGTCTCCTGTTTGGGGAGTCTCAACGAGAAAAGGCTTGGACACAGACTGGTGTAAACGACTGGAAACATCTGTCCGACAAGGTAAAACGGCACATTAGATGTAGTGGCCATGTCAAGAATTGCTTGAAGCTGGCATTTTTAGGCCAAACCAACATTGCTGAGCGTATAGGGAATCCATTCTTCAACATAATCTTGAATACACCAATTGCATATCCGCGGCCTCATATCTACGTGGAGGACTGGACCGAGTTTTTGGGTGAAAAATTTCACCCACAACAAGCGTGCCGTTGGGTTCAGGTTGTTTTGTTGATGGTGATCGCTGGTGGCTGGGAAATTTTTCGTGTTTTTGTTATATTTTCGACAATTTACCTCACCAACAGGAACAAAAATTTTTCAAGACTCTAGCAATTACTTGTCCTAACTCTTATTGGAGGTTTAGGCCCACATCAGTTTCCAGAAGTGACGATGGATTTTGATTTACTTTCAAAGATGAAGGTTGAAGAACTGAAGAACTTTCTCCACCTTCGTGGATTGAAAGTCAGCGGAAAAAAGGAAGAACTTGTCGCAAGAGCCTTTGTTGCTATCGAAAATAATGTGCAGGTTGTGCAAACTGCTGAAAAAGTTGAAGCTGCTCTTGGGAAACAATATAGCAGCAAACTCAATATTTTTGTTTCGGACGATCTTGGAAATCATGTTATTCCAGATCCCTTGAAGCTAGATGAGGGGTGGATTTGTGAAAAGGAAGGGGTGAAAGATTGGCCAAGCACACTGTACCCCGATATATTCCACTTCTTGGCTTTTCATCCAAGTGAGCTTTCAAGCAAGGATTTATCAGACTATAAAACATCAAAAGGGTACAACTACTATGAAGAAGGATGGTTAAAGCCACTCAGCTTCCACAAAATTTCTGATGATAGCCCACTTTGTTTACTAAAAACAAAATGTAGACCCTCACAAAAGCTTTCTGACGTGCCACATAAGTTGTGGGTTTGTCTAGAGAAAGCTACAGGGCGCATTATGGCTGCACATTGCTCATGCATGGCTGGAATGGGTCAAACATGTAACCATGTAGCAGCTGCATTATTCAGGATTGAGGCGGCTGTAAGAATGGGACTTTCCAACCCAGCATCCACTTCAAAACCCTGTGAGTGGCTTCCAAATGCTAAAGATGTGAAACCGGTGAAAGTCAAAGACTTGAAGCTTGTTCGGGGAAATTTTGGCAGAAGGGGGCAAACTTTGAAGAAACTAAATTCATCTCCAAAGAAAAATTATAGGCCAATAATTAACTTTGAAAGTTCCCTGACATTAGCTGATGTTACAACAGCCTTGAGATCTGTCTGTGAGGAAAAAGATTCAATCATTTTCACTTCAGAACTTAAAGAAGACAAACTAGCCAATGCAAATATGACAGGGAATTTGCTTTCAACATTTGATGATGTCCTAGCTAGCGTAAAAAATTTAAATGAATTTATTTCCAAATTGGAATATTTTGCGGACCATAAGGAGGAAATTGAAAAAGCAACAAGAGGACAAAGTGACAATGCTTTTTGGTTTTCAGCTAGGAAGCACTGTATAACAGCTTCAAAAGCTCATGATGTAATGAGTAGGATGGTTACTTACAAAAGAAATTTTGAGGAAACAGATTTTATTTCAGTCATAGATAAAGTATCTGGGAAAACACATTTAAACATGGATTTGCCTGCAATTAAGTATGGCCGAGCAATGGAAGCAGAAGCCGTGGCAGCATTCTTTTCCACATACTCGAAAGAGCACAAAAATGCAAAAATATTGGATTGTGGTCTTTTCCTATGCAGAGATGTCCCCTTTGTTGGAGCTAGTCCTGATAGAATAATTGTATGTGACTGTTGTGGAGAGTCATGCCTTGAAGTAAAGTGTCCCTTTTCAATCTCCCATACTAGCCCAACTGATCCCAATGTACGCTTGCCATATTTGATGCTGAATGAGGACTCCACAGTCATGCTGAACAGGAAGCACAAGTACTTTACCCAGTGCCAAGTATAAATGGCTGCTACAGAAATGACAAGAACCTACTTTTTTGTTTGGACTTCACATGGAAATTTCACAGAAAAACTTTATTTTAATAGGGGTTTTTGGAGTGAAACACAATTATTACTGAAAGAGTTCTATCTGTCAAAATATATTCCATATGTGTTACAAAAATAAATGAGTTTATTTGTAATCTAGTTAAAATTCAAATCAAAATGAGTATTTAGTTGCTAATTATACTTAAATAAACACAAAATTAAGTCTTTCCACTGTTAATCATGTTGATTAAGCTTTAATTAGAGGTGGCTGAATATTACAAATTGCAGCAC
This sequence comes from Rhopilema esculentum, assembly GCF_057945365.1. Lineage (NCBI taxonomy): Eukaryota > Metazoa > Cnidaria > Scyphozoa > Rhizostomeae > Rhizostomatidae > Rhopilema > Rhopilema esculentum. The sequence continues at coordinate 517,530 of NC_142825.1, forward strand.
ATGTTCTCATAATATCATCAGCAAATGGAAGTACTGTAAGTGGTAAAGTGTTCTTTAAAATCCTGAAAGTTTTTATTCGGTTGATTGCTCTCTCAACATGGATTCTTAAGTTGGCAATCTCTTTAGTTTTTTTGCATTCCCTTTCTGTCATCTGAGACTTGACCCTTGCTCCAGGTGGGACATACAAAGTACAGTAAAAATGAAGCAGATCATCTCTTATCTGAAAACCTCGATCTGTCATAATCTCATTGCCATACTCTAGCAAATTATGAAATCCACTGTCTCTACATATGTGTTGGTCAGTAGCCCTTCCCCCATAACCATTAGAGACAAAGGAAATAAATCCAGATGGAGTAATTCCAATCAAATATTTTATTGTGTTATGTTTCTTATAATCTGACCAGGTTGCTGCCTGGTCATCAAGTGATTTTGGTCTTTCAATATAAATCTCTGTGCAATCAATGATGCATCTTGTCTTGCTGCGAGCTCCATTGAAAGCATGAGGCAAATTTGTCTGTATTACTTCACTTGGAAGCCATGAAATTAATGCACCTCCTAACACAGTGCTCAAAAATCGAATCCATGTGTAAAATATTCTTGAGCAGCTTGAGGAAGATATCTTAAATCTATCTGCCAAATCATCAAGTAGTGAGCCAAGCCTTAAACGCATCAATACAAGCAAAAATTGATCTTTCTTTGTCAGTTTATGTGTTTTTGTTCTTTTCTGTCCATGTGTTTTGGCTTTGTGAGAAAATATGGTTTTTGATCCTCTCCAAAGAACCAAATTTGGCATATATGGCTTCAAAACTGAAAACAGTGCATGAAACATCTTTACAGTCTTAATGCCAGTGAAAAACTTCATCTTTCTATCTATTTTAATGCAATCTGCTGACATTCCCAGTGACTTGGCTTGCCTTTTCTCCAAAGTGCAAGATTCAAGCTCACTAGAAAGCTTATCAACAGCCACTTTGAGGTCGTTGTTTTCTTTAGTGATGGCTGAACTTTTTCCCATTAATTCCTTGACCGAGGGTGTTCCTGAGTCATAAGGTTGGCAACCCTCCTCATTGCAAGGACTTTCGAGGACATTGAAGATCTCGTGGTCTGACCTTGGCCTATTGTGTTCATCATCATCGGCAACACAAGCAGTTGAAGAACTTGGTTGAGGCTCCGCAGCTCTTCTAACCAAGGTTCTTCTTGGTCTTTTGCTGGTTTGTCATAACCCAAATCTAAAGAAGGGTTAGGGTTAGCCAGAGTTGGTCGCCCGTCAACGAAATGTCGTGAACAAACCATGTCGCTCTGGCCAGGAGTCCACTCTTTGTTCCCCTTTCTTGTTCGGCGCATTAGTCTTGTCCACTCCTTTCTCTTCTCCAAATTTAGCTTAATGCTCGGAAAAACATGTAGTGTAAATGGGCGAGCACAAGGACAATCTTTGTGTGGTTGTCCTGAGTGTTCATCGCAGCTATTTTTCTCCCAATTTTTGAGTTTGTATCGACTGTTCGTACAACCAATAACTGCACAATTTCCATTCACCATCTTTCGTGTTGCTAGACAGACAACTAGAGTTACGACAGGTATTTGCTGGAGCTTTGAAAATTTATCCTCCCCTTATTACAGACTGCACTACTGGAGATAAACAACGAAAATGGAACAATCAGGACTCGAGAAATCTCCCAGCCACTAGCGATCACCATCAACAAAACACTCCTTACACAATGGTACGCTTGTTGTGGGTGAAATTTTTCACCCAAAAACTCGGCCCAGTCCTCCGCGTGGATATGAGGCCGCGGATATGCAATTGGTGTATCCATTCTTCAAAATAATCGTCATATTCTGTCAAGAATTATTGACTGCATTAAGTTCTATGGTGCTCTTGAACTAGCATCAAGCCAGGTGTATTACTTGGTTTGGTAAACTTCACAGCAGCTCTTGATTCTGTTTTGATTCAACATTTGGAGACAGCAACTATATTTAGAGGTACTACTAAAACCATCCAGAATGAATTGCTTACGATCATGTACAAAATTATGCAAAGTGAAATCCAGAAAGAGATAAAGGAAGCTGATTTTGTGGCAGTGATTGCAGATGACACAACTGATGTATCAAATCACTTACAGAATGTTGTGGTGTTTAGATACATAACATCTGGGAAGATTGGTTTTGGTCATTTTGGTACATGCCACAGGGTGATGCTGCAACTATATCATCCAATGTGCTAAGTTGCTTGGATAACATTCTACCTGGGACTCATGACAAACAGAAGCTTGTTGCACAATGCTATGATGGTGCATCAGTAATGAGTGGCCAACATAGAGGTGTTCAGAGCATAGTAAAGGATGCATATCCCAATGCTCACTATATTCATTGCTATGTCCACCAACTCAACCTGGTACTACAACAGGCTGTTTCACATATCACCAGTGTAAGAGTATTCTTTGCAAATTTAATAAATGCATTTTAATTTTTTTTGTCTCGCTTTCCAAAGAGAGTATCATGCCTGGATGAATGTGTGGCCAGAAGAATTCCTCGCTCTGTGCAAACCAGATGGAATTTTCAAAGTAGAATTGTCTCAACTGTGTTTGAGCACAAGGATTATCTGATAAAGTGCTTTGAGATGATAATAAACACATGGAAAAGAGACCAAGTAAGTGTTTGTAAGGCAAGTGGCCTTCTTCATTGGCTTCAGGATAGAAACTTTTTAATTTATCTGGAGTTCTTCCAGCAGCATTATTAGAATATATATAAATAAATAAATGACACTGAAATAGTTGATGATTGTGGACAGAGAATCAACGGTGAAATTGATCACATTGTGGATCACATTAATCAAATTGGCAATCTGGATGCTGAAGCAGAGCATGAATTAGACGTAAATAGAAGTGTACTGGTTACAAGTGATACACCTGTTCCTTCTAATACATTAATGGAATTGGAGACAACAATATGTGATGATACAAGCTCATTTATTGAGTTACCAGCAGAAGGAAACACTGTAATGATTAAAAAGAAAATTGGTAATACGGCTGTTTTCAAGAAATCAACTGCTGTTTTTTACACCAGTCATTTTGAACACATGGGATCAAATGCAAACAGCAGTGGTCAATGTCTTGGGTGTCTTCCAAAATATTGTTTTGGGGGTGATGGAAGAAGTGATTCTCCTGGATTCTGTGCACGATTTTAAGGCATTTATACAATTGAGCAGGAATCAATCTGTAGAAGCAAGGTCTGGCATAAATCACAGCGAAGAGAAACCACTGCTGTGCTGTGAAACAATCTGAAGTTGCTTTTTCCATAATTGAAACTGGAAGCCTTCCACAGTCAAAATGCATTTCAATCGATTTTTTCGCTTCCTTATTTTTCTTGGTTTGACTTTGGAAGGCTGAAATTTTCAAAAATTAGGTCGTTGTCACTATTAAGAAGAATAGACACCTCTTTTTGTACAAGACCAAGAAGAATATCATGGATAGGATCTACTGCACACATTCTCACAGGATCAAAAAAGGCAATCGAAGCAGCTCTGTATATCGAAGACCATTCTTTTTTGCAATATCTTGAGCATGAGTTTATTTCTTGCATTGCTGTACTAATTTGCTTGATCACGAACTTCAAATTTTGTGTGCTCCTCAAAAATATTCTTGAGAAGTAGCTCATTTTCCCTGATGCTCTGATAGAATTTTCACGTTCTGCTTTAAACTTGCACAAATTACACCCTTTATTTGCCTTGTGAGAAAGAAATTGAATAACTTTTCTCAAGGCAGGTAAATCGCATCAGATGCAAAAAAGCATCGCTTTCACAGTTATAATCTGTTGAAGGTCTTCAACAAAAAGATCAATACCTTCCAATAAACACAAAAAGTCATCAACCAATGGTTTCAGAAAAGAGTTGATGTGAGTTTTAGGCTCATGTGGACCAGGTATGATCCCTACCGGATGAACCCATTTCCTAAGTTTACGATCCTAAGTGAGAGAGGTTCAAAGCAACCAAAGAAACCACATCAAAATAATACTGTTCTCGTTTGAATGGCTTTAACCAATCGACAGAAAGCTTGAACACAATGTTATTTTCTTCCTTTAAAAAGTTTCTACCAGTGGAAAGGTCATATTGGTACTCACTCCACATACTCCCATCCCAAACATCCTCTAAAATATTGTGTGCGGTTTGTTGGTGGAACGTGGATGCCAACAGACTCCTGAATTCTGGAAACTGGAACATTTCTTTCAGCCACTGATTTAAAGGTCTATATACATAAATTCTGTAAGGATTAAGCTTTGTCTTCCCACGTGACAAATGTTTTGTAAACAAAAGATTCTGTTGACATAGCTTGTTAAATATCTGTTCTCCACAATTCCTTGATATATTCCTTTCATTCAATGCAATAAAACAATCTTCCCATTTGTGGACCATGTTGCATTCTTCTGAAGGACATAAAAAATGTTCTTCAATTTTTGAATCGGGTCTTACCAGCTTCTTCAATTTACGCAAGGGAAAATCTCAACGATCGGGTGACCAACTATAGATAACAAACCAGCCACCAAAATTAGGATATATGAAACAGCCTTGCTAGTTAGGTTGAACTTGTAAAGCGACGGATTGGCATGCCGATGTGTTTTTGAGTGACTTGAATTTTCACGATACTCTTTGATTATGTTGTCTCAATAAATTCAACTTTTTATTTTACTTGTATTTCTTTTGGCTATTTTTTACTTTTTTGGATCGTTTTGGATTTTGAATGGTGTAACCTTGTAATTTTGTTAACCAACAATCATGGGGTCTTCTGACAAGCGGAACAAAAAGGACACAGTATCAGTGAACGAAAGTATGAAAGAAGTTATCGATTTATTAAAGAAACAAATTTTAACACACGTATGGAAGAACTTACCTCAAAGTTCGAAATATCAAACAAAGCAACACTGGACCGTCTGCATACTTTGGAAGAGCGTCTCATTAACTACGAGAAGTTAGCTGAGTTTCTCAGCAAAATCAAAGGCAAGTCTCAAATAATATTGTTAAAAGTCGAAATTGGAGAAAGACACCACTGATCTTCACAAAACGATTGACGATCTGAATAGAGAGCTGAACGATCTGGAACAGTATGGCAGAAGAGACGAGATTAGCGGATCCAAGATGATCCTTAACCCCTTTTCCCTTTTCTTTTTTTTAATCGATTTAGTTTGTTCTTATCTTCTTAATGTTCATCTTTATTGTTATCCTTATCATAAAACCTTTTCTTAAATTTTAGTATTGGATGCATGTATAGTGCAGACGCATAGAAGTAGAATTGTGCATGTTATGATAATAGCATGAAGTTTGGTACAAGCACACAATCCGATATGCTGAATGAGATGAAATTTATATCAAGATTAAAAATGCCCCCAAAAGCTATTTTTGGACCGGGGTACTCATACCCAGTCCTCTTTTATGAATATGCAGTTTCTACAACAATCTTAACTTTGCAAGGTAAAAAATGAAACTTTTTCTTGCCTTATTTGACATAATGGATAAAATGAGATGCAAAACAGATTTAATAATACCACAAAAGCAATTTTTAACAATGGTTCTTGTACCCAATTCTATACTAGGTCTTGCACTATAACTTTGTAACTATGCAAGTTATATAACTGAAACTTGATTTCCTGGCATAATCTGAAGTGCTAGATAAAATTAAATGTAGACCTAGTTTTAAAACTTCGCCAAAGACTTTATTTAGACTGAGGTACTTATACCTAGTCCACTGTTGGCTATACGCTCCGCAAGCGGAAACGATCTCTGATTGGTTATCACATTTCTCCTTAGTTACGTGGTGGCAACGGGTTGTATTCATTAGGCCTAAGCTCACATTATAGAATAAACACGAAAGCAATGAGTTTCTGTCTAAATATGCCGAAGTACTGCTGCGTGTTTAGTTGCAATGCTGACTATGAAATTAATCCCAACTTGTCTTTCCACGGATTTCCAACGGACACGAAGCGATCAAAAGCTTGGGAAATGAGAATTTGTCGTGCTGATTATACACCATCAAGATCGTCTTACGTCTGCAGCAGGCATTTTGAGCTCGCAGATTTTTCGCAAATTAGAAATTATACTCCTGTCGAATTTCGCAAGCAAAGGCTCAAAAGAAGTGCAGTTCCAAGTTTGAATTTGAGGGGAGCTGAATGTGATGAGCGTGAGCCGAAGCGGCAGTCAAAAGTGTCACAGAAAGCTAGGAGTGACATCACAGATAACATAGAAGACATCACCATGCAAAATACTGCACTCATCCAGGGTTTTAATTCAACTTCCATCGCTAGTTGTAGTGCAACTAGTAGCAGCTCGAATACATCAGAATCTGAGCAAGTCATCACTCGACTCAGGTATGATTTGAACCAAGCTTTGGTTCGGATTGAGGAGCTTGAAGGAAAAGTTTTCAAGTACGAAAATTTGTCTTCCGAGGACATTCTGAACTATACCAGTTTGAATAAAGATGCCTTTGAGGTCTTATTGTGCTTGTTGAATCGCTTCAAGCCGTTTAATTACTGGTATGGATTTGAAGTCAAGTCAGTTAATAGCAAAAACCAGCTTTTGATTTCATTAATGAAACTCAAAATGAACATACCTTTCTTTGATTTAGCAACAAGATTTGGAGTCAGCAGAACTACAGTTACAAACATTTTTCTAACGTACCTCCACCTTATGCATGAGACTTTGTTTAAAGGAGCAATGCGAACTATACCATCCCTAACAAAGAACAAATCAAGTATGCCAGAGTCTTTTGGTGACTTTTCCAACTGCCGGATCATTATTGACTGTACAGAATTCCGTCTGTCAACACCTAGGAGGGACCTTGATGCTGCTAACCTTTCTTACAGCAATTATAAACACAATTTGACAGGAAAATTTTTGATTGGTGTTGCTCCTAATGGTGCAATTACATTTGTTAGTGAGGGGTATCCAGGCAGTACCAGTGACAAAGTTGTTACCCAAGAATCAAAAGTGCTAGGTCATTCGAAAGTAAGTAATTCATATTTGGTTATTTCAATAAACAAAGAAACAATAACTTGCATTACCTGTAAAATGATACCAATAAAGTTTATTTGGATAATGCAGCAATATCTTAGATCAACTTTGAAACTGCCAGTTGCATGCATTAATATAGACCTATATTTTGATCAAGGTATGAGCAATACCAACATTTCAACAGTAATTGGTTTTCTTTCTTAGGTACATTTATTAGGAAGTTTTTCCCTTGTCTGACATTTGATTTCATTGCTTTCTCCTTTTCAGGCTGGTGATCTCATTTTAGCTGATAAAGGTTTTCTCATTCATGATTTGATGCCACAAGGTGTCTTCCTTAACTTGCCATCATTTTTGACAGGAAAGGCAAGATTCACAAAAGCAGAAGCCATATTTTCTAGAAAAATAGCAAGATCCAGAATACATGTGGAAAGAGCTATTGAGCGCTTGCGAAATTACAGAATTTTGAATTCCATCTCAGCAAATCAAAGACCAATAGCTAGCAAGCTTGTCCAAGTCTGTGCATCTCTTGTTAACCTCCAGTCTCCTGTTATATATGGAATATTTACAAAATTTATGGAATATTTATGAACAAATTGATTATAATTCATCTGATTTATGTTAATTTGACAAGTAGTTCAAGCAAGCTTCCCAAAATTTACTACTCTTTATGATAAAGCTTTATTGTTCCTTTATTGCAGCTCATTAGACATAACTGCTTTTAATTTTGATAGTAATGTTCTTCTCAAAAAAATAGAAATCTGGTATGTTTTAAAATTTTATAATCAATCAAAAATATAGCTAACAGCATTAAGTGAACTAAAATGCATTAAAGAAATAAGGATTAGAAGTCTACAGTAGTCACCAAAAGTCCTTGGGATACTTGTAAGAAAGTGATAAAAACCATATTCTTCTAGAATTGTTCTTCCTTGCACCTTACCCACCTAAGAGAAGAAACAAAAAATGCCAAGTGTCTCAGGACTTTTTGCAACTATTGTACTTTACAAAACTAACTTGTAAATCTAAAAAAAACAGTTTATCTCATTTTTCAGCTGTATAACAATTTGGTAACAGAGTATTTACATAAAAGTCTGACAGCAGTGGTATTAATCTTCTCCCAGTTTTCGTCTTTTGAAACAGATACAATCAACATATCCTCGTTAGTCCATACTACAAAATGTGCCCAAGTGACACCAAGAACTGCAATTTCAGCTTGAAACTGATGCCAGTAATTATGTGAGGGGTTTAACTTGTAATTTTTTGTTAAGAAAAATCCCTTCAGCTTACTTTGAGAAGCCGATTCCTGTTCCACCATTTCTTTGATGGTGGAATCTCTATATTTAAAAGGACATTTAATTTCAAGTGCTCCTGGCCTTGAATTGCTTTTTGAACTAATAATACCATCAGGGGTACAGCCAAGATAGCCACATGGGAAGAGATGAAGGCCAGTAGAAGTAACATTGTTATTTGTTTCTTCAATATAAGCTTGAAGTGCTACCTCTTCATGCATCTGACCCCAGATTATGCTGTCTCTGTTGCCCAAATAGTATTCTTCTTTGAGAGTTTTGAAAAGAGATGGGGGATAATCACGGCCTGACAGTTCTTTTCTTTTAATAGCATCAAGCACCAATCCAAAATTGCTTCCTGTAAGACACAGTCTTCGTATTGGCCCCAGATATGACTCTTTCTTTGATCTTTTGTGGCATTTGCAATCCACTGTTGCTGCTCTTTGGTTACCTCAACTTGTTTTATGAATTGTTCTTTGTTGACAGCATAGATGGGCAAAAGGCTCTCTATGAGAGGTGGTGCAATATTTCCCTGGTTGACTTCAGGCTCTGGCAAAAGCATTCAGCGAAATGGACAGTCTACATTTTTTGAACTTAAGGCATTAAGAAAAAATTCACGATCAACTTCTGAAAAGCATCGAGCTGCAGCGGTGTATTCGGGCTTTGAAGGAGGAAAAAGATTTGCCATCGACTTAACACTTGATTCCTGCTTTGACATAGTTCTTGGCCGGTTGATCCATGAATTTGGCAGGTCTGTCTTAGAAAAACCTTTCCTGTTCACATGTATTGCCGTGGCAGCCATATGGCTACATATCCACCTTCCCCTTGGACACTCACATGTTGCTGAAGTTATCAATCCATCATCGCCATTTACTGTTAGGCCTACTTTATAAGTACTATCCTTCATTGATGCGCGTACAATTCCTTTGATTTCAAACCCATCTATGGTAACTTGGAGAACATAATTTGCATAGTACTTGGTTTCACCTTTACTTAAAACATTTTGATCATCCTGAAAGTAGTTGAACAAACCAGAAAGACTAATAATTTGCTTTGCCATTTTAACTCGCTTGGACCGTAAATGTTCGTTGCCACCACGTAACTAAGGAGAAATGTGATAACCAATCAGAGATCGCTTCCGCTCGCGGAGCGTATTGCAAGAAAACTTTATGACTAGGCAAGTTGTACAACTGAAAGAAAAACATGAGGGCGTATACAAACAAGCAGCTCATCAGCCAGAAATTCCAAGGTTACACTGGGAGGATTTAATTTTGCGTGTCCCCTTTCTTGTGGGCACCCTACGTAATCCTTCATCAAGGATCACGGCTGCTAACAAAAATAGGCAAATATGAAATTGTTTTATTGTACAAAATGAATCCATTGACACAGGGTACTCATCGCAGCATTGCTATGTATATAGGAACATAAAGGTGGAAGGAACGGGATGGACATGGTTGGACATCTCTATCGTAGTGATGGATCCAAGGAGTTTGAAGAATAGAGTGGCGTGGGGTCCCACAATTATGTATGTCATTTCTACATAGTTAGGGCGGGTTTGGCGTGGTTGGGGAAGAGAAGGATTGAATGGGCTGACTACAATCCTTGACGAAAATGTTGAGACAAAATGCAACTTTTGTAATTTTCTAGTTTACCTTGCCCCTGTAAATTCAAATCCCCCCTGTCCCCCCGAAGCAATGTTTGATTTGTAGTTCTACCATATCTCCTTCAAAATCATGCATTCAACATTTAATTCGGGGAGGGGAAAAGTTATTTTTAAAGGAAGTTGAAAATATAAGCTTTCCTTCAAAAGTCTCAACCCTTTTTGTCCGAGATTGTAGCTTGACTTCAATAAGGTTGAATTAAGAAAACATTTTACCCTTTGATTTTGCAAATCAACACTAGAACTTTACAAAGCTTCCTAATCTTTTTTATGTTGATATTTTATTGTTAAACTTCGCTTTATCCTCTTAGTGCCATTTCTTATTATTTATCAGATGTATGTTCAAAATCAGAATATATATAGAAATTTTGTTCTTTTAAACCACACTAATACCACCTGTAGGCCAAATCATTCTTTCCATCGTATGTCTAACCAAAGCTTAAAGGCAATTTCTCTTACTTTTGGTAAAGTAACCAATAGTAAATGCTTGTGTCAACCAGTATGGATCTGGTTGTAGAGCTTCTGATTACCTGTTTTTCATTGCCTTGCAAATTCTTACTCTTATCTGCACAAGTGTTTCATCACATTTCTCTTTGTATGATTATTTTTGCACAAATTAAATCGCTTTTGCGCGAATGTCTTTGCAGATTTCGGGTCTCATCGTAACTCCCTCAAGCAATTTTTCCTTTCCAGAACACTCCTAAAGCTTTTTGAAATGTTAGATTTCCTTACAACAAACACTACTGGTGTTGTTTCACAGCCAATTATTGCATGAATAGCCGGTAGATTTTTGGAACTACCTAAACTGAGGTAAGATACAACTTTCCAAAATTAACATACGTCTCATTGTCAATCTTCAAGGAATATTTCCTTGAAAGCTTTTTACACAATAAGCAGAAAACCACAATGGTGTCCTTTCGACAACTTATAAATTTTTATCGATGAGGCAAGTATGGAATATAAAGGTGGATGCCAGTATGGAGCATCATGTAAGCTCATGAGCCTTAAGAGTGTTTGGGATGAACTACTGCCAAAATTCAATTCATGGTTTGTAAAAAATAGATCCGAGAAATTCAAAGGAATTTTACTGATGTCAGCACGTTCATGACTGAATATTAGGTCGATTTTATACAACTGGCCTTGAAAGTGGCCACAGATTGCAGAAGAAATTCATGTCAGTTGGGGGGCGAAAGACAAGTGACGTCACATAAGTGAATACATTTTGAGTAAATTTGTTGACAAATTTTATTCTGAAGCTGCAAGAGCCCTGAGAGGTATTGGCCGATATTGTTTGGCACCAGGGTATGAACGTTTCTATGTCAATCCAACAAAATGGAACCAACGAAATGTAAAGAGGCGGCATCAGCACATAGATGCACTTTTTGCTTTTATGCCTTCACAGAGCCAATGCTACAAGAAACCTGCATTTACTGGTTTGAAAACAGCACCAGCGGTAAAAAAAGGGTAGAGAAGGAAAAGCCAATTATTTTTGTTGATCGTACATTGACCCTACTTATGATTTCGAAAGATAATGTGACGCCTATCAAGTTGGCAAAGATTGGTGAAGATCAAGTTCAAAAGACAGTTAACTCAACATGGAGAGAACTCATCCCTGATTGACCCTTTAAATCCAGACCGCAAAGTTGCCAAAGTGTTCCAACCTGTACACTGTTGCGATCAAAAGATTTGCCCAGCTTCAGTAAAACAATGCCAAAGTTGCAAAAGAGCTTTTACAAGTTCTGACTTTGTCATTGTGAAGACAGAGGGGGCAAGAGAATGGACCACTGCAAATGGAAAACAGCATTTTAGTACTGGAAACATTTATGTACATTATCTAAGGTGATGCTTGCATGATTATCAGCAAAATTTTGAATTTTCTATAATTACAGTATCGAAGCGAACCTTGCAGTTGCTACCAGGAAATGCAAAGGCTAGACTCGAAAGTCAAGGCTGTGGAATTGAAGATTGAAAACAGACTTACTTGACATTTAGCTTTGATTTTTTTGACACTACGTCATTCTTTACACAGTTACCTTATGGAAATTGTTTGCATCTATATTTTGGCTAAACTGACCACTTCCAAGTAAGCAGTATCCAAGAAGATGAGGTAAACCCTTCAGAGTGGTTACATGTTTTATCTTATAACTATAAATTGTAAAACCTTGTAAAACATCTTTTTTGAGACTATCGTACTAGGGCCGGCAAAACCCATTTGGAAGTGGAGGGGCCAAAATATCAAAGTCTTGAAAGGGATTAGGGAAGGTTTTTATTTGGCCTAGTACCCATTCATTCGTTCTTCTAGATGTCCACGGCACCCTTTGGAGTCTTCTCCATACCCGTTACCCATACCCATACAAGTTCAAAGGCTTCAATCTTTTTCATTTCTGCTTTTCTTATTACCCATGTCTCACTTCCATATGTAACAACAAGAAATACTAATGCTACGATTATTCTTATCTTGGTATTTAGTGTGATGTTTTTGTCTTTCATTATCGTTGTCAAATTGGTCATAGCCTTCCTACCCAGCATTAGCCTCCTTCTAATATCTTTTGTGTGATCAGAGGTTCTCGTTAATGTACAGCCAAGAGCATTGAATTCCTGTAGTACCTCGATGGATTCCCCATCTACTTCAAAGTTTGTTATTTCTGCCGTCGTCATTACTTATGTTTTTTTTAAATTTAGTTTTTAATAAAATTTAGGATTCTATATTTTCTTTCTTAGTTTTCGCCACAGCAGGAAAAGTGAAGCTATCGAAATTACCTTTAACAGTGTTTAATGGAGATCCCTGCTTTCAAGTTCAAAGAAAACAAAAGTTTTACGGCTTACAAACAGGGAAAGTGTCCACAAAACAAACATAGTAGAAATCAAACTATTTAATGTAAAAGTTCTTTGCTATTTTATGAAATGTCAGTTGAGAAATGGAAAATGGTTCAGCAATAGGTCGGCAATGGTAAGGCCATATTTTAAAAGTAACAATCATTGTGTGACAAGGAAAATATAATCTTTCAATTTGAAGGCAGACAAAAACCTGAGCACATAAACCCCTTACAATACATTAATTGACTGAATTTTGTCTTGAGACACGGACCGTGGCATTGGTCAGACATGGTTACATAGAATATGATAGAAAATACATAAAAATACATAGTTACTTTTTCTAATATTTCTATAGAGGACAACTTTTTAGACAGTTGATGATTCATTTTTTCCAATAAGAAACAAATTAAAATCATTGCAGGCAAAATCTTCTTTCATCGCTCAACCATGTTCACTAACCATGGTCAGGACATCTTGTCAGGATCACGGCTCAACCATTGTTTGACCATTGCAAACTATGGTTGGGCCATGAACCATGGTTGGGTTTTCGCAGGCACAGAATAGAAATAGGGCAGAAGGGTCACTCCCTTCAAAAAAGCCTGACTCCAAAAATCTTATACGTCTAGCGTGGAAACGAGGTTACGCAACCCGAAAAAAATTTCTGCCCGAGAAGGCTGCAACGCCACTGTCAACTTCGCGATTTTAGCATTCAACAAATATCCGTGAGCATGTCAAGAAAGGAAGAGAAAGGAAGTTACTGCTCGGCATTAAATTGTCAAAACAGTAGAAGGTCAAATCCAGATGTCAGTTTTCATCGTTTTCCAAAAGATCCAGTGCGGTTAGTAGGCCTAAAAATATTTGATTTCCTTTGCATCTGTAATTTCCTAATATTCAACTAGTGTACATCTTAAAAAAGTTAACTTGATAACGAAAATTTTTATGAAATTAAAGTTCTAAAGAATGGCTACAGAGCTGCCGAAGGCAAGATTTAATGAAAAAATCCGCTGAATACTTGTCAAGAAACTGCTACATCTGTTCGCAACATTTTGAACCACATTTATTGCCTCGCTTCATGAATTCTAGAAAACGACTACCAGCTGATGCGAAACAGACAATTTTTGATATACCAAACCCGCCACCACGTATTGGAATGAAAAGGCCTTTACCGTCACGAAGCAACTCAGGTATACAAAATTCCACTTTTCTTTCTTCACATAGACAACAAACAAAGTACAACAAATATAATGAATAGTCAATTTTCAAATAGATGCATAACGAATTTAACGTTTTTTTCTCTTTTAAAGGAACAAACCAAAAGAAAAGCAAAAAGGACCAGGACAGTTCTAGCTCAGCAGACCATACATATGGTGGGTAATTTTTGTCTACCACTAACATTTTATTTTGGTAACAAAGAACATATTTGGCTAGTAAACTATTTTTATGGTAACATTAAAGTTAAGATCAAGTATTTTCCCTTCCACCAAAAATTATTTTCATTGGCAAGGTTTACAAGCACTTACTGAATGGTCTCGTTAACAGAAATTATAATTTTTGGTATCAGTTTGTTGTCTGGCTTATACTGATTTGTTTGTTAACCCTTATTCTTGCAGGAATTTTTGTTGATAAGGAACCACAAGAGATGACAATAAAAACAACTGAGCCATGTATGTGAAAAAATTATCATACTCAATTGTAAAATAAACAAACTGCTTAAATTATTACATTATACTTTGTCTACATGTAGGACACTAAATTCTACCAAGTGATAGTACTGTATATCATTGATTGTTCCTATTAAGGGAATTTTAGAGCAGAAAAGTCTTTTAAATTTCCATTTTAGCTAGCCCTTTATGCACCAAAATTAAATTAAGACATATTCATACTTAGAAGACAATAACTGAACATTTATTTTCTGTTTATCACAAACATATAGGTATTGCAGATTCATCGATAAATATCGTGAGTTGCGAAAACACAGAAACGATTGGATATGATGTGTCAGAGGCTTGCCAAACACCTGCTTCCATCACTTCAAACACACCACGCAAAAAGAAATTACGGAAAATTATCCATAGGAAAAATGAGAAAATTTCAGTTCTACGATCTAAGCTCAGTGCTTTAAAAACTGAATTTCCTCTTTAAAAAAATAAAAATAAGAAAAGAATTGAAAATGCCAAACAGGCTTTGAAGCTACTCGAGGGTGTTGTTTCAAAGGATCTGCTGACTTTCATTGAAAAACCAATCCACTTTTCAGCATCAAAAAGTAAAGGTCAGAGATATGATCAAAATTTAAAGGCATGGTGCTTAACTTTATATCATATCAGTGGAAGTGCATATAGATTTTTAGCAAAAACATTTAATCTGCCTTCGAAAAGGACCTTAACTAGAATGGTTTCCAAATTTGCTTCAGACATTGGGTTTTCTAGTAAGTCACTGTTCATAATTGAAGAACGGGTTAAGTCTCTCCCTGCTGCTGGTAAGTTTTGTACCTTATTGATGGATGAAATATCTTTGAAAAAACATATATTTTATGATGCATCAAAAGATACATTTGTTGGCTTAGAAGATTTGGGTACAGGCATCTCCTCTGGAAAGTTGGCTACTTCTGCATTGGTATTGATGGTGAGAGGTATAGTGCACAATTGGAAGCAACCTCTAGCATATTATCTTGTTAATGAATCTTGTGATTCTCTAAAGTTGAAAGATATAATAAGTGAAGCTCTTGGGCATCTTAAATCTATGGGCTTAGAGGTACTTGCACTGGTTTCTGATCAAGGATCAAATTTCCTTAAATTGTTTAATGATATGGGGGTTACTGTAGAGAAACCTTACTTTAAAATGGACGATAAGTATTTTGCAATGTTTGACCCCCCACATCTTTTGAAATGATTGAGAAATAATTTAATGAAATATAACTTTGAGTTTAACAGGAAAGTTGCAAAATGGAAGGATGTTCGTGACTTTTTTGCCAAAGATCAACAGCAAGCGATTAGAATTGCACCTAAATTGACTGAGAAACATCTTAACCCAAATGGCTTTGCTAAGATGAAAGTAAAACTTGCATCCCAGGTATTCAGTCACTCAGTTGCTGCTGCTCTAAACACCTATGTTGCTTTAAATGGGCTATCTGGCGATGCTTTAGACACAGCACAGTTTATTGCAAAGGTTGACCAAATTTTTGATTGCTGCAATTCCCTAAGCTTCAAAGACTCAAAGTTTTGCAGAAGGCCATTCACAGATAACTCTCAACACATGGAAGTAATTATAAGTGGAATACATCTGTTTAAGTCCATAAAGGTTATCAATCCTGGCACTGGTCAAGACAGAACTGCTTCCATCAAATGTCTGAAGGGGTGGTGTCTCACTCTTAGCGCTATAATTGCTTTGTGGGAACAGTTACATCACAATGAAGCAGTCTCTTTCCTTGTAACAAGACAACTTAACCAGGATCCCTTAGAAAACTTTTTTGGCTCCATAAGACAACAAGGAGGAAATGCTGACAATCCAACGCCAATTCAGTTCAAACGTGCATACAGGAAATTATTCCACACCAATCTCTTATCAGTTGTTACAGGGAACTGTGAGCCTGATAATAACGAGCCGTTGACAAAACTTGCAAGTCTAGAAGGTATTGCCACTCCCTTAACCAATGAGTTATTGTCTATTGCTCCCCTAAAATTGAAAGCAACTGACTATGCCACCGAAACAATGCAAAACAAAGTTATCAGGCAAAATGCAATAACTTATGTTGCAGGATATCTCTTACATAAGGCCTTTGCAAAGCACAAATGTCCAAAATGTTCCATTCTTGTTGATGATAGCATTGATACCAGCACAAGCACCTTCCTTTTTTTCAAAGCCTATGATACAGAATCCAGTATGTTTGGGGGGTTAATTGCTCCATCACAAGATATGATTTTGTATACAACGATGATTGAAGACAAGTTTGTTGACTATTTCTATACTCTAAACAAGACAGTGGGTATTGGTCATGAACTACTGACTTGCTTAAATCAAGCTGAACTCAATGTACCCTGTGGAGATTTCGACAAGGACTATCTTTTGAGACTTTTCATCAGGATGCGCATTTATTACACTTTGAAATTTGCAAATAGGATTTGGCAGCACCTACATCTAAGAAAAGGAACAGAAAATTTGTCAAAGTTGCACATCTTTAAACAATATCATATATTGTGTGTGTCTACAAAAAGCATAAAGGGTTTGGGGCTTAAATGATAGGGAGGTTTGGGTGCAAATTATTAGGAGATTGAGGGCAAAAAATAGTGGGCTGGGGGGAAATTACTGAGAAAATCTGTGAAAATTGTGGAAAAGGGAAAAAAGAAGGCTGTTCAAACAAGAAACACTGAAGGAATGCTGTTCTTACTTACCCGTTCAAAAGGACAAGACCCGATAGCTCAGCGGTAGAGCACTTGACGTACAAAGTCGGGGGTCGTGGGTTCGAGTCTCGCTCAGGTCGGTTATTTTCCCGCACTCTCTATTAATTATCTTGAAAATCCTGTTGTCTGTAATATTTATTTTTCTTTCAATTTACAAAAGGTGGCAGGTTAGGTCAATGAATTTAACAAAGGAGAATTGAGACACCTCCTTCCTTCTGCCAGTCTTGGGGTTGTGCCATGGGCAAGCACAAACTACCTCTTTGGCCCCCCTTGGCCAGGGTTACAACCAGGAATTTCACTTGCTTCACATTCTTAGTCTTTCTCAATGTGAAAATCGGCATTTTGTGCAATAAATTCAAACATCCGGTCTGCAGCTGATAGGGAATAGAGAAGCTATCTTTCACGAAGTTTTTCCAAACTATCTAGCTGCACTGACGAGCCCTGACATTGGGCGAAACCGGTTTTGCCTTGTTAGATATCAAAACAAACAGCGTTGCGGTTGTAGATACGATAGCAATGGCAAAACAAAGATAAACAAATTAGGCCGTACCCACCTCACTGATCTTTCGGAAAAAAATTAAAAACGGAGCATTTGGCTCACTTCTCTGCTGTTTTGGCACGTTATGACCACAACTAAGTTGACTTCTTTCGTAATAATGATATATTTTGTTTTCATGTACACAAAGATTATTAAAATAGCAAATTTAAAACTAGATTTCCGCGGAGCCATGGCGCTGCCGTTAAGGGCATCACAAGGAAGGAGCTCCTTTGGGTTGCGTAACCTCGTTTCCACGCTAGACGTATAAGATTTTTGGAGTCAGGCTTTTTTGAAGGGAGTGACCCTTCTGCCCTATTTCTATTCTGTGCCTGCGAAAACCCAACCATGGTTCATGGCCCAACCATAGTTTGCAATGGTCAAACAATGGTTGAGCTGTGATCCTGACAAGATGTCCTGACCATGGTTAGTGAACATGGTTGAGCGATGAAAGAAGATTTTGCCTGCAATGATTTTAATTTGTTTCTTATTGGAAAAAATGAATCATCAACTGTCTAAAAAGTTGTCCTCAATAGAAATATTAGAAAAAGTAACTATGTATTTTTATGTATTTTCTATCATATTCTATGTAACCATGTCTGACCAATGCCACGGTCCGTGTCTCAAGACAAAATTCAGTCAATTAATGTATTGTAAGGGGTTTATGTGCTCAGGTTTTTGTCTGCCTTCAAATTGAAAGATTATATTTTCCTTGTCACACAATGATTGTTACTTTTAAAATATGGCCTTACCATTGCCGACCTATTGCTGAACCATTTTCCATTTCTCAACTGACATTTCATAAAATAGCAAAGAACTTTTACATTAAATAGTTTGATTTCTACTATGTTTCTTTTGTGGACACTTTCCCTGTTTGTAAGCCGTAAAACTTTTGTTTTCTTTGAACTTGAAATGCTTTATGAAAGTATGGCCTGATAATAGCCAATTGAGCAAACAAAACTGAAAAGACAACCATTAGAAAATTCTCAATAGCCATGAAAATTTGCAAGATATCATCATATCACATAAAACAATCGTGGAACATTTCAACAGTGCCCATCTTTGTGTGTCCTGCATCAAATACTAATGTTGGTGCCACACCCTGCAGGTGACTGGTAAATGATGGAAACGCCCATTTATTAAAAATTTGGTTTTTAACTGTTGCATAGCCAGGTTTGGAAGATTGGTAGGCCAAAGAGGAAGAAATTTTTTGCTGATCACACCCCTAAGAATTTGGAAAAACACCCATTTGTAAATGTGTTTAAAAAAGCCATGGCATTTTTACGTGGCAATTTTCCAATTACATGGCAATTACGTGGCATGGCATTATTCAAAATCATAGGTGGCTGACCATATTCTACAACTGACCATATCCATTTCCTTCACAATTACACTAACGTTTATATCCTGAATTGTGTTAGGCGAGGAATCTCTATGTGTAAGAAGTTATTTTCCAAAGTTCTAATCAAATATCTAAAAAAATTAACAGTATTCAAAAGTTTTAAACCAAGTCCGTTTTCCTTGGAAAAAAGTCCATGACCAGCATTTCAGAATCCAGTTTTTTAAGGATTGGACTGCTTTAGTTTCTATTTTATCATGAACATCTCAATAACTCTTTCGCTATTACGTGCAAACCAAAGTTCTCAGTACAGAAAATTGCTTATTTAGTAACTTCAGATTGCACCTGCAATTTTTCCGCTATTAAACAGGCAGAGACAAAAATTTAAAAGAATTACATGGACGGGGGTTGACCCCTTTTCAGACGGAAAGTATTGTTGCACGTTTTTTTGTGTAACAATTTAGGAGGCATGAGTAAGTCTTCAAAAATGAGACCAGTTCAATGTGTATGTGTATGTGTGAGGCTTGATGAGAAGCAAAGCAGATCATGGTGTCATAAACTGGGTTAGTATTCAAGAACAACTGGGTTAGTATTTAAATTGTCAAAGCGACATCAAAATTCAGTTTATGACAACATGGCCATACTTATTTGGATTTCGTACGACCCTGAAGTTTTGTCACTCCTGACGGTCAAGAAAACCAGTTTCTCTTGAATTTGGTCAACAGGCACCAAATCATATTTGTCCTCATCTGCCACCTCAACAAGATGCTTTCCATATTTACACAATAGTTCTGATCTTTGCTTCACTTTCATTAGTGAAACTACAGCATGAGGAATCCTGTTCTACTGATTCCATACAAACTTCAATATTTGTGAAATAAGGTCATCAGAAAGCAAGCAAATAAAACAAACTCTTCTGGACATCCGGGATTTTTTTGTGTAAAAAACTGTTCCATTCTTGATTATTCTGTCACATTGACACAGAGTATCGAGATCAATACTTAGTTTTGACAAAATTTGGGCCATAGCACATTTACTTAAATTTTCTTCTTTTAGTTTCCTGTGACTTCCAATAATTGTACAGTTGGACAACTTTTCTCCAGTTTTTCTGTCCCGTTTTCTTAATGTTCCTTTGATGAAGGTAGCGCAGTCACTTTCTTCGAATTATTCTATGTTTAAATTTGTAATTTGTCCATGCATTGTTTTCATTTGAAACAATTGTTTCTTTACATCACCTATCCCATGGCCAAATTTTAAGAGCTGACCATTGATGTCTTCAAAACCAAAGGTAGACCAACAATATAGTGGTCCCCATTCCCTCGCATATCCAACCAAATGTATCAAATTGTGGATACTTGACCCGCATGATCCTTATCCATAAAGAATTGCAAATTGCTCGTAAAAAATGTTGCATAGAAAGTCTGCTCTCTCCAGAAGTGATTCCGTTGAACAGTCTTGAAGGAGAATGTGGATAGCTTCAGAGCACACCGCAAAATGCCTGAGGTACTTCTCTGGAAGATGGTCTTTCACACAAGGAATTCCATAATACATGCAGGATATTCAGCTGCTTTAAAATGATTGTAATGCTGCTCCAAGTTTCTTGGGAGTCTTTCAATATAGTCAGAGGGCTTGAACTCTTAAAAAACCTTTGAAATTTCTCTCAGCTTTGAACCAAAATGGCTTTTGGGCATTGTTGGTGGAAACCAAAGCTGCATCAAAGTTTTTGTAATGCCCAAAAGACACCCATGCATAGAGTATGGGACTACCATTTGGCTGTAATCAAACCATGGCATGAAGGCTAATGCTGATGGCCCAATCACTCCCTCCCTTGGTGTGCTTTGAAGCTAAAGCATTAATGGCATCTGGCTTCATCTCTTCAGTTTTTCTTATTGGTGGTTTTTGTGCTGTTTGGCGGTAAGGATAGTATTGGGTTGTACCACGCCCTTGGGAAGCCCTTTCCCCTGTCTCTTCACAGGTGTTGCAGCCATACTGACCATTATATTGTGTCATATTCAAGATCTTGCATTTTGCAGGCAAGTCAAAGAAACCAAGAATGCTGCAAAACTTTACAAGAATCTCAACTTGGTCCATTTTCATGTTGATACCTTCATTCATTATAATTGCTATTCCTTTTCAAAAATCTTTCAGGTAATGAAAGTATGACCTTCTCCCTGCCAATATAATGTTTTCTTTTTTAATCGTTCCTTGAGTGGTATTTCATTTATAGCTACGTAAACGGGCCATAGCTTGACAGATGAAGAAGAGTACAGTTCAACTCCATCTGTATTAAATATTCCACTAATTGACGCTCCATCAAACTGAAATGTTGTATACCCTTTTCCAAAAACGTCTTAAGTGTTAAATGTCCTAAGTTTGTTGCCTTCTTTGCATGCCATTTCTTTCTGCTCATTTTTTGCCTCCCACATACCTTTTTGTTGCAAAATTGAGGAAAGTTGTTGCTGAAAGTTGCCAATAACAAAGCTACAATGAGGTTATTGTCGGGAAACCTGCAGTTGTCCGCGACAATAACTTTTTCAGTATTTCACAATTCTCAATCACAGCATATCTTAGATTTAACAAAACTCTTCTTTCAACTCTATTCTAAATGCGGTAATTATGCTATTTCTCAAGAATATTCTGGTTCTAAATTTATCATTCGTCAGCAGCTAATTACGTAAAGTATATTTTTACCCTATTCTAGAAGGCTCTTGGAGGTTCTATGTAAACATTACGTCAACATAACTAAATAGATTTCATGACAACGAGGCTAGTTGTTTACTTAGGCCTAACAATGGAATTGTCTAGTTGGAATATTGCTTAGTCACGCATTGACTGTTCTAGAAGCTCTAGAGTTCTCTAGTAATTGAGTGGATTACGTAAGTATCTAATAATTCTGACACCCTCCCCCCATTTGAGGACGTCTTGTTCTCAAATAAACAATCAGAATTTAACAAGTTTTGCTGCTCAGCATTCAACTTCATATCTTGAGAAGCATGGTCTTCCCTTTCAAGTACATCATCACATTGAAGTTCCATTGGGTACAAATGCTGCACTGCACGCTCCAATGTTGCATTTCCTATTCGAAGTTTTGCTCCTCTGACAACACCGTCTCTGCCTGTGATGCATTATTTGACAATGCTGAGTTTCCAATGACCCTTGTGCTACTTGTCACCCTTTATCATCTTGACGTCACCGATATTGAAAACGATCTTCTTGCCATGATGCTGCAAGTTGTGCTTTTCCCTCAGCCCGCCAATATATTCCTTTCTCCAGCGATTTCAAATCTTCTTTTTACACTCATTGATCTAGCATGATCTTCTTCTAAGGTCTCTGTCATGAATTTCTTCATTAATCTCTTCTAATGCCATATTGAGTTGGCAAAAAAGCATAACGTTCTGTGTTGCTTTCTTAATCAATTTTGCTGCAGCAACAAATGTTGAAAAGTTGTCAGAATAAATCTTCTCAGGTCTTCCTTTTCTTGCTATGAACTTCTTAAGGGTTGGTAGAAACCGCTCTAATGTCTGATCAGGTAGCAGTTCAAGGCTTATAGCACGCGTCAGACTACTTGTAAAAAGAAGAATGTAGGCCTTACCCGTCCTCTTCTCTCTCTTCTTGTAGTATAGAGGCCCTGCGTAGTCCAAGCCTATTACCTGGAAAGGTTGTTCTCCAACTGTTCATTCTGTTGGCAGCCTAGCTTGTGGAGGTTCCTTGAGTGCCATTGTATGGAATCGCTTGCAACAAAAGCAGTTTCGCACAAACTTTTTTGCAAGTTGTCTGAGCTTTGGCACCCAATAATGCTCCCTGATCTTCGTTATGGTAAGCCCAACTCCCTCATCTAGTGTAGTGAGATGTGCATTTCTCACAAGGGCCTCGATGAATGTTGATTTGATGCCCAAGTACACTGGGTAATCTCCTTTGTAACCCTCCATAGCATACATATTTTCCTCGGTCGTCCTTTTGGCCATTCTCAACTGGGTTTTGTGTTGCTCAACTTCTGGAGAACCAGCAGCTTGCTCTTGACACCTTTCAATCCACACTTTGTTTGCTGCACATACTTCCTCGGTTATCAAAGGTCCTCTTCTTTCCCCATTGATTTGCAGTTTTCTTTGATTCTAATAATCCATGCTATTATACAAATTGCTTTCTTATAGGAGAATCGTTGCATCAAGTCCTCAAATCCTGACTCCATACTAATTGCTGTTGCTAAAACTTCGTTGACTTTCCTTGCTTCAATCTCGCTTTCGTCTAAGGGAACTGTGTTAATATCATCTGGCCATTGATCTTCCAGAAAAAGCCAAGTAGTGCCTTTTCACCAGTTTTCTTGCTGTTGCAATTTTGTGGCTGAGCAGCCACGACTTCCAATGTCTGCAGGGTTCTATTCTCGAGGTACCTGTTTCCACATAATGAATTCTTTAGATCTGATCTACTTCACTCTGTTGTTAACAAATTGTTTGTAATTACCTTCGCCTTTGATCTAATGAAGGGCTATTTTGCTGTCTATCCATGCAATTGTACTTATCACTGGCAACCCTCCCAAAGCATCTTTTACATTTTCTAACAGATAACCTGCCATGTGTGATGCCACAAGCTCTAGTTTTGGAATAGTTGTGTCTTTCTTTGCCAGTCGTGATTTTGCATCAATGATGCCTACACCGTAGCCTGATGGTTGGATTGTTGGGATTTTCCATTCATGCCAGCGCATTCAATATAGCACTGCAACACATGCTTTTCATGTAGAGATTTGTTTTTTCTTCTTGTTAATTCATAGAGTAACTTGCGTAATTAATGTTTGTGTAGGTATCTGTAATAGACTTGGTTAACGAAGTGTTGGGCTGACTCAGGCTAATCATGGGCTGACTCAAGCTATTCATCAGTCTAAACAAACAGCTTAACAACATTTATTAATCTGCATATGCATTTTTAAGTTATTCATAAAAATCTTTGACGTAAAATTTGTATGCTGTTTTTCTATATGCTGATTGGTAGACATATTTGGCTCGTGTAGATTAAAACTATATAAAACGTACAATTGTAAGGCAAGAAGTGACAGAAAACGGCGATAGAGAGATAGATAATAAGTAGGTGTACAATGAAGAAGGATTGGATACAACTGTTGTGTTTCCTTTAGTGTTCTCTTGGCACATTAAATCTCTGAACAGATAGTATATACAGCTGCTGAAATTCCTTTTTCATTTGGGTCACCAAATGCATGCAGCTCAATTGAATGAATGTCTTCTCTGTAGAAACACAGGCTTCTGTTCATTTCCATTTTTGTTGGCAGACTCCCACAGAACTGTTTAAACTGCTACTACTTAGGAGTATACGATTCAATGTTGCATTAGAGCATAGCTAGAGTAAACTTTCCAAAAAGTTTTCTAACCTATGGCTGCAGGGTGCCTGTGTAACAGCCTCTTAGCCTACATTACAGTATTTTGTTATGTTATGTATGTTATGAAAGTGAATGAATTGAGAACTCAAAATAGGGGTTAGGGCTAGAGTTGACAATTTGCCAATCCTTGCCCCAACCAAAGAGCAATTTACTCTTGCATATAGCGTACAATATTTCTACGAAAATAAAATGATTTCAAGGATTTTTAGATAAAACAATAGGATTTCTACCAAAATGATCGAGAGCTTAACCCCCCTGTTTCAGTGACCCAGGTTCCTCCCCCCCCCCATGGCGCTGCTCTTGTAAAATTGAAAATTGGTATCAAGCTTTTCCAAGGACATAACTGTATTGGTTGCTGGTTGGCCGTTTTCAAGCGCCTTCCCCATGCCAGTTAAACTGGTCTGGTGCAACCTTTTGGCAATATTGAAATAAGTCTGAGAGCATAAAGGTGTGAGTTAAATCCAGTAACACCAAAGAGAAAATTACAGTAGTTGTTAATAAGACAATGTGCAATCAAGAAAATGACAAACTTGGTAACTTGCTGGCCCACGCATTTCAAAAAACACCAAGCAAATGCCTTTCACACGCCAGCTCAATACGTGAAAACTTTTGTTCCTCATTGAATGGAAGCATAAATATGTGATCTTAATTGTGACACCAGAAACAAAAGCTTGCTGTTAATCAGGAAATGTGCAATAAAAGAAAATTGGAAATTGCAAAGTTCACCTCACCTCAATTCTTCGTAACAAAAAAAGTGGAATCATCAGTAGGACGAGTTTCGATTTCATTACCATCGTAACACACAAGGCAAGTGGTTTTATGTTATTTTCTAGTACTTTATTTGTGGAGATGTTAATAATTAAAAGTATCTGATCAATTTTGAAATTGTAGATTACTTAACATATCTGGTTCATATCTTTACTTAATAAAATTAACTAATTGACAAATTAGGATCTGCACAATCTTTCTTCCATAACATCAACAAAATGCCAGAATTTGCAGTCGTTGTGTGGGAATTCAAGTATGGCCAAAATATTACTTCCGTTGAATCGCTCTAAACTCATCTTCTCATTAGAGAAATGATTAGAAATGAGTTGGGAAAGGAAATTGTAAAAATGCAGCATAAACAAGATTTTTATTCTGGCTACATTGACAGTCTTAATAGTAAGTTTAGTTAATGTTTACTTTGTAGGTATATGGTATGAATAATTTGCAATTGATTTTCACTTATCTGCCTGAAGTGTGGCTATAAACTGGTTTTATTAATTATAACCAAACAAATTGCCAGCCTTGTTACATTAATAATTTAACTTTTTGCAATTCTTGCAATCTGTTCTTTACATAATGGATTTTTACAAAATTTTCCATTGTTCTTACAGAGGATTAATTATTAAACCTTCTCAAAATGAAGAAAAAAAGAAAACTAAAGACTGCCAGAAAACAAAAGACATGTAATTGTCCAAGTTTTTTACCCTACTTTGACTTTTTCCACAGAAAGATCATAGCGTTTAGCATATATTTTTCAATACAAGAAATAGTCCCTTTTACACCTTGTTTTCAGGAAGGAATCATCCAGTGAAAAGGAGCCTCCAAAAAAAGGTGTTCTGCGGATATCTGGAGAGTAGTTCAGAAGAGGAGCTTACAACCAGTAACCAGAAAAACCTCAAGGTAACTGTTTGTACCCTGAATGTTTGTCATATGGTTATGAGCATTTAAACAAAACATTCAATTTCTTAATAACCTTGGATATTAATTTAAGGTTAATATTAATGTAAGATATTAATCTTAATAACCTTATAAATTTTTTCTCAATTCCTCAAAAATTATCATTATGCATCTTATACAAAATCATAATACGTTGTCATATTTTTAAACATTTTGAAAATTAATCCATTGTTTTTATAACCAAGCTTTAGAAACCAGTCAATTTTTTGAAAATGCTTAAATGATGTTACTTAACGATTTCTTGCAGATTGTTGTTGCGTAAATGGTTTTTTATCTTAAGCTCTCTTTCAATTGTCACTCCAGGAACAAGCTGTTCGTCAAACTCCCACTTTGGAAGCTTTGGAAATTCAAAGCATGTGGAGACCATTGGCAACATCCACACGAAGACAAGGTAATTTACTATGGTACTCATTCTCCCTCCGAAATGATGCAGGCTCTAAATCTGAAGCCAGTGATGACTGCAGTATTGTTAATTATCCAGGAATGCAAATATTTGCATTCTAATTGCATTCATATATAAATTGTATATATATCAGTTATATATGACAATCGTATCTCATAATCATATTATGTTATTACTCTACACAATCAAAGTTATGTTTGATATGTTTTTATACTGTGAATATGAAGGTAACTGTTGATCTGTTGGTCTTTTCATGCTTCTTCTGATATATTGCAACAAAGAAAAATTAAATTGAATCTATTGGCATTTTCATTTTTTTCAGCCTCAGACCTGTCCATGTTTTTGGATGAAGGAGATCCAGCATCCCTTCCAGGATCAGCATTTGTGCCAAAATCTGATCTAGAACACTATGTTTTAAAGGCAGAGTTTTCAGAGGTGAAGGCACAGCTTCTTAACGTAAAAATTCAAGTTAGTGACATGGAGAAAAAATTGAAGTCTCTAAGAAAGAAAGGTGTGGCAGAAGCTTTAGACTCAGGAGATGTTTAAAGTTCGGAAAATAAAGTTCAAAAGGCCATAAGCTGTGTACCCCATGGAAGAATTTTTGATTCTATGCTAGCAGCCATGGAGGCTGTATTCACATGGGAGGAAATTGCAGGCTGCTCAATATCTGGCAAGCCTGCAAATAGCAAACCCAAACAGAAGTCTGTGCTAAATCCAGCAAAGTCTCGTCTGGCAGCAAGTATACTTTGCCAAAACCTTGATGAACTCAAGGAGCGACTTGTGCTCACAGTAAAAGTCCATGCTGTGCAGAAGCATGTTAAAGCTATATTGAAGAAGAAAGAAAACAGAAGTTAACTTTAATATTTTAAAAGAACTTTAAGATTTAATGTGAACATTGTTTGAATAAGATTATATAATTTTGAATTGTTTAATTATATTTTTCAAATAAATCAGTTTTCAGATTTTTATGCTCTTTATGTCAAATATAAAAAAACATGAGCAAAGAAAGGTGGAGAGAAGCAGTGGTTGATGGCTTGATCATGGTTGGTTGCTATGTTTGAACCATGGTTTGATCATGGTTGAGTGGATTGTGTAATATTTTCTTTTAATTTTCATGCAAATTTTAATTCAGTTTAGGAGAAGTTCAAAAGTCAAATGTGAGGCATTGTTGAACCATGGTTTGATTCTGGTCAAGTGACATGGTTGAACCATGGTTTGATCATTGTCAAGAGACATGGTTGAACCATGGTTTGATTGTTGTCAAGAGACATGGTTGAATCGTGGTTCAATCAAGGTCAAGTGACATGGTTGAACCATGGTTTGATCATTGTCAAGAAACATGGTTGAATCATGGTTCGATCATGATCAAGTGACATGGTTGAGCCATGGTTTGATCATTGTCAAGAAACATGGTTGAATCATGGTTCGATCATGATCAAGTGCCATGGTTGAGCCATGTTTCAAACCAAATTTACCAGCAAATTGCACTTACTGTAAAGATTCATATTTGTGTTTTCAAAAATTCAAATATTTTTATGTTTGATATACCCTAATTTGACAAATTGCCAAAAGAGCTATATGCCATGGTCTAACCATGGAAAAACATGGTTGAAACATATTGGTTGAACTGTGGTTAAGCCATGGTTCAAACATGAACAAGTAGCCATGGTTTTGCTA
This sequence comes from Rhopilema esculentum, assembly GCF_057945365.1. NCBI lineage: Eukaryota > Metazoa > Cnidaria > Scyphozoa > Rhizostomeae > Rhizostomatidae > Rhopilema > Rhopilema esculentum. The sequence goes on from NC_142825.1 coordinate 545,746, forward strand.
TGGTCTGCCCATGGTTGAAACTCAAATCATAAAAAAATTGAGCATTCCAAAATTGTTTAAAATAATCTCAAACATTTAAACTTTATATAATTACTCAAGCAAATCTATGAAAAATTAAAAATTTTGAAATGTTAGACATGGTTCAGCAATGGTTGAACAATATATCACATTTAAAATTTGTGGTTCTACCATGGTTAACCATGGTCATTTCATTGCTCAACGATGGTAGGAAATGGTTGACAACCATGGTGTCACCATTGTCAGCCATGGTTGAGCAATGGTTTTGTCACAGAGGGACCCTACAGAACGGTCATCATTTTGGGATAGTTTTCCTTAACAATTCATGAATCTCAAGGCTTGACTCCTATCGACCAATTTAAATACATACAGAAATCGCTTCTTGGTGAAGCCTCTTAAAAGATATCAGGTCTTCCACTCACAAGTGAAAATTATCAAATTGCGGTAGACTTATTGGGAAAACGATATGGAAATCGTCGAATAATCATTTAAGCCTTAATATAATCATATGGGAGCCTTAATGGATTTACCAAGGACTGAAAACGGAGTGGATTTAAAGAAATTTCGTCAAATGTACAACAAAGTTGAAAGCACTGTTTGCAGCTTTAATAGAATTGGTGTATCTGCAAAAAGCTACAAAACTATCCTGACGACTTCTTATCTCGAGATGGTTGAAACTCGAGAAAACTATCGAATGAATGGGATTTAGAAGGACTTTTATTAGCGTACAATGCAGAAATTTTACTACCAGCAAAGTTTGCTTATGAACCTATTGGTGGTGCTACAAATACAAAAACAGTTGGATCAAACACTGCTTGTCAACAACAAGAAACGAGAAAGGAGTGCAAACGATGGAATACCATCTTGTTTATTTTGTGGGCAGAAGCATTTTTCTTCAAGCTGCAGAAAGGACTCAAATCCTGACGCACGGAAGCAGATATTTCATGAGAAACATGTTTTCCTTGTTTACCTGGTGAACATGTTAGCAGATTTTGCAAAAGCAACACTAGCTGCTTCAAATGCCAAGGAAAGCACCATGTTGCAATTTGTGGCTCAAAAGCTTACAGTTACGCAAGTTTTACAAAAGCAAGAGAAACAGTCCACAAGGAAACTGTCGTTGCGCCTCGGTCACCGCCCACATAACCATGGGTAAGTACTTTGCTAGCGTCTTGCAGAAAAGGTAATCATTAAAGATATCGGGAACGTAAGTGGGACATTAAAAACGTGCAATTCAATTCAAATTGCCATCAAAGGAGCAGATAACCTAACTTTGTTTATTATACTTTTGTGGTAGACAATATTTGTAGCCCGGTTGCTAATCAAGCCTTAGACATAGCCAAACTGAAATATCCCCACATAAAAGATTTGCCTTTTGCTGCTTAAGGTAGAGGCATGGATGAATTTGAAGTTGACATATTGATTGGGGCGGACCACATTTGGCAGTTCATGTTAGATCACATAGTACGGGGGGAGCAACTCCCTCTGGAATAGGCAGGAGCAACTCCCTCTGGAATAGACAGGAAAAGAACAGCAGCAACTCCATTGAACCCAAAAGCAAATAAAAGAGGTCTTACTGACCTGATGAATGTGGCACAATAGCTTTGAAAAATATTACGAAAGGGGAGAGGAAGCAAGAAGGTGAAGATGATGCAGACATATTTGGCAAACTTGTTGCTAACGGTCTACATCGGATAGCCAACCAAGGAGTGTGATAATATACAAAATTGCAAATTCAAAACATCTTGTTCCTCGCCCAGTTTCCCAACCGTCTGCAACAACCTATGCACCCAATGCAGTCACAATCTATATCATTTCTACACAATCAAGGAATGCAAATTCCTGGAGCCCCTACGTCAAACCCTGTTACAAGATATTTTGAATTGGGGATCTTATCGCAGACCGAAAACTTTTAAAATTTACTGAAAAATATATGCTGTTAACTTTAAGTAATTGTCTTTCAGACTTCCATGTATAGCCTCTATAAAGTCTCTGGGATAATTGTACTCATAGTACAAGGCACACGGTACAAGTATTCAATATCTTGATGAGAATTTACTGTAATTTGTATTAAAAAGACGTTTACAAAAGCATATGTCTGTCTGTTTTCTTAGTAATCACATTTTTATTTCATAGAATATTGCTATAGCCCATGTAAGGAAGGGAGAGGTGAGTGAAGGAGACACCAGTCCTACAGTCATTTAATTTCTATGACCCATACATTGTTAACATCCTTGAATACGTAAAATCACAGTGTATATGATCTAAATTTGATAATCCATACTTTGTCAAAATTTCTATCACTATCAGTTGATGTTATGAGATATTGAAAGTGGTAATACCTGAAGCCAAGAAGCGCAGCGTCAGTGACAAACGTTCTTTGGGGGAAATCGGCTCTCCCATGTTAGTACTTTGCCATTGAATTTTTGGGGCCACTTTCTCAAGAAGCTGTTGGAAACTTTCATTTCATGATTGAAAGTATTCTGCAAATTCAATCTCAAAGGGAAGTTTTAAGAAATTGTAGAATTGCAGAATTTCTATCACTATCAGTTGATGTTATGAGATATTGAAAGTGGTAATACCTGAAGCCAAGAAGCGCAGCGTCAGTGACAAACGTTCTTTGGGGGAAATCGGCTCTCCCATGTTAGTACTTTGCCATTGAATTTTTGGGGCCACTTTCTCAAGAAGCTGTTGGAAACTTTCATTTCATGATTGAAAGTATTCTGCAAATTCAATCTCAAAGCGAAGTTTTAAGAAATTGTAGAATGCACTTATCCAAAGAACGCTTCAAGAGCATCTCCTCCATCTCTTGGGCCTAATGCTCAAGTACAGCATATCTTCAGCAGCCTCAGCCTTATTAAAACAGAAAGAAGCAGCGTAATGAAGAAAAAGGATCTAAAAAGAAGCTGTACTTCATTTTTGCAGATTAACCTCAAATTGGTTTTTGCAAAAAGATGATTCACCCAAAAACTTTAAATCCAGAAATATTATTTTCCCCAAACTTAATTTCCTTACACTTTCATGCCATCATTTGCTCTCACTTTGTTATGATAAAATGTGTATATGATAATCGATTTCATTGTTAATGAATTTTCTATACAGAAATAGTCGTTCAAAAAATTAAAGTTTTCTTCTGAACGCAGCCTCACTTGTTGCACTGATGCAAACAAGATATTCCTTGGAAAATTCTGGACATTCAGCAAAAGGCTTTGTTATCAGTAAAGACTTGTTGTCACTGCTTTCAAAAATGAAAGCAAATGCAACGGATGAAGAAACAAAAGATGCATGTTTGAGATGTTGTTTGATAATTTGAGATGTTATATAGATAGAGATAATGATATAAAAATATATAGAGATGCTGTTGATAATAAGTCTGAGTAGACATTTCAAACACCTGAGTAGACAAAGTGAACAAGACTTGGGGTTGGTTGCTAAGACATTAATACTTCGATAAACAATTCAGCAATTCAGGAAGTTTGAGCAAAAAAAAGGAAAAAAGAAGAGAATTTTGTCCTAGACTAATGGAATACCTAACACACTGGTATACCTAAAGCCTAGCGCACATAGACAGGACATATAGCCTGACAATCTGACATTCAATATAATGTTTGCTTTCTCAACAGATTCTTGTAGTAGGGAGTCCCAGCTTTCATAGTCTGCCAGGAGACTTTTTTGAAAGTGCCTGGGTATCACGTGACTAGTGACGTTTTTAATTGTTTTTGTTAATTGTCTTGCAAGTTTTTAATTGATGTATATTTAAGCATGATTTGCCGCCATCAGTATTTTCATTATGACGTTTGTGGTGCAGGGAGAGTCCTTCTTTCCTTGTACGACGAATGTGAGATTTGGGAAGGATCTCCAGCAGTTGAAAGTCTGTCAAATGGCATAGAAAGTAGCATAGGTATAAGCTTTACAATTTCCTCTGCAAATGTAGAAAAAGATGAAGATCTATTAACAGATCAAAGTTTCAGTGAAACAGCTAACTCAGAAAATCTAGAAACTTCTGCAAAAGATGACAACAAGGAAGAATCAACAGTTCCAAAAGACATGGGGAATGCAAACAGGAATCTTATTCAGCATTTGAAAGAAAGAAAAGATTCAAAGCTATCTAAGAGTTTGTCTGTCGATGCTCAGCTGCTTGTCATAGCCAATCAAGAAATAAAGCTTAAAAAAGGAGGCCCTTGGAAAAAATCGAGGAGGGAGACAAAAAACATGAGCCAAACATGAAAATGTTTGCAGAGAGCATGAATACATTACCAAATGTTATGTCAAGTGGCTTTGGAATGCTCCAAAGGTTGATGTTCCGCAAAAATGGATTTTTAAATCAACCACAAATGCAAAGCTATAGATTCCCCCCACACAGCTACCAGCAGAATGATTGGGGCATGCAGTTTGAATCTCAGGAAAACTCCCAAAGTCAAGGAGCATCTCTGATTAGAGAGGTTTTGGAGGATGAGCTTTAAAAACCCCAACAAAACAATTGAATGAATTTAGAGTACACACTTAATGCTAAATATACCCAACTATTAGCTCTAGCTAAATATTATCTAGATATTATTTCAAATTTTGCGTGCATGCAAGAAATTTTAGAAGATGGGAACATTGAAACAATGTTCCAGCCCTATCAAGATTATCCACTGGCATCTTCCTCCGAGGAAGACGGTGGGAAAATGGCCATGCCGACATCAACGCAATTCCTTTGCAAACTCTAGAAGAGAGATTTGCTAGAAAACAAGCCGTGGATGATTGATAATTAGCTTGAAGTTTGTAATATGAAGCATAAATGCAGCATTGAATTTAGCAATCATCTATCAGTATGGCCTGTGTCGCAGACCAAAGCAAAAATTTAATGCATGTAAAGTAATGGCCTAAATTTATTTGTTTGGTGTCGATGTAGCAAATGCAAGGCTGAAAATCTTGTTGGTGCCTGTGAGTTTGGATGCTGCTGGGAGGTGTCACAGGTAATCAGAAAGCTAAGCATGTAGAAGTCTGAGATGGGTTGTGTTTCAGATCCTAGCTTTTCCAGAATCGGCATGGTCATCGATTTCTTCTTGAAGCTTTGAGAATATGATGTATTCTTTGTAGTTGTGAATTACTATCGTTAACTATTGATTCCAAGTTGCGTTGGCTATCTCTATAGGATCTCTCAGATAGAGCAGCTAGCAGAGTGTTTAGCCTTGCTGCAGCAGCTACAGAGCTTAAAAATGCAAACAGAGAAGATAGTATGATGTTTTGAAGACTTTCATCCATGATAGTCCAGGAAACAGCGGAAATAACATTAAATATTAACAAAAGCGCGCCAATTTTTTCTATATAATTATATATTTTTTAAAATATTTTTTATAGTCTTTTGGTATAAATTTTCCCTTACCTTCCAGGTGGTTGAAAACGGAGAATGTTGTAGGGAGGAAGAGAAGGTATGTTCGCAATCCTGTGTACTATTTTGCATGAAAACAAATCAAATTGTTCATTTTGTTAATTTCCTTCTTAGTCAGGCTAGAATGTACGTCAGACGTAACTGGATGTACTGCTTGAGTTAATTTTAGGCTGGACTTTACTTTGTTTGCAATTTCACTTCTTATCACCATATTCTTTGAACATTACGCTCTGTTGCACTCAATGAATATTGCATCAAATGTGATTATTCTAAATTGATCTTAGGGTTTAAGTTCTCTTCAAGACGATTTTGAATAATATATTTCAATATCTTCAGTGCTACTATACTAGCAAATTAAAAGATTTTAATTTTTCCATTTAACAGTTTTGATATTTAGTCAGTTTGACAACAATAATTTTACCCTATCAACCGTTACTCTCTACGTCTCAGAAATAATTATATATTTTCAAAATATTGTTTATAGTCTTTTGGTATAAATTTTCCCTTACCTTCCAGGAGGTAGAAAACGGAGAATCCTTGGCGGGGAGAAAGGAGGTATCATCGCATTCCTTTCTATTATTTCACATGAATTTTTAGAAGCAGTGATTTTAGAATAATTTTATGATTTTCGATGATATCTCTTCAGTTTGACAACAATAATTGTACCCTATCAACCATTACCCTTCATGATGATAGGCAGCTTAAAAAAGGTTGACTGTTTGCTCATTGTCAAGTTACGTTTCAGTAATGGCAAAATATAGCAAAATCTGATTACAGTTTTCTGGTGTATATTTTCGCTTACCTTATAGGAGGTTAAAGAAGAACTTAAAATCTTTCTAGGAGGAAGAGAAAAGGTATGCTCTCATTGCTTTGTATTAATTCATACGGATAAGAAAAAATGCTCATTTGATAAAGCCACAGGTAGTAATATAAATTTCTCAGCAAAGCTAGTATGAACATTGCTGCTAGTATAACTGGATGTACTACTTGAGTTAATTTTACACCGGACACTGTAATTGTAAAAATTAGTTGTAATTTAGTTTATTTCTACCTCATCTTTGAAACATTAAGATGTGGTGCAATCAATCAATAATGCATAAAATATTATTATTCTAAATTGATGATGGGTTTAAGACGGATTAGAATTATAAAATTTAATATCTTTATTGTATGTTGTGTAGTTGCTGTCCTACGAACAAAAACTGGGGGCCCTAAAGCACAGGGTCGCCCGTGTTTTTCAATTGAAAAGAAGGCAAAACTTCATTATGCTCGATGAGCATAAAAAAAATTATACAAAATAAGGTAATTGTTATTACATTTTCAACTTTAAAAATGTCAAATAGTGCACATGCTTTCCAAACTCCTCTAATGGCGTTTCTCGCTTTCTCTATCTGTAGTATTGGGTTATCAATTACTAATACTAAGTTTTGAACTCAATATGTAGTTTTTTCAATGTTTATTATTTCACTTGTAGTCAACTGTATAACACACCAAACTCATTTTCGCTCTTGTTTTTCAGAGGATAATTTGGAGAAAAGAAGAAGGGGCTGCTTCATTTGAATCAAGGGTGGCCTGCTGATTTGAGATAAACAGGGATACAGAGTTCCTTTTCACCGATGATCAAAACCGCAAAATTGAATGCATCAGGTAACTTATGTTATGTTGTCTACTCGGTTATATTCTGTTTTGCATTTGATAATTTTCTCCAACTATAAGCATTTCTCAACAAAAAAGTTATTATAGTTTATATGAATCAATTATTCTTCTTTTTAGGGCAGATAGGACCACACTGCATGTCAGAGTTACGGGCAAACGGCGGGAGAGTACCAGGGAGAATAAAAACAAAACACAGGAAAGGTGAATGATACTACATGATACTATAGCGATTTTGCCTTGTCAATGAAGCCCTTTTCATGTCTTGACAAAGTAAATTACTGATTTTGGATGGAAACTGAAAATTTTGGGGGCTCAACACGCTTTATAATAAGAACACTGTACAGTTTGGGGTTTAACACTTGGCTAAGCCCCTGGGTCCCACCACTTCCATAGTCCTTGTTATTATCCTGTGCTGTTTTCATGTTAATCATAATTCTATGATGGGAGTAGAGAGGTTTTGTTCGTGATAGTTTTATTCAATTGTTTATTCATCAATCATTGCAGTGAAGTAACTATTTCTATAATTTTTTCAGCACTAATCAGGAAGCCCGGTTCAGAACCCGAATCAGAACTGATGCAAAAAAAAACAAAAATTTATAGATAAAAAAAATAGAGAAGGGATAATAAAAAATGTTTTTATTTTCAATAATTGATGAAAAAAAATTATAAGCCAAAAACGTGTTTCTATTCACTATCGTTACTCGGGACGAAGAAGTCCGTAATGTAAGTCACTGTTGCTATAAGTCACTTCCAAACATTTTAAGCACCAATTCCAAACAATCCAAATATCATAAAGTTGTATGAATAAATCTACCAATCAGTATTAACCTTTCGATAAATATGAACCATTTTTTCAATAACAGCTTCAAGGGGGTAAGAATAAGGTGAGAATATCCTATGGAAATTCTGTCAGACATACTGTGTGAGTTTTCCTGGATACAGTTTCATGGGATTCAACAAACTATGACAAAAAATTGAAAATATCTTCACCCCTTGGTTATTCTAATACCCTGATTGTAGAGTAATGCAATGGTACTTTGCAGAAATTCACCTTCATTTAACATCAAGGTTTAGAAATACATCTTCATTTAACCTTAAGGTAAATTCATACAATCGTTATCTTTGCAAACAATAGCTCATAAACTTTCCAATTATAATGCACCCATTCACAATAAAACAGGGTTGACACTCTGTACACCAGTTTCATAATGCTGTGGCAAATTATTTTGAAATTTGCTGTTTCTTCATTCTGCAAAAGATCAGGGACTTTGCAAGTTGCTTCCGATTTTCAAGAATTTTTCTTTGCATCTTCAGTTTTATGCCAACCAGCTAATAGCATTGATATAAAATGCAATAATAACAGAGCTCCACTTTGAAAATTCGATGATCTGCTCATGTTTTTCCACTCACTATTGAAGTTTATCAAATTTTCCTGAATGTCCAGTGAAGAACTCATTTCTTATTGCTAATTTCTTATAAAAAAGGAGATTGATTTGACTTATTTTACTGAAGCTTGATTTGTTCTGTTCATTTGTTCTCTCATCTAGTACAATATGGATCCTTCATTAATTGAGATATTAGAGTCGCTGAAAAAGTTCGTGGACCGAACAAGGAAATACTTACCCAGAGGCTCCATATAATAGAGGCAGGTATTGCCTCAATATTGCAAGACGCAACAATGAACAAAAGCCTGCAGGACGAGACTATAGACAATTCTATTTTAGAATTAGATTTAGAATTACACATAAAGACATTCTACTTTTAGCGAATTGCTAAACCTCCTCAACAGAAGGATTGCAAGGTTAAAGTTTGCGGTATGGACATTACATAGAGTATTACTGAATAGTAATGAGAGAATGTTGAAATAAAATTCTTTGTTAATAAGAGCTTTTTGCAGTTAAAGATTTTCATTAAACAGATAAATAGCAACAAAGGACTTGTGAGCTTAACGGTAGTCTTAGAAAAATTTTAAACAAACCCCACAAATCTACAGCTCAAAATCCCAAACAATATCTAATCAAGTAAACGAGGAGGTAAAGTATAAAGAGCCACACAACTCAATGTGGTCTAATTTAAAGTCATTACGCTACGCCACCTTTCATTTGATTACTGAAACAAAGAAACAATTTCTATTTCATTGACTATTCATTTTGTAACAAAAGGAGGTCTCTTACTTGCTATTGATCAATTGTACTAATTTGTCACGCTTCTCAAATTACAAGCACACTGCCCTTAACGTAAAATTCAGGATAAAGAAAATAAGTTAAAGATTAGCCTGCAAAATATTAATCCAGGCTTAAATAAATATATCTATACTATCGCTAGGAAGAGGGAGCCTAAAAAGAAAGATGGGGGTTGAGGCTCTCCCCTTCCTAGCGATAGTCACAAAAGTGCGAATTTAATTCGCACAGGAGTGCAAGCAATTTTTTTATCACGTGATCTCTCCTCAACTTTGAATTGAGGTTTATGGCACTCCTGTCTTTCCAAGGCTAATATTCAACTGTAGGGCCACTGGTTGCCTGCGTAGCGGGCGTCGTAGGGGAGCTTGTTAGCATATAATATAATACTTTCCACAGACACAATCAGAAGAAGTGTAATGCACCAAACACAACTTGTTGATCTTAGAACTCCCAGTTTGATAATAAAATAGAAATCAGGAGAATAGAGGGGCATCATGTATTTTTATTCCAACATAATCTTGTTTAAAATTTATTTACCTGCAAACCGAACCAGTATAAAAGAATCCAATCATTTTTGGATGCCAGTGGTTTAGCTTAGAATGAAAACCTTCAATGCAACTTTTGTGCATCCCTGAACGTTTTCCGATTTTACCAAATGTGGGTTGGTCACAGTAACAAAAAGTTTGTCATAAGCCACAGTCCCTGAAACTTGTAAAAAGATTTTGCATTGAATCTTTGACCAAAATTTCTTAATACAGAAATATATGCCTATACTTTGGTGATTTAAAAAACTTTAGAAGCTGAAATTCATATTACGAAAACTTTACAAATTTATTTCATAAAAATACCAAGCATTAAATCCAAACCTTATATGGAATATTGAAATTCACACTTTCATAATTCTTTAAACATATAACACGGGCCACCTGCCCTAAATTACAGTCTTTTGATAAATTAATAATAAATTACCTGCCAAAAATACATCCATGCCATTTTTTATCCAATCTCTGCACTCCAGAGTCTCATGAGCACAGGATTGTCATCATATTTATTTGCAACATGCCGCATCAGAGAAAACCACTTTGCTTTAATCATGTCATCAAACCAGGAGTAGTTGAGGTTGCGTAACAGTACAAATGATTTCTAATTGCTTTAACCCATTCTAACAGAACTCCCCACCCTTTCTTTCCAGCCATTGTAACTTTTTCAGAACATTTCTTGCCAAGTGCCATAAATCAAAATAATGTATGATCCCCAGGTGTTGTTCTCTCAGCCATTTTGCAATACCAGCATGTCTGTCTGACCTTATTTCTGGAATGTCTGACATTATTAACATTACAATCCAGGAGACACAATTACAATCTTTCACATCCAAATAAATAAGGGCTCTGCAGATTGCTCCATCTCAGTTTGTAACATGTCAAATTTTGTTGTATTCCTCAAAAAATGATCTTTTGGAAAAAATTCAATATTCCAGAACTTGTCAAATTCACTGATCTCAATATTCTTTACACTAACACACTGAGCCAGATTTTTATTGAAATTAATAATACACTCTTGCAACCAGTAATTTCATGAACAATTTTTAAAGCCTTATCAAAATAAACCGTGACCACTTCAAATTCATTGTTTGCGGCTTCAAACACAGCCAGTTGGTTAAGGACTTTTCCGAGGATTCAATGATTTTCTGGCAAAACCTTGTCTGAATAATCACAGCAAAGCTATGCCCTTTCTAAGGCTTCTGAAAAATGACCCTGGCATGCTATGAGTTGCAATTCTATCATATCGATCAATTATATTGCCTTCTCTGAAAACTACAGCATCCAATGTGTGTTTACTTTGATCTAAAAATCCAGTTTGGATACAACAATTTGCTGCATTTATCAACAAAGCATTGCAACTTTTCCTTAAAGAGGTAGATGAAAACTTCTCAAAAAGAGATGACTTAATTTCAGCAATATATGTAATTTGGCTATAAGCATGCAATAGTATTTTCTGCGCACTGTTCACATATCCTTGTTTTCTTAGCAGTTCTGCATATGTCATAGAAATGATTATCTGATCTACTTGTGAGTAAGTTGATGGATCTGAGTCTGAGTATTGCAGTATTGATTTAATTAGTTCTGTGGCTACAAAAATACCATCTTTGTTATCCTTAAGCTTGTTTATCAGAATTCTGAAAATATTTTTCAAAGAAATTCTATTATCTGGAATGACACATGCTTCTTTTGTCACTGGATGGCTATAAAATCCCCATAGTATGAAGTAAATGGGGGAGAGTTTTTTGCCTCCTCAAAATAAGATGTTTTATTTATGAAGTTAGAAGCAAACAAAAAAGGAGAAGTGGCAGCACTTGGTATGAAACACAGCTCATTCAAACCATAGTCATTTGCTGTTAACTCTAACAGCTTTCTGATGTTATTATATTTCAGGAACATAGCTTTTCCATCGTCAGATATATAGTTTCAGTTTTTTTGAAAACAGATTTGGTCTCAATGATTCATTCTGAGGGAATTGAAGAGGTATCGGCTTGAAATGGCAGACTTCGCCAGTCCAGATAAATGTCACCACACAAAAGAGAGTTTTGTATCTCAATAACTTTCTTGAAACAAAGTTCAAGAAATTTTGAATAATCACCTTCCTCCTTTAATGTTAAAGTGCCTATGCAGTGAAATTTTATGTCCTCCCTTTTTTAATAGTTATATTTTCCTATTTTTTCTGATACGTTTGACACCAAAATTGTCATAATTTGATCAGCAAAAGTGTGTTTAATCAGAGTTTGAAATTAGGTAGTGCTTGCGAAAATCAAGGCAAGTTTGTGATGTGACAGTGATGAGTCGGGTCAACAGCAATCAAGAAACTGAAGATGTGATATAGAACTGGTTCATAATTTGCCCCTAAATTCTATTTTTAGACTTGGGACTCTGGTCCAGACCCCTGATTGTTCAATTGGCCATAAACAGAGAATCCCAGTTCATAGAATGTTGAAATTCACAATATAAAGGCAGTTTAACAAGCCGAAAAAAATGTAAAATAAACCCAATTCATATGATGCCCCTAAATTCTATTTTCAGACTGAGGTACTCTGGTCCAGACCCCTGGCCACAAATGGAGAATTCCAGGCCATAGAAACTTGGAATTCTCGATATAAAGGAAATTTGACATGCAGAAAAAGATTGGATATCAAACCAAATCATATCTTGCCAATAAGTTCTTGCCAATATCCTATTTTTTCAGCGTATCAAACTGTCCATTATTGCGGAGCTTCATGATAGTATCACAATTTGCACAATTCGACCCAATAAGTGATTTAACAGGCCTGACTAAATGGTTTTGCCTTGACTCATCACTGTGATGTCACTGAAATTTTTTTTCCTAATGCTTTTCCTCATCGCTCCTGTGATTCTTTCTGTAGCTTGCACAGAATTCTTCAGGAATTTTTTTTCCTATGGTTGGCAACAATCTGTTTTCCCTTGATACATTAGCTGCATTTTAAAAAAAGGCCTGATTTCGTCACTGTAAATTTTTTCTCCACGTTTGCCCAGCGTGTAATTTGGAAGCTAACATAAGATAGAGGGGTTTGATCAAGGTTTGGGATAAGTTTGTCAAGAATGTCATACTTTGATTGTGCACTCTTTATTTTGCATTGAAGGTTCAGCTTTACTTCACTGAAAATTCCCTGTGGAACTGGAATTCTTGATGTCGTGTCATCACTTTCTCCTTTTTTTGTTCCAAAGAGCACATTTTGATGCAATCACTGTCAAGACATGAATAGCCTCAATGTTTGATCAGTATGCTACGATTGTTTGTAATGTAATCAATTACAGCTATATAATCAATTACAAACACGGTCCTCTTTTGAAACGTAATGCTTCAACCAATTTGTTATGGACTCCCTATGGACACTATTGTTATTTTAATTATTTTTATATACCAGACTAGCTGAAGTGAAGGCTCATGTTATGTTCAGCTATACAGGAGTTTCTTTTATGATTTTTACACTCTTACACTGCGGGCAAACATAAGATATAATAAAGTGGCGACAAAAAAAAGTGAATAATCAAGACTTTGGCTGCAAACTTAACCTGGCACCACTATCCTGTTCCAATCCCCATGGCGATCAAAGTAACCTTGCTGCACAATGGAAGACATGGATCAAACGATTTCAAACACTCCTCAAAGCAGCATTCCAGGACATTTTCGAAACACTCGCCGATACAGGGAGAGACTATGATGTCGACGTGGCAATCAAAAGTCTCACAGAATATTTTTCTCCAGGACAAAACACAGATTTTGAAATATTTTGTTTCCGCCAAGCAAAGCAACAATCCCAAGAAACTTTGGAGACTTTTCACACTTGCTTGAGGAAACTGGCTCAAACATGTTTATTTTCGACAGATTCAATGGATAGAGAAATAAAACAGCAAGTTATTCAAGGTTGCTTGAGTTCATCATTGTGAAAGTACGTCATGAAAACAAAGGAGGTCACATTACAAAATATTTTGATAAAAGGCAAAACAGATGAAATCAGCAAAGAACAGGCAAAAGAAATAGACACAGAGCCAGCAGAAAAATTGCAAGTCATGAAAATGGAGCTCAAAACGGGACAGACTGAGTGGGAAGGAATAACACATCAAAAAACACAATTCTGCATATCCACCTTCACAGAAACCAGCTATTTGTTACAACTGTGGATTCGATTACACTCATCTAAATAAACCCTGCCCCGCCAAGGGAAAAGTGTGCAGTTACTGCAAGAAACAAAATCACTTCACTCACTGTTGCAGACAAGGTCAGAAAAGCCAACAAAACCGCGAGAAAGTAAACATAGTACAAGACAATACCAGCTCAGATGACAGCTCAGAGGAATATGTTTACTGTCTCGATAAATCAAACGAATACACAAAGAAATTAAGCTCAGATTAAGATTAAGCTCAAAATCAATGGACGGGAAGTTTGGTTTTTCATTGACACAGGAGCAAGTGTCAACAATCTGGATGAAAAGTCGTTTGAAAGAATTATCATTGAAGTATGTTGAAGTACTCAAGGTGTTGAAGTAAAAGCGATGTGGGACGTCTTCTATTGTGTTTTGGACAATCATGATCATAAATCGTGACCTGACATCCACCAGTGTCTAAAACATAAACACATTGAAGGTCATGGAAGTTCTGATAGGCAAGCGAAAAAGGTAAAAGTATAGAAACGGTAGGGCAAAATGGCGTATGACAGTGACAGTGACCACGGGCCTCAGCCCGACCAATTTCACAATTAGAATTTTGAGGCTTGGAAACAATGGGCTATGGTGGGAAAATGGAGCGATATTATGTCTTGGAAAATGCTTTCACCATTCCTTCAACTCTGGTTTAAAGAAATTTAATGATCGGTTTGCTGTTTTGAGGGGAAAAATTCAGCAAAACTTTGGAGCATCGCTTCAAAACATTTCTGTAAAAGATTCCCTGAGCATTCATATAATTTGACCACAAAGCGTTACTCTAGGGGTCATCCATAAAGTACATACACACTCAGTGGGAGGGGGAGATAACCAAAAATCGTACGCTTGTGTACAAGGGGGGAGGGGGTGTAATGGGTATTTAGTGCGTACACTTAAGAAATTCCTAAACATGAAATTTGAGCCTTGCAAGCTTGCTTATTCATGTTCATATGGTAGAGATTATAATGGGAAGTTAGTTGCATATTTTCATCCTTCCTAAAATCTGCTCTGTTTGATGAACTTCGATAAAAACTATGTGAAAGGCTTTGTCTTTATGAAAGCTAAATACAATAAGTTAAATGCCCGGGGTTCAATGTTAAAGAATCTGCTTCGATGTGCTTCACATGACTGCATAAATTAAACAACTGCACTGCATTAACATATATTATAATAAGGTATGGTCACTATGGACAATTCCCCTGGAAACTCTCAATTATTTGTATTATAGCTTGAGACGGGAGGGGGAAGGGCAAAAAAAGATATAAGCAAATGCAGTGTACGCAAAAGGGGGGATACGCGAAAAGGGTACATGTGCATACAAGGGGGGATGGAGGGTCTCAAACTGGCTCTCCAACTCCGTCTCCACTTGGCTCTCCAACTGTGTCTCAAACTGGAAAAAGTGGCTCTCAAACTGCGTACGTACTTTATGGAAGACCGATTCAGATTCACTTTATCCCTGATTCTTATGTCTGGTCTTCTTGTAAAGGATGTCGGTGCGAAATGAACAGAACATAGATGGGAAATGGAGGCCTGTGCCTTCAAACGAAATTTGTCCACTTTCTATGCATTTGTTCGTTTTTTTGGGAATCTATGTATGGATATTCCATTAGAATAACTGGTGTTCTGGCAACTTTTATTGCCAACAGAACCAGCTTTCTAAAAGAGAAAACAAACTCCTTCTGCATACACAACGGCGGGTTTTTCTTTTGTATGTAGATCGATTCCAAAACTGCTAGATGGAAAGACGACCGGGCTCTGCCAATTACTCGAAACATGTCATCATTATAGAGTTTAGCACAATCTTGGTGGTCTAAAAGATGTTGACTGATGGCAGAATCACCTGTTTTCTTTGAGGGGCAGCCTTGTTTCTTATGTTGGAAGGAACATCCTGTTTCAGGATTCCCCCAATCTTTGGGTTGTGCATCCTACATAGCCAGAATCACACAGGCATGTAAACTCAAAAATAATGGAACTTTTTTGGTTTGTAGGAACGTCGCGTTTGTGTAGCCAGAAGAAGTCCATTTTCTCTCTTGGACTCCAGTGGTAATTTTTCTTTAGGCACGTGGCATTGATTGGTCAACTATAGCGGTCTTGAGCTTGCGTTTTTCTGATTGGCCTATTTTGATCCCCAACTGGGTATATATTTTTCATCATGTTGGTTCAGATCTTCATTCTGACGTTTTATACTCTGAGGAGTGTCAGACGAAACAGCTTGAAGTTAATATGTTGTAAAATTTTTGCTCTTTTCAAAGTCATTAATGATATTGTGAAATGATTTTGCGCACAAGATATTCCTATCAAAGACCATCATTTGCTCAGGGACAAAAAGCAAGATGATTTAAACGATTGTGGGTGAAGTTGTGCTGATCACATTCAGAAGCTAAAAAATAATTGGTATAGAGCTGCCTTAGAACTAGATGCTGCTTGCAGGAAAGGATCAAAACAAATTTCGTATTAAAGTCACTGTCAACAGAGCAGCCTGTTGAGGCCAATGACACTGTTCTGGCATCTGAAGAAATTGAGGTTTTATTGAACAGAATTGGAGAAGAGTATAATGTCAAGTTTATAGTTTATAATAGCATAAACCATGTCCCAACACTTTCTGGGAAGATGTCATCGGTAACAAACAAAATATTTTCTTTTAGGTAAAATGCAAAATCAAAAGAGCTGTTTCACACAAAATTTTTGAATGATAAGTTGAAGAGCTTAGAGAGCATGGGAGAATATGTGGCCAAAGTGGAACCAAGGGCGGCTGGCCAAAATTATTACAACTTTTTCTTAATTTTGCCATTAAATGAAAACTTGTATTGTTTGGTAGGGGTCCTCTTATTTTGCCATAACACCGAGACTCTCTCAAGATTAGTGGATACAGAATGAATAAAAAGATCACTTTGCGGTATTTAAGTATAAAAAATATAAAAGTAAATAAGATCACTTCATCACTACAGTTGTTCTTTCTTTTAGAAGTAGGAGCACCTTCAGGTTTCTTTGATGTGCCAAAAGCTCCTGACAAATAGTGTTTTCCAACTACATTTTTTGTCTCCCTTTCATGGCGGAAATCTCTTCTTCTTCTTCTATATTTGCTTTGGCAATTTTTGTGTGCATTATTAATTCTAGATGAATTTACCAACCTGTATACTGTCATTGTATTAATGCCAAGGTCCTCAGCTCCTAGTCTCTCTAACACAAACCCCATACTTGCTGCACCTCTATTCCAAATGAGGACTGTGATTGCAGTGGCGGTTTGAAGCTTGTGATATCCAACAAAAACACGTTTTGGACATTTTGCACAAAGGGAGTTGTTGATGGATTCATTCTGCTTCTGAGTGTACCCTTTTAGACATCTCTGCAGCAGATTCTTGTCACTAAGCTTTTCAAACAACATTTAAAGTTCCTCTCGAAAAACTGGGGGCAGGCATTTCTAAGCTGAGTATTTGTCTTAAAGTCAAGATCTTGGTTATACAGGCACCAAGAATTTTCACCATCAGGACAAAGCTTATGTTGTTCTGAAAGACTTTCATTCTCACCAGCAAAGCAGTGAAAATATATAGCCCAAACTGCATTGTACATGGCTGTTAAATTGTTTGAGGTGGTTGACCCCTCTGGCTAAAAACTTTTTTATTTTAAGGAATTTCTAGATGGGATTAAGGGTATGTAAGAATCATATGCTTAAAAAGTGAAAAATGTAAATCTTTTAATTAAATATGCAAATTATTTCAAATGGCGGAAATAACAATAGAAAAAAGTTGATGCTGCCTGTGACAACAATTTTTGATACAGGAACGCTGCAAGGACCTGAAAATTGGTATACTTATAGCAAGAGGCTACATCTAGTGAATGAGAAAGTTTGACATAGCTCCTATTTGTAATTTTGAAAATATTTGAGAAAAGCTGAACATCGCTCAAATTGGTATGCTACCTGTTACTTTCATTCCCTAATTAATCATGAGCTAGTATACAGAAGGCAACCAAAATACTTCAAGCACTAGAGTAACATGTAGAGATTACACCTTGAAATTTTCACCTTTTTCAGATGAAGCATGTTGGAAAATCGTTGTCACAAAACTAACACGGTGGTCATTTTACGCAAATGGAGTAAAGGCTGAATATATATACACTGTTTCTGAGGAAAGTGCTAGTGGCCTCCAGCCTCGTACATGTTGCCTTCTTTTTCCTTTTCTGTATCCCAATGTCGTTTTTTAATAGCTCTTAGTTGTTTCCTCTTTTTTTAAGCTTTTCTGATGACTTTTTATTTGCCAAATTTTATTATTGCATTTGTTGATGGCCATCCTAATGTTCTTTCCTGGGCAGATTTGCAAACGTTCAAGAACTCTGGCCACAGAGGATACACCATCATTAAAGTGTGTGAATGCACTTGCAGTGCACAACTTTTCTTTGCTTGCACAACTTGATAAATTTTCTTTGGGCATCTTTGTTATACAGAGACTCGTTTGCATTTTGAGTGAAGGACTCAAGACATCGTGATAACAAGTCTTTTTTACTTAAATCCTTATAAATTGGGAGCATTTCTTCCATTACAGCTGCAGGTATATAAGTTTTGTGTTTGTAACTCTTATTCTGTGCCATACTTTTTTGCCACCCACACCATAGTCATAAGAGAGTGTCTGGAAGCAAACAATGGGCTATTGTTTTCTGCGATTTTATGCGCCTTGAGGTTGAACCAGCAACATCAACAACCTGAAGGTGCACAATACGGCTGATTATGGCCGCTAACAAACACGAATCTGATGATATTTTGTACCTGATTAACGAAGGATTTCTGGAAGATGAGGATTTGAATAGTCAGATTGAAGATATTGACATAGAAGTTACCAGAGATTTTGGTTTCGAATGCAACGTCTGTGGGAAGGCCTGCAAGTCATGCCGTGGACTATCAAGGCACACAAATTCGAAACATCATCATGCTACCTCTTCCTCTGACGCACCCGTATCTTCCTTGTCCAGTGCTGCACAAACATATTCTTCTTCTAACTATTCTGCTGATGAAATAAGTCGTCAAAAGCTTCATCCTCTACAGCTTAAAGCCATTGTATTGAAATGCGCAGAAAAGATCTCTTCAGATGAATGCCTTCCCTCGAGTTTGCGAGAGCAATTTTCTAAGGGATTATTTATGTTCACAAATGATGATGCTGTTGAATTATGGACGAAATTGAGAAAAGTTATAGATAGTTTCAAGGGTGATGCTGAAAAATTTTATTCTGGTTTTTTTTCGTTATTGGTTGTCAATGTTCTTCCATCAAAATTTGAGAAATCTTTTGTTACAAATACGTTGATGTCAGAAGTAGCAAATCTTTTATTGAATCATTTATCTGGTGTTGAAAATTTGGATGGTACAAAAGGAGCCTGAGGCTGCCTTTACACGATACTGGATAACTTTTCATATCGGATTGGTCTCAGCTATCCGATATGAAAAGCATACCGTTTAAACTGCGTTTACACGATACCGGATTGCTTTTCATACTGTCTTCATCCTGTTTACACGACAACGCTCCGCTTTTCACTGTGCAGCATACTTCTATTGTTTTCACTCCTCTGCGTAGTCAGATGCTTTCTCTTTGGCGCCAAATTTTGTGCAATTTCCTAAGCCTACTGAGAAGAAAAAGTTGTCAGAGAATAATTGAAACGTTCAATTAAAATTGAGTGATGGCAGAAAGTAAAAACTGTGAACAGAAGGAGGAAGCTTTTGTGTGGACAGACTCAGAAGTTGAGTTGCTGCTTGAGTCGGTTAAGGCATATGCCAGCGAATGCCTTTTTGAAAGCAAGGATTGGGAAGGAGTGAAGTCAAAGTATGAAAAGATAAAGATACATTCGTTGAGCGTTATCCAAAGGTTAAAGACGGAGAAGAAGTGAATGAGGGCTATCCTAAGTCTTTATTTCTCAATGTATTCAGCAGGGAAAGAGTTGCTGCAAAGTTGAAGGTCGTACGAAAAAATTACAAGAAAGCTGTCAACCAGGGAAGAAAGAGTGGCGGAGGCAGAGTTGTAATGACATTTTATGACCTCTGCAATGATATCTGGGCTGGAGCACCTGCAACTAAAAGTATACAAGGTACTTCTTCTTTTGAGCACTTCATCACAACATTAATGGCAGGCCATATAACACAGCTTTTCAAAATTTATTTTCAAATTAGCCCCAACCTGCTATTGCAAAGATTAATCGCAATGGGACGAGGGAAGCTGCCACAAAATTAATCAGCTTCCTCAGATATAAGGGATTTCGTACAGTCACATCATGGTGCCTCCACCATGTGTCAGCGCCTTTTAATATAAATTCCACCAGCCTCTTCATCAGTATTCATCATGCACATTCCACAACCATCCTTGCACTAGACAGTCTAAATCCAAAAAACTGTTCTTGTTCAGTACTGCCACCTTTTGCAAATTCTTTCATAAGATATGGGAGGAGAGGGTAGGCAGGATCCCCAAGCAAGCATATGGGAACAGGCTCCTCACCATCAACTATGATTTTAGGACAGCTTGGAATGGATACATCTTTAAGCATTTCATTGATCTTTGAATTTCCAAACACACGTGCATCATGCACACTGCCTGGCCATTTTATGTCCACATCAAAAAACAGTATTGATAATCAACACAAGCTTGGACATTTAGGCTGTAGAATCCTTTTCTATTAATAAAATCGACAGACTTTTCATTTGGCTATCGGATGGGAATATGGGTGCCATCAATAGCCCCAATACACTGGGGAAATCCATGTTGAAAGAAGAATCTTGCTCCCTGACTGCTACTTCCGATGTTGGTGCCTTTATATAAACAGCAGCCATTTTTCAGGAGATTGATGTAGTCACACATTTAATGATGCAAGAAATAGTAGGCACTGCCAAGCCAAATGCATTTGCAGTTTTGCGCATTCTCCCGCCATCAGAAAGGAAATACAAAGTTGCTGCAACCTGTGTCTCAACTGAAACTGGCCTTCTCATGTTTGTTCTTTGTCTTTGAATAAAAGGACAAAGCTCGTCGCATAATACCTGGAAGCTTTTTCTTGTCATCCTGAAGTTTTCTTTCCATTCTTCCTCCACTGCTTGGCTGTTTTGAATGTTTACCCAGAGGTGGAATGTGGTACGGGACGTATCGGATCACTTTTCATACCACTTTCACAGCGAAGTGATTTCACTCCACAAAAGTGGTACGGGACGTATCGGATTAATGCGGAGCCATGTAAACGCAACCCCTATCAGATATGAAAAGTAATCCGATACATGAGTAATCCGGTATCGTGTAAACGCAGCCTGAGTCTTTTTCTACTAAATGCAGAGACATATATCAACAAATTCTTTCTCTTCTACAAGCTTGCAAAGCTGAAATTGATGAATCTCAAACTCTTATTAATGCTCTTGACAGATGTGATTTATGGAGAGTGAATGATAAAATTCAAAAAGTTTTTTTGCTATCAGAATTGTTATTTCGTGCGAGAACTGCTTCTTTTAAAATAAAATAGGCTTGTGAAGATTTGGTTTCAGAGATTTTGAAAGACCCTTCTGTTCTTTCCAATTACAATGATATTTGCCTAAATGTCAGCCTTGAAATAAGTAAAGAAATTAGTATGGATCTCTTAGAGCACATGATGACAATATACTTTCGAGTAAGAATTTTTTCTTTTGCAAAGGATATCAGGGAAAACATAAAATTTCAAAAAAACTGTCAAAGAAGCAGTCTCTCCAGACAGAAATCAAGAAAACCAGTTCTTCTACAGACACTCTACAGAAGTCTAATTTTTAAAAACGGATAATTGATTATCCAACTGATAAATTCAAATTTGGGATGTTTACAAAATTATACACATTAAGCTATAATTTTCATTTACAGCAAATAATCAGAGATGATGCATGGTTGCAGAGTCATGTAACCCTTTGACTTTGCAGTCAGTACAATCAGACGGACAGGGTTTGAGCCACAATGGAAACTTGTAACAAATCCAATGACATGAATTTTCTTTATTTCTGTGATCCTAGAGTTTGGTGTTGAAACATATAAATTCACATTCACAGATACTGTAATAATCAGGGGGTACTAAGAATAAATATGATGCAACGGGTTTAAATTAGTCACTTAGACAGCCCACATTGAGAACTGTAGACTTGAAATTTTGACATAAGCTTGGTAAACCTATTGTTTATATCCTGCTTCAAAATCGCTAACTAGGCTACTACTTTATGATTATATGAAAACGCAACTTTAATTTTAAAAATACAGTAACATTTTATAACAAAATAAAGTAAGCAAGTAAATTGAGTACCAGAATGAATTAAATTAATTTGATAAATAAAAACAAGGCATTTCAAGCACATACTGATTATTAACTCAAAACTACATGCTCACAACGTCTTGTTTTAAACTTTGTTGTTTTTTATTTATTTCATTCTGGTACTCAATTTATTTGCTTACTTTATTATGATTATTTTGGAAAAACTACCCCACGCAACATACATATTTAATAATATTTTATAGTTGATATGCTAAGGCAGCTATGGTTTTTACCTATCATCCACAATTTACAGTTGTAATTATTTAAACAAAGATAGTGTACCAGATGTGGAGAATATTATACAGTAGCAACAATCACTCAAGGCCCACTGAAAACTATAATTTGAAAAATATCATTTGGTTTATATCACAGCAAAATTAAAATGATGAGCACACACTAAAGAATCAGACTGACATATAGTTATGTAGACAATTTCACATCTACATGATCAAACTCTAAGTTTTAATTGTTTTTTAAAACCCATCATTTTTGTTTTGATGAGGATAGCTTTCTCACGTTGTTCAGATATGGTTAATTATTAGGGTTAATTACAGCATGCAATATTCCATCCATGATTATTGTATTACACAAAATACTGCGCAACCTACAGTGTTGGTTCTGAGTATATTAAGATAAAATAATTGTCAAGGAATTTTTGATAATTTTCCAAATGCAAATGCAAATTTTTTTTTGCTTATTGTTGCCAATGCTATAAGAAGGTGTCACAAACACTCTATAACCATGCTAATATTCTGAGGCCTGCACTGTAGTTCTAGATTCTTAAATGGTCAAATAAAAGGTTGTTAAATAAAAGTTTATAGTAAAATAAATTTAATGTGTACTGTATACATAAAAGTTATAAATATAAACGTTTTGCAATATTATTAGTGGTTACTTCTTTTTGCTTCTTTTTGGCAATGGCTCTGTATTGTTGAGGTAGTTGCAATAAAAGAAAATTGGAAATTGCAAAGTTCACCTCACCTCAATTGTTCGTAACAAAAAAAGTGGAATCATCAGTAGGACGAGTTTCGATTTCATTATCATCGTAACACACAAGGCAAGTGGTTTTATGTTATCTTCTAGTACTTTATTTGTGGAGATGTTACTAATTAAAAGTATCTGATCAATTTTTAAATTGTAGATTACTCAATATTTTACTGGTTCATATCTCTACTTAATAAATTTAGCTAATTGACAAATTAGGATCTGCACAATCTTTCTTCCAGAACGTCAACAAAATGCCAGAATTTGCAGTCGTTGTGTTGGAATTCAAGTCCGGCCAAAGTATTACTTCCGTTGAATCGCTCTAAACTCATCTTCTTATTAGAGAAATGATTAGAAATGAGTTGGGGAAGGAGATGGTAAAAATGCAGCATAAAAAATATTTTTATTCTGGCTACATTGACAGTCTTAATAGTAAGGTTAGTTAACGTTTACTTTGTAGGTATATGGTATGAATAATTTGCAATTGATTTTCATTCTCTGCCTGAAGTGTGGCTATAAACTGGTTTTATTAATTAAAACCAAACAAATTGCCAGCCTTGTTACATTAATAATTTAACTTTTTGCAATTCTTGCAATCTGTTTTTTACATAATAGATTTTTACAAAATTTTCTATTGTTCTTACAGAGGATCAATTATTAAACCTTCTCAAAATGAAGAAAAAAAGAAAACTAAAGACTGCCAGAAAACAAAAGACATGTAATTATCCAAGTTTTTTACCCTACTTTGACTTTTTCCACAGAAAGATCATAGTGTTTAGCATCTATTTTTCAATACAAGAAATAGTCCCCTTCACACCTTGTTTTGAGAAAGGAATCATCCAGTGAAAAGGAGCCTCCCAAAAAGGTGTTTTGTGGATATCTGGAGAGTAGTTCAGAAGAGGAGCTTACAACCAGTAACCAGAAAAACCTCAAGGTAACTGTTTGTACCCTGAATGTTTGTCATATGGTTATGAGCATTTAAACAAAACATTCAATTTCTTAATAACCTTGGATATTAATTTAAGGTTAATATTAATGTAAGATATTAATCTTAATAACCTTATAAATTTTTTCTCAATTCCTCAAAAATTATCATTATGCATCTTATACAAAATCATAATACGTTGTCATATTTTTAAACATTTTGAAAATTAATCCATTGTTTTTATAACCAAGCTTTAGAAACCAGTCAATTTTTTGAAAATGCTTAAATGATGTTACTTAACGATTTCTTGCAGATTGTTGTTGCGTAAATGGTTTTTTATCTTAAGCTCTCTTTCAATTGTTTTCTTTTCTCTTTCATTTCAATTAAGCAAACTACAGGAACAAGCTGTTCGTCAAAATGTATTTCTCCCACTTTGGAAGCTTTGGAAATTCAAAGCATGTGGAGACATCAACATCCACACGAAGACAAGGTAATTTACTATGTTACTCATTCTCCCTCTGAAATGATGCAGGCTCAAAATCTGAAGCCAGTGATGACTTGTTAATTTTCCTGGAATGCAAATATTTGCATTCTAATTGCATTCATATATAAATTGTATATATATCAGTTATATATGACAATCGTATCTCATAATCATATTATGTTATTACTCTACACAATCAAAGTTATGTTTGATATGTTTTTATACTTTGAATATGAAGGTTACTGTTGATCTGTTGGTCTTTTCATGCTTCTTCTGATATATTGCAACAAAGGAAAATTAAATTAAATCTATTGGCATTTTCATTTTTTTCAGCCTCAGACCTGTCCATGTTTTTTGATGAAGGACAACCAGCATCCCTTCCAGGATCAGCATTTGTGCAAAAATCTGATCTAGAACACTATGTTTTGAAGGCAGAGTTTTTGGAGCTCAAGCCACAGCTTCTTGACGTAAAAATGCAAGTTAGTGACATGGAGAAAAAATTGAAGTCTTTAAGAAAGAAAGGTGTGGTAGAAGCTTTAGACTCAGGGGATGCATTAAAGTTCGAAAAATAAAGGCCCTAAGCTGTGTACCCCATGGGAAATTTTTTGATTTTGTGCTAGCAGCCATGGAGGCTTTATTCACATGGGAGGAAATTGCAGGCTGCTCAATATCTGGCAAGCCTGCATATAGCAAAACCAAGCCAAAGCCTGTGCTAAATCCAGCAAAGTCTCGTCTGGCAGCAAGTATACTTTGCCAAAACCTTGATGAACTCAAGGAGCGACTCGTGCTCACAGTAAAAGTCCATGCTGTGCAGAAGCATGTTAAAGCTATATTGAAGAAGAAAGAAAACAGAAGTTAACTAAAAAGAACTTTAAGATTTAATGTGAACATTGTTTGAATAAGATGATATAATTTTGAATTGTTTAATGATATTTTTCAAATAAATCAGTTTTTAGATTTTTATGCTTTTTTTGTCAAATATAAAAAGAACTTGAGCCAAGAAAGGTGGAAAAAGGCAGTGGTTGATAGCTTGATCATGGTTGGTTGATATGTTTGAACCATGGTTTGATCATGGTTGAGTGGATTGTGTAATATCTTCTTTTGATTTTCATGCAAATTTTAATTCAGTTTAGGAGAAGTTCAAAAGTCAAATGTGAGGCATTGTTGAACCATTGTTTGATTCTGGTCAAGTGACATGGTTTGATCATTGTCAAGAGACATGGTTGAACCATGGTTTGATTGTTGTCAAGAGACATGGTTGAATCGTCGTTCAATCAAGGTCAAGTGACATGGCTGAACCATGTTTTGATCATTGTCAAGAAACATGGTTGAATCATGGTTCGATCATGATCAAGTGCCATGGTTGAGCCATGTTTCAAACCAAATTTACCAGCAAATTGCACTTACTGTAAAGATTCATATTTGTGTTTTCAAAAATTCAAATATTTTTATGGTTGATTTGACAAATTGCCAAAAGAGCTATATGCCATGGTCTAACCATGGAAAAACATGGTTGAAACATATTGGTTGAACTGTGGTTAAGCCATGGTTCAACAATGAACAAGTAGCCATGGTTTTGCTATGGTCTGCCCATGGTTGAAACTGAAATCATAAAAAAATTGAGCATTCCAAAATTGTTTAAAATAATCTCAAACATTTAAACCTTAAATAATTACTCAAGCGAATGTACGAAAAAGTAAAAATTTTGAAATGTTAGACATGGTTCAGCAATGGTTAACCATGGTCATTTCATTGCTCAACGATGGTAGGAAATGGTTGACAACCATGGTGTCACCATTGTCAGTCATGGTTGAGCAATGGTTTTGTCACAGAGGGACCCTACAGAATGGCCACCATTTTGGGATAGTTTTTCTTTAACAATTCATGAATCTCAAGGCTTGGCTCCTATCGACCAATTTAAATACGTACAGAAATCGCTTCTTGGTGAAGCCACTAAAACTATATCAGGTCTTCCACTCACAAGTGAAAATTATCAAATTGCTCTAGACTTATTGCAAAAACGATATGGAAATCGTCAAATAATCATTTAAAAGCATATTGAAGCCTTAATGGATTTACCAAGGACTGAAAACAGAGTGGATTTAAAGAAATTGCGTCAAATGTACATCAAAGTTGAAAGCACTGTTCGCAGCTTTAATAGAATTGGTGTATCTGCAAAAAGCTACAAAACTATCTTGACGCCTATCATAATGTCAAAAATACCTGTAGAATTAAGACTTATGTCGAGGAAACTATCGAACGAATGGGATTTAGAAGGACTTTTATTAGCGTACAATGCAGAAATTTCCCTACCAGAAAAGTGTGCTTATGAACCTATTGGTGGTGCTACAAATACAAAAACAGTTGGATCAAACACTGCTAGTCAACAACAAGAAACGAGAACTGTTTTTGGTGATATGGAGTCACTTGCGAAAGATTGGCTGCAGCTGATGAAAGAAGATGAGATGGTTGCTATTACATATCCAGATGAATTAGATAGATTGCCTGGACTTGCTAGAAAAACTCAAAACACTTGCAAAAGAGTGCCACATGAAAAAGTACCTAAACTTGGCGCAAGGGAAATTATGCGGGAGGAATTCACAAAGATTTGGACGAACATTTCCATCATTGACATGATAATAAAATTACTGGATGTGCCAAAGGATTCCTATTCCTAGTTCCTTATCAACCTACAACAAGCTATCTCCAAAAAATGTTTTTTAAAGAATAGGAAAGCTGCTTCAGTCATGCTGAATGATAATGAAAATATGTTATGACCTATAAATGTTGGAGCATTAAGGAAGCAGGTCTCAAAATTTCATGGTTTCAAAAGGAAGTCACGGATTGAGAAATTTTTTTAAAAAAAAGCATTGATATAATTTCTGCCTGTCATGATAAAGTGACAGCAAATTGATTGATACCCTCCACAGAGGCGGTTAAAAATAACCTTAGCATCAGTTCATTAACATTTTTTTAAGGTTGAGAGGGTCTTCCATGACAATGTTAGAGAGAACAGCAAAGATATCACCATTGACAAGATTAATTCTGATTGTCTTCAGGGAACTGTTATAACTGATAACTTCTATCTGTCAACCAGGGTTGCCAATTTGGCAATTTAGTTGCCAAAATTAGCAATTTTGGCACTTTTTCATGTTGTTTGGCAACTAAAAATTTAGATTTGGCAACTGTCTAAAGTTTGGCAATTTTTTGGCACTTTTTGAACATTTTCTCTTCACGAGTTTGTGACATTTTCTTAGTATCTTTTCGTGACATTCTCCCTTCAAATTCGATAATATTCCGTTAATGACACCCTGTGCCTCTCCCTGACACTTCTCGAAGTTTCATTCACTTGACTTGGGTGACCGGAACAAAGTACTTACATCTTGGTGTGACCCTGTGATGTCGGCAACTTTGCTAATGTTAAGGTGTGGTGTCGGTGATAGGAAACAATGTGTAAATATGTTTGCATACTGTTCACATGTCGAATGTCGTCATTTCTATTGATGATTTCGATTGGATGACATCGAAGGTACGTATTTTTCGATTCCCAATGCTGATTGGACAATATATTTGTATTTCCTTTTCAAAATATATAATAATGTGAGATTTTACAATAGAAATTAAAACATCTATTCACTGGTGTGCAATTTGTTATCATTCTGTTTACTAAAACTATTGTCTGTATTACTGTTTGAAAATGAGTTCAAAAAAGTCATCGATAGGAATGAAATGGAAAGGAGCCTATGACGATGGTAGAAAATTCAAACCAGAATGGCAAAGAGCGTATCCATGGGTGAAAAAGGCAGTGGATGGGTCAGACGATGCATACTGCTCTATCTGCAGAGTAAATTGCCAGCCACGTCTATCAAGCTTGAAAAAGCACCAAGATACCGCAAAACATTCAAGACTTACCTCTACAATTGCAAGTAATCGCACAATTACTGGTATTGAAAGAGAAGATGAGGTAGTCAAGAAAATAGAGATACAGATGGCAGTGTCAGTAACATGCCATTCAGCCATACTTGCTATCGATCATCTGGGTGAAATAATTGTTCGCCATGGCACAGGCAGCAAATTGTCAAAGATGAGACTGCATCGTACAAAATGCACAAGCATTATTATTAATGTAATTTCGAAGGCCTTATACGAGGATTTATGTAATGACATGGCTGGCCAGAAGTTTTGTATAATGGTTGACGAGTCAACAGACATTGCCTGTAAGAAGTTTTTGTGTTTGGCTGTCAGGTATTACAGCAAGAAAGAAAAGAACATAGTAACAGCATTTCTTGGCCTCGTTGATATTATCAGCGCCACTGGCATGGATCTGTTTACTGCAATGAAGGAATGCTTGGTGACTTCATGGTTAAAGCTCGAAGACTGTGTTGGCTATGCAAGTGATGGGGCAGCAAACATGGTTGGCGAGCACAATTCTCTTTGGTCGAGGATTGTCTAGGAAGCCCCAAATTGCCTGCAAATGAAATGTATATGTCATTCTTTGGCTTTGTGTGTCAAGCATGCCTTCGAACTGATGCCATCACATCTGGGCTTTCTATTGAAAAAGATTCCGAAATGGTTCACTAAAAGCACGATTCGTCGAGATGCCTACAAGAAGCTCTTTGACATAATTAATGCTGGAACAGAGAGCTCAAATCTACCAAAACCATTCCAGAAGTACAATGAAACACGCTGGCTGGTGAGGAGTAAAATAATATTTAACATATTAATGAATTGGAATGAACTCAAGGCCTATTTTGGAATTGCAGAGCAAGAGGCTCAAGCCAGTGTACGTTACACAGCACGCCTAATCTCAGATATGCTAAAAGACCCTATAAACTATCTATATTTTCAATTTTTATGCCCTGTTGTTACGGAATTTGAGAAAGTTAATGGATTTTTTCAAGCAACCAGTATAGATGCCGATGAGCTGGTTCAGCAACTTCATCTATTCTTCAAAAGTTTTAAAAGTCGTGTTCTCAGCAGAGATGGTGATGCTTTGCCTATAGAGCAGGTTGACTTTGGCGGAAAGTTTATTTTTGAGGCCATGAAGACAATTAAGGACAGTAACAACGATCCAAATATGATTTTTAAGAGTCAATGAAGCCAAAGGACGATGTCATTCAATGCTTCTGGAGGCAGCATCACAACTTGAAAAAAGGATTCCAACATCACATAATATTTTCAAAGGATTAGCTCAGCTACATCCTTCAAAAGTTTTGAGCCAGGTTGGAAGATCTGCACTACTTGACCTTCCCATGCAACACCTCCTGGCTGACAAAATGGCTGAAGTTGACATTCAGTACCGCAACATATTGCAAGTCAATTGGAAGGAAACTGCGGTATTTAATGAAGGAATTCCAACGGACGCAATTCAGTTCTGGTCAGGTGTGGCTGAGTATCGAAACCTACTTGGAGAACATCCGTTCGAAGATCTTTCTCTATATGCATTATCATGCCTCACTACACCTGTCAGTAATGCAGTTGTAGAGCGAATATTTTCGTTGGTGACAAGTGTGAAAACAAAGCCTCGCAATAGAATGAGCTCAAATCTACTAGAATCAGTTGTGAGAATTAGATCACATTTATGCTTTGGTGAAAGATGTTGTAAGGACTTTGTTGCAACTCAAAGAATGATTGCCTTATTTAACACAGAAAATATGTATAAGGCAACTGTAACTGATATTGACGGTATGGCAGATTTGCTAGACATGTAAGATATATATATATTTCGATACACTTTTTATCTCTTTTTGATATTTTGTTATATTCATTTTAATCCTCGAGTTTCAATATGGAATATCAGATATGTTTTCAATAGAACAATGATTTTTTATGTCTCTATCAACATTGCCGATCTTGATTCTCGGACATGATAGTTAACTTTGGGCCTAAGTACGCATGCCTGAGAGTTTTGTGACGTCATTGTGAGAAAAAAACCTGTTTGGCAACTTTTGGCAACTTTTCAAACAGAATTTGGCATCTTTGGTCCCAGGCCACCTGGCAACCCTGCTGTCAACCAAGTCTTTGGAAGCACAAGAAAGAGATAAAATTGAAGTCTTAAAATGCTGCATTGTTCTGTATTTAAAAATGAGATCATTTGCTTTTGCTAAGCATACAATAGTAAAGAATCGTACAAAAACTTAAATTAAAAGAAAGAAGAAAGCCCCAAGGAAAGATTTCAAAGAAAAACCCGATTCTAATAAAGGAAATAAGATATAAAAAAATATTCTCCCTTGCATTCACTTTTCAGTTTCCAAATTTTTAAACATCTTTCTGTTGTTCTAACTTGTGTTGTGAATTTAATGCGTTGATTGTCATATCCAATGAAATACAACCAATTTTTATGACACAAAAGAAGATAGAATATTTGGAATAGATTGAAACATTTCTATCAAGAAGTCTGATGCAAACATTTAAAAACAACCTTTTATATGAAATGGCAAGACACACAAGATATATAAACAATTTTTTTTAAAAACTTCTTGATACTAAATAATATCCAAGCAAATAATAGTTTTCTTGTTTGACTCAGCTCAGGAGAAAAAATTGCAAAGACATGCAATATCTTAAAATCGATCCCCATTTGTTGTCTATTGATCCTAAAATATGGTTCTCAAAAAGTTCTTTGCCATAATTTAAACTTTAAAATGTGAAATTATTCTATGCCAAAAACACTGTTGATTGCATCAACACCAATACAAAATCTCAAAGTATTACCTTTGAGAGAAAATCTTGAAAAATGGTAACAATCTGAATATAGGAGGCAGAACTTTCGTACTACTGATTTCAAACAGTATTACTGCCAAAAAAAGAAACAAGAAACACGAAAACGATAAAGAAGGCTTAAATCTTAAGATTGAAGTTAAACAAATTTATTTCGTGATAATCAGCTGGATATCATATTCCAGTTTAAACTTTTACCTCTAATGAGCCCTCATCTTTCGTGCCCTTGCTTCTATGACACCCAACACTTAGAGCCTATTATAGGATTAAAGGTGTAAACTGAATAGGATATCAAAATCTTTGGATATTGAGGTGTAAACTAAATAGAATATCAAAAACTAGTTGGTGGAGCAGGGTGAGCAAGAGTGCCCTTATAGATGAACTTTGACTTTTTTACCTGGCTCTAAAGGCCTTTTTGAAGCCTGTCAGCATTAATTTTTGATTTTGTATGTTTAGCTCAAATCACAAAAACACGGAAGTAGTCAATAAAGTGTCATTTTTCTCTGACTTCCCTGTAGCCGCCTTTTGTATTAAAAAACAGGAAGCCTGAAACAAACGACAGCTACTGGGAAATCAAACAAATTATTCCATCACTTTGAAAATAACAGTGAAAGCCATGTGTTATATTATTTTGGCTTGCTGACGTGGTTCAGGAATCTCTGATCAAAAACTTCGTTGAGACTTGATTTACAAAATTCTGTTGTATTAAATCTTTGTGATGCACCTCAAGATGACAAAGGCTGATCGAAACAAAAAACAAGTCACAAAAGAACTTGAGAAAGCAGCAGCAAAGCCAGGACAGGCAAAAATAACATCAATCTTTTCGCACCAATCCATCAGCAAAGGTGAGTTTCGTGAAACAGATCAACCAGCTTTGTCTCTGTCATCTGTAGGAACAAGCGAAAAAATTACATCTAAACCAGATGATACATCAAGTTTCACTGAAGCCTTGGTAAAGAGAAAGGATGATTTTACCTCCAGCGATAGAACAGGTAGTGAAAGGAGTGGAAGATATTTTCACGCAGATTGGTTTGCAGCATTTGAATGGCTTGCATATAACAGAGATAGAAATAAGCATTTTGTTAGGTCTGCACATCTCACAGCCAATCTCGGAAAGGAAACTTTAATTTCAATTATGGTGAGGGCTTTGACAATTGGAAAAAAGGACAAGATAAAATGAAAGAGCATGAAAAAAGCCAAACTCACAAAGCTGTCATAGGTGCAATGGAATCGAACTTATCAATTACATAAACAATAACATCTTTGAAGCTTAAAAAACAAAATCTGAGGACGCAAAGTTTAATTTTGCATCTTCACACTTAAAAGACACTTTGCGCCAGGGTGTTCCCATCAGAGATGATACTGATGAAGATTCCAACATCTATCAGTTCAATTTAGA
This sequence comes from Rhopilema esculentum, assembly GCF_057945365.1. Taxonomy (NCBI): domain Eukaryota; kingdom Metazoa; phylum Cnidaria; class Scyphozoa; order Rhizostomeae; family Rhizostomatidae; genus Rhopilema; species Rhopilema esculentum. The sequence continues at coordinate 578,483 of NC_142825.1, forward strand.
CATAGCAGTGACAGATAGTGGTCTTAAATTGCTAGTTAAAGAGAAGCATTACGTTTTGCCTTATGACATCTTTGAAGAGTAATAACAGATGCTAGTCCTTGAAGCTAGGATAGATTTACTTGAAAGGATTCAACAATGTGAATTCTTTTTATTCTTGCTGACGAGTCTTCCAATTTCACAAAGAGAGAGTAGCCTGCAACTTCGTATTGGTCATTGCATGTTCTAAAAAAAAGAAAGCTACTCTCTCTTAGCCGGCCTGCAGACTCTTGAATTGAGTTGCAAATGTTTATCCTCCTGTAGAGTCTGCACAACAGCGAGCATTCTCTTGTTCTCTTGACAGTAAAACAGTGGAACAATTGTGATTGGTCAATACCCGTTTCCATCGCTACGTAGCTTTTTGCGTTGATTTGTCCGTGTGTTTTGTGTTTCAAAATGGCGTCAGATCAACATCGAAAGCATTAGGTAAGGTACACTTGGATTGAAGAGAAATTTGAAGAAGCTTTGAATATGGTTTGTCACTTTTTTGATGGTGTGGATACTGTTCAACCAGATCAAAAGAAGGCACTACGTTCTTATTTCAAAAGAAAGAAAAATATTTATTATAGTGCACCAACAGGCCATGGAAATGTTAGAATTATTCATACCAAAGGCTCTAATAAAGAATGGAAAGCAAGAACGAAAACTTTCTCTACCAAAAAAACGGTGATCACAACAACAGAACAACTTTACACAAGGAAAACAAAACGTGCTATATGGTAAAACAAAAGAGGTGTTGGTGATAGCAATAACACAACAATCAAAAGGCTGTTCGTTGTTTCTATGATGGGGGTAACTAAAACAATGCATCATCATAATTGCAACAGGAAAGTCCCTGGTATTTCAAGCTATGCCCCTTGTTGCAGATGTACTCGCAAATAATTTAATTGGTACTAGTAACATACTTGTAATCACGCCGTTACTTTCATTACTGCAAGACCAAGTTACTTTTGTTAATACAAAGACAGGACTATCTGCAGCAGCAATTTACCAAGGCCAGACGGAACAAACTCTGGAAGAGATAACGGATGGTGATTTTAGTATTGTATATGCATCCCCTGAATCAATCCTTTCTTCTCAGAGATGGAGAAAAGTCATCACTGGCAGTCGTTTGGCGGATCGCTGTGTTGGAATAATCTTTGATGAAGCACATTGCATTTGCCAATAGTAATTTTTTGACTTAGTTGAAAAAGTAAACCAAGAAGTGAAAATTTCAAACTTGCTCTATCTATCAACATTTGGTGTCAAATCATAGATGATTTGTCATATTTTCAAAAAATGATAGATAGCTGGGGCATTTTTCTTGTCTCTTGCTAAAAAAATGTTTGTACCCAAAGGTAGATAATTGTGTTTAAACAACAAATAAAAAGCTTATAATAGAAATTTGATTTTGCCACAGCAATGTTATCTTGCAAGTGCAGCATGACCCTTTTCCTTGACAGACTTATATTTTAAACATACTAGAATATTTTTTAGCCTAGCAATTTAATGCGAATACATGAAAGCTAGTCCAGCACCAATGACTTTAATTTTATTTCAAATTTCAAAATTGAAATTATTTATTTCAAAATGTGTGAAGACACATTACATTTGTAGTCATACATAATGTTAAGCATGGAATGATGAGTATGATGAAATGATTCCCATCATTCACTAAAAATATTTACTTGATCTTTTTTCATAGGGGGATTGGAAGTGCATCAAAAGGACCTTTCAGAAAATGGTATGGCTTGGCTAATGAAATTATTTCTCTGTTGCCAAGACAAATACAAGTCTCTGTGTTTACTGCCACTGCCACACAAGTCACAAAACAAACTTTAATTTCCACATTAACCCTATCCAGACTAGGCTTTTTGAAACTTTCGGGAGACTAGGGGGGGCTAGGGACACAAAGTCTAGACTAGACTAGGGACACAAAGTGCCCCCCCTCCGTAATTTCTTTGTCCCTCTAGCTAGGACAATGAACTTTTTTTGGATGGTACTCTTATCTATTCTCCACATTTTAGTACTATTGCTCAATTTTTAAGTCACGTGGTTTAACGATGACGTCATCATAATGGTGGCCAGGTGGAGCAAAAATTTAGAAAGTTTTAGAAAATCTTAAAATATTCATAAATTCCAAAGCATCGGGCTAAGATTTTAAATAAGCAAATTTGATGCTTTTTCTAATGGAAACAATCAGAATGACACAATTTTAATGTTATTTCTCAAAATTAAAGTTCCAACACAAGAACTCAACATATTTTGTATTTGGCTATAGTTCTTTCTATATAACTAAATGATCGATACCACCAAATGTCATGTTTAAGTTCATTTTTAATGCCTTAGCAGACAAATTAATCGCAACTTGCAGTTTTATTAATGTAAAACCTATAAATAGGTCAAAAAATGTGCGCGCATGCGCAGCAGAAAAGTCATAGAAAAGGATGTTGAATTTATATTTTCTTGTCAGAATCATGAAGAGAGCAGAAGTTAATGCCTAGATACTAATTTTCATCAATATATCTACTTTTGTTGCGAATCCGTGAAATATTAAACTTTTTTTTACTTGACTAGTTTTGAAAACGCCCCAACACAACCCCCTGATTAACAAAAAAAATTATCTTTTTATATGAACATGTGTCAGACAGGTTAAAACTAAAAGTCAGGAGGTCTGAGGGGTATTGCTTTGAAACTCCTGAAGTTATGTAAGAAAAACCAACTAGGGGGGGGGGCACTTCCCCCCCCCCCTAGTCTGGATAGGGTTAAAGTTAGATTTGAACGACACACTAATGATTGAAAAATCACTAACAATTTGTCAAGAACAATTTGAAGTTTTCAGTAGTTTATATTGGAAAGACTATAAAACACTGCAAGAGACATTTTCAACTCTCATCGAAGAAGGAAGAAGTTAAGGAGCACGGAGTAAACAGAAAGAGAAAGCTTGTGTTCTGTCAAACACGAAACCAGACTGCAGTTATTTGGAACATGTTTCGCATAAACCTTGGTTTGGATTTCTTTAGGGATAAAATAACTTCACCAAAACAAAGATTAATTGAGATGTATCATGCAGGAACACCACAGCGGGTGAAAGATTTTATTTTGCAACAAGTTCAATTGTCAGACAGCCATGTCCGTGTCCTCATTTGTACAATTGCATTTGGTATGGGCATAGATTGCAAGGATGTTCACAGAACAATTCATTTTGGACCATCAAAATCACTTGAAAATTTTATATAGGAATGTGGGAAAGCAGGAAGAAGTGGAACTGACAGCTATTGTTTCCTGTTGTATAATGGTTTTTTATTGGCCAAGAGTGACAACGATATGAAGGAATATGCATACAGCAAATCCTGTAGGAGAAGTGTTCTCTCCTCTAAGTTCCCCGCTGAAAATAAAGTTAAGACAAGTGTAACAGGGTGTTGCTGTTGTGATAATTGTGCTAACACTTGTAGTTGTAATAATACTGATGGATGTAAAAGAAACACCTTTAAGTTTTTGATGAATGACAATGACCACAAGGTGCCAGTATTGTCAAACAGCAGAATTGTCACCAAGGAGCACAGAAATCTGTTGAGAAGCAAGCTTGAGACTCACATGAAATCAAGTGTCTTTATATTCATAGGGCAAAATTTTTGACCCACCGAAAGTGGGGAGCTCAGAAACTGCATGTCCGATTCAAAAGATTATTTTTTAGCATCAATAATGACAAGAGGCCATATATGTATAAAAATCTGGGAGCTGGGGGCAGTGGGGGTCATGGGGTAAATTGCCAAAAAGGGGCGCACCCAGCCAAAAAATTTCTCGTTTCTGCTAAATATCTTTGCAACCGCTTAAGGTATCGAAACGAAACTTTTGGGGTATCCTGCCCCCTCCCACGGCGCATCTTTTCATGCAAAGTGCATTGCGATTGGGTGTGGCACCTACGTCACAGTGACGTCAACAATGGGCAAATGGACCTCTTTATGGGCACTTTTTGGCTATTTGGAACGTTTAAGTGACAACATGTACAGACTGGTGAAATGGCCCAAAAGATGCTTAAACACTAGTTCTAACGGGGACCCAGCGTTCCGATGGGGGTACCACCTCTCTGTGCCAAGCTACGTGTGCCAGGAGGTGGTCCAGTAGGGCCTAAAAGTAAAAATTTATATCTTTTTCCACTTGTACCATTGTGCCAAATGTGCCAAACAATTTTCCATCCATTTGGCAACAACGGTCTCTGGTTCGAATTGGATTGTCACCTCTCCTTTGTGCCAAAATGTGCCCAAAGTTTTAAGAGTCCAAAATTCTCGGTTTTTTACGAATAACTTTTTTCATAGACGCGGTACCCCCTCAACATACTTATATAAATCGAAAGTTCTTGTCAAGGCGCATCGATTGATGGTATGGTTGTTCCAAAAAAAAGTTTAAAATAAGATGCCATTTCGGAACAAAGTTAAAAGTGTGCCATTTTTTGAGAAATTTGCCCATATCTCTCCTCGTGTAGATGTGGCGTGGCTGTGACGTCATAGCCACGTCAAAATGGAGAATTTAGGCCAATTTTGAAAAATCGGTTCTCTTTTGTGAAACAAGTGTTATTGTGGGTAATATATAGAAAAGGTCGGTAAATTAGAGTTGATGGGGCAGAGTTTATTTTACGGTACCTGCCAGGGTTGTTCCAAAATTGGCACATTTGTAATGGCCGGTATTTGAAAAACGTTTAGGTCCATTACTTTTGTCATACATGAGGTACCTTGTCCAGACAAATCGTTTGATGGTATTGGTTTCGAGGTATCTCCCAGTAATGACGTCACTATGACCGGCTGAAGTTTTGGCACTTGTATCCTTTATAGCCACCTATACAGTTCCTATATAGTATATAGGTTATACAGTATATAGTGCATTTCCTATAGGCTTTTCCTGTACATTTAGGCCCATTTGCTGGTTTGTTTACTTTAGCCTTTTGTTTAGGCATATAGCAGGTATTTTTATGGTTCGAAACAAACGGAAGTAAATTTCGATTCTTCTGCCTACTATTTGGAGTAAGAGGGTACATTTCCTATAGGATTTTCCTATACATTTAGGCCCATTTGTTTACATTAGGCCCATTTTGCAGGCTGATAGAAGGTTCTTCTTGGGTTCTTATTGCAAGGGTGTATTTATAGAACCTACTTCCTGGATGGGGTAGGGGTACACATTGGTTGTTGTAGGGGAGGATGAGGGGTAGGGAGTGAGGGGAGGGTTGATAGGGAGGAGGAAAAGGATCTTTTGGGAATATATTCAAAACACTCTGATACACGGCTTAGAATAGGGGCCACTTCTCTTGTGACAGCACAAAGACAGTTGCGGGTTCACACCACTCCCCCCACCTATTTTTCTACTCCCTAGGGAGTTTTATGGGGTAGAGATGAGTGGTGTGTTGAAGATTTCTTCTCATGAAGATTTCTTCTCTACAGCAAAAAGTATATCATATCCAAATTGCATTATGCAGTTTTGCAACTTCCACATTGAGCAAGTGGTTCAATCATGTGAGAGAATTTTCAGCCTGAAAGATGTTCTGAAGAATGTTGAAATTTGGAAAAGAAATGATGCTCACAAAATTTTACAATTATTCAAGAAAAATTTGGTGGCTTGGATATTTCTCAAAATTCTGAAGATGACAGTACCATACACAAAGATTTTGCTGAGACAACTGAAGACAATCTGCATGAAGATTGGTTGCATGTGCGTGACGATTCAGAGTTATCACAAGAGTTACCCAAGCAGAGAGATTTTAGACGCAACAGCCTACCCTGAAATGTTCATTGAAATGTTTAATGAACACTACTGCACTGTTTGCTTTTAGCTAAATTAATTCAGCCAAAATATTGTGCAAAAAAGATCTTTTCAACCAATGCTTCATATCTTAACAGAATAATGTGAGGAAACAAGATACCGATACTTCAAATTTATAAATTTGCATACAGGTAAAACAATATGTAAAGCATACAAGTTAATGTGTTAGTGAAAGTTTTGTTGAAAAGTAGACTTCAATTAGGGAGGAAGAAGGGGTCACATGAAAGTTGACATAAACCAGAGAGGGGTTTACCAACAGTTGATGAAAGTTGATTAGAAGGGAGAAAGAAGGGGGGGGGGTAAAATGGCCAAAAAATTGATTGACATCAATTGTGAATTACCCCTAAGTGTATTAAAGGGTTACCACAGAATTTGTTGAGATATTATACTTACCATGACTCCTGAGTGCTGCATGATTATGCTGATAAGGAGCTGAAGACATGTCATCTTTGGTGATCTGTTTTTAAAACAAATTGAAGCTGCTATGCACACGGTGGAAACTAGGTGTGTATTATTGGCTGCAATCTTGGTATGGCTTACAGCAGCAACTTGCAAAACATTATAAAAAAGGGGGCATTTCTTTGACAATTCTTCTTTCATGTTTTTAAAACTGAACTTGAGAATGTCTTCTTTCCCAGTTTTTCGAAACACACTACCAGTGTCACTAGCAGAGGTTTTTGGTAAGAATTCTTCTTTGGATGATGAAGCATCAAATTCTATCTTAGCTTTAGGCCCTTTGGCACAGATATTGCAGCATTCTTTGTCAATTTCTTTGAGAAAAAGTTTGATCAAAGCAGGACATATTGAATCATTGCGCCAAGCAGCATTAGCAATCTGCTGATATGTTCCTCTGCAGATCATTGTACCCAATGAGACCAGCTGAGCAGGTAAATTTCTTTCTCTTGCTTTGCTTGGCCATGTAACCTTCACACAAACAGCAGTTGGAACTTTTATTCGCTGCTCATCACAAGATGAAAATCTAGTGTGCGTGCTCCTTTGTAGAAGTTTACATCTTCCTTGGTCGGCGCAGGTATTCTTGAAGAAGCTGATGGTTTCTTTGGAGGCTCATTATCTTTAGGGATGCTTGTGAGCAGTCTTTCATTTGTCTTTAGTTGCCATGTAGTAGATAGGCCTACTGTCAAAGTTGGTTGCTGAAAATATCTCTTGATTTTAATTTTCAACTCTAGTTCTGTCTGTCGCACTTTATCAATATGGCCATGTCTTTTTTTCAGCAAATGCAAATAACAGTCATGACATATCAGCCTGGAATTGTTGCTTCTCAAGTCAACGAGAAGATCATTGATTTCCTATTGGTAGTTATGTTTTCCAATTACTAAGTTTCAGTCAGATTTTTTTTCAATTTTCATCATGCAAAGTTTGCAGATTTGCATTTCTTCTTCGATTTTATTTCCATGTTGATCTGATGCCATTTTGAAAACATGAAACACACGGACAAATCAACGCAAAAAGCTACATAGCGATGGAAACGGGTATTGACCAATCACAATCGTTCCACTGTTTTTCATGGATTGTGACGTCAAGAGAACAAGAGAATGCTCGCTGTTGTGCAGACTCTACAGGAGGATAAACATTTGCAATTCGATTCAAGAGTCTGCAGGCTGGCTAAGAGAGAGTAGCTTTCTTTTTTTTAGAACATGCAATGACCAATACGAAGTTTCTCAGGATTTCATTGCTATCTCCGAATGCTCCCAAGGTCTTACTTCAGATGCCTTTTGTTGTATATCAAAGATATCCTTTTGAGATGCCAATCAACATCCGCCCAATCAATATTGATCTGATAAAACACCTCCTGATTTGTTCTAACTTTTTAAATCTCGCACATCAATATATTGTGTCAACACAGAAAGGCGGTTTTATTAACCACAAGTAAACAATTTTTATTGTAACAAAGAAAAAATTCGGAAATTGAAACCAAAGTTTTGCGTAACCTAAAAACAAAACTGAGAATTTAAGGATACTTACGAACTGGTTCAAGGTAAGCAGTTGAAAAACTTGTCAGAAAATATATGTATTTGTTAAAAAGAATCAGAAACAGCCAGCAACTTGAATATTAGTCGACAGCAAGTTATTTGTGTGCGGTTTTTGAAAAAAATCTAGGTCCAGTCTACTCTTATATTTTTACAGGTGGAATTCCAATCATGCAGATTTTTGCAGGTGCACCAAGAGGGCGACGCCACTCTAGGTTCATAAAACATGGTAAGCTGCTTAATAAATTTAAAATTCAAATTTTGTACAATATAACCTCTACGAAATTAATTTAGTTTGAGAAGAGACAACGTTTTTGGCCAATATTGTCTCAGAGTAGTAATCTCCCTTTCATGTATTTCCTTTCAATAGCTTTGTATGAATTCCAGTAGCTTTTGCTTAATAACTATGATAATCAAATGGCACCCTTGCATTCAAACCCTGTGATTCTACATTCGACATAATAGGACATAAATAATTACCAAATTTCAGGACACATCATTTAAATGTGTTGGTGAAATGCTGAATATCCTCTTCATTTATGTGGTATGTCCTGCCAGTTGCTGTAACTGGTGTAGATACTTTACAAATAATATTTTCAAAAGAAACCCAACATAAATCAGCTCGGACTGGCCACCAAATATTGTTGGTTGGGCTTGCCGGATGATTGAAGCTCATCCGGCAATCTTGCTCTTCAAAGCTAACCACCCGCACCAAACCAATCCATCATTTTTCATCATATTGGCAAGCTACATAGTCATGCACTTTTGCATTATACCTAATCTTCTCCTAAGACATTGTTTTACCAGTTATCGAAAATTTGCCAGAAAATTCTGCATACTCTGAAATTCGCTTGTAGCAAATTTCGTGGTCACTTTCTGGGGCGAAAAAATGGTAGGACCTTGTTCCTAGGATAGTTCGCCCCTTAGAGAATCTATTTTTCACTTCCTCTCTAACTGCCTGTAATTTGTTTTTAGAAAGAAAACAAAACTTTATATCTTTAATGTTTTCTTTGCAGAATTCTAGCATTGATGCTACTGTCAATATCTGTGAGGAATGTTGATGTTGCAAGCTGGCACGGGCAGTCAAACGTTTAACAGTTCCTCCAATGCCATCACAGTGAGTTTTCTTGTGACTAGTAGCAAAAAATGTCCAATTTTCTTCCAAGCCAAAAATCTGTCTTGTGAAGACACAGGTTTAACATGTTTTTAAAGTTTTTATATTGGTCAGTACAGCCTTTCGAAAAACACTCAGTTCTCTCTATATGGGGATTTTTAAACTTTATTTAATCAAAAAGCTCTCTCTGAAGTGTGTAAACAAAGTTAGTATCATGTTCTAGGTCATCAGATATAAAGTAATCTAATTTGTCTGTTCAAGTCTTTCACCTTGCTTAAAGTAAACAACGACTGTGTGAAGAGTGTAACAATTTTAACTCCAATGATACGACTGGATTTCGTCCTGAACCACAAACATATAGTTTTCAGCAAAATCTCCTTGCACAAGCATAGAGTTATCTGGCAGATTCTCTTTCCTACTCTTCAAGTACCTTGCCTGGCATTTTACGATGTAGGAATGTGCAGTGAGGTTGCCATTATTCTTCACAAGAAAATCTATAAACTCATCAACAGAAAGATTTTGAATTAACAATTCAGTAAGATCAGTGCTTTGCCACTGCTTGAAAGAGATATCATTTTGAGTCTCGCTGAATGCCCCATCAAGAAAAGCTCTGAGAGCAGTTGTTTCTGGACAACAATCGATGCACCATACATTTCTTACAGTCAAGACAACAAACAACCATATCCATCATTTCGTTGTTTGTCTTTCCAGTGTTTGCTGCATCCAACAGAAGAATCGCGTTCTGATGGAAGGTGCATACGCAGACAGAATGAGCCCCACTAGAGCCAACAGTGATACACCATTTTGGTCGCAAAGAGCAAAACTTCGAAAATCCCAACTTGACTGTTGGATTCTTTCCTTTGAAACTTGCATACAGTTCCTTTAAATTGCATAACATGAACATGCTTCTGTGCATGAACATTCCTTCCAATGCTGACAAAGTATTTTTCCCAGGTAACAATTGAGAATATTCGTCATTCTCAAAAAATGATCTAACCTTTTGATGTATATCATCTGACAGTATTTTTCTTATTCTGCGTTCTGGCAAAGCAAGAATACCTTTCTGGCCTTTCAATTCCAGAGCCTTTCTTACTGGGTATTCAGAAACTCCAAAATAGCCTGAGGCATATTTGATGCTCCATGATTCAGGTGTTAGTGTGAGCATCTGAATTTTCAGACTGTATTCAGAATGGGGCAATTTATCCTTTATTTTGATCAAGATCAGCTGCCTTCTTCTCAACATCTTCATTAAGATCAGCTGATGCTCCTCCAGAATATAGATTTTCCACCCCAACACCAATTGCACACACGAAACTTTGCTTGACAGTTCCTAGAGGTTTTTCTATCTTCTTGTTTGCATATGATACGCGTCTGTGTTTTGGCATGCCATGGGTTTTCACTGGGGATGCACCTTTAGCCACAAGACTATCATTCAGAGTGTCCCTATGCTGTTCTTGAGTAAAGGAACTATCCTGTTCACCAATGTCCTTATCCTCGAGGACTAAAAATCAACTTCCACCATAGGGCCAGTTTCTCTCAGCGTTGCTGTTGCTCTGTCAAAAGACTTTCTACACAACTTCCAACCAGGCACTGGCTCAATATTATGCTCAGGAAGTTGCCATGCTAGTGATAGTGATATTTTATGGCCACCCTTCACCAACTTGGTATGAACATTAAATATGAGCTTTCAAATGCAGATCAGTACTTAGCTTCATGATGAAAGCAAATATTTTTCGGCTCATCTATGCCCCTAATCCAGCTCGATATAATAAAACACTACACACCTCAGGATCTCACTAAGACATAATTTTCATTACATTCTTCGGAACAAAATGTGTTTTATGAATCCTCTTGTGAATACCAAAATCTCATTTCTCCATTGTCAACTCAGATAAAAAACAGTCTGAACTTCTTAAACGACACAGAAAACTAAAGTTGACAATTCCGAGTCTCAGTAATTCCATCAAGCAGTTAAGACATACCAGAAAAACCAACCCATTAAGAACTTCCTGCAGCAGTGCTCTAGCAATAGTGTCAACGAAAGAGATGATTATCAGCTTCCTGAATAATCAATTAAGCTGTCATCAAGGGCTATTCAACTATCTTTCAACAAAGCAGAGGTGTGAACACAAGGAAGTTATTGAATTTGAAGGCAAATAATATAGAGCTGAAGAATGATGCCGATTGAAAAACAGTTCTGTACAGTTTTTTCACACTGTTTTAAATTACATTTGATAGCAGGTCAGAAGTAGGGGGGGGAGGGGGAGGGGGTTGGGGGTGCTGACAAAAAAAGATAGCAAATCCTCCCACATTTCCTTTCAAAGGATTATATTTGGAAATCTAAAATTGACAGAATTTATGAGGTGCCTTTGCGTCCATCAAGTTGAAAATCGATCTCTTAAGCATCAATATAACCATAGAGATAATGTACATACTAAAACTGTTTAATCTAAAGCACAACAAGAAATTTACCTTTTTAAAAGAGTACACAAATCGTGCTCGAACACCAAACATCAAAGCCTTCAAGATAACTTTCAGCATGCAATAAGAAAAAAATGTCACCTCATGTGAACTGAAAGCTCACATGAAGCACTTCAATAGCCAACAACTATTATTCAAATTACGAACCGTTCTCAGGTGAAAAAGAGGGTTCCTCTTCTTTTGATGTTTCCTCTGTAAAAACCATTCCAGCAACTGAGATAATGCAGTCATGTCTTGGATCCTCTTTGACAAAAACACTTATTGTAGACCGTTCCAATGATAATAGTGATGATTCAGGCAAGATGGAGGCAGAAGAAACTGAATGTAGCCAGTAATCAGATTTTGAAAGTCTTCTTCTTGTCTGTTTAATTTGTCAAAAATGAGGTTCCTGAATCACCTCAAGCTTTTGGAGGCCACTGAAATAACTATCCACCGTAACATCAAGAGGGATCTAAAAAATTCCCCAGGTGACAAGTTTTATGTTGGTGACAAAGTTCTGGTTAAGAACCCAGACATGAAAACTGGTTGAGGTATAAAGAAAAACCATGACCCATTTTTGCCATTAAATGTCATTGCCAAAGTTGTTGAGGTATTGCCCTCTTCCATGTATAAGCTTAATTTTCCTGATGGAGATAGCTTTTACCAAAAAAATACCAACTACAAAAACAATTTTAAGTTTAAACATAGATTCTTTTTTTGCGAAATATTTTGAAGTGCTGGATTCCGGAGTGCTTGCCGAGCTGTATAGTTTATCTAGTGGTTGACAACAGTGTGATATGCATTCTGCATATCTGAGGAGAATGGATGAACTAAAACAGGCTGGATTTCCTTTTTTTCTTTATGGTACTGTGGCTTGGGAAAGAAAAAGGAAAGTCTGGTTGAGTGACAAAATCATTTCCTTTCTTGAAGAAGATGACCACCAGTGCATTGACTGTTTTAAAAGCACAGACATTTAAATTTCGTTGAACGGTGTGGTTTGCAAAGGAAAAATCTTTCACCAAAACACAATACAGCTACTGGTAAAGGGACAAAAAAAAGAAATAGAAATTTTGATGAGGAATCAACTCTTCCAAAGACCAAAACGGTCAAAATATCTCCCACAGCAGCAAAAAAGTGTTTACATCTTCACATTATAACTTGTTGGCTGGTGCTACAGAAAAGTGCAACAACATTTTGGCTTCTTGCACTAATGTGCAAGTTCTTTACCTTGTAAGACAATTTCTTCACAAGCTAGATTCTTGTGAAATTGAAGGAAAACAAGGGAAGGGTTTTGAATCAAACCTTAAATATTGTATAGAAATTGTCTTTTCAGACTACCCATTCAATGTGAATATTCATGTGAAACTTATTAACTCTGATTTTAAAGGAGAACGATTCAAAATGCAACTTCAAGGTAACACAACACTTTGCAGCATGTGTGCTTTGCATAATACCATCAACAAGTTTTATCTAACTCCGCATGATTTTAACAGTGTTGCCGAATGTCTTTGGTTGGAAATGGCTCTGAGAGAAGATCTGAGCAACGATTTCCAAAAGCAAAGATCACTCTCAGGAGACTATAGCATTGATGTTATCATCAGCGTTGCACAAGACCAAGGCTATGAGTGCATCCGCTTTGACAATAATTTCAAGCTATTTTTTCAAAATGCTAACCCTTGCCATCTTGACGAAAATCCTGATGAACTGTTCAAAAATCTGCTTAAAATATTGGAAATTAAAAGAAGTGACCGCTTATTTATAGCTCACTCCATGAACCATTTTGTAACCATTGTTTTTTTGGAACATGATATGATCATTCTTGATAGCATTAAAGGCCCCGCCATTTACAGCATTCAGAGTGGGTTGACATATCTTTGGCAACTTTCATACTCCTCAGGTTTTGCTGCGTATCACATTCCAAAGCAAAAATACCCCTTCATTGAAGATGATGCTGATATTTTGCAGCCAAAGATAAATTTACGGTCTTTGAAATTATGTGCCATAACTCCACTGTGAATGCCAGCCAAGAAATATCTTCTGTCTTTAAGTAGTGAAAGCCCATGATATAAGGAGTCTTGGTGGTGAAAATTTTATAAATGACAGTATAATTTGCTCAGTTTCCCAAGCAATAAATAAATCATTTCCTAACGTATATGCTATTGACTCATTGCTAGCCACAAGACTTTTGAACCCTTCTACTATGATTTTCAAAACTCAAGCTACTCTTGTACCTCCCAGCAAAGATTTATTGCTCCTTCCAATTAGTTCTGGAAGGCACTGGTGGAAGGCACTTTCTATCAATAATGTTTCATCCAGCTATTCAGTTTTAGATTCTTCTGGCCTGGAACACCAAAAGGAGGTGGACACTCTTTTGAAACGTCTTTCTTTTCTTTCGTACAACGAAGTCTGCGAATTTAGAAGGAAGAAAATTTATTTTCCCCTCCAAGGCAGCAACGGCACCCAATGTGGATTATTTTTGATATGCGGTATGATTTCCGAAGCCAACTCTACCAACTTCGATTTTTCCCTGTATGACATGGATTATATACGGCAGCAGTTGGCATACAACATTGTTAATGGCCATGTGCTCAAGCTTTTTAGTCCTTCAATCTGGCAAGGTAAATCTTTTTCAAAACAAATAAAATTTTTTTAATTCTGAGTTTTTGTTCTTTTCAAATTTATGTATCCCACTATTACAATTTAACATAAAATTGTGTATGATGTTCAAATATGGTGAACAATTTCTTTGTTTCATTATAATTCACGTCAATGACCTTTTACCACCCTAAGTAACTGGAACGAAATTTCTACAACTAACTGAAAATCTCTTTTATTAGATTTTGCAACTGATGAATCGTTAAAAGATTATTTCCAGAGCTCTTTTATGATCCACTGATGCTGTAGGACAATTAACTTTTTATGAAAATACCAACTGTTCTAATGGAAACCAGGATGAACCCTTGTCCTTTTCAGTTTAATTCATTCCTCTCCCTGTTTTCAGGTGTACAATTTACAACCACAGTCAAAAAAATAACTGAGAATCTTGATGTATCCCAAGACAAAATTCTGTGTGTTGTGAAAGTTATGAAACGAGAGGGTGCCAACACTTTGATTAGGAATGTTATCCTCACACCAGATGAGTATTGCATTACAGCATTTGACAAGCTTTGTGTGGATGCCAATAAGATCCTGGGGATGGACACAACATTCAACATTTGTGACATGTGGGTAACCGGCACTGTCTTTCAGAATCTGCGATTGACAAATAATAAAGGTGAACATCCATGGTTCTTTGGTCCAGTGCAGCTGGACATGAAGAAATCCAAAGACACCTTTTAAAGATTAACCATTTATTTAATGGTTGGAAATTCCAACATCCGAGACATTCCTTTCTTAGTAACTGATATGGAAAAAGCAATGTTTCAAGTTTCAAGGGTGTTATGCCAAATCTGAAGAATCTTCTCTGTGTGAAGCATATAGCAGATCGTGATCAGAAGAAGCTGACCCAGCTTAAGGCAAGAGGGCAGAAAAGGATCATTGCTGATATCTATGGCACAAATGATGGTGTGGTGAGAGAGCTGGGCTTTGCTTCTGCTGATGATGAAGACGATTTTATGGCAAAGTTAATGTCACTCAAGGAAGATTGGGAAAAGCTCCCTCCTACGTTTCATGACTGGTTTTGCTGACACAAGGCCGTATGTTATAAAGGTTAAAATCACCTGAAACCACCTGAAATCACCTGAAACCACCTGCAAATCACCTGAACCACCTGCAAATCACCTGAAACCACCTGCAAATCTCCTTGCATTTAGCCGGTTTCCTGATTTCCCCTATCACACCTTAGTTGTGAATCAATTTTTCCAATTGTTCCCATACAATAGTGTATAATGAATAAAGAATTAGTGAATAATGTTTTTATTTCAACACATGTTCTAACTTTTCCATTCTTTCTTTGAATTGCCTTTTCTCAAGCAACCAATCATATTGCTTTGATTAGAACTGGAAACTGGTTTGAAATTTGATTTAGTTAGATTGACAAAAGCTCATGCACAATGTTTCATATGATTGGTTCGAGTTGATTTGATGACATATGACACAAACTTGTCATACGGAAAGGAAACCGAAGATCGAAATATTGGACTGAAACAATAATATATTTAAATGTGAGTGACACTTCAATTATCAATAATTTTTTTTAGATTACATAACTTTTTGTTTTTATATATACATATATTTATATATTGTGTAACTGATTTAGTATTTCAGTTTTTGTTGCCATGCTTTGAGTAGGCTAATGTATTTTCATTGAAAAAATATTGTTGGTAACTCTTTATCACAATACTAGGACCATCATCAGCCAGTAGCCCGAGAAGACACAAGGGGAAGAAACAGACCATCCTTATCATAACTTAGGCTGAACTTAATTTTGTTTCCGTATTCTTGCCATATTCATGTGTTGTTGGGAATTTGTCATTACTAATAATATCTTGTTATGATTATCATCACTACGTTTGCTAAATTTCATGCGTTGATGCAATAACTTATTGTTGGCTTTCCAACTATTTACACAATAAGTAACACAATAGTATTGCCGATTAACCAAGAAATGCTATATGAGATTGATGTAAGAAGGGCCTTTTGAATAAAGATTTGAGTAGAATGGTTTTTAAAGTTAGATCAGAATCGATACATAGATTTCTGATAGCTTGCCGATCAAAGTTTACCAACTAATATGAGCCTTTGTTCTTAATAATTATTTGTATATAGTGTAAAGACTTATTCTCGGGTCATGCAGTTACAGGAAGAGCCAAAACAAGCATTAATTTAACATGAAATAAAACTGAAGGACAGTGACCCTGTTTCTATACCTGCAGGGAGGTTGCCTTATAGCCAAAGAAAAGAGATTGATCAACAAGTTCAAGAATTACTGGACAAGAACATCATTGAACCCTCAAATCTTAATATGCATATGCAATAACATGACCATCATAAACAATCATTAATTGTCTTGCCTTGAGAACTTCACAATGAAATCATTTCATTGAGTCATTCGGATTGGGCATCGGGTCATTTTGGGTCTTTCAAAACTCATAGTCGCGTATTAGACATGTTTTGGTGGCCAAATGCATATTATGAAGTTAACCAATAGACCCATTTCACAGCCAGACAATACCAAAAATGCATGTGCACACCGAGAGGCAAAACATTCTGCCTGTTTACCTTGTTATGTCGAGAGTGATCGCAGTTCTTGAGCATATTTTTACAAACAGAGAATGGCATCTGCTTACTATGAAAAGCTTTCTGTTGAAGACAAAAAACAGTATGACGAAAACTAACTCTTGCAAATGGCACAAAGCTAGAAGATCCTTTCATGCTAGAGAGTGGCTGGACCAACGACATAACAAAGCTTCCTAATGTTGCTTGGGAAGGCATAACAAAGTACCTTGTTGAGTCCCCAAGTACATTCACAAACGAATCGCGGATGACTATCACTTTTTTCTGAGAATGACATGTCCATGACTGTTTTCATCATCCAAGTTCAGCATCAAAATCGTCTTGTTTCATCAAATTCCAGGTGAGTGAACTAGGCCCTACACAAAACAGGTGCCATTCTTTTGTATTTCTAAATCTGAAATGGAAACTCGTTGGACAGCATATGTAAACAAATTTAATCATGAATTTTCATAATCTAAGGAGTGAATCTTCACATTCTGCAACATTCTGCATGCATGTCAAGTCAGCCCACCATAGGAGAGCATAGATAGTACTTTAGAAGAATGCCTTCCCATTTTAGATTTTTAGGTCCTCGTGAGTTTACATCAAATTGTAAAGGTATTCTTCGAACTCAAAAGTTGCCAATAGCTTTATGAAACTTTTCTTTTTGTGCTCACTGAAAATGATATTTTCTAAAAAAATTGGGTAAGCTAGACAATATGACTTGCTACTTACAGGTACTGCCCAGTCAACGACAAGAAAAATCTGTCAAGTTATACAATGTTTGGGTGGCAATTAACAATCATCATGGATGGGTTCTTACAGCAAACTGTACCTGCATGGCAGGATTGGGATCTGCCTGCAGTCATATAGCAGCTTTATTATTTAAGCTTGGAGCTGCCACCCACTACAAGCTAAATGAGGAAGTTTCTTGCACCAGCCAGTTGTCATCATGGAAGGCAAGCAAAAGGCACGCCAACCCAGCACCTATAAAGGCAATAAATTTCAAAAAGGGAAAGAAACATGAGATACTCCAGGCAAATAGCATCAATTTTGCCACAACTTGTTATAGTGTTATGGATCCAACTTCAGGAGAAGGCAGTATCTGTAAGGAAAAATTTGAAGAGCTACATAGCATCAACAATGAAGCAGCTATTCTCACCAGCATACACAAGGAAGATATACAGGGATCTTCCAATGGTAGAGATACAGTTAGTGCTGACAGTGATGCTGAGTGAACTAATAACATTCTTCCGGAACCATTAGTTAGTCTTTTTGACCCAACATCTATAGAACTAGACAGAAATGCTCTTAAGCAGTATAGGCAATACGAAAGAAGCTTCGATGCAAAGACCTATCAGAATACAGTCATAATATTATCCAATAAGACTACTTGTGAAATTGGAATAATTGATTGTAAAATTTGAAAGTCTTTCAATCGCCCAATTACGCTTTCAACATGTATTCTTACATGTGCTACATGTTGTGATTCATCAACTTCCCTTGCAGATAACTTTTTTTTTCTCTGGTGAATTTAGGAGTTTTAAAAATTGCTTCCTTTTCATTCAATTCTTCCTCAACAAGGGCCGGTTTATATGAGGTGGGCCAGCCCACCTGACCGAGCTGGCTAACCTAGGCGAGATCTGAGTAAACAATAACATCCTTTGTTCAATCAAGTTGCGTTTATTTGAGCAGTGGGCCAGCTCGGTCAGCCGGGATCTGTGAGTTGGGCAGGCACGATCCCGGTAAGGCAAGCCCATATAAACAGTGTCAGACGGCCAGGCCCGGTTGACCAGGATAACAATGCATGTTCTGTGCAAGCGCAGGGTGACTGTGTTGTGTTTGGTTACGCGCCAAAGTTTTCTTTGTTTATCAAATTTTTTTTTCACAATTTGCATCGAACTGCAAACTTCTGAAATTACAGATGGTGTTGTTGACAAAGCAAGCCCAAAGCAAGTATCTTTAAGATAATACAGTGTTCGCAGATAAAGCTCTATAATTAGGCGACTTTGGATCTAGAGAAATGGAAGGGGCCATTTCCTGAACAACGCAGTTAAACTGATTCCTTGATAGGCGAATATTTTATGCCAAGCATCATCACTTCCCTCTTATTCACCATTTTGATCCAGCATTCTTCAGTTCGAACAGGGTTAAACCAAGCATCTCTGTGCTTTCTCCTTAACCTCCTCATCTTTGCATTTTTTGCCTTCTGTAGGAAACGATTTCTTTTTCGTTGCTCCACTGCAATCATCAACTCTTGTATGTGTCTTTGCAAGGCAATCCACAATAGCATCAAGCCATGCAACTGGGAAATCATCGAAAGTAATCCAGTTACCTTTAAAATCCAAAGAGCAATAATCGTTTTGTTTCTTGACATTTTGTGTGGAGCTTGAATAGTGCTTGAAAACTTATTTAATAAAAAACAAAACAAGCGTGCAAAAAATTGATATCAACTTGAGTCTATCAGTTGAATCAATACGAGGCCATCCCGCTTTGCCGAGATGAACTCTGCCTCATATAAACGCAATTAAAATTCATCCTGCCTAGGTGAGCTAGCTCGGTCAGGCCAGGCCTGCCTCGTATAAACATGCCCTAAGAAAACCTGTTTGCCAAGATACAGTCACCAACATTTACCTTTTTTAGAAACCCAGATTCAGCTGTTATTTTCTTGTCTGATACTCGACCACCCCATCCCTCTGATAGAAACATCACATAACAATACTTGACTTATTCCCATAAGGTATCTGGAAGTGTTATTGTGCTTGTAGTTAGACCAGGTTTGTGCACAAGCAGTCACACGGTTTGTGCAACCAGGTTTGTGCACAAGCAGTCAGATTAGAAGGACGTTCTATAAAAATTCCGCTGCAATCAATTATACAAACAGAGTCTCTGGACTTCTTTTTGAATGACTTTGGCAGATTTTGGCGTATTGTTCCTCTGTCTGGCCAGATAATCAGATTCTTCATGTGCTTTGCTAAGGCTGGTAACCATGCTCTAACTATTTTTGATACTGTAGAATCAGGTACTTGAAACCTAAATGCTAGATCTTTGTTTAAAAGGCCAAGTCGCAGTTTCTTAAATGCCTTTAGAACATGGTCATTAACAGACATACTAGAATGATAAGATCTAGCTTTGTCTTTCACAAGTGAGCTTACCCACAAGAAAGTATCTCTTGATGCTAAACCTGTAAAAAACATCATCAAGTTATCATCAGAACTGATTTTATTGAATCCGAAGTTTTGAGCTTTTTTCTTTAATCCTTCATTTTCTTTTTGCAATTGCAAGATTTTGTCACTTTTTTCCTTGTTCACTAGTTCATCATCTCTATCCCTGTTAGAATTTGTTGTCAGACTTTTATATCTTTTGGTCTTTTTAATTTCATAGCGATTCCTGTACAATTTTCTTTTAGAGGCATCTTTCAGAGCTTTCTCCACATTGAAATTGAAATTTGCTGGCACCCAATCCACATCATCAGGATCTGCAGACTTCTTACCTGTTAAAAATTTGAATGCTTATTTGTTGGTTTATTTTAGGAAAAGCCAAACAATTCATTAAATCTTAAAATAATTTTTCAAATGTTATGAACAAAGTAACACTGAAATATAAGCTAAGCATCATTGTTCTACAGTGGAATTCATAGGACTACCTTGAATTGAAATTAATTTTCTGACAACCTGGACCCGATACAATGAGCAAATTCTTGTATATAGAAGATTGAACTGAAAAAATCAAATTTCTACTTGACAACAATGACAGATGAAAACCTAAAATCCGTCACAGAATGTAAAAAGTTGCTTTGTATATTTCGATCAGCAAGAAGCATTCAAAGCATACCTGAAATGAAATGTTCATAGCAGACTTCTTGTTTTGAAATGTGCTCTTATGCTACTTTGCATGACAAAAATGGTTTTGTGTGATGATGAACTTTCACCTGGTGATCATGGGCATTTGTTTTTACCACGTCTTGCTTGAGTAAAACTAGCTCGTAAATGGAATGGACCATTCAAGATATTGCATTGCAGCCATCCAGTTTATTCTGTTGAGCTACCAACAGCCAAAGCAGTCATAATTAAAACCGTAACACATGATAAACTAAAACGAGCGAATCCCGCTTTACCTTTACAGAAACTAGTAGCAGAACACAATGGATATAATCCTGCCGAATCAAGGAGTTAACCAATAGAACCAAAGACCTCGGACAGTGATCATGACGATAAAGTTGAACCAAGATATAATTTACAGCCACGTCAAAACATCATTCGCTATAATCAAGAACCTTTATGCTTGCATTTTTTTGACACCAGAAATCAATTGCATTTTGAAAATAAATTTGTTTAACATTCAATCAGGCTTTCACTTTTTATATAGACATTTTTTAAGGGGGGAGGAGTGTTGTTGGGAATTCGTCATTACTAATAATTTCTTGTTATGATTATCATTACTACATTTGTTAAATTTCATGCGTTGATGCAATAAGTTATTGTTGGCTTTCCAATTATTAACACAATAAGTAGCACAATAGTATTGCAGAGTTACAAAGAAACGCTGTAGGAGATTGATGTAAGAAGGGCGTTTTGAGTAGAGTTTTGAGTAGAGTGGCTTTTAGAGTTAGATCAGAGTGGATACATAGATTTCTGATAGCTTGCCAATCGAAGTTTACCAACTAATATAAGCTTTTATTCTTAATCATTTTTTCTATATAGTGTAAAGATTTGTTTATTCTCGGATCATTCTTTTGTGCTACCTTACATATGGATCGCTAAAAACACAACAGATGTCATAATTATTAAAAATTAAACAACCAATTCTTGGTGGAAAATTTTAAAAGTTAGAATCTATAGGAAAAAGAAGTTATCAAAAACTGATTTATAATGTTCTTCTTTTAGTACTCTACAATTTTCTATGGTTGAATCAAACAAGAGTAAAGCAAAAGAGTAAACCATGGGTGCCGATGGCTCTGGTAGGTTTTGTTACTCTTCCTTCTTGTATCAGTTCCAATGGATATATAATTGATTTTACTATCGTACAAGGTTTTTGCGATAACAACAATAATTAAGATGGAAGCAAGAAACAATGGGAGTTAAGCAAACCCTGGCAATTTCAGCTCAACAGTGACGATATTATGAACAAAGAACAGACTGGAAGTACAAACAAAGTTTTTTTTGCTTGTCAGTTCTCCTTTGAAAGGGTTGAACCCTCAACTCAAAATTTTGGAACATGGATTCTGACTGTCAATCAACGTCCGTCTCAACCATCCGATGATTATCCTTGTATATAATATATTTAGAATTCTAATAGGCATTCTTCAAGCCCTTTTGAGGAAGCTGATTCGTTCATTTTTGTGAAAATTGTGAGGATGGTTGTTTCAATTTTTAAAGTTTTTGCAGGGCATCAGCATCTGAAGAAATTACCCAAACAATTTTTTAGACGCCACCCATGATTGCATCTTGGCAAATTGGTCCTTGGTTCAAACTGGTTCAAAATGGTTGATCCAAAAAAGTGTTCTGACCAAGAATTGTTAAAGATGGTGAAATATTGGAAGGTTTATTTAACATCATAAATAGATAGTTTAGAGACGTTTTTGCTTTAAATTTTGATGTGGGTACTGATATGAAGTCTCAAGCTCTTGGGTTCTGTAGAAACTGTCCTAATTCCTTCCAGAAGCAGTTAATTTTTTATGTTCATGCAAATTCCATAAAGACATAAATCATGGTTAATACCAATTAAATTGGCATTTGAAAAATCATATTTGCTTGTGGAAAAAGTCATTGCCTAATCTACCCAGTAAAGTATGTAACTGCAAGTCAGTTTCACTGCTACTAAGTTGCTGTGAAAATGTCATCTTGCAAAGGCCTATTATGAAAACCATGCAATTCTATTGTCCTACCGTAAATCATCAAATAAGCCCACTGGGGGCTTAATAATTTTTGATATTTTTGGATGGGGGCTTATTCGAGGGGGGGGGGCTCATACGAGGGGGAGCTTATAGAATCATTGTTTACAGTAAGAAAACATTGTTATAACCTCAACCTCGTTTATTTTGGTAGAAATTTCTTAATGAGCATTTAATTAGTTATACTAAAAGTATGAATTTGTTGTGGTAATTCAATAAAACGCCATTGGCAGCCTCAGATGGCAAAAATCATCAAATCACGGGGTCCAATTTGAGAATTTACGGTAGCAGTGGGGGCTTATTCAAGGGGGCGCTTATTGAAAATTTGTAGTTCTAGGGTGGGGACTTATTTGAGGGTGGGGGGGGGGCTTTTTCCAGGGTGGGGGGCCAATTCAAGCCCATTGTATTTCGAGCTCATTTAGGCCCATTGTATCCTTGGGTTTGAAAAGAACGTAGAATCCAGAAAAACTGCTGATTGGGTTGACTATAGTGGGCACTTTTAGAAGCAGCAGATAAATTTTTTAGAATAGTTTTATAGTAGTTTAAGACCAGTTCTGAAAATCTGTGTCAACACGAAGGGTAAAACTTGCTTTCTTTTAGAGTGGAAAATATTGAATTACATTTTCATATGCTACATGTTGGCAAAATGCTTGATTCAATTCTCACATGGAAACATTTATGGAAAATCATGAGGGGGAGGGTATGGCAGAGAAATGGGGGGTTGTCACTCCTGGTTTTGAATCAGAGGAAGAGAACGTGTCAAGTAAACATGAATGTGAATCAGATGAGAAGGTTCCTTTGGCAGACCTTGGTCCACTGGTAGGTCTAGCAAAAAATAATGTGCCTCCAGAAGAGCCTGAAGTTGAAAAAGGAAAGAACGTACCGTTGGAGGAAAGGAAACCTATTAGCTGCTAATATTTTTGCATTCAAAGGAGATGATCATCTGGGAGGTTAGGAAGATTTGAAGGAGCTGATTGACTTTTTTCACAGATAACACACTGTATCTTACGTAACTGACACCCAGACCATTTGCCGGTTGTAGCCTACATTTTATTATCTGCACAAAGAAGAAATAACGCAAGTAACAAACAGGTTCTCTGGTCAAGATTCAAGGTCAACGTGCAATTTGATCAAATGCTCAATTGCAACAGCTCCTTCACCAATATTTGTTTTGAACTGGTTCGAGAGGACTTTCCTTTTGAAATGGTTCGAGAGAATTTTTTGACCTTGAAATTATCAGATTGATCTCCAAACAGACCAACTTGTACTCCACACAGTATAATACCACAAGGGTTCAATTGGAACCTGTGCAGATGAGATTGAGAACTACCTTGGGATGCTTTTACGCATGTGCATTGCACAGATGCCAAGGTATTGTGTGTACTGGCAGACAAAAACACACTATGAACAAGTGGCAGGTATAATGAGCAGAAATCGATTTGAGCTCATCAAGAAATTCCTGCATTTTGCTGACAATAGCAATACACCAGATCCTAGTGACCCAAATAGAGAGAAACTTTATAAAATAAGAGAGTTTTTCAAGCAATTGTGACAGAATTGCCTCAAAGTAAATCCGGAAGAAAATAATTCCATTGAAGAGCAGATTATACCATCCAAGGGAAAGCGCAGCCTTAGGCAGTATTTGCCAAAGAAGCCGAAAAAATGGGGTTTTAAGATATTCAGATTGATCTCCAAACAGACCAACTTGTACTCCACACAGTAGAATACCACAAGGGTTCAATTGGAACCTCTGCAGATGAGATTGGAACCAAACACAGAGAGCAAGACAAACGCACAACACTTTGGTGCCAACTAACAGACAAAATGAATCTGCAATTCGCATTGAAATAACATCTTCAGCGAAAAAATTTTTAAGTGAGCGTCTGCACCCAGAGCAAGAAGAAATTTTGTTGAGTATGAGCGAATTGTTGAGTGCAAGTACCCTGGGGAAATTTGTGGAAAAAGGAATAGGGATGACCCAGAGGCTTTTTCCAGGGGAAGAGGGTCGCTTTGCAGATGAATGTTGTGAACAGTGGGACAAAATCGAAAAAGTGCCGCATCTTCCAGAAGGAAGCGACATTGGTTGTAAACTATCAGTACGTCTGAGAAAGCTCTTGCCTATTACAGATGGCACCGTTCAAAAAGTGCTAGCTGCTATTGGAAGTATGTCACCACATTCCATGCAAACTGAGAGGATTGTGTCTCATCATAACATCAATGTTGAAGATTCAAGAATAAACATGACTGAAGACACAATCAACGCCAGACTGCTTATTGCAGTGTTGGAACAGCTCATTATGATCCACGGCCAGCTGTTGCCCATTTTCTTTCAGCATGTGAGCGATGAAACCGTCAACCAGACTTTGATACATACAGCAGGCGGAATTTCGTGAGAAAGTTTTTCAGACAGACCGGACATTTTTAAGACTTTTGTAGCAAAATATTTGTACCAAAAAGTTTATTCTTATAACTCTAAATGCAGAAAGCATCATGATCTTGAGTACTATATTGAAATTGTTTTATCTAGTGTTTTTCTAACTATATGCTGCATGGGTGTAAGGAGTTATGTGCAAGACAGTGAAAACCTTACCAACTATACATACTCGTCCCTTTACTTTTGTTTTGCTGTCAGTTGCGTTACATTAAGGAAAGTGCCCTTTTGCGTAAATTCCCCACCAATAAAAATTTCTTAAAAGATCCCCTGTAATTCAGGCATGAAGGACTTAGAGGACCTTATGCTAATGTTGTATAACACATGTAAGGGAGAAAGCACAGTGCCGAGTAACACAGCAGACCTGTTGTATTGGGATCCTCAGGCAAAGAGGATGGACCTACTACAGCTGCATTAGCTGCATCGCTACAGGAAAAGAATGGTAGTAATGGGCAGGAGGACGTTCCACACAAAAGAAAAGGTAAGGGGGTCTGCCAATTAGCAGATGATGGACAGAAGAAATAGAGAAACACAAAAAAATTACTGTTTTATGACAATGAGCTGAATCTATTTTTTTAAATTTTTTTGTCTTTGCTGTTAAAAAATGGCCATTGAAACAAATCGACAACAAGTGATACCAGTGGCAAAGCTGGACACTAATTGATGGTCAGTTCATTGTCAACTGTGCAGACAAAATGCACCCCTGCATTAGCATACAAAAAAATATTTCCTTGAACTCAGAAGCAATAGTTTCACAATCATTTACAAGCTATATGGTTAATACGTGAAAACGAGGTTAACAATGATCAACCTATCTTACCTGGGCTGATCAATGCCTGGCTCTGCCCCCTGTTTATCTCTGCTGTTATTGAGATATGACAACCTCTTATATGACAACCAAATTTGCAACAAAGGTTACTCATCGTATAAGCAATTAATTCAAATGAAAGTAGTTTTATTAGCTGTGTTTTGTAAACTATGACATCATACAATTGTAAACATTTTGTGTGACGTCATTGATATGAAAGCATGGTGTGTTAGTTACCGTATCTTAGTTAGATTATAGAATTAAGCTTACTTACGAGTGCTACAGCAGAATGAGGATATACCTAACAGAACGGGAAATAAGTACTAACAAAACACACCGGGGTACCCTACATTCCCCCCTTACTTAATAAAATTTTACGATATTATAGGTTCAAAGCGTTCCACGGAATAGTTCCTGGTAGAATTCTACCACGTCTCTGGCGTCTGGGGTTATTTCTGGGAGGAGTGTCTGCTTCTTGCATGGAATCATCGCTCTGCTCGTTTATGTCACCGTTATTGTTGCTAGAGTTCGAGTCTGAATCAGATGAATATGAATAATTGGCTTTTTCGAATGTAGAATTGGCATGGTCGGAATTGTCAGACGGGATGCGCCTTTCTGGTGCATTAATGAATTCGTTTTTTATTACTGGCACGAGCCGATCGTGGTGTACTACTTTCTGTTCGTGGCGGAGATTTCTTACAGTAAAATTCACGCCGTTTGGAAGTTTATTTACAATCGTCCATGGGCCATCTCTCCGCGGTGCTAGTTTTCGGTTTTCTCCGGTTTTATAATGTTTGACCTTAAGCCATACTTGTTGTCCTGGGGTGTAATCGGTGAAAAAAAGGTTTTTGTTGTAGTGCTTTTGCGTTGTAAGTTTACTTATCTTCAACGCGTCCACGACTTTAAAGAATATATCTTGCAAGGAGCAGCTAGTGGCGTGTTCATATTCACCAGGCGTCATGTTGTCATACTGGTCTGGTATTTGATTTTTAAAAAGGATATCTTCCGGTAGAACGGCATTTCGCCCGAAAAGAACATTGTATGGCACCCACTTTGTTGCTTTACTGCGGCTAGCATTTAAGGCGAAAATAAGGGCTGGTAAAATTGTGGTGATGAAGTAAAACGGCGCGGATTAAATGTTTCATCGTACGAATACTCCTCTCAGCAAAGCCTTTCCCTTGGCTGTGATATGCTGATGACCTCCTTTTTTTGATGCGTAATTTATTACAGATTTAACAATATCGCCATCTACGTTGCTTCCCTGATCTGTAAGGAGGTAAAAGGGGGGTACCATGAGTAAAAATCAAATGTTTTAAGACGGCCTCGGTAATTGTAGCTGTTTGGTCCTTTAGTGGCACGGCCTGTATAAATTTCGAAAAGATATCTCCAATTAACAGAATCTACTGGTATCCAGAATGATCTTTCGGTAAATATGCAATGTCTAGCGAAATGAATTGCATTGGGGCGTGAGGAGTGAACATCTCAGCTAATGGGGTAATTTTCTTAAGGATGGTGCTACAATCGGTCGATCAGATTTTGTAAGCACTCCATCACAGAATCGTAACTGAGGAAGAACGCGTTTATATTTGCCCTTTAAAATTGGCTGTCCGTTCTGAACACTTCTCATAGCATCGGCGATCGAGGGGTCTTTTGCTTGTTCCTCCTTGAGTTGAACGCAAAAATTCTTATTGTCTACGAACAAGGAATAAATCTTATCCTCGAACTCAGATGTTGGTTGGTAGGTTGCTGCAGCTTTATTCCTAGATAAGGCAGCGGCTTTGATATTCGCTCTACCAGGAATGTACTCTATGGAATACCTGAATTCTTCAAGTTCAGACAACCAACGCGCGAATTTCCCACGAGGGTCTTTCTGATCCCGAATATGTACCAGAGGGTGATGATCAGAATTAATGATGAAATGAGTACCCTCTATATAAACTCGCCAATGTCGGACGGTGCAAACGAGTGCAAAGGCCTCCTTGGTGGTAGTGGACCATTTCTTTTGGGATGATTGCAGAGCGGTTGAAAAATAAGCTACGGGGTGTAGTTGACTGTCACTGCTGACTTGCGATAATATACCCCCTACGGCATAATTACTGGCATCCACTTCGATAACAAATGGTTCTCCCAAATTAGGAAACATCAGTACCGTCAGTTTTGATGATAATTTGAGCTTCAGTTCTTGAAAAGCAGTTTCGCATTGATCGCTCCACAAAAGAACGACACTATCTTTTGTAAGCTCATTTAATGGATGGCAGATTTGTGTAAATTTAGGAATGAATGATCTATAAATCCCAACTAGTCCGAGAAATGCTTTTAATTCCTTTCTAGTTGTAGGATGCTGGTATGAGTTTATTGCTTCCGTCAATCGAGCTTGTGGACGAATCCCTTCTTTTGACAATTCGAATCCAAGATAATCCACTCTGTCACTGGCAAAGACACATTTTGATAATTTTAATGAAATGCAGGACGATCGAAGACATTGAAATACTTGTCGGAGATTTTCAATGTGGTCTTCGAACGATTTACTGGAAATCGCTATATCATCCATATACGTGAGGATACGGTTAGAAGGTAGCCCGGACAGTGCAATATCTATCATTCGTTGGTACGACGCCCCTGCATTACTTAGGCCATAAGGCGTGACGTTGAACTCCAATTTACCTCTAGGAACTGAAAAGGCTCTCTTCGCCTTGTCTTCTTCTGCAAGGGGTATAGACCAATATGCCGAAGCTGCATCTAGATTTGACCAGAATTTAGCTCCATGCATTTGGTCGATAACATCTCGGATGTGCGGTAGCGGGTATGAGTCTCTTTGCGTGACGTTATTTAATTCGCGACAATCGCAGACAAATCTCATTGTGCCGTCCTTTTTCTTTACCAAAATAACCTGGGCGTTCCATGGAGAATGTGAGGGTCGAATAATGTCTTTATCCAACATTTGTTGAATTTGTTGATTTACTTCATTGTTCCATGCGTAAGGAATACGGTAAGGCTTCATACGGACAGGCTGAGAATCGTTAGTTATGATATGGTGTTGCATGTTTTTTACCAATTTTGGTTTTTTTGGGTCTGAGGCAAACAAATCTTTAAATTCGGAGATTAATGAAATCAATTTAGTTTTATCGAGTGGAGCAAGATCATTTCCGAGAACTATCTGAGACGAAAAATCAGCCGTCACGGTATGAATAGAATCTGGGATCTTGACTAGATTTCCTGAGTATTTCCGAGAGTTTAGTGTGATGGCTTCGGTATTAACGTTCAAAAGTTTAATTTGGAATACGCCGTTGATACCTATCTTTGATACAAATCCTATCTTTGGAAAAGGTAAAGAATGCACTCTTAAAGGACTTTTTCTTAACTGAAAATCTAGAACTTAATGTGCTTCACAATTATTGGCATCAGGTTCAAGCAGAAATGGCTGTACTTTCTTTGAAATGGGCCCATTATGTTGTTTGGATTTTACCACATTTCGAAGATTACGACTTTTCTTTGGTAAAAAAGGAAGAAAACTTCTTTGCTGATATCATACCAAAACTTTCAAATTTTTATCTACATGATTTATTACTAACATGTTACACAAAAGGTGATTAATTACAAAAAATACGTACAAATAATTTTTCCTAAACTTTGTTAATTAATATTTTGCATATGTAAAATTGTTATACTTCTTGCTTATTTTCTTTTATATTCATTACACCAGGTAGAATAGGTGACTGATGGTTGACCAGTGAACAGCATACCTGGAAAAGTTAAGATGCTAGTGGTCTCAGATTTATTGCTATCTCGTCAAGGCTTTTATTGCTATTTTTTGCCACTTTAGTATAATCTGTGCAACAATTTCAGGGTTTCATTTATTTAAGAGAGCATGCCAATAAAATTTGGGACAAAAAGACAGACTCAACATTGTATCAGGGGCTAACAAAGGTGCAATTTTGCTTGGGGGCGGGGGTGGTGGGGCTTAAGACCTCTACTATAATTTTTGCAACTGTTGAACTGCTTACATATGCAGATGAAGCAAACCTAGAATAAAAGTAGATTCTGCCCTACTCACTGTTTACTTGAAATTTTTATAAATAAATTGTTTCCTTTGTTTTTATTATGAAAAGTCCAATGGTTATTAGTGGTAAAAGAATGTAGGTATAGGAATAATTAAGAAATAAAATAATTTTAAGAAAGAGTTATGAAAATTCTATGAAAAAAACTAGGCAGTAGTATAACATTCAGATTTGTTTTCAAAAGAATTTGATGTCCCTTAATAAAAAAGGACTTGAAAAAAACATTGCAAAGTTTTTTTCATTTTATAAAGTAATTACTTACTTTTGGGTGATTAAGGACCTCACAGTGTTCCGTTAGAACTTTATCACTGGTATTTCCAGGGAATCATTACTAACAGATGTGATTGTACTATTTGGTGCTACACCAATTAAGAATTTTCCAGTGAGGTTGTGCTTGTAATTGCTGTATGTAGCATATGCAGCATTTAAGTCTTGCCTTGGTGTGGTGATTCTAAATTCATTGCAGTCAATGATAACTCTGCAATTTGTGAATTCTCCAAAAGATTCAGGCATACTTCCTTGGTTTTTTGCCAGTAAAGGCATTCTCTTCATCAGTCCCTGGAACAAAACTTCATGCACTGCATACAAATATGTAAGGAACACATTGTGTATTGTTGTGCGACTAACATCAAACCTCTTTGCTATGTCAAAAAGTGGCACATCAAGCTTCAGTTTCATTAGAAAGATCAATAACTAATTTTTGTCACTGATCTTAACTACTTCACAACCAGTCAAGTACTTCAAAGGTCTAAATACATTATTTAGCTTGTCTCATCTCAGAAAGGCTCCTTTTCACAAGTTTGTGTATCCTTTTATGTCGTCTTCTGAACGTCTTTCAAATGTGACTCTCTTTTCAAGCTCTCTCATTTCTGAGGATGCTTCATCAAGCTGTTTTGTGAGAGACTCCACTCCCTGCTCTTCGTGTGGCTGATCTGCTTGAGCTAGAAAAATTTCAGCATCAGTTTCGTCCAGCAATGATTCACCACTAGCAGCTAATTTCTTCTTAGGGCTTTTCTTCAGTGCTCTTAAAGATGTCGCTGTCTCCCTCATCTTTACTTCTTCGCTACTCTCCCCACATAAAAGCAAGCTCGGTATTGCTCCCCTTTTCAGTTTTGGCTTTTGGTACACAGTAGGTGTATCCTTTCAGGGCTTAGTAAAGTCCTCCTTTTTGAAGTGCTTACTGCACACGTACCTGTTATATTGCCATTGGTAACTTATATAAGTCTTAACCTACAAAATTGATGCCATTGAAGACCACTTTTTACCTTTGTTTATCCAATCACTGGTTCAATTTTGGCATGTGCACATTCATTGAAAAGCGGATCTGGATGATCTGAGTTCTTGTCTGTGACGTGACGTGCAAACGACTTCCATTTTGCCAGAATTAGCTCACCAATTAGGTTCATTGCCCTTCTCCTTGCTGGCCTTCAAAAGCTGTTTGGTGATACTTTTTGATACTTGCCACAGATCGTGATAATGATTTGTTTCAGGCTGCGATGTTCTGATCCACTTTGCAATGCCTGTGTGACGACCACTGATGAAGTTTTTTATGGTATGGCCCGTATTTTGTATGAAATGGAAACATTTTGTCCACCCAATAGTTCCATTTTACGGCTGCCACCAGCCTCATTTGCCCGATAATTAGAAAGTTTTTTAATTTACTTTGCCAAGGATTTGAATACCCAAAAACATTATGGCACTGTACAAAATATCAATTTTTGTAAATTGAAGATAATTTTTTCCAATAGTTAAGTTGCAACATGTATGAATAAGGTTATACAGCCTTCCCTTACTGGATAAAGAAATCTCTTCAATGTCCACTATGACATTTTGAAAATGGTTTGGAGTTTAAAATGTGTACACTAAGGCCTCTGAATCTGAAAAGTGCTTGGGACTAAATGATGAAATGTTTTGTCAAAGGCAAATGAGCAATCAGTAAAACATGAAAGAATTATAAAATGAAAACTTACCAAGTAGAGCAAGGAAATTGTAATAAAAACCTATGGAAACAATGAATAAGTATGAGATACATGTATGCAGCAATAACAAATCAATAATTAAGGGATTAATAAAAGGATTACCTTATGAGGGCACCAGCTATTTTCTGATCAACATTAGAATTGCAGCAATTTAAAACTAAAATTTATACAAATATGAACAATTCACAATCATGGCAGTCTCAATCTGAAAGAATTTAAAATGGCATTCCATGTGTTAACCTTATGTCAAGGAGGGCAATATGGTATAATTCATAATGATGTTGATAAAAATAACATGAAAATATGAATTTATGTTTACGTTCAGCAAGGTATAATAGTGCTGCAATTATTACTACAGTTTCAATATGCCAATATGACTATACCAATATGCATGTTTGTTTTAGGAATGAACAGAATAAAACAATTAAATCACTATACAATGCAAACAGCAATGGTAATTACAATTTCAGATATAAATAAATTAGCTTAAACAGTTTCATTAAAGTAGTAATACACAATACACAATGGGTTCAGTTTCTTGAGGTATAGAAAAAAATGTCAAATATTTTCAACAACACTGAGTTTCATATTGGTATTTCATATTGGCAGCCTCTTTTGCACATTATTTGCAGATCATGTTTAAAAACTAAATACTGTTGTTTCCTTGAATGTGAGCTACAGTTTTAAATATATTTGTATATTTTATTAAATACTACCTGTACTACTTCAAGGTGAACTAGTTTTGACATTGAATTGCAGAACATGGTGTATGACCCATATTTGGCACTGTGACCCATGGAGTCAAATCGTCCGTCTCCCGACCACTGTGCATCCTTAATGCTCTTTATTTTTTCGATCAATGGATCTCGATGTCTTTCTATTGCAGTAAAACAGATGGAATAAGAAACTGCCTTTGATGCCTGAAGAAAGTGCAGATTGTTATTGCTGCCAACCCCATGTGCTTGAACATCAAGAACACTTGGCTGATGTTAACACCTGAATTTAAAATCATCATTAAATTATCAGCAAGGATACTTCCACGAACAAGTGGCTGACTTCTCCAGGTAGATTCATTTTTACATTTCTTACATGTCTGTATAACAGTAGCCATTGACCCGGTTTGTTTGATTGTAACTTCCGGACTATCTTCTTTGCAATTGAAACAGAATTGTTGGAAGATCTGCATCAGCATTCCAAAAAACACGATAAATTTTGGTTGGTGAACATCCTTAGTGTCAAGTTCACATCTGTAAGGCAAATCAAGTTTGTTAGTTTAAAGTCGCTAATGTATTTTCAATTGATAATACAACATAGTTTTTACTTGCCACGTCAAGAAAAAGTAGTCTGCAAACAAGGGGCTCATTTTATATCAATGGTTAATAAGGAATTATTTTCTTTCGCAGACCTTTAGCACCCAAAATTGATGCCTAAAATCCCATTTACTTACCTAACAGTATTTTGAGAGTTTGCTTTTGACATATCTGTTTCTTCATCTGATGAAAACTCGTCCTTCTCCAGACTTGTCCAGTCTGTGTCATTCTCATTAAATTCATCTTCTTCATTATCATCATCATCATTGTCATCATCACAACCAACAGACAATTCTGAGAATGTTCTTTTTCTTGCCAACGTTGTGTCTTCATTCTCGTCACTGCTCTGTTGCTCCAAACTTTGGTCTTTGGGCAAGCCCTGTTAAATCAAATTGAATCAATTTACAGAAAAACATAATCTCAAAAATAGTGGATACATAAAGGATCATGTAGAAACTAGAAGAGATTTCTAAAAAAATGGAGATTTGGGGACCTTGCATTCCCTGGGAGGTACTCTTTTAAAAATTAATTCCTCAGAGGATCATTATCTAGATTTGCAAATACGTTTTTTCCTCGACCACATTTAAAAAAACCAAAATATACAGTGTCAGTATACCGTTTACCTCCACAAATGGTAACGTTTTTTGAAATATCCCCCTGCTGCCTCCCCCTCCCTCCCAATTAGTTTCCTTCCGGTTTAGGCTAATAGAAGTAAAAGAAGAAAATGATAAAAATACATATTTTAAAAACTAATTTTTGCACTGTAATTTGTGCATGTGCAATTTCTAAATTATAAATGAAGTTGTACGTACACCACTCCTTAAATCCAACAATTCTTGGAGATCGTTTTTTCGTTTTTTCGCGTAGTATAATTGTTTTTGAAGTTTAACAATTTTCCTCTGCCTGATAAGACATTTATCGCAATCTTTCATCCAAGCCTGTTCAAAAACTCTGATATGAGTCTGACAAAAACTCACGGACCTCTTTCTCTACGTTTTTACTTCTATCTTCATTATTAATGTTTCAAATTATCTAAAATAAGAGGAAAAATGAAATTTTGTATTTACTTTTTTTATCTTAAACAACTAAGAAAGTTACGTTTGAAATGTTTCATTTAATGTACGAAATGTAGACAATAGGCCATCTTACCTGTCTTTTCGCGCGGTCTGGCAGTTTCACGAAGCGTACCTATTTACTGAACCTCTCTGGGTATTTATTTTTATCGGGGAAATGGTGTATGGAGTGTGTACTGGCTGTTTCCACAACTAACTCCTCCTGGGCCACCCACTACACATCGTTCACCGGTGTCACGTTTGGTGTATGTTCCTTTGGTCGCCATTACGAAAAGACTAACAGCTGATTTTTGTGTCCTACTTAATATGTCATCAGACCACGTGCTTAATTGAAAAAGTTCGCGTGTCATTCAATAAAACTCTGAACTTTGAAGTGGCGTAAAATCAAACGGATTAATATTTTTGAATTCTGTTTATTGCTTCTGATTTCAAATTAACAAAAGTTTCGATTTTGATAGAAGACTAAGAAATGATGATGAGATGTCATTACCACTTTAAAGAAACAATACCTGCATCATACACACCCAATGTTTTATTATTACCTTAGGAATTCGAAAACAAGATAAATAAATTCATCCTATTTATTTTGAAAAAAATTAATAATATCTGGCTTGAACCTTCATTTTCACGGAGCTGTAATAAAAAAAGTGTGCATAAGAATAAGTGATATTTCCAAGGTTAATTTTGCAAGTCACTGTGTGATATCTTCAGCATCTTCACCTCATTTTTGATAGCGTCTGTTTAACATTTCTTTGCCTGTTCTTTGACAAGAGTGCATATGCCACACCTGGTAAATTTGTTTCTCAGGTTGATATAAGCACAATATACACACAATTGAAGTATACTTTACGGAAAACTTGAAGCTTCGTAAATTTTAGCTCTCTGTGAATTTGTACCCTTTCAACTGCATCATTGCATTAAGTAATGCTCAAAAATGCGTTAGTATGTTTAGGAAATAACTTTAGTTAGCTACATGGAACAACAATATCCAGGATTGCTATAGAAATTCAGATAAAATCTGTGCATTTGCTTGTTACTTAATGGCAGGATGGAAACGTTATCAAAATTTCCATCCCATATGTTTGTGAAGCAAGATTTTTTTAAGAATATCTTCGTCATTGAAGTCATTTTCTTGCATTTCTGCTACGTATTTTTGAATATTTTTTTTTTGAGAAACAGAGGGCAGGAAAACTTTATTCTCGTCTAGGGCATTGTCTCTGCAACTATCAACGAAACTCTCGAGCCAAGTTCTCGCTCTAGCCACTTACTCCAACTCTCTCAACTTTAGCACTTTTTCCGGTGAGGCATCCGTGAAAAATGGAATCTTGGCGCAAGGAGTAGAATCTACAAAGGTACGAGCATGTATCAACATTTTTCAGATACCTTCAGAGAGGATTATTCACCATCATTATGGAAATTGGCTGCGGGGTCAAGCCTTTATTGATTTTAATTGGAGGAATAAAGCCTATTGTTCAAAACAATGGAAGCTCATATAGGCTGCAATGGCAATACCCCCCCCCCCTCCAGCTTCTTAGTTTGTTAAAAAAGCCCTGGTCTTTGAAGAGTGCTAGACGTTCCATTCTCTCTGCTTCAAGAAGGACAAGGACTTGAATTTTTGTCTTGCCTCAAACATGCTTTGCACATTCAGCTCCATTAAGAATTTCTTTTTGCAACAGGTGGAAGTAGACCTTTTAAACTGAATTTTCTCTAGAAAAGTGCTTGAAATGTTGTGCCTTTACTACATATCGTTGCCTACAATATATCAAAATTTCATGTTACTGCATTGCTTCGTAAATTCCTAGAGGGGAAATAAAGTTATATCAAAGAACCGAGAGAGCTTTCAAACAAACAACTTTATAAAGAGAATAAACAATATATTTTATAATCAAATAGATAATGGTTAAATAATAACTACCTTTTTAAAACAAATAGGTTTTAAATTACATTACCGTGTTCGTGGTATCACACAGAGGTTGCCTTCTGTTCTCTTCTAAATCAACGTCACTGGCCTGTTTTGGAATAAATAAGAAATATTTAATTCAGTTGAAAATAGATAAAAATCAACGAAAATGAGATAAAGAATCCAAAGATGGGGGCAGATGAGTGGAAAACGAGAGCCTACAACATCAACCTCATAGAAATTTATAGGGCGCAGTCTTTTGTTTCCTCTGTTTTTGAATGGCACAAGTGTGGGGAACCATAATGGCTGCCGTTGGTTGGAAAAAAGATCTGGTGGTGGTTGGCAGCTCGGTGTTGTGAAATCGATTAGTTGTGATAAAACTAAGAATAGTTGAGAGTTTGACAGCAGTGAAATGTCGGATTATTGAAAAAATAGATCAATCAAGGTAATTAACAGTTATTTTGAGTTTTCGTTTTAATCATAGCACCAGTAGTGAGTAGTTAGTTAGGCCTATTAAAGTTTTCTTTTGGGGGAGTTCAATATAGCCGTGGTTTCATCACAAGCATAAAGTTACGTTTCACCTGGACTTGTTACAAGTCTCTCTATCTCTATTGAGTGTGAATAGTTAAAATTAGAACAACAAAGAAAGAAGAGAAACTCATCTGATTCATCAGATATTCTTCTTTTGAATATTGTGATGACCAATATCGCCAAATAACAATTCACTATTATAGTCTAATAGTATTATATGCTAGTTTGAAACATCACTTTGGTTTCGTTTTAAGTAACAGAGTGAGCTTTTTTTAAAATAAATTTTTATTTTTTATTCTGCATTGAATCCTAATGTGACTTTGGTATCTTTGTGTTAATTCTGGGTGGGGCTGACGCCACAGCATACTTTACAAACCTTAGGTAATAACAGAAGCTATCTGCAACCCACCCTGACTAGAAAGTAAAAGAAACACTGTTTGAAATTCCTTTGAAGGTACATCAAAATGTTAAAGTTAAACTCGCCATATTAGGAACTGCAAAGATGTCATGATGTCATTGAGACAAATTCCAAGCAAAACAAAAGCATAGTCACTGATGAACCCCCAAGCACAAATATCCTACCTCAGTCTTGAAATTAACATCAAAACATGATCACTATCTTATTTTTACAAGATTTTTTTACATTAGAAAATCTTGTAATGCTCAACAAATGTAATTGTATGATAAATATAGAAGAATGAAAAATTTCTTATCATGGGTTGGCATTTCCTCCATCCCTTGTTTTCCAGGGTACTTTACCGCCGTCTGGTACTCGTCAGATTTCGTCAGAATGTAAATGCTGCATACACAGAGTGACTCAAAGTCTGTGCTGCAACACTTACTTTCATTTTAAGATTTTTCCACTGAATGTGTTTTGTTTTTAGCTTCTTCCCCAAATAGAGGATATCTTTCTGTTGGAGTCTGTAAAGAGCTTGTATAAAATCCCAAGATATTTTTCCCTCACTTGGGGTAAACAATGTTTTCATGTCTGTTAAGGCATTCCTTGCAAGTTTTTGCATGTGGCAAATATCTAAGATTGCATAGATTTTTCTTCCTACTATAGATGGGTGATCAAAGGCTCCAACCAAGTTTTTTATGTTGCATCAAAATTTAGCTGCCATACTTAGGTTTTTAGGGGCACCATCAAAAACGACCAATGTACCTCAGCCCCTATTTCAGTCAACTTATTTATGGCTTCAAAGACCAATTGCTTTAAAACCTCACCATTTGGTGAGTTTGTCAAAAAATATCCCACAGGGACAAACCATGGCTTTTGAAGACCACATGCCATTATGACAAGTGCATTTGTTGCCTCGGTGTCAATTTCTTCTGCCTCTATTCTGCCATAATCAACATGACCAATAAACTTGAAAGTTTTTCTATCCCATTGAACTTGCTTTCTTATGGCCATTTTATCAAACAAGATAACACAATCCTTTTGCCTTTCATTAACTTTGTTTCCAATGTAATCATTGCTCAAATTGGAATATTAATGCTTTTAACAGTTTAGTTTTGCATTGATTTTAAACAATAATACGTTATTTTATGATGAAATGACCTGTTTCATGTTGCAATTATTGTGTAATTATTTTAGATAGTCTCAGGGTCGTAAAACCCAGGGGGGGGGGGACAGGGGGGACCGGACCCCCTCAAAAATTTGGAGCAAAGTGATTTTGCATTAGAATGTATATCGTTTTCTTCCAAAGAAATGGGAACTTTGTATCTGGGTTAGAACTACACCTGTTTTTTTTCATGCTAGAGCCGAGCTCTAATGAACTATTGTTAAAGGTGGTTGGTTATGTTAGTATTATACTAATAGTGGTGTCTCTCCGCATTAAAATCTTGATAAGAGAGGGGCTTTGTTCTATTTTTTTTTCAAATTGCATTTGATATTAATCTTCTTAGGTTATTTTTCAATTGTCAATTGCAGTTGTAATCTTATCTCTAAGCAAACACATTTACATTATGAAATTAAACCTACATATTGAAACAACCACTCCTTGGTTTTGTCAATGATCTATCTTTGATTACCAAATAAATTGATGCACCCCGCAATTTAAAATTATTTGTTTTTTCTGTCAGATCTTTAGACTTCTTTTTCTTAATCTTGCAGTTTTTTGTTGATAATAAGATGGCAATTTGATTAGTTAAATATGCACGAATGAAAGACTGGACAACAACGCAGCTTCTTTTAAATGAAAAAGTTACGAACAACAAATATTTCATAACTCAGACACTATTTCATAGTTCACATCCATAATTTTTTAAGAACTGTTGTGCTTAGAAATGTACAATATCTTACAAAATAATTTATGTACTGTCCTTTAAAAGAGTTTCATTTCTTAATCCGGCAATAAGAAATTGTGCAAGAGACCAAACAGGAAGTATTTTCTGATAAGTTAGAAACTAACACTGCATTTTGCCATAGATTGTTGTTATTCTCTCAGGGTGGTAAATTATCGGTATGGTATCTTTCTGTCATAATGTTGCTGAACCAGGGTCTGAGAGTTAAGATAGAAGATTACGTACTGATAAGAGAGTACTGATAAGTGGTTACTTGGAGTAACTCTTTTTCGAATAGAATTAAAATTGCTCTTAAGAATCATAGCAGTTGTAGCTGGATATATCTCTCTGAGTTGTTTCTAACTTTCTCAGCAAACACCACATTTATTGCAACACCAGCTGCGCCAGAGAGCACCAAATTCAGAGCATGGACATAACAATGAACGTATGCAACATGATTTCCATTATTTTGTTTAGTTAAATTACTCAACTTTTATGTAGTAATTCTCATAAATCCCTTTATTTTTAAATTGCGCTTTTTCAGTGTTTGCATTTAACCAGTATATTATATAACATTTTTCTAAAATAAAAACCCTTAATTTGCAATTCACTTGATAGGCTGAGAAAACATTTTTGGAGTTTCCTTTTATCTCGAATAACTTTAATTGCTGTTGAATTTCAAAATGTGCTTAGGGCCCAGGCACGCTACCCTGCATACCACAGCCACAAAATGTAGAGCACATAAACTGAATGCCAAGCAGGGAAGCGGAGGGGCATCTACACTCTCTAACTTATGCAGCTCTTGTCGGCTACCATGGTACAGACACGCTAGCACTCGAAACACCTTGCCTTGAAGCAACAAGGACCGATGACAGCGGAAATTCTCCAGTTATTTTTTCAATGCAAAAACCTTTCCACGATTTGACAAAAAAGCCTATTCAATTTTGATACAAGTGTGGCCGGGCCCTTACCTTCTTGAACTGATTCATTAGCATCTCCATGTTTGAAGGCATTAAGTTATGATCCATGGAGAGGGTATAGTCATATACGCGAAGTCAAGATTTTGTGCTGCAATCAGTCACTTTCAAGCAGCTTCTAATGATTCACCAGCAATAGCGAGTTGTCAACAGCAGATGCTGATATTGCATGAAACTAGAGCGATCACGCCAAATGCAAACAACCCCCTTTCGAGAAGGCCTATTTATCATGACTTTATGCCTTCAATCGTCTTTCTACAAAAATTTCACAAGCAAAATGTTGTTATCTAAGTGGTTGAAAGCTGCACCAAAGAAAAAGGAGATTTTATCCCTTAACAAAGGTTCCACTAATGAACATACAGTTGAGCCAACCAAGAGGGAGGATCCAATTTCAAAGAAGTCATCAGGCGTTTCTACAATCTCAAAATGATATGCAGGATCATGATTGTCCCTGTCAACCAAAGGATATTTTGTTTTCCTTTTCTCCGTTCGGCAAGGAGAAAAATGCAAAGAAATGCTTTTAACCATCATGGTACCAAAGATTTCCTTGGCTAGAGTACGATGTTGATACAGATTCTGCTTTATGTTATGTTTGTCAAAAAGTGGAGAGAGTAGGACTGGTAACGACCCACTATAAGGAAGCTGTCTACACAGAAAAAGGTTTTAGAAGCTGGAAAAAGCATTAGAAGAGAATGAAGGTTTCAAGAAGCACCAACAAAGTGAAGCACACAAGGCAACCACATTAGGGCTCATTGCCATCCCTGAAACTACAAAAGACATAGCTCAGATGATCGATAATAGTATAGAAAAGGAAAGACAACAGAACAGGTTGATGTTCGCTAATCTTTTGCGGTCACTTCACTTCAGTATGTCAGGGAATGGCGATTCGTTGTTCATGGTATCCTGTTAAAGGGATCAATGACAGTAACTTTATTGCTCTCCTGAGATTCAGCTGTGCGGGCAAACCGAACATAGATATCAACAAATAGCTCAGTAAGAAGTATAATAAGTTTACTTCTCTAACAATTCTGAATGAACTTATTCAGTTTTTTGTTTTACAGACAGCCCAAGCCATTTTAAGCAAAATGAAGAATTCCGAATGCAGATACTTCAGTATCATGGCTGACAAAACGAGTGACGTATCCAGGCAGGAACAACTTGCTATTTGTATAAGATGGTTAGATGAAGAACTCAGACCCCATGAAGAGTACTTACCCATACAGGTAAAGGATCTAAAAGCAAAAACAATCTCCGACTACATTCTAGATTTCCTAAAACGAGCCAACCTCAATGTCAAAGATGCGAGGGGGCAGTGTTACGATGGAGCAGCTGTTATAAAAGGGGAACATAAAGGTGTTGCAGCAATCATCAAAATG
The DNA here is from genome assembly GCF_057945365.1 of Rhopilema esculentum. Taxonomy (NCBI): domain Eukaryota; kingdom Metazoa; phylum Cnidaria; class Scyphozoa; order Rhizostomeae; family Rhizostomatidae; genus Rhopilema; species Rhopilema esculentum. The sequence goes on from NC_142825.1 coordinate 619,707, forward strand.
GAAATAAATCATGTCTTTATGTACATTGACATAGCCATTCTTTGAAATTGGCATGTGGTGACGCCATACAAGGCATACCTGTTCTTCAAAAAGCAGTTGAGATATCATATCAGGAGGACAATACATAATTCCCACAAGAAACTCTTCAAATGCTTTGACCTAAGCTCAATCCAGATTGCTTCGATGTTATCATTTTCTAAATTGTGCGTTGATCCCAAACTATACTGCAAAGCATAGCATCACCAATATATACTGCTAATCCCCGACCTTTACTTAGCTTAATTGGACGGCCTGGAAAAAACGTATGTTGAAGTGAAGGAGATAAACGTATGTTGAAGTTATTGAATTAGCTCTTTTGCATTTTTGGAATCTGGATGGCCTGTATGGAATCTTCAAAATTTCAAAAATTCACGCTTTTTTGAGAAACTTTTCGTTCACGGCCGCGCAATGGGTTGACCAAGAGGGGGCTGGTACCAACAATTGTATTGACGTTTGCACAGGAAAGGGAAACAATTGGTTGAAGCTGTTGGTATTCGAGTGTTGGAGGGGGAGATTAAAGATTTTGCTTACCTTTTCTGAAGAGAATGACAAACGGTGGGACGATGGGATAGCTTCCCTGATAAACAAAAAGGCATATTGCTGCACCAGATCTCTTATTATGGAGATCCACTTCTAGAGGCCATAAAGAGGCCTTAGCCAAAAAGGCCCTAGCCATGACTCAAAAAACACGCCATCATTGTAAAGCCTGGATACCTACTGCTCGAAATACCAAACCAGGATGGTATGCTCAACTTCAAATATTCGCAGCAAGGAGGGACAGAGATTCTTTTAATTGGAGATTCTATAATAAATGGCCTGTTAAGATAAATCAGTGTATGGTCCAAGTACTTTGGACAGTTATCCAAAACAAAGGCCCCTAAACTTTGGAATTGGCAGTGATCGCACAAAGCGCGTATTATGGAGAATTCAAAATGGAGAAGTTCCAAAAGATTTGATTGTTAGTGTAATACACTGTGGAACCAATAACATGAGCAAAGATTCACCATCAAATATTGCAAAAGGAATCATCACCATTGCTGAAGCTGTGTACAAAGCCAAGCCCAATGCTAAGATCTTGATAACCAGCCTACTCCCTTGCGAACAAAAACAAGGTTTCATGAGAAAAATCACCTACACTGTCAATGATGAGCTAAAGTATCTATGCCAAAGGTCCACCTAAAAGAACTTCATCTTCCTAGAACCTGATGACACTTGGACTATGCCGAATGGAGACCTTGATAAAAAGCTATATTTCCGAGACAACCTGCATCTAGTTGAGAGTGGAAATGAGAAGCTGGCAAGGTCTATCTTTGTATTTCTAGGCTGAAAGAAAGGGACAAGCAAGCACTAAAGCATACACTCAATCACTTTGATATTGACAGACAGCCTAAATCGCCAGCACCAAAACAATCACATAAACCTCTCCACACGCAAGCAGAACCACAAAAACATACCCATCTAACTACCCCTCCTTATACACAAACACAACCACAAAACCTTGTTTACACACAACCAGAAAACGACAAACAAGCACGATCACCAAAGAAACCTATAATACAGTCACAAAAACATCAACACAAACAACCCCAAAAACATACACATTTACAATCACAAACCCACACACCAATAGATGCAAACACATAAACACAGCCACCAAAACACCACCACACCCAAGCCAAACCATACAATCACCAACCATACATACAAAAATTCGAATGTTGGAATGTTTCAAAAAAACACAAGAAAGTATCAAAAGCAATTTTGGGTTAAAACAAGACTGGACAATTATTTTATTGGAATACATGCAAGGCCTTAAAAGATTTAGGGATATGAATGAAAAAGGATGAAGCCGCAAATTGTTGTGCACAAAAGAACACTCTTTCAACATGTCTGAAGAATTAGAATAAGTTGACCACTTCCCTGGATAAAAAGATGTCTTCTTCACGCAAAAGTACAGGATGTGGAAACTACAAGCAGCTAGATAAAGCTGTTTTTCACTGGTTTGTTGCAAGAAGGAGTCAAGAAGTATAAACGAAGCCATGTAACAGAATTTTTCTTTAAAAATGAATGAAAGAGATGAAAAAACTTCCAAATGCAGAGGCGGATCCAGAGTGAGTTCCTTGGTGCACAGAACTCAGTCAGTTTTCCAACATACAGCTAAAAATAGTGTTGCCTGAAACAAGTAATATTTAAATTAAGAAATTGAAACCTAAAAATTCTAAGTTTTATCACAGTCTCTTCAAATCTTAAAATTGCCAGCTTCTCTCTGTCGTGATTTGGAAACGATTTTCCAGACGCTGTGGAGGACAACAGCAGTCAATCCTTGAGCTCGGAAATAAACGTTTTGTGCCTCTGAAGTGATTGAATTGAAACAATAAACCTTTTCTTTGGAACACGGATGGAACTCAGTCAAAACAGCATCTGGAACTCGGAAATGATAACATATTTGTAAGAGAGCTATACAATGGCCCGTAGTTGATTGGCTACCTATTGTTTCTGTTCTATTCAATTCAATTCAATTTCATGTGTATTCTCAGCTTAATTACAATATACTGATCTAATCAAACAATTAATCAAGATCAATTTAAGTTATACTTCAATACATTAGTTCAGATATTTAAAATAATTATTTGTATCTAAAAAAGTTATAGCTGAATGACACATGACAATGACAAATACTGATCTATTGTGGAACTGCAAAACATTGAATTCAAAATGGCGACTGCAGATACTCACGACCATTGCAGCATTCTAGCAGATTATTAAGCGTTTGAGATAAAACCAGTTGTGTGGATACCCTTTTCGCTATTGATGCTTTTTAAATTCATTTCAGAATCTCACAGGTGGAACACCAAGTGGAATAAAAGAGGTACAACCAGCCCGTCTTTATTTATACGTTTAATATATGGCTTTCCATCTACCTTCTGTATCACAGAAATGATAATCCTTTAGCATTTTCAATTTTTCTCGTCACGATGTTTAGCTAAAAAATTCAATGTTGCAAGTATTCAAAAAGATCAAAGTTCCAAAGATCATTAAAAACAAATGGTTAGGTGTCAATATTGAAACTTTCAAGATTTTAGCTGCAGTATAATACGGAGGAAACAAATGATCACGTTTTGGTACACAGTGCGAAAATGCCTTTCCAAAAACTAGAAGTGCCCGGAACCTTTTGGGACTTTGACCACCTATGGGTGTGGTCATTTGCCCCCTTTTGATCTGGCCCTCTAACTTTTGAGATGCTTCCTATGTCCTTGTCGCTAAAGCATTAAGAGGCACTATATAATCTCAGAACATTTAGCACACTATTTACAGGTGCAGAGCAACGAAATTCAAGGTTGGGAAATTGAGATCACAGAATTATTTGACTAATAATTGTTTATAGTTGGTCACAAAAACTGTAGTTGGTCACAATATTGTAAATGCTTATCAGAGTTTTCAAAATTTTGATTATTGTTGTCATTATAATTGATATTTAAAATAATTCCTACAGGTACCGGCAGCAGCAGCCATGCAGAGATGCAGTTTCTGTGAAAAGGCAGGCCATGAACTGCAGCTAAGTGATGGTAGGACTGTCTGCCCTCAAAAAAGGGAAGAAGTAAAAAACCATTTAAATAAAATTATTGAATCACTTGGGGGCCATAAATGAAAAGAACTGATTAATCAATTTTTTGTGTTTTCCTTTTTTTGTCTTTGATCCCTAGCACCATTGTTAATGTATAAACAGCGCCTAAAATAAGAAATTTTTACAGATCAACATTTCTTTATAAAAATTGGGCGTAGTACTTTGCTGGGATTGGCACCTTGTGGCTGGCAAATATAGAAATTGTCATCATTGTGCAAATAGCATGTCCTAATTGGGCAACTTCTTCAACAAATAAATCATAAGAAGCAAAAGCTGATTCTTTACAATATATTGATTGGGTTTATAAGAAAATTAGCAACACATAGCGATGACGTAACTTGGCAGAAAAAAGTTATCGAAAGGAAACCCTCTGTCCAAGTTGTTTTTTATTTCCTTTCTTTTTCAAAAACTCCTTAAATCAGTCTTGCTCCCAGACTTTTTGGTGTTTTGAAGCCATATCTTTGCGGCTGTTCACGGAATTTGAAACTTGCAAGATCAAGCATATTTATTGCTGCATGTATTTATTTGTTAAGTTTTTCTGGAGCTATGTTTCTATCTTATTAACATGTCATTTATAAAGTAAACTCCATCGGCAAGAAAGGCACAGCTAGAAAAGCCGACTTTTCCTTATAGTTTTAATTAAAGAAATAACTCAGAAACAAACAACTTCTACCAATCTCACCAATTTCTGAAGCATTTTCTGACATCATAAATCATCAGAAAGGTACATTTCCGTTTCCACCAGGTATACATAAGAAACGTTGGCGTTCCTTACAACGGAAAAGATAAGAAATCTAGCATTTCCTCTGCTTTTTTTACAGAATAAATTTACGTTTTCAAAAAAACCCCAGTTTCTTATTCAAAGAAAATCTCTGAAATTTAACTTTTCATAGGCAAATGATAAGAATAAATTGAAATTTCCAAGGAATTCTAGTTTCTTATCTACGGAAACTGCCTGGAAATCTTCTTTTTATTCAAATAATACCGAATAAATCCGAGTTTCCAAAAAACCCTAATATCTTGTTTTACTTTTGGAAGCTGCTCAGAGATTTCAGCTTTATCTCAGAAACATTTATGTTTTTGAAATTTCAAAACTGTTTCCGGAATAAAACCACGCAAAAATAAACCGGCAGTTTAAGAAAATATCAGATAAATATCAAAGAAGATGTATCAAACTCATTTCCATAAAAGTCCTCTAATTATAAAAGTCTAATTAGTAGCATCAATAATGCTACTAACAATAATATAATTTCATCTTTTAAACAACTACTGATAAGAAGAGCGGACTGACAGGACATGTATGGACTGTAATGATATGTTTTGACAAGTTAAGATAAGTCAACACTAATAGTTGAACCTATTAAAAATAAACTTAGGGAATAAACCTATTTAATTAAGTCCTTACTATAACCGTTCATATTCTCAAAGAGAGTGCAAGGGAAGGAGAATCATACACTCAGGTGGAAAGTGAAATGGCAGCTTTAATAGCGCATACTTGGAAAAAGGATGTTAAAGAAAAACATAATTTGTTAAGATTACTCAGCTAAAAACGTATTCTACGTACAACTAAAAATTTATCTGGTAATACATTTTCAGTCCATCTACGTTATGGATACACAAAATAATTTTTGTGAACGTACTTTGTTGAAATCCCCTACCTACTTTCAATCATCGTAGTCCTCTTTTACAAATGTTTTTGTTTTCGCCCTTTTGATGGCATTTGTTTCAAGCGACAAAGGTCGATTATGAGTATTCCAGTTTCTAAACGTTCTGGAAATTTCAATATACATATTGTTTCTTAAGAGTTTCTTGATTATATTCATTGTCATGAATGATGTTTGAAATGTTTGTGACCTTTTTATCATGTCAAGAGGTTTGCTTCCGTTCTGATGCTGTATTTAGACGTGGGAAGTATATTTTCATCCCTTGTGTCTTAAAATCTAGGGCAACAGGACAATCATGTTCTTGGATTTTACAAAATTTCGTAATTCTCAGTTTTATCACAATTTAATAGTTTCTAAATATTTTTGCTTCGAGTACTGAAGTTTCTTAATTTTTCCTGACTGTCCAGCACTCGTTTCTTATAGCCAGTTTCTTATAAATAACTCTCATCAAGCAAACCAGTGAGAGGAGGCAGAGCTTTGGTCTCCAACGGGGATTTGATCTTGAGAATATTTCCAATTCTCCTTGTTCCTCTTCATCTTGCATGCTTAAACACATCACCACAAAGCCTGTTTCTTATTCCGTATATTACGGTAGTGCTGTAAAGATGCTTGTATTTTTTATTTCTTTCTTCCATAAGGTACAAGAGAAAAGTAGCACGCACTTTTCAAACAATGAATGTTTGAGCAAAACTGAAAAACCGTGAAAAGAAATCTGAAGAAATCTGAAAACTAACCAACAAAACAATTGATTTGAAATTTCGGCTTAAAAAACACAGAGAGAGAAGAGACGTCTATAATACAGACTAGCCAGTGAGTGCTGGGGCATATTGTGTAGAATGTGCATCTGTGTAGCATTTTAGGAAGCAGCTGCTCATTGTTCAGCCTTTGTTTACAAAACAAAGAGAGCAATTAATGGAGGCTTAATTTTGAAAGATTGCCAGTTCTAATATTCCAGTTAAAATTAATATGGAATCTTTGGAATGCCATCGTCTGTTGATCATGAAGCTACTGTTAGTTGTCACTGAAAATTTAAAACATCATAAGAAAAAGAAACATCATAAGAAAAAACGAGAGCCAGCAATGCCTATCAGCAAGCTAAGGTATTATTCAGTGTCAACAATCCTTTAACAACAATACTGTTTGGCAAATCCTTAACTCACAACAAATGATAATTATATATATAATGTACATTTTACAACAAATGATAGAAGTTCCATTATACATGCATACTGTACATGAAATGTGTAAAAGTCATCCACTTCAACACACACTCAATGCAACACTGCTTTAGGTATTTTTGAAATATGTGTAAAAATTGAAAGCAGAGCTGCCTCTTCTTATGAACTTATGTCAGCAGTTTCAATAAATATGTAAGGTAAAGTCAACTTTTAATGGTTTCCTATGTAATGGAGGATTCCCCTGTATGGCATCCTAGCAGATATGCCTCTCATGCTATACAGGGGAATCCTCCGTCAATAACATGCGCCACGATCATAGAAGTGGTCAGGATGTTTTGATGTCTTTTACAGGTTTTATTGACGTCAAATGAATTTCTGAAGAGAGTCCAACTAAAGATGGTTGTAAACAGGCTAGAAATAACGAGTTTCCCTAAAATTTGAATCGAAAAGCAGAAGTTTTTTTACGAGAGGTCAAAGGGGACTGATTTCAGCCTGGTCAAAGTCAGCAGTGAAATCACAAGGAAAACAATAAGGAACGCTGTTTGTGAGTTGCTTATTGTAAAAAAGGAACATTTAAATTCTAATTTAGCTGATTACTGCCTAATTTTATCAGCAATTCTAGCTACAAAATTGACTGGAAATTCTGCCATAATTTGCTCGTTTGCTGCATGTCTGCCATTTTTGACAATTCATAATGGCAGAAAAAACTGTGAAATCGCTTATTGCAATGTTGGCTGTGACTGGCTGCTACCAAAATCACACTCCCTTGCCAAATGACATGTATTCCAGCAGTCTCTGCTGGAATCAATATAGCACAAAGCCAATGGATACCAAAAACTTAGATATTTGGCAAATTTACAAGAGGTCTTCGTTTTGCATATTTTGCATCTAAGCCTTTGTTTGGAACCTGTGAATCCATCAGGTGTAATCCTGTCGATGCTATGATGACTTTTGTGTGGTGAGGTAGTTGTTTGCGCAAGCTTCCTTTTATTAGAACATGGCATGAATTGTACCATTTGTCGTTTTAATAACAGCATACCGGACATGTATAACTTCAAATCGGAAAGAGCTTTAAGACATTGCATCTTCTGACATCCTTCTGCTATGTTACCACTGTTTCTCCATATTGTGTGTCCATTCGCCAATATGTACATCTCAGCAAAATTGTCAAAAACTCTATTTTTTTTCCTTACGCTGCAACATTCTCTGCTATAGTAGGCAAGCTGCTTCTTTGACCTGTCAACCCATCCGTTATTTCTTGATGTAAATTTGCTACTTCGGGCATATGAATGACTAGGTTAACCGCCCCCAGCTTGACCTCCAGAGTGTCCCAAAACTCCCTGCCAGATGAAATGTCATTGTCTAAAAATATGACAACATTGTTATCGTTCAAGTACGTCAAGGTTAACTGTCAATTACTTCAAGTTTTTGAAGACCTTCTAGGGAACAACTTTGCAGCATTTGTTCTTTTTATGTGTTTTTGGAAAAAATGGAGTGTTTCCCCATTGCATAGCTATCAGTTTTTGTACCCCAGATTTCCTTCACATCTTCAATCAGCTTTGTTGTTGGAAAACCACATTTCATTACTAGTAGCCTTCCTTCGTTTTTGAAATTCTATATCAGCTACTCCATGATATCATAATTCTTGCCATTTGCTGTCTGCTTATAAGTCTTGCAGCCTGAGATCACAGACAACCATTTCCAGATCTCATGATAATGATCCTTAAGTCCTACTACATCAAGCAATAATTTTAAATTTTCAAGCGGAAACCTTTGGTCCAACTGGTATGCACCATTTTGGTCAAAGAGCAGCAAATGTTGAGAAACCAATTTTGACATCTGGATGCCTAGCTTTAAAGGCTGCATAGAGTTTCTTTATATTACCCAGAATACGTTGCTTTGACATGTACTGCTTTTTGTTGCCATGTATTCATTATCACAATAAAAATCCTGCAATACCTCTCTATTATTGTCTCTTGAATTCTATTACCACCAACTACATCTGACATTTCGAGAATGCCCTTTTGCTGTTTAAGAAACCTTGCTTTTTGAATTGTTTGCTTTGATACATTGAATTCGGCAGCAGCTTTCCTTACACTCCAGGAATCTGGAATCAATGTCAGCACCTGCAACCTCTTGCTTCTATTGGATATTTTCAAATTTATTTTTATAAGCTCAATGAGCTCGTCAAGGTCTCTAGCTTTTTGCACCAAGACTTCACTTTGTTCTTCCTGCTTTCCATCATCTTCAGTTAATTTTGTGATGTCAACTTCAAAGACCTTTGCAATTTTCTTTGAGAAAGCTCTTTGACCTGTGCTAACTTTGGTTTGTCCTGACTTAACTTTGCATGCTTTGGAAGGGAATGGAGTTTAATAGGTGAGACTTCTATATCCTCCAACGAAGAATTTAAGCCATCTCTGTCTGTGTCAGTTGGTGCATCTTTATCACATACTTCATCGTCATTCACTACATCAATGTAATAAACATCAACAGAAGCAGAAGCGTCTTTTATTAACAAATTTGAGCTTTCTTCACTCACTGTTCAAAAAAGGTACCCACAAATTAAGATAGGGTTTTCAAAATTTTGCACACTACAACCTAAATGGTGTGTCTTGGCAAGTTCAAATGGTTCTCATTCAGTCTGTGTTTGTGTTATACACCAAAATGTTGTTCTCATGGTCGATGCAATGAACATTGATAGAACATATGAAGATTTAATGGCAATGATTGTGTGCGATCTTGAAAACAAAACATGTATGCTTCATAGATGTAGCAATTGACCTGGAACAGAAAAGCTACGATCATTTATTATATCAAATTTGGATGAGTAGGAAGTATCTTTTCAGCAATGGCAAAGCACAGACAGTTCACAGATGGTTACAGTGTTCATGATTTTGGTTGAGTTTATTCATTTTTTGATTGAGTCAATTGACAGTTTGACTGCACACTCTTAAGGTTGTTTTCCACTAGGCGGAAAACTGCAAGCGGTCCGCTTCGCATGCTCATCGGACATGCGCATTGGTAAGCTTAGTCCAAATCAAGCGGAGATTTCGAGCACGCTGCAAAGTAGAATCAAGTTCTACTTTTTGGGCGGACCGAGTGGAAATTGTGTTAACAATGGATGGAAGCTTGTTCCCCTAGATCTGCAATCTGTTATTGCAACAATGATAAAAGCTCAAGCATCGCAAGGATCACCTGGGCCTTCGTCGTCCGATGCAATGTCATCTCAACAAGCCACATACTTGCAACAAGAACCTCTGTCTGATGAGTTGCCTAGGACAGTTACTGGGGAATTTGATGTGGAAATTTTCATCGAAGAACTTAAGAACTTCCCATGCTTGTGGAATACTTAACTGAGAAGCTATCACGAAAAGCACACGAAACAAAATTCCTGGATGGTTCTATCGGAGAAATTTGGTAAAAATGGTAAGGATGGAGTTGCTTTGTTTCAGTAGTCAGCCTGTTACCAATATTTTTCCTCCACGAGCATCTGGATTTCTCCAGGAGCATCCCAGGAACACCTATACTATTTGGGGTTTGCCTATTACTGTTCTGCAATGTTGTGTGAGAATCCACAATCAAAAAATTCTTTATTTCTTTGAAGATTTGCTTTAAACTACTAGGAAAGGGTTAATTTTTGAAAAAAATAAACCTTGAATTAAACTTGACATTTTTTCTCTAGTTGATTTTCTCAAGATACAGTTGAAGTATCTAAAAGATAATTTGAAACGATGTCTGGACAAAAGAAACAAGGAGACAAGATCTGGAGCTTCACACACAAAGTTGCCAAAATGTAAATATTTTGATCAGCTTTCATTCATGCATGACAAGGTTTCTAGTCGTCAGACAGAGAGCAATGTTTCACTTGAACCAACCGAACCAACCTGTTCAGAATTAACAGACAGAGATGTTTGTCCAAGCACAGATTTATTATCAAAGGAAGAGCCTGTAAAAAGGAAAAATTTAGAAATTCCAAATGGGAAGGGGAAAAAGGCAAGACAAGATTTGGGATTGGCAGTTGATGCCATGTTATTATCAACTATCAAGGATATGTCACAAAATGAGAAAAAAAATACTGAGACATCCATTAATGGAGATGCTGATTCCCTCTTCTGCAGGAGCTGTGTTGCCACCCTGAAGAGACTACCTCCAAAGAAGAACAGTGAAGCCAAAATGAAAATCCAGCAATTGCTACATAATATTGAGTTTTCAGACTAAAGCTTTGAAACACCAAATTGATTTGTATCATAAACTGATTGTTATATTTTGACTAATTTTACTTACCATAAATTCTCTTTTAAATCCCCTCTCAGTTAAGCCCCCTCTCTCCTATAAGCCCCCCTTTTAGAAGCAAAAAATTTAGAAGCCCCTCACTCTATTAAGCCCCATCCCCCAAAAGCATTGAATAGTGTCATAAATAAGCTTGAAGAAAGTAGTTGTAGTAAGCCTGATCACACTCAATAGACAACAGTTTTCAATAAAGTGCACTACTGAGAATTTTTGATATTTGAGAAATATATTTAGCCCCCTCTCTCTTTTAGGCTTCCCTCTTTAATAAGCCCCCTTTAGAGTGCTTGAAATCAATAATACCCCTGGGGGGCTTAGTAGAGAATTTATGGTATTTGCTATAATAATACTGTTCTGTTCACATTTTGTGCCAAAAGTATATAGAGATGTTCTCAAGGTCAGAATAGAAGACAACTAAGGCCTTTGCTTCACAACTATATTTTGCAAGCACCCCCCCCCCCCCCCACCTTAAAGAAGGGGAAAATATTTTGAACCCCCTAATTTGCCACAGTGACTATGAATAAGATCACTATCTATAGAATTTTATAAGTATGACCAAAATATATAGATACAATATTATATATAGATCTATGATATAGTTAGAGAAACATACCCCCACTTGGCATTGCATTGTGCACCCAAAAGGGTTTACTCCACTATTTGAGAAGAACTGTCTTTTGTCTAATAGAGAGTTTGGGAAAGAAGAAAAAAGCTAATATGGCTATGCTAGTCTAGGCTACAAAATTCTGTTTTTCAAAGCCTCCAAAACTTCAAAGTAATTGTTATGTTATCAAGCAGGTCAAATTTCTTAAATACCAATGTTCTTCTTAGGAATTGTTCAAGTAATAAATGGAGGGAGCTGGTTTTGTGTCACTTATATGAAGGGGGGTATTCACTCTAAACAAGAAAGTCTGATAGCATATTTATGGTTATTTTGAAAATATTTCAATAAAATGTTGGAGATTATCCAATTTATTCTTCATCAAATCTATTAGCAGTTGATCTGACTGTTTGCCATTGCCAACTAAGGGTGCACTCTTTGCAAAAATAATCTTTGAAGTCATCTCTAACTATTTTAGCTTCCTTTGAATAGTTATTGGAACCTTGACTTTGGATCTCTATTAAGCCTTCACAAGACTGGGCCTCTTCTCTCCACATTCCAACGTCTTGATCTACAAAATTTGAAGGACAGTATATGCATCTGTCAGTCTCATCCAATGACATCAAAAAATTGTGCAAAGCCACAATGGCTTTTGTTATAACAATGACAGTGTCAACCTTTCCAATTATAGGTCGACGGAAAATCCTAAATCTTGCAGCCGCAATTCCAAAGGTATTTTCTATGACTCGCCTTGCTCTTGATAGCCTGTAATTGAAAACACGCTTATGTTCATCAAGGCTATGGCAAGGGTATGGCTTTAGCATATGCTGCTTAAATGAAAATGCTTCATCAGCAACAAATACAAATGGGAACACTTTCATTGAAAGCTTTGGCAATTGTTTTCCATGCAGCTTGACTATTTGGAACTGATAGAAAATTCCTTTCCAGAAGCACCATCCACACTACTTTACAAGTCTCTTCAGCAATCCTTCCAACTGTAGTAGGGCTAATTCGATAGCTTAAGGCTATTGTTGACTTGGCATCACCCGTAGCTAAGTACCGTAAAGTCATAGCAAGGCGCTCATTTGGATGTACTGGCTCACGAAACCTTGTTGTCTGTCTTATTATGTGTGGAGCAACCCAAGATAATAGCTTTTCAAAGGTAGATGGTGACATGCGAAAACAAGCAAAGAAAAGCTCATGATCAAATAATCTTAACTCGTTCACTAACAAGTGAAATTCACCCTTCAAGTGATGGTCTTGGTGTATTTTTCTTCATTTCTTCTTAATCTTCTCCGCAGCAGAACCAACAACAGAAGCTTTATTTTCATTTGTGAACTTACGGCGGCCATCTTGTCTCGTCTCTCCCACGCTCTGTCCCTTATTTTCTGCCAAGCAATTTCCATCAGGAGGAAAAACAGCTTGGTTTTACGAGCGGCCCGCTCACATTTTTTCCGCCTAATGGAAAACAACCTTTATATTGCAAGATGTCAGGGCAGATACTTGAAGGAAAGAAAACGAGATATTGACGATGAAACTTGTTTTGGGAAATTTTGCTGAGAATTTTGAATTGGTGGTGGAAATCAACTGATTATGTTGAAGGATTTACATTGCCTGTCATTATGAAAAACAATGGTGAATAGGAATTATTGAAGAAGTGAGCAGTGAGGAACAAGATGTTTTTGTAAATTTTCTATATCCACCTGGTCAAGCTAGAAATTTTTTGTGGCCCAAGCGACCTGATACCTGCTGGATCCCATAACAGATGTTTTAACCAAGCTGCAAGTTCCATCTACAGCAACTGCACGCACTTACCAAATAACTAATGATAAATTTTCAGAAATAATTGCAGCTTTCTGAAAAATTTATTCCTAATCAGTCTGAGGATAATACTGCGAGTGATATTGAAGTTTTATAATTTTTATTTTAACCTGATTGTCTAATGTGTTTGAGAAAATCATATTTTTGGAGCTTCAAAACCTCCTGTGTTTCAAATATGCAATTGAAGTGTGTGATATTTTTTGAAAGCACTACACCAATACTTTTAACATTTGAAACTTAAAATTACATGTTCAATGACAGACTAGTATGGTGGCCCAGCATTCTAATTCAAAAAACAGAAACAAATTTTATGAAATATAAAAAAATCACAGATATTTGTGGTAAATTTGACATTTAAATAAAATTATTTTCTTGAAGTTTAAAAAACATGTCAAAAAGCAGAATACACATAATAAAAAAATTAAAGAAACATTTCCATTTCCAAGTTTCAAATCTAATTCTTTCTTTTTGTTTCTGAAAATTACATTGAAAATCGTCAAAAGAAACATTTTCGTTTTCATTTTCAAAATGAAATGTCATGATCGGCCCAGCGTTCTCATAGACCACAATGCTTTGCAAGAATAAGTGCCTCATTTCCATGCAGCTTTTCACGCCCTTTTTGATTTTCTAAATAAATGACCTTTGGATTATGTAGCCAAGAAAGGGAGATTTTGCTCCATATGGCTGCAGAATATAAAAGAAATAACGAATGGACAGAGGATAACGAACTCCAAAAATTTATTCGTTGTATGGTTGCCAGAATCTTGCGAAGAGCTGAAATTCTTGACTTTCTGCAAAGTGATTTTTCTCAGTACGCTTGGAGCCCTGGTACATTAAGTAGGCGCATGAAACATTTCGGAATAAAATTCGTTGATTACGATACAACTGTAGATCAAGTGGATGAGGCATTTAATGCAGAAAAAGATGGTCCAGATCAGTTATTAGGCTACCGTGCTATGCACAAGAGAATCAGAAAGCATGGTAGTAGAATCAGTAAGATCTGAGATGATGGGTTACAAAACTGCCAGTTTGTATTAAATTTCCTATGGAATGACCCTTACAAAATTCTCACTTTTAGCAAAAGGGAGAAAGATCTTATGCCCAGGTGCTTGGTCTTCATAAAATCACCCGAGTAAAAGTCACAAGTCATCTGCCAATAAGACAGGAAGCCACATAGATATAGTCAAAGATGATCAGGTACCAAATTCCTCTCTGCGAAGAGCATTCTTCTAAAGTTTTCCACCCTAATTTTAATGTACCCAAATATATTCTGTCTATCGAAGAAAACGTGACATTCTATATCACTGTTCACCAATGGAAGCTACCAGAAGACCACACAATATATCAGAGGCATAATCAGTCAATGAAGTCTATCAAAGTGGCACAGTTACTGCAATATGTCTCAGAGCAAGGGATTTGTCAAGGCATTCCAAATCAGCTGTCAGGTTCAGAATGCATAAGCTATATGGTACCTAAGGTTCTGCATATGAAAGTTGTTCAGCCTTTTCAGTCTGAAACATTTTTTAAATATCTATAATATAGATCCAAATCTTGCCAGGTATGTAATATATGACCTCAACATTTTCCCCAAGTAATATAAGCAAAAGGGCTTTTTAGTAAAATCTCTGGTTGTGACTCTTAAATTTGCCCTATGCCTCCACTTTTCATGTTGTGTCGAGGACCATAAAAAAGATTCTAACAAATAATGTAACACAAATGGCTGTTTGAAATCCATATTGAACCTCACTGGAAAATAAAACAGAAAACCCTTCTGTTGCTCTTTCCTTTCTCTTGTCCAGCTTATAGCTATATTGATATTACTAATATTCCTAATAACAGTCAAGTATTAACTTATATTAAAACAGGAGAGAAAAAGAAAAGAAAATATCAAATTGGTAAATGAATTCCTTGTTACCAGAGTAGTTTAAACTCTTCAGGAAATTAATCAGTGGCAATGATTTGTTTGAATCATTGTCTCCTTTGGAGATTGATTTCTTTTGTGCAAACATTTTCTTCTTAATATTCTTTGCCTACCATATTGATTTAAAAATTGTTTTTTTGATTCAAGATACAATATACATGTTATGTAAATAAACGATAATTTCAGGTGCTGCTACCATGTACATTACTGAAATGAAGCCAGCTTGAGGAGAAGGTACAGAAGATGAGCAAAGAGATTGCACACACAGGTATAAAAATTGATAATCAACTGAGCAATGACCTGAACCAGCTTATGGAGCAAAACCTTTCCAATGCTACCCCATTCATCAAGATTTTTTGGAAGGAGCAGGTGAAGAACTTGGGCCAAAGCTCAAAGAGATACCATCCTATGGCTATAAGGTTTTGCTTGTCTATGACATTGAGGTGCGATGCAATGTTTGATGAGCTAAAAACTCTGGTATACTTTGCCTGCCAAGCAAGAGAACCATTCGAGGCTACAGAAATATAATCCCACCAAAGACAGGGTTCATACCAGAAGTTGTGGACCAGTTGAAACAAGCAACTGGAAGCTTATCTGTTCATCAGCGATATGTATGTACAGCCTTTGATGAGATGAAAATGTCATCTAGGTTTGTTTTTGATAAATATAGCGGCGAGATTGTAGGATTTACAAGCCTTTGAAATATGGAGCTGAACTGTAATCTTGGGGTTCTTGCTGCTGTGTGTGATGGTGCTGCTGCAAAAAGACAACTTTTCAGCTTCTACAAAAACCTGGACAGAAGTCCTACAAAGTCAGATGCTGTTTTAACCATACAGAAAACATATTCTGACGTAGCCTGTACATTTTCTTTATCAGTGATGCACCTCATTTGAGGAAGACTGCCAGAAATAGCCTACTGATTTCAGATTCTGGCAATAAACCACGCTGTATGTGGCTTAAAGGCTTATTTCTTTTGTGAAGACATATTACAGATGTCTCCAATAATGACTTAGAAGGTTGTTTCAAATTATTACTCAAATTTTTCAAATGCACATATCAAGCTTATCAGCTACTCCAAAATGAAAGTCATGCATGCATGCCCGGTTCTTGGTGAAATGTTGCAAGTGTCCTGAAGAATTTCTGTACAAAAGAATGTATGGCAACAGAAACCTTCTGTGAAATGTTTGACAGGTTCCTTGATAGTTTAAATGTAAAAAGCTTGAAAGAGTCGCAGCTGGAAAAAAAACCATCTTAAGCTTCATATATCTCCACCAATGATAAATGACTTTGATGGCTTAAAGATGTTCTCTTGAAGTATCTGAATGTCTGGAAAGCATCTATTGAAATGAAACCAGGGAATCACAAGAAAGTTGAGAAAGAGAAAATGTTCATCTCGAAACAAACATATATTGGTGTCCAAACAACTGTATTTTCAATTATAGAATGCATACATTTTTGCCTCAACAATGGAATGCCTTATGTTTTGACAGAGCGCTTCAATCGGGATCTAGTAGAGGAAATTTTTGGACAGCGAAGGTGCATAAGTAGAAAAGGTGATCTGTACATCCATTTGGCTGTAATGCAAACATTATCAGTACCCAAAGATTTGTTTCACAAGAGACAGGCAATACAAGTGACAAGATCAAAGGGTTACAAAAAGGGTTTTAATGGCATTTTGTGGATCGTAAGCCACTAAATAAAGACAAAAAAAGAAATAACTTCAAGTATATTATTCAATCATGCTAACAAACGTTGTTTGTAACATAATCACTTCTAATTATAATTATTTAATCAAGCGCTCTTTTAGAATAAGCTCCCTCTTAAATATGCTCCAATAATTCAAAAAATTAATATGCTCCAATAACTATCAGATTTAAAAAAAGCCAAATGATTACGACTTTTTTACAACTATTTGGGTATAGCACCAGTTCGTAGTTTAATATATTTAAGTTGAAGAGCTTCTTCTTCCAATTCCATTCATATTAAGTTCTTCCAGTCACAAACACTGCTGTGTTTGGATACAATTTGTGTCAAACAAACCTCATTTACAGAAATTATTGTTTCTAGTAAGTACCCAATCTCAGTGAAGTCCTCTACTTGAGCAGCACATTTTGAGTTAGCCGCTCTTCCAGGGGTTTTCCTTTACAATGTGCTGCACATGGCACTATGGTCTGTATACAATCGACCTCAAGGCAAACCATAGCTCCATTTCACGTTTCTTTTCATGATAAATAAAACCAGAGTTGTTAGGCAGTTAGCAGGGCACCCAGCCTCAACCGTTAAAAACTTTTTTTTTAAAGGCTAGCGTTCACAAAGGAGTATTATCACGAAAACAAACGTCTCACCCATTCACAAAGTTCAAATCCAGATCTGCTTTGTTTGATTTAAAAAATACTATGATTTGTGAGTTTCTATTAGGGTCGTGAATATGCCATAAAGACCGTCTCTGCCTCTCAATTATATTCACAAAACCTGTTAACTATATTCAAATGGTCAATGGCGGGGTACCCAGAGGCTTAACAGTCAAAAACATTGCTCTATAACTGCTAGTATTCACAAATAATATCATCTTCAAATTTGGGTCTCACGCATGCATAAATTTTAAGTCTACCTAGTTATCTTAAGTCCAAATCTACCTAATTATTTTGAGTACAGATCTAGGATTCACTAGGTAATTTACATAAACTCATACAATATAATACAACCATTTTGGATAAAGTTATTATTTATAAAATTTGCCCTTATTCCATTGGGAACTAATTCTATAATCTCAATCAGTAGGTTCACATTTCAGAAGAATTACACAGCACGGAATCAGTAGATAAAGTCAACTCATTTAGGACTTTTTATAGCCACCCAAAACTATATATATACATAAGTCGATGACATGAATGGCAGAAATAAGTTTGCAATTAGAAAAATGTTTTCTATTTCTTTGTGCTTTATATATTGTCTATTTCTTTGTGCTATCACCACACTTTAGGTTTTACAAAGTGCCCTTTTTTGTCCAAGTTTTTTTAGCGTTACTTTTGAGTTTGGTCAGAAGATCTCTGGTTAAAGAAAAGCATCTCACTATAAGATACATCGCGAAAAGCTCCTCTCATATATTGTAAACTCCTTTTGAATGTTCTTCATCACAATAAAGAGGGCAATGCTCTAAGATAGCCTTTTGGCATACATGTATTTTATAAGGGCAGATGCCATGGGAGCAATCTTGAACATGGTCATACCTGGTGCAAATTTTGGAAAGACAAAGAAGCAGGAACAGAGACCTATTCTGAAAAAAGGCTTCCAGCTGTTTTCTTTTTTTGTTGAAACCAGTGTATGACCTGCTTTCTGATGATATGCTACTAAAGAGATGTTTAAAAGGCATAACTCAAAATCAGAATGAGTCCTTGCACCTCATGGTATGGACAAGATGTCAAAAATGCAAAATGGAAAGTCTCAATTGCTGCTTGCCTTTCTGCTGCAAATTTCAATATATGCAAATTTCAATTGCAGATGTCTTGAAGGCATTAAAATTAGATGTGGCCAAAAACTTTGAAGTTATTGAAAAAAATTGACAAGATAAGGCTATTTGTCAGGGGCTTTTGGTCTTTCTGCAGAGCCTGAAAACATTTCTAAAAAAGAAGTTGATGCAAGTTTGAAAAAGAAAAGAGGAAATAGAAAAGTGTTCCAGAAAGGCGACCATGTTTGCCCTTCAAGAAAACAGTCTACAGTATAAGATAAATTACAAAACTTTTAAAATCAGCAGTAGACTTTTAAAGACTAATGAGCCTTTGTGAGGGTGGCAAATTATCCAGGCGACAATCCAAACAATGGCAGTAAACTTTATGGATTAACCAAAATTGATTTCAGACTGTCTGAAAATGCATTATGGGATGCTTGCGTAGCGTAATGGCTCATTGTTAGCAATAGGTCTTTAAGAAGGCAGGTTTGCATTGTTCCTATTGATGATATAAATATCATGGATGATTCATTTGATGCTCATTTTTATCAACTTAAAACAACTGCAACTCTAATATTTACATTCAACTGTGCCCCTCATAGTGGGAAAAGATCCAAGGTCATCGTGTTCCCACTACGAGAGACACTTACAATAAACAATTCATTACAAAGAATATATACAACAAAACACAAAACTAAAAAGGGGGGGGGGTAGCTGCTGTTTGGGGTTTCACTTAAAGCATTGAGTAGTCTTAATGTTTGAAATAGTGGCATCCATGATCATTCTATTTTAAATTTTATTCAATCATGAACTTCCATATAAAACGAGATCGCACAAGGCTGTTGTATCCATATCATTTATGTCCAGGACAGGAGTTTCTGAAAGCTGACCAAAGAGATCTGTACGCATCAAATCAAACTGTGGGCAGTGCAGGAGATGGTGTTCATTGTCCTCTTTTCCAGTTCCACAACTACAAATCGGGTTTAGGCAGTCAAAGTTATGCCAGAATCTATGTTTGTTTAATGCACTAAAATTCAATCGAAGTTTTGTTAAAGAACTAACACTGTCAATGTCATGAATGATATAAGTAGAGTTTCCTAATGGTTGTCTGATTGCAAGAAGTTTACGTTTGAATTCAGCAATGCTTAGAGAATGTTTTATATCATCACAAAGAAGATTCCATTTCAAAAGAGTATTTTGGAAATACGTATTCGAAAAACGGACAGTTCACCCAAAATTTTGGTTGAACTCTGAGATTGTAGGAAAGTTCGCTTTCATCTGGAATTGTCGCAAACAAGTAATGAGGGGATTGTGACTTTTTCACGTTGAAAAAATGACACAAACGTCGATACCATCTTCTCTGATACAAGTTTCCCTAACCTAATTCCTCGTAGAGTCTTTGTCTACTCGTACCTCTCCATGCTCCAGTGACTGCAAGGGCAGCTGAATATTGAATATGCTCCAGTCTGTGTGAAAGCAGATTGCATTTCAGGATCATATCTATGATATATGATGTCTCCATAATCCAGGTGGGGCCTCACATAGAGCTTATATAGCTGATCGAGCACATTTCTAGAAACATATTTGGAAAGATGTTTTATCATACCGATACTTTAAAATAGCTTCTCGAATATGGCTTTCAAAATTTAATTCAGAGTCAAGAGTTAGTCCCAGGTGTTTGTGCTCAAATTTTGTATCTATCTCGTTGGATCCCAAAGATAGGGGTGGATGGGAGGGCTTACGTCTCTTGCAAGAAAAAATAAGTTTTTCAGTTTTACCCGCATTGAACTGCATTTTCCATTGCCATGCCCATCCATGTACCGTCTCAAGGTCCCTATTCATGTCCTCTGCAGTTCTATTGACTCCATTTACAACAGGAGAAAGAGATGTGTCATTCACAAACATTCTCACATGGCAGTGAACATTACCAACAAGGTCATTTATGTACACTAGAAAAAACAAGGGTCCTCATACTGAGCCTTGTGGCACTCCTGCAGATATTGATGCCCATTGTGAGCTTTTCCCATTCAGCACTACACGCTGTTTGATTTGCAAAATAATTCCGAATCAAGTAGAGAAGGTTTCCATCTATGCCACTGCATTGCAATTTGTATAGACCCTCATGCCAGACCCTATCAAATGCCTTCAACAAGTCAAGAAAGACAGCTCTAGTTTCATGGCTGGGAAACTCTTCAAACCCACTGTAGATCTTGTGAGTTATAGATAATAACTGATTAATTGTCGCGTCACCTGGTCGTAAACCAGACTGTCTTGAAGTTATAAGTCTATTTTCGTTGAGATGTCCATATATTCCATCAAATAATATTTTTTCCAAGACTTTTCTGAAAATTGGTAGCAGTGTGATGGGTCGATAATTTTTTTTTTGCCTGCTTTCTTTTTTGTGCACTCGAATAATATTGGCAGACAGATGGATAGATTCCTGTCTCAAGGCATTTTTCGAAGATCAGGCACAGGGGCTCAACAATTGAACGATCGTATATCTTTATCATGAAAACCGAGATATTGTCACATCCACTTACTTTTTTAGAATCTAGAGCGCGAATCAGTTGGAGAACTTTTTCCCTATCAATATTCATGTTTTCTAAAACAGAGTTACATCTTGGCCGGAAATTAGGAAGAGAACTTCCCGTTGCTATTATACAGCATTGTTTTACAAAGTAGTTGTTTAAAATATTAGCTTTGGTTTGAACGTTCGTCACAAAAAGTCCATTTTCCAGCAAAGGAGGGATATTTGAGACTAATTTCTTATTGATTAACCTGTTAAGGGTGGTCCAATAGGTTTTAAAACCTTGGTGAGGGTCAAACAAATTTCTTCCAATGTGCAAGTAAAAGCTTTCTTTTTGATGAATAATCATTTGTGACGTTCTATTTCGTGTCTCCTTAACTAGGTTCTAGTCCTCTTTCTATATACTCTATTTTCCACGCTGCACAAACTTTCTATACACTCTGTGTTTTCGCTTGATCGCAGATTTTAGCTTTGGTGTTATCCATGGTGGATCTTTATCTTTACATTTCATGATTTTGTTAGGTATACACAACGAAAGAATAGAAAGCAGGGCACTGGTGAAAACCTCCGACTTTTTTTCGGACCCTAGGCAATCAAATCACGAATTCCAGTCAATGCAGCTAAGTAAATCTCTGATTTTGCTGGTGTCGGCTTTTGAGTAATCCCAGACCGTTCTTTTATATGGAGGTGGAGAGGGTAAGGAATAGTTTAGTTTACCATAAATCAGTTGATGCTGGCAGTGTTCATCTAAGGAAGGATGAGCACTGGATTCCACAAACATGTTGGGTTGGTCGGTTATAATGAGGTCAATACAGGACCTTCCTCCGCCTCGAATATTGGTGGGTTCATCGATCAACTGGTAAAGGTTATTAATTTCTTTCCATCAGCTCATCCAAAGAAGTTCCCTCTGGGTTTTCAACATCGTTATCCCACCACTGAGATGACCTGCAATTAGAATCTCCAGTCAAGACCAGAGAATGATATCTTTCCCTTCGAAGCTGATCGAGACCCACCTGTAGTTGATTAAAGGCATTGAGTCATGGTAAATAGGCTTTCTCTATAGGGGGTCATTTGGTTTCAGCGTGATCGCTGCTGTTTCATGTGAAATTGGCATCCGTTGTTGACAACTTGCCATTGATGGAAACTGTTATGTTAATCAGTAAGAGGTGAGTTCATGTGACCAGTTCAAGGTCAACCAATAGCATCGCAGTCATGGGAATCATGACTCAGCGGATTTTGGCACTTAGGGTATACCCAGTCTATTTATCATGACTCAATGCCTTTAATAAACTTCTCAAATTTATGACTGTTTTGGCTAGGACTACGGTATATTGTAATGAAAATTATTTTCTTTCGCACTAAAGTTATTTCAGCAACGATAATTTCTTGCAGTAATTCGAGATCAGTTCTGCGTTTGATTGGCAAACTCTCTCAAAAATACAAGCACACTCCCCCAGTTTTGGTATTGCTTGGGTGATCATTACAATAAATTTCTTTACTATAGCCCTCAATACAGATTTCTTCATTATCAATAGTAGAGTCTAACATGGATTCTGAGATCGCATTTATATCATTTTTGTAAATTGAATCATAGGCCTCGATTAGTGGAATTTTAACGTTACCTTTAGCACAAATACTATTCACGTTCCAATGAAAAAACTTCAGGCACTTGCAGATTTGAGGGCCAGGATTTGTTTTTATATCACCAGAAAGCAATAGAAGAAAGTCCCATGAGAGGAGTCTCCAAGATAAATGGATTCCAGGAATACATTTACAATACATTTTGCAAAGACAAAATAAAATGTAACCATTGCATAGGATGTTGTTTTCATGTAAACAAATATAAAATCATGAAATTTGTGTTTAACCATGTCAGGGGGAAGAAGAGAAAAGATTGATGCGATCAAGATGAATGGCAACAGAGTGAACACCGATATCCACATAAAGAGGTACAAGTAGACAAATGAGCAAAGACTTGTCTGGATCAATTCTGCACAAGGAATAATATGAGAAACAATTATTGTGTGCCTACACCTGCAAAGCTCAATCCCGGCACGCCACTCACTGGTTCCTATGGGCATTTAATGCTCGCTGTATCTCTTTGATCATTCTGAGATTACTTTGAATTTGGGTATCTAGTCAATTTACAGCAGCTAAAACAAAGGGAGGAACAGAAAAACCTATTGTATGCACAAAAGAAAGAAAGTAATAAAAAATATATATTGACATTTACACTTGGGAGTGCGACAAATCGAGTCACGATCGAAGCTGCAGCAGGGGACTGTTTTAGGCAGTTTGAGCAAAGAAGTAGAATCAATTGTGATGGCGTTCACTTGTAAAAACAAAAGCAAGCTTGGGTACCATCATTACGAATTTTTTCTGCTTTGATATCTCATTCATCGACCTGCTCTTCCTCGCCACTTCCTGAGTCATTGTCACCTCCTGCTCTTTCATATCCAGATCGATCAAACTTTTCGAAATTTGTGGCAAAGCTGTACAGTTCATCAGCACATCTGTGTGAATCGATGTTATACATAGAACAGAAGCTTCTGACACTAGGCTCTATGTCATGAGATGTATTATGTGTCCCAAACAAATCTTTGAACTTTTTACCTCGAAGAGAAGTGAGAATCTTTTCCAGCACGCAGTGGAATGTCTCTCGTGTCCACTGATTTTTGAGTGTCTCTGCTGGCAAGTCATGCTGGAGCTCTCCATCCATCATTCTTCTGCGAAGAACTCTCATTGCCCTCCATTCTACACCTTCAAACTCTGCCTTTGCTTGCGATTATCATGTCAGGAATTTTTCTCATTTCTTGTAGTTGTGAAACTGCTGAATAAACCATTTGCAGAGGCTGTCCAAAATCTACATTAATAATTTGCATGTATCGGCTAAGAGGACCAGCAATTGCAAATATTTCTCTGAACAGACATGCGGTTACTGTGATCTGCTTGAATTGGAAAAATGCCAACAATCCTTTTACTGTTGAGCGTTGCTTTGCTTCAAAAAATTTCTGCAGCAACTTCCTCCAGCATTTTCGCAATGCATTCAAACCTTGACAAGAACCTATTCAGGAAAAATTATCTTGCACTCCATCTAACGGTGTTCAAGCGCTTTACCGAGAACACTTTCAAGCTCTCATCCTTCTGGGCACTTTCAAAAAATGAGTGCACTTTGTGTGACTTACTAAATGAATTGTAAAACTTTTCCAAATTACCTGAAAAGGCTGATCACATTTATTGCAACACCAGCTGCGTCAGAGAGGACCAAATTCAGAGCATGGACATAACAATTAACGTATGCAACATGATTTCCAATAATTTGTTTAATAGTTGAGTGTGTAATAATAATTTCCAATAATTGAGTGCCTGTAGCCCATTGCAACATTCATTCATGTTTGAAGCACCGTCGTATGTCAAAATCTTTTTGAAGGTTACATCTTGCAACTTGAATATTGTAATGATGACATTGTAAAGTTTGTTAGCTTTTTTTTCTGTTGCTCTTTGACAGGAAAATAGATGTTCTGAGCATTCTCCAGCCGCATTTGCTTAACTGTTCTTTGTGCGTGACGTCAGGTATTGTATCTGCCATTAGTGCCCAAGATCAGCAGGTTTTGATTTTCTGCACTACTTCTGATTTTCTCTTCTTCGATAATTCTTATTAGTTTGTTTAATGAGTCATTACTAAGAAATGTCAATTTGAAACCTCGACCCCTCACACCTCGTTTACCAGCCTGCTGTTCAGACACCATGCATCGTTGTAGCTTTTGTAAGGTGGTCTTTCGTAGCTTCATCATACTCAGACAGAAGCTTGAGTAGTTCCAAAAAGTTTCCAACCTTTGCATTTAGGTGGCATACAGACCTTTCCTGATTCACAATGTTTCCATATTGCTTTTCCCAGGTGTTGAATCCAGTGATGGTAAATGCATTTCCTTGGTTATCAGCGGAAATTGAACTGCTAAAAAGAAGACAAGGAATACAGAAAAGGCTATCCTTCATCAAGGAGTAAGAAACCCATTTACGCCTTGTTCTGCTATCATCTTGAAATATGCGTTGTGAGCAATATCTTAAACAATCACTGTGTTGGCTTTTTCTCTGCTTTAAAGTTCCCTCTGTTGTTTGACATGGATTTAGTCGTATTCAAGCTTCTTTCTTGGCATTAGTAAGGGCTATTCCAACAATGACAGCAGGATCAAATGTGTTTTTCTTTTCATAAATGAATATATTTGAATTGAAGCCACTTCGCTCACCAGCAGGAAAATAAGATTATCTCGTAAAGTTAGCAGTGGTTTTAGAAGCATTGCTATCATCACTTCCAATTGTCTCAATCTTCTGACCTTCCTCTGTGTCATCCCCCTGGGTTTTGCCAAAGGGATTCTTCCAAAAAGTTTGTTTCAACATGTTCTGTGTCACCGATTTTAATTGTAGTTGCCGATGGCTCAAGATTGTCGTTGCTGAGACCAACAACCTCGTTTGCCTTGAGGTGTTTTGCATGAAAGATCCACTTCTCCTGTTTTCTATTTCACACACTTTTTTAGCTCTTTTGGATTCTGGCCCAGATTCTTTTCTCTTTGCAGGCAGGTTAGAAGCCATTGCTAAGGAGAAATGAATAAAATAACACTTTTTATTGCAATATTTTGTTATACGACTTCAATTTCTAACCTTTGCAGCTGTCTTTCTCGTAGCCATTTGCCCTCTCAGCCTTTCTCTGTGATTTACTTGAAAACTTCTGCATCAAATTTAGCAAAGAACAACTGTTTGTAGGGTTTCTACTCATTTAAAGTCATGTGCAATGCAACAGCTTCACTGCTTCTCGGTTTATTTTCTGTTTTTCAGTAAAATATCCAGCTTTTCAAATTGACTTATTTTATAGGGTCGGCCAATTTTCGAGAAAATACGGTAGGCAAAACATAAAATAGTAATCAAAAGACATTCTTCTCATTTTCACTAATATTTCATACAGGCTTGGGGCTCCTGAAACTCCTTTATCATTTCCAGAATACCAAATATTGCAAAAAACAATTTTGGCGCCCCTTAATCTCTAATTGCGCCCCTTTTCAGGGCGGGGGGGGGGCATGGCCACCTGCCCCCCTGCCACCATGCCACTGATTAGTTGACCAAATTATATTAGGACTCCTTGACAAACAGATAACAGGAGCCTCCAGAGACACTGGATGAAGCTTTGATTATTGCCAGGAGGTTTTAAGCAGCACAAAGTAAAATGCAGACTTTGGGATTTGATAGCAAATGGCAAAACCCTACAATTTAAGGAAGAACAGGAAAGAACCTGACAGGTATCATGTACCGTTTTATGATTACTGACTGCTGAATCGAAAAATAAACCGTAGAGATTATTTGTCATATGGTATTCTGAAAGAGAGAACAAACTCTAAACATTTGCTTTGTGTAAAAGGTATGAAGGCAGAAAAGAAAATCCGTTTTTCAGCAAAACATCTCGTTCATAAACCAACCTTTTGCAACAATCTTTTTAAAACAACTTTTGCCTACACTGTCTCTCACTCCTTACGGTCTTACAAAAAACACGATCCTAATTCCAAAACTGATCCAAGGGTTGATCTGGTAGATGGTTACTGTCCTCACACACGGCCCCTCAAAATTAAATGCAGGCCCAACGAACTTCTGTTCATGAGGAAGCTGCCATCAAGGGTTCTTTTGAGTAGTGATATTTTGACATTCCTCGAAGATTTCCTTGTGCTTTGCCAGGTTTATATGTCTTTATGACATCATCTGCTGCTTTGACTTGGCCAAGATATGTTTCTAAGATCAAATTCAGGCGGTGAGCAGCACAATGAATGTTTATCAATCAGGGGTACTGGTGTGCAAGCCTCGAAGCAACTCCTTCATAACACCCGCTCAGGACAGAAGCACTGTCTGCCCCTACAGCAAGAATAGAGGCCACATTGATGAATTAGCAATGAATCTCATTTATCAGTTAGCAATGAATACATGCCAGCTTTGTTGATCTTTTCTTTGATGGTTCTTCTTCCCTAAAAAGACATTGCTTTGACCAACTCATCGCATGAGCGCTTGGATGTGTAATAGTAGGCTCTGTACCGATGCTTCCTCTTGCCATGTAACATTTTGAACAAGGGATTTGTACGCAACATCAGATTGATGAATTCTTTCCATTTGCCTGCATTTAGTGATTCACTTGTTTCATCATGCCCTCGGTAAGCCATTTCTTTGGCACAGAAATACTGGTGAAACTGTAGCAGGATCTTCATATATTCTCGATTATTGCTAACAATTGAAGGCCGGTCAGGATCTAACATGCTTCTGATGCCTGCTGCTTCATGTTCCCATTTACTAGCATAGGACTCCCATCATGTCATGGAGAGAAGATGGTCGCTACATGCATCGTGTTTTCTTAGACCATGATTTGTTTCAATAGCTTTAGCCTAAGCATCCCAGCCTGTTTTGTTAAATGCTATGTTGGACTTTGCTTTGGATGTGCTGAAGTTTCTGCGAGCAAAGCAAAATGCTTTGTCCTCTTTGAAACTATACTCAAGCGGTCAAAAGCTTACATACTAGATAGCTCTGAAGCAGTGGTTCTTGCAGCCTTCAGGAAATGATGCTAACTTGGGCTGTGAAGGACTGCAATAGAGACTTCCGAGATTATCAGAGGAAGCAATCTCTGCTCCCCGGAACTGGATATCAGTCTTTTAAATTGTATCCTGTTTCACAATTGCCAGGGTGGTAGTACAATTTACTTGTTTTTAAGTTTCTGCATGGCTATCATTCTTGTCAGATTCTGCATGCTGTAAGAAAATTTTCTATGTTTAAGCCAACTTCATATATTGCTTTAATTAAATTGTAGAGACATAGCAGCCATTTGAGTTTTACAAAAATGGCATGTAAAAGTTTTTGGCTTTCTGTGATGAACTAGACTAAGAGTGGTGAAAAGGAAAGTCGACGCTCAATGTGTATAGTTTTAGAACTGAAACAAGTCTTTTTAAATCTTAGATTACTTTTTACCTACACATGAGCTCTATTTATAGAATTTGCCTCTCCTTACTTCCCTTTATAGGATGTCATAACGTATTGTTGATAGGGGTCTTGCGGCCAGGGAACGCTTTGACAAGAAAGTTCCCATCAACTCTAAATAGCTACTCTGGCACCTGTAGCTTTCTTTTACAGTGCCTAAAGCAACTGAAAGATTTCAAAAGAATCCAAAACTCAGAGACGAACATAGTGGGGAGTATAGGGGTGTAACACCCAAGGTGTTTGAAATATCCGTCGGTAGAGAAAGTAATGTAATAACCAAACAACAACCAGAAAACTTCTTTAAAACCTTACCAATCCTGTTAATGTAGTCAAGTAGTCTCCACACGAAGCATTCCCATTTACCTATTGTAACTTTTTATTATACTTCATTAATAGTAGATGTTTGTCTTTTTTAAGTCTGTAAATCATGTAAAAAATAATGACACATTTTGATCTACATCCGCCCCTGCTAAAGCTATACAAACTTATGCAAAAGCCGTAATCCTGTGAAAATGAAACTGAAATACAAACACTTTAACTTTCAAATAATAAAAAAAGCCTTTTGACGTAAATACATTATAAACAAAGTAACTCCTTCTTGATACCACTAATAGTTAAAACTCTACTCACCGCTCCATGCATCCATTTGGAAAAACTTTTCTGAAATACCAGAGAGCTCTGACCGATATAAAGAAATTTTCATAAATTTTGCTTGTCTGGTGTCAGCCTGCCAAAGAGCTAGCGTATGCTAAATTTCGCCCCACATCAGAGGCACAGGTCTTGCATATGGAAGCCAGGCCATCAACTTGTGTATAACTAAGGAACTGCACATCTCTGTTTGCACTCCAACAGGTGCACTGGCTTGCATATATGGCCAGTCATACAGAGATCTGGTAGAGTGTGATACCATCCACGCAATGTTCCACTGTCCAGTGTTGGAGACTGACAGGTTCTCTGTCAACTGGCAGGTGATGAGATACGATGACGAGATTCCCCAAGTGTCAGTTGATATTTTTCGCCATATTTTACATACTTTGGATGTGTTGCAAAGTAGACCAATTCTTGTTGCTTGCGGTGACTTCTCTCAGCAGCAGCCACTGGCCACTGTTGATGGATGCTGCCATGAGGTGCCAAACATCACATCTAATTGTCAAGTTATGTCACAGTGTCACCTCATAACACTCCATCAACAGTTTGTGCACTCGACGAGAGTCTACTGGACTTCCTGACACAAATCAGATACTCGCCTCTGACAGAGCAGCAGATCTGCTGAACACTGCTCATCAGGGGTCCAGTCACATCAGATCAAGTTGTTTCTGTATTTTGCCAGCATCCAGAGGCACTGTTTCTGACCGTCTCTAAGAAAGGTGCACATTTTTTCAACACTTCCATCATTCATCGATGATCAAGTGGATAATTCACTTTTGCCTCATTGCCTCTCTTTCATAGGGTTTGAGCTTTAAAATGTTTATTGCCTCGCTTTCATCTCTTGTCAGCCCAATTTTTTAAAACATTTTCAAACGCTTTCACAAAGTAAAAATTCAAGTCATGGACTCAGATGAAGAGTGCACTGCAGCAGCATTAATCGCTTATGTAATTATTAAGAAACGAAAAAGAATGCGTAAGAAAAGGCGTCGATCGATGTGGGTTAAGCCATGGTCAAGCCGTAGGAACGAATTTGGTGTTGATAACACTCTGCTCCGCGAGTTGCGCCTAGAAGATGCAGAAGAATATAAAAAGTTTTTGAGGATGTCATCCGAAAACTTTGACGAGCTTCTTAGCCTTATACAGCAAGACATCCAAAAAAATGATACATCTTTTCGAGAGGCAATTCCAGCTAGAATGAAACTAGCTGCAACCATTCGGTTTCTTTCAACCAGCAGTAATTATGCCGACCTGCAACATTTGTTTCGAATTCACAAAAGCACGATATCGCAGTTTGTACCAGAAGTTTGTGAAGCCTTATATACGAGATTGAAAGACAAACATTTGAAAGTAAATTTATTTTATTTATCTACATTATGATGGGTGTAGATAAAGAATTGTCAGAAAGTTTAATTATTGTAAGATGTAGATGGCCCTTGTTCATGAGTTTCATGGTAATCTTTTTGAAGAGGGTACGGATACTGCTGATGCACTACTTGTGGCACGGTACTTGGCCCAGGAGTTGCCTGTTGATATGGTATCGGGTACCCAAACTGCCCTTGGTAAATTAACTCTTGTATTTTCACCTTTATGAATTCTTTAGTTCTTATGTCCTTCATATTTCGAAGCCCAGCTGTGACGTTTTGGCCAAAAATTTCATCAGCATTCATTATCTTGTTCTTCCTAGATGCTAGAAAAGACATCGCTTTGTCAAGCATTCTACCCTCCTTACTTTTTTCCTCTGTCTCACGCTTTTTATTTTTTTGCAGCGGCTGTTTTGTTGACTTCTGTTTTCCTTTTTGCCCCTCTTTAAATCCAATGGTGCCATCATCATCGTCATCATCATCAACATCATTATCATTAGCATCATCAGCATCATCATAAGCATCGTCAGCATCATAAGCAGCAGAATCTTTTTCATCATCGTCATTGTTAGGGACGTCGTCATTTCCATAGTTCTGAAAAAAGATTTTTGCATTTTAGATGCATTCAACAGAGAGGAATGGATGGCTGTTGCAAATGAATTTGAAGAAAATTGGAATTTCCCCAATTGTATAGGGGCCATGGATGGCAAACATATAATGATGAAGCAGCCAAAAAATAGTGGTTCCTATTTTTTCAATTACAAAGGCACTTTTAGCATCGTTTTGTTGGCATTGGTGGATGCAAAATACAAATTTTTGTATGTCAACGTTTGTATGTCAATGTCAAAGAATAAGTGATGGGGGAGTTTTTCGTGGCAGCTCATTGTCAGAAGCGTTAAGCAAAGATCTTTTGGGGATACCAGCGCCCAGACAACCAACAGGCTCCGAAAGTGCATTACCATTCGTAATTGTTGCAGATGATGCATTCCCTCTTCAAAATAATTTGATGAAGCCATACCCTTTTAGAGGATTCTGAACAGCGAATTTACAACTATAGGTTAAGCAGAGCAAGACGTGTCGTAGAGAATGCATTTGGAATATTGGCTAACAGGTTTCGAGTTTTTTTATCCCCTTTAATGATTTCCCCGGAAAATGCTGAGAAGGTGGTTTTGGCAAGTTGCGTCTTGCACAATTTTTTACGAGAAAGGCTCCATCACGCTACACACCGGTTGGAAGTTTTGACGTTGAAGTTGTTGATGAGGGAAAGATTTGCGATGGAAGCTGGAGAGCAGAACAAGGGAACCTTCAATCGATTCTTATTTTGGGTAGCAATAATTATAAGCAAAACAGCAAAGTGATTAGAGACGAATTTTGTAGATATTTCAACTCAAACGGAAAAGTACCATGGCAGGATAGATTTATTTTATAATAATTATGTAGTAAAAGTTGTGCCTTTTATCGCTGTTGTACCTAGACATTGTAATAATTCGGTCATAATGTCAAGCTGTATCCTTAATCAGGTTTGTTATTTTAACTGTGTTTGGTTGTAGTATTTATAATTCTGAATAAACGTCTATCAACGCAAAGTATACTAAAGGACAAAAACGTAACTAGCTACAATAAACTGCAAGATTGTGTGTGACACCCAGCCAACATTTTCTTCGTCAGAATTTACCGATTGACGTAAAGTTGGCAATCCAAAAAATTGTTGTAGAAATGGAAAAATTATGATTTTGAGCAGTAACAGTAAACCATACAATACTTACAAATGAAGAGGTTGCTTTGCGTGAAATGACTGTGTCTCGCAAGAACATCATCGATTGAAAATGAGGCCATTTCGACTCATATGCCTCGTCTCTGCCTGCTCCACTTTTTGTTGTGCTTTACCTCACTTTCTAAAAACGTAAATTGTCAAAATGAAAATTATCAAATAATAGATAGACAAAGAAGGAAATCAAATGTTTTTTAATGTGAACTTTATTTTAATGAGTGTGAGAAAATTGCTAAAAAGGGCTTATAATCAGTGCTGAACAACATTATGAACTGCAATAAATACCTGACATAGAGAAATGATTCGCCAAATGTTGCAAACTCTTGTTTTTTGCACCTCTGTCGCGGTAGAGAAGAGATGTTATTTGCCACAAACATTTTTCTTCTCTCCATGCATTAATAAATTCTTCAGTGACTTCTGATCGCTGCGATTTGTACGCCATGTTTTCGTGCGGTTCACAAATTGACAAGGAGCTATTAGAAACTGTCCTTGAAATGATCTTGGCGCCTTACTGAACAATAGCAATCAGCGAGGATTTTCAAAATACAAAAAGAACTTCCGGGCATTTTATTGCCCAAAAGTTGAACATGTTCAACTTTTAAAACGGAAACTCCGGAATGTTGATAATTTGAAAATGTATGGCAATAATTAGGCAACCTCTGCAAATACACTAGGCACTTTATTGCCAGTCAACTAAATGCTGCAATTAAATGCCTAATGTATTCCAGCCTTTATTTTGATGAACACCGTGTGACTTATTATCCCTGCACCCCTTCATTCTCTTGCACTATTGCAAAAGTGCAGGGCCAAACACTTTCCAAAGTGGTCCTTTGGTTTGATGTGCCCTCTGCCCCTAGGGTGACAGCCTATGTTGCCTTTTCCCGGGTAAAGACTTTCCAGGATCTCTACCTGCTTACGGAAGTCAGTACAATGCATTTCCGTCAGGTCCAGGTCTGAGAGTGAGCCCGGCCAATCTAGGTTGATTTTCCTTTCCTTGACTGCTTCTATATGTGTTCTACGTTTGACGTTTTTTTGATTTTGACATACTGCCATGCCAACATGCTTTATAGACTTCCTTGTTGATTAAAAGTGCCTTTTTACTCAATACCATTTTGCAGTACTTGTCTAGTAATTTATTGTAGCTATTAAATATTATTATTTTGATATCGTCCATATAGTATATAGCTGTAGACAATTGTTCATGTCCTCTCTACAGTAGCTTCAAGCACTGTGTGGTTCATTTTTACTATTTCCCTCATTTGAACTCCTGGTAAGACGAAAAACTGGTGTATTAAAAGTCTAGTACCTGGGCTCTGTGTTGTGTATGACAATGTCGTATTATGCATTTAATCGCCCTTCAATATATTTTTTCTGTTCCTTTCATAGAATGGCATTAAAAAAAGAAACAACACAGTGAGAGGGAGTCTCGATTTTCTCCCACTTCCCAAAGAACTTCCTAAGGCCATATGGTAAGGCTGAGGAGACAGTCACAGAAGAAACAATATTGAGGAGAACAACTCCAAAAAATTGTGAATGGCTTTGTCCCCCACAAACCGCCATCTCAGAGTTGCATGCCACACTCTCTGTCAACATAAGATACTTGAGAAGTCGCCTCTTCTGACTGCAGAGAAAATTGAGCAAGGGCAAAAAAGTATGCAATCGTTAATGGAGCCAATTCAAGATTTCTCAATTTTCAACGACCTTGAGCCAAGCCAACACAATGTCAAAGACTTTTTCAAGGTTCTGTTGACAGATGAAAAGGCTGAAGACTTCTTCAAAGTAGCCTTTGCTCTTGGTGGGGCCCTTTTTACAACGGCCATACAATTTTACAACATGAAGTCGTTGGTTGTCAACATTGATGAGTTTGGAAAAAGAATGGCAATGAAGGAGGGAGACTTGGAATTTAAAAAGTCTCCCACCTTAAAGACACTTAAGAATATTCTCCTTGGCAAAAAAAGAAACCAGCCCGGGATTTCTCTCCCGTCTACACATTCCTACCATGTGTTCTTGCTTTTAAAAGCGCGCTTTCAAAGAGTAACATTTCATGGTACTTCTTTCATAGTTTTTTCCAGATATGACACATTATTGTCATATTAAGTTTCTATATTGTCCCTTATTGTATATAGACTACGGCTGGAGAAAAAGGCAACTGCATAATCATCTTATAAACTAGATCGCTGAAAAACACAGAAAGTTAAGAAAAACTGCAAATTTTCACTTGCTTCTTCTAATGCTCCTTGCTACAATGTTTTCCTTTTCTCCTTTTCAGAGAATGGCATTGACAAAGGAGGCAGAGCAGGGAGAAGGTGTTTCATTCTTCTCTCAATTGCATAAAAACTTTTTACGCCCGTCTAGAAAAGCAGAGGAGACACTCAAAGAAGACACTGCTTTAAGCCGGCTAAGCCCTAAAAATTGCGAGTGGCTTTGCCGGCCTACGACTGCCCTTTCAGACCTCCATGCAACGCTGTCCGAGAACATGTCTGTCATGGAAAAATCGCCTCTGTTCAATAGAGAACAATTCGAGAAAGGGCAAAAAGCAATCCAGGCACTCATGGAGCCCATTGCTCCATTCTCAATATTCAACGATTCGCAGCTGACCAGCCAAAATGTAAAGGACTTTTTCCAAGTCCTGTCGACAGATGAAACTGCTGAGACATTCTTCACGCAAGCATTTGCTCTTGGAGGAGCTCTTGGAGACTCTTTCAAAACCTTGAAGAAGAAGACCACCAGGAGCCAGAACGCAGCAAAAAGAGGAAAAAGAAGGCAAAGGAAAA
This sequence comes from Rhopilema esculentum, assembly GCF_057945365.1. Taxonomy (NCBI): domain Eukaryota; kingdom Metazoa; phylum Cnidaria; class Scyphozoa; order Rhizostomeae; family Rhizostomatidae; genus Rhopilema; species Rhopilema esculentum. The sequence goes on from NC_142825.1 coordinate 654,374, forward strand.
GATGCGTGCTGGAGATCAGGAAAAGGGTCATGGTGGAGACCAGCCAAGGGAAAAGAAAAAAAACTAGCTAGACAACATCTCTTTCTTTATATAACATTCTCTGAACACATTCTTTCTGATAAATGGTTAAATTTTTACTCAAAGGGACTTTAGGTACAAGATCAGGGTTATAACTTTCATCAGTGTAATTTCTTACTCTGTCTACGAATGAAGCCCCATACCCTTGTAATCTTCAATAAGTTTCACTGCAGCTGGCATAACTGTCCTAACCAAATGTAGTGATCCAATCGGGTCCTGCCCTTTAGTACAATGTCATCGGCACTTATATTTTTAAAAACTACGTCTACTCTAGAACAAATACTGCTTTTCAAATTCAGCAGTGACTCATTAAATGAAATCCCTGGGGGGAGGGGGCACATCACATCATTTTCAAAACTACTGAAGTGTCCCTTGCAAAGAAACCTGTATTGAGACAACATGATAATTTAACAATGTATTCTGCCTTAATTATTGTGTCTATCTTATATGTCTTCACAGCTGAAAAGTGTGCTTTCCTCTCCACGAATATAGCATTCAAAAGGGCACAAAATTCATTTTGTGCATCATTGGTAAACTTGCAGATAATTTACCCAGTAGGTTATATTCTGGATTTTCAAAACCACTGATGCATAGTAACTCTTCCAATACATTATATCCAACTATAGGTAAATCTAAAGTAGTATGTTCCCTCTGCTTGCTTCACAAAAATGTCCACACCATCAGCTGTATTTCCTCAAGCCTCGGTGTATTTGCTAGTTTCCTTGTAGAGCATCTGGGGGTAGTTGCTTATTCAAATTCCCTTTCAACGCTGTCACATCTGATTTTAAAGACTGGATTTCAGCTAACAATTTCTCTGTTACTAGCAGGTCTTCATCACCCTTCATTTCCTTTTTCTCTTTGATTGTGGTTGTCACTTGCACCTTGCTGACTTTGGGTTTTGCTTTCCAAATCCCAATTTTGCACTTTTTTCGGAGGTTTAAGACTCACATTAGAAAATTTTGCAGTTACGCAGTGGGAAACTGAACCATATTGCAAAGCGCAGAATACGATTCCCTTGCATTGCTTTAATAGAATCGCTGAGAGGAAAACACATTTGATAACAAGAGAAATACATTTGATAATTGCGTCAATCACCTTCTTTCAGGATAAAATCGTTTTAAACCATCCTCCACCTGGCGATCAAGCTCATAAAGAAAAGTTAATCCTTTTGTTCTTGGGGGGATACCATTCCTGTAGTCCTGAAATTAAGCCTAATCAGTGTTTGCAAATTATCTGTAGCGATAAGGGTTCTTCTTATGACGGTGAAGTATCAGGTCTCAGGTCGTTAGTGGAGCAATGGGCTAGGCCAACGGGCCTAGCCCCAAGTAGATAGCACACAAGAGATACTCGTTCTTTGATGTTATGTTTATCGTTAAAAACAGTGAGACTCAATTATTCTAAGTTGGATTACATTATATTAAAACACAAACAAAGGAACACTGTGAAACATCACACAGCACGATGACAGTGACGCACATTTCCCGGAAAGGGAGTTACTAACACAAAGGCGCGACAAACAAACATGTGACATTAACACGCAACATAATCAAAGATCTAGCTGAACATAATAATAGTAATTACTGAAGAATACAAGTCCTGAAACGTTACATATCTACCTTTGCATTACCTGTTTGCTCATTGACTCCTGTCTCCCCCTTCTAACCTAGATAACACCAATTCAAGTTGCTTCTTTTTTTAATTTCCAGTGCCTCGACTCTTGTTCTAATTGTTTTATTTGGGCTCAATAATTTACCAGGCTCAGGTTTTGCTACAACAGCAAATCCCTAATGTTGATGGATTTCGACGAACATTCTGGAACCTTGGAAAAATTTCAATGTTGTGAACTCAGATCTGTTACAAATTCTGCATACTGGCAACAGTCACCGAGTTTTTGTTAGTTCTATTTGGTTGTCTGGAGAGTCAGATTAATTTGTATGACAGTTTATATAACAATGTTATTACAAAAGAGTGACATCACTTCTTGGTAGAAAAGAACACGAGCTTGTTGTTGTACCAATTCAGCAACAAGGACTGTGGTGTTTTTACAGTTGCATTTGCTACATGCCTTGTGCACCATGTAGACCCAATAACTGTTCAGTTTTATGCTCCAAAATTGTGACCACATTTTATATCCTGATTTAAGTCAGGGTTCTAAAATATATTTTTTGTCCTTTAGCAGCTTGCCAAACATTTAGTAATTTGATTTTTTTGGTAATATTGCATAAACTATCTAAAGCAGTTAAACCTCAAAATTCATATTGTAATCAATTGTATTGAAACATAAGCAGAGAAAAATCGCTACACTTAAATTCTTGCCACTTTAACCACTATATGCATGTAGAATAATAAGATAACGAATACTTTTGCTATTCTAAAATGCGATTTGACTTTATGTGTCATGTCCAATTATGCCGTAACTCTTCAACATCATATAGAACTGCTGGTATATAAGTTGTGGAAATAGCCAGGAAATCGCTGGTAAAAGGGTTGCTAACAAATATTTCAATAATTTAATAAAGCTTTTATAGTCCTGTTTGATACCACCCTTCCAAATTTGGTAGCTGTTTTACTGTTAAATAGAGGGAATTGTACAAGATGGGGTAATTTGAAAGAGCTTAAAAAATTCCCAATTATTAAAAAACCAAAGGATTGGTCAGTCTTTATTTGCTTGTATCAAAGATCATTAGAGATTGATTAGCTAATTAAAAATGTTGAACTTTAATTGCAGTTTTTGACTATGCAGTTTATAAGCTATTTAATTTGTAGGATTGTATATTTTTGGCTCAGTGTTCCAATCACTCCTTTAACATGAACTTCAACATGTTTGCAATTCCTTGGGTGGTTTCAACAACTGGGGTGGACCATTGATTATCAATGACATTTTCTGATTCATCCTGCTTAGTTTCTGTGGGCTTATCAATATTTCCGACGGTTTCAGTTGCTGTTGATACCTTGCCTTCTGCCCCCCTAGTTAACTTGCTCAGCTTGATTTTCAAGGCATTCACAGTAACCTTAGAATTTGGAAATAATTCCTGCCAGTGCTCAAGAAAAATGTTCATTAATGCTCGCCCATCACCTTTTTCTTACTTAGCTAAGGCGGATTTCCTAATACTAAGCAGTGTTTCATTCATGTCCATACTCCATGTTATCTTAGCTTTTCCCATTTTTATAAAAGGGTTTTAAAATGGGGTTTAATAAAATCCTGAAAAAAAAGAGATAAATATTACTGATCAACCTTAGTGAAATTAGACAATACAATTCAAATGTCTTATCTTTGTGATTGTTGTGCAAAATAATATATTTTGAACTGAATCTTTGTAACAGCATCAACTCTTCTTTGGTTTGCAGTTATATAAACATAAATCAGATGAAAGTTAATGACAGTAATAGTTGCACATTTGGATGCAGAATGTTTAAAAATGTTAGAAGAGGTAACAATTGGAAACCTCTTATTGGCAAAACAAAAGGAACAAACCTCTACCAACAAAAACGCAGTAACAACAGTATCTATAATGAAAATCAGTTCAGTCTTATGATATGTAAGATATGATATGTAAGATATGATATGTAATGAACACATTAACGGTTTTGGAATAATATATTTTCTCTACATTTGCTAATTCAATGTTATATTTTCACACATAAAACTCAATCATATATTATAGTACTTTATAAATTAGTTTCAGTCATAGATAATAAAATCGTAACCATATGCGGACCATATGTTTAGGGCTAGTTCCCAATATCTTGTGCTAAATGATATAAAAATAATTTCTTGTAGAAACATGCTTATAGTATGGCATTACAATCTAATAAAGTAAGATCAGATCAAGTTGACCTTTAATTCTAGCATATATAGTTCTAATATCATAGTACTATACAAAGCAGTTTCTGTCATAGAATACTACTAAAACAAAGATATCTGGACCATATTTTGAGGGCTAGTTCCCAACTTCAATATCTTGTGCTAAATGGTATATGTATATTTATTTATGTATGAACACGCAGATAAAATGGCAATACAATCGAATAAAGCAAGGTCAGATTAGTGAAAAACAGTCATTCATATATATCATTCATAGTCAAATCAAGCATGTATGAAAAAAGCATTAGAATTTTGGTGTAAAAAGTTTAAAATGATAGACCCTCTCTTTCCATTATATTTTTCATTAACAAAAAGAAGAAGCTTAAAATATTGGGTATTTAAATATTTCAATTTCAATAGGGTTGTAATAAAGAGTTTGTTTGGAAACATATCCATTATTATACTGAAATGTAACAGAAAATGATAGGTTCATGTCGGGAATGATAAAGTTCTCCACGACAATAACTCACAGTTGATAATAATAAAGAATGATGCTTCCGAGTGTTGTATTGCTTTTATTTTCGCATTTACGCTCTTAACTTTCGAGTCTGTGTCCAATCCCCCTAGATTACATTCTACCTGCATTTATACTACTTTTACCAAACATTCTAGACACATACTTCATTATTACGCAGCATTTACCTCACTTACAGTCAGCAATGAGTAATGTTCTAATATAAGAGACTCTATTGTGATCTTAATCTACTACGCGGTTCTAGATTTTACTTTAAGGATCTGTTTAATAAGCATGAGGTAAGCATAACGAATACGAGGCTACGCTGGAACATTCCTGTAAAATGGGCCTAAGTGTCGGCAGAATACATATAAGTTGCTAAACAAGAGGATATTCATGGAAACTATGGGTCTACATTTAAATCAAAACAAAGGTAATAAGAGATCCATTATTGCTTGAGGTATTTACTGTTCTAGAATGTTCATGAAGTATCGGATTTCTCCACATTCATATATAAGAAAAACATTAAAAAATGTTAAATGTAGACTTACCAACAATACAATTTAAAATATCTCAATAAAAGGCAACAGGATCCAATCCAACAATTACCAACTGTTTGAAAGAAAATAAAAAGATATAAGATAAGGCTACATAAATGGAAAATTGGTCTACATGATTAAACATGTTTGAATCATCATGATGTTATCCATAGCCAAATTGAAAAAATTGTATTACAAAAACTGCAGTCATAATATAATTCATGGTACCTTCAATTCTAGCATATATAATTCATAGTATGAAAGTACCATAAGAAGCACTTTTTGTCATAACTAATATAGTCATATAAATATGTGGACCATATTTGAGGGCCATTTTTCAATTTCAATATGTTGTGCCAAGTGGTATAAAGATTATTTTTTATCATGAACATGCTAATATCATGGTACTATAATTGAATAAAGCAAGCTCAGTTATTCAGAAATATTATTTATAGCCTAATTAAGCATGTGTGACAAATAAGTATTAAAAATTGATTGTAAAAAGTTTAAAATGATAGACCCTCTCTTTCCATTATATTTTTCATTAACAAAAAGAAGAAGCTTAAAATATTGGGTATTGAAATGTTTCAATTTTAATGAGGTTGTAAACATATCCATTGGAAACAATACTGAAATGTAACAAAAAATGGTAGGTTTTTTTATAAGAAAAAACATTAAAAATGTTTAAATGGAAACTTACCAACAATGTAATTTGAAATATCTTGATGAATACAACAGGATGCAATCCAATAATTACCAACTGTTTGAAAGAAAACAAAAGGGTATAAGATAAGGCTATACAAATGGAAAATTGGTATACATGAATAATCATGTTTGAATCAGTATGCTTTATTCATTCCAAAATTGAAAAAATTGTATTAGAAAAAGTGCATACATCAATATGCATCAAAGTTTTTATTTCCAAGAATGGAAATCAATACAAAACTACCAGACCATATGTTGAAGGGTTATCTATATATCAAAATGTTTGATTTTTTATATAATTTGAACATCTAACAGGGCATAAGCAAATGTTATTTAATGTTTGAAAAAAATCTTCTGTTTGAAAAACATCATGTTCCATATGCAAAAGACATGGCAACAAAAAGATATATTTCAAAACCCTTCTTTGGAATGGTACAATAATGCTATAGACAATTTTGATATTAAACTATGATTGCATTAAGTAAGTCCATTTGTTGCAATTACCACTATGTTATGTAATTCATATATACTTCTGTATGAAGTGATATTCAATAGACAGGGGAAATCATATCAAAATATTATATTCCATATAATTTGTAAACTCACCAACTGTTTATTGTAAATGAACCAAAGAATAAACTGGAACAAGTTCACATTAGAATTGCAGAAAAAATAATATAAAAATAATTTTGTGAAATGAAATCAACAATCATAGCCCCAATGTTTTATATTTATAAAACCTTTTTAAACTTAAAACAATTTGAAATTCGGGTTTAGCATGTTAAGATCAGCATACGTATTACTGCACTAAGAGTGTTGTATAAAGGAATTAAAAGGTGTTCAGCCTAAAATAAGATCAATGATACTCACCAAATATAAGAAGAATTTAAGCAAAACAAGCAAGGCAACAAATATTAAGCCAAGTGGAAGACATCTGCAAATACAATAAGGAAATACTAGAATGATATAAATAAATTGCCTTAAAATGATAAAACAACAACAATGTATTTTTAGCATAGTTTTATGATTAAAAAAAAAAGTGCACACCATATGTGGAGGGGCAATATGTCCTTATGAGGAAGAGGGTTACATATGGGGGAAGGGGGTTATATATGTCTCAAGTTAAATTGCACATTACATTCAGAACAAGTAATTTCAAATGCAGGGGCAGACACTTGATCAAATATTGGAGGGCAAGCCTATTGTTTTAAAAAGATGACATCACATTTCCCATTGTTTTAGAACAAAAGACCATTGTTCTCTAAAGTATTGGGGGCGGTCGTCCCTCTTGCTTCTGCACCAATGTTTCTGCACTAATTTATCTGCAGAAACGATGTGATACTTCATTGTAATTGATAAATTAAACTTTGATTCAATTGTTGAAACAAATAAACGAAGTCAAAAGTCTCCAATTATAATATTAACATAATTAATGTGCTTAGAATGCTACATGAAATTGTGAGCACAGTGAACACCCAGGGTGCATTCTATGTTGATCCTACGCCGGACACTTTTTTTTGGCACTCATAAATTACGCCAAGTCTTGTGGACTTAAAAAAGGGTGCTTCTAGCAGCACGCCAACAGCCAATGTTTCTGGTCGAATATTTTTGGTGACCCTCTTTTCGAGAATCGTACAATAAAGGTTTGAGAGGAATGACAAGAGAACTACAACAAGATTTTCACTTAAAATTTCATAAATTAACGAAAACGATTTAAAGAATAGTTAGCTATATAAAAAATTAAAAGAACAAAACCTGGATTTCAAACAATTAATTTCAAAGATTTGGCAATACATTCATGCACAAACATATCTCACAGAGAAACAAAACAGTTGAGTTAATGAAATATAAGATATTAGTACGTAGCTTATTCAGACCAGAGTACCTTTCAATTATCAGACAGGAAAGGACAACGGCCTTTATCACTGTCAATACGATCAATTACCTTTGATACAACATAATCCTTATTTCTACTGGAAAAAAAACGTGTTCTGTCGGTGCGGCCGCAATTTATCATCTCCCTGAATGTAAGTTTTAATCCCATCCTTGATAATATTTTTGCAGTTTTGAAGTGACGGCAAGGCCCATTGCAGCTTCGTTCTTCTAGCCAGTGTTTCGTTCGATTGCCCTCCTGACTGTTGTTGCGATCTCATTGAGCTGTAAAAGCTTTCAGCTATTGCTTCAGGCCCTCCCTTAGCCAAAAGAATGTCAATTAGAGCGCAAGATGGCTTACTTGCAATGTGACAGATTTCTTCGTTGTTGTAAAATGATTGGTACATTCGCTGTTCATGTAAGCGCACTTTCATAACTTTTCCATTTGAAAATACCATTTTGAACTGACAATCTAATGTATTGCTTTCTTCTTCTTCAAACTCTTCAAGTGTTGCATTTTGAGTATGTAAATTAACATTATTTTGGCTTATAATAAACCATTCTGGGCACTTGCCATTCCAGATGCCTGCTTTAACAGCGTTTTTTATTCTGGACATGTAAAGATACGCCATTCTTGAATCGAAATTCATCCCTGATTCCTTCACATGTTTTAGCTCGCTAATCGTTGTTAATATGCGCTTACATTCTTCCACTCCATATACTTCATACTCACCTTCATCTACAAAATATTTTATTTCTTTATTAACTCTTTTTCCACAGTGAAGCTTAACAAGATTCGCCGCATCAAATACTTCAAATGTTGATGGTGATTTTTCAGCAAGCGATTCAATTCTAATATTCAAAGCTTCACATAGCTCTTTGGCCAAATTCTTGCGATCTTCTTCGATATCTTTACTGTCACGCAAATGCCACGTAAAGCGAGAATTTCCATCTGCATTTTTTCCATTATCTTTCGTTATGAGCCAACCTTGAAGTAATTCAACTCCTTTGAATTTTAAGCCAGGTATCAAAGAGTGTTCGACTTTTGACAGTCTAGGAAAGACCAGGGGGTTCCCTTTTACAGCTTTTAGCAGAATTTCTCTGACTTTAGGCCACCACATTTGTAGCTTCCAGATTGGAGTGTCAAGTGATTGGGCTCTCAGCATCAGATCAATAATAGGATCCATGATATCCAAAAAGGATAAAAGATCTGCCACAAAATCACTTCCAGCAATCATGTATTGCCACTCTTCGTCTTCATCCCTCCGTGGATGTAACAATTCAAATGCCTGCCAGTACGATTGGTAGCTCTGTTCAATTGTGAGCCACTGCTCATACGATGAACTCATGAAACGCTGAGTAGCATATGACACAGGTCGTCTCGCAGTACTGTCCACCATCTGCAAAAAGGCAAACCCCTTTCCATTTGCCAAAACATGATTGAACACATTACATCTCTTGATAAATCTACGGAAATGTTCTCCACCAGGTGAGTTAGCATCTCTTACTTCGGTAACAGCAAGGTTTAAAACATGGGCTGTATCCCACGTTATGGGGAGAGCGATCACTTTGTCTACATGCTCTGGGATCTCCAGTTGCCGAAAAAGTGAACTTCTGAATCCAGAAGCCTGATAAGGGCCATCAGCTGCCACACCACAAAGCCTTTCCAGAATTTGGGGGGAGAAATTATCAGAAATTGCTTCAAGAAGTTTTAATGCCAATATATCATATGAGGCTTCGGTAAATTCTGTATAAATGGCAGGAGCTGCAACAGGTATTGGGGAGGGTATCCCATTCTTATCTCTGGCGACAACCAATACTGCTTGGTTTGTTGTTCTGGCTGGTGTAGCTTTATCAATGGTAACCCAAAAGTGTGGAGGAAGGAATGTTGATGGAAGTGGCTGATTAAGGAATTCTGCCGTCTTCTTGTTCATCGACTTTTCCAGGCAGTACAGTATGTCATTAAACAGTTTCCTGCCATGCCCAATGTTTCCAACATTTACAGAGCAATTTGCGAGTAAAGACACTAACACTTCAAAGTTTCTTGCTGCTGCACCAAGTTTCAAATCCACTATAGCCGCTTTAAATAAATGTGTTGCAGTTGTTGCATTTTCATTATTGGATTTCAAAGCCTGCTTGTATGCTTCCATGGCAATTTTATGTGTCTCTGAGCCGTTTCCTATGATACACATGTGGTCAATTAGCATATTTTTTTCCCGGTACCAAGTCCTATTATGACCTTTGATTAACAGACTCGCGATTTCCTTTTTCAAGAAAATTCCAGTTGCAAATGTTCCACTGCTTCTTGAATTAAGGATTCGCTGTGCTTGTAATGGAGTTAAATCGGCTAATGTTGGCTTAGCTTTCAGATGAAGCTCATAACATGGCAAACATCTCAGAACTGCACAACCACTTTTCTCATCATAGAACCACTGAATTGGCTTTGATGCCTCAACTAATTCATTGATATTGTTGGCTTTCTTCATTGCAGCAACTTGCCTTCCAGTCTCTGGGTCTTCAAAAACAAGCTGCTGTAAGCTTCTGTGCTTTGCTCCAATATCATCCACCTTTAAACTTAATTTATTTATCTCAGTCATAATGGCATCCATGTCTACGGTGCTGTTCTTCTTTGTTGCATCTAATTTTTCAGTTCTAAAAGATAAAAGTGTACTTTGAGTGTCCATTCCAGATATTTCTATCCCATCCAATGTTTCTTTGTCACTTGATTCTGTCATCAACTGAGGCTCGTTGCTGCATGCTTCCAGGGGTTCCAGGGGCTCTATGGGTGATAGGGCCTCCATGAATTTATTTTCCTCACTTTCAGTATTTGATTCAAGTTCATCAAGGTATTCTTCGTAGCTTGGCGTAGCTAATTCTAGATTGTTTTTGCCTTGAGCTGCTGCAGTGCTATGTACCGGGTCTATTGAAATAATCTGTGATGAAGTTGTACTGGTGTTTCTTTCTTCAGGTGTAGTGACTTCTGATACGTTCTGTTTTGCATATTTTAACTTCAATGAACTCACTTCTTTTGCAGCTGTTGGAACAATTGTGCATAACTTCGATCCAGGAATGCTGTGCCATCTATTTTTATGACGTTGAACAGTTGAATGATCTGTTCTGCATACAGATGTATATCTTTCATCCCTTTTTCCTTTCAAGTGTAATTCAAAGCATTGCAAGCAAGTAAAGCTGCCCTTTTCTGACGAGATTTTTTGTCTCTTTTCAGGGATAACTTCTTTGCTACTACTTGCACATCCTTTCGCCCAGGACAAAATCACTTGTTTCTTTCCTATACTTTGCTGTCGACTTTGTTTCTGTTGATTATCTGAAAAACGTTAATTGTTATATTTTATTCATTTTATTCCCGCTATTCATTAAAAGCGATCCCTCTTTTTCTTGGGCAATAGAGTTCTAAAGTGTGACGTCATCAAAAACCTATTTTTAGAATTTTTTAATTTTAACCACATAGGGTAAAAGATCACCATGAAATACTTCCAAATATGCAAAATTGGCCAGATATGTCTAAAATCGGTTGAGATATGGCTAATGAAAGATTTGAGGTTTGCTAACGAATCACTGTTATTTTGGCTCTGTTCATAAAGTTATGAACAGAGACCAAAATACAGAGGTTTGATGAGGAGAGAACCAGTAAACATGTGGCCATATCTCTGCCATTTCGTAATACACTTGCCTGATTTTGCACATTTAGAGGTATTTCATGATGATCTTTCAAGTTATTGAGTCAAAATTCAAAAATTCTAAAAATAGATTTTGGTGACGTCATCACTTTAGAACTCTATTCAAAAATAATATGAGCTAATTAGATTAAACCAAAATTAGTCTTTGCTTAGCCAGCATTTCATTCCTTACAAAAATGTGCATGATTAAGAAGCCATAGAAGCATAGAAGTGAAGGTGTAAGAAACCAAATTAACCGAAACGTTTATTATGATTGCAAAATAGAGAAAAATCTAAAGCCCCCCTCCACATTAATTGGCCTTAGGGGCCATTCAAACAGTACTTGTGCTCAATATCCATCGATTTTGGATCTCCCTCCCTACTGTTTGCTTTTGTACGGTTTGGAGGTTGCCCCTCCCTCGAGCGTAAGTACGTACTTTTAAGTCATCAACTTCTCCCCTCTTGATTGTTTGAATCTATCACTTATTGCACTTGTTTAAAGTTTGCAAAATCAAGTACATACACAGGAAAATCAAAAACCTACCGTTTTCATCAATATCCATTTCAATCCATGTAATATTCTAACGGAACGCAAGTTCTTGGCTTTGCCTCTTCATTTAATATTGAGACCACATGACAAACGTTCGAAAATGTGACAGTACTTCCTTTTTGTGACAGTACTTCCGTATGAAAGTGTCATCCCAACTTCTGTCGGGAAACGCCTTATCTATATGGACTCACCAGGGTGCATATAATACTCAGCATGCTCCTTGACATGATTTTTCCTTCTTTGTGTCGAAATACGGACCACAGAACCATGGACCACGGAATAACGAAACTAATATAGAAATCAAAGAAAACACCTCACAGAGGAGATTAGTTAAGCATATCAAATCATATCTCGGCGATGCGCCACGCCGTCACGCCGTTTTCTGTCAACGATACGCCAATAATTCTAAACAAGTCATTGATATTCGGGGTTTTCTGTCGCTGACACGCTAAAAAACAGAATTTTTTTTTTCTACGCCAAGGCATTTTTCTTAGCCCACGCCGGACATATTCGGGCCTACCTACATGAAATGCACCCTGGGTGAACACAGACAAATAAGTGTTGTTTAGAAACTCATTCAATAAATGTTTCTGACTTGAAAGAATAATTTACAGCTATAGTTTTAGGCAGAAAAATAACAAATGTTATGATTTCAGAATAGATAAATTTCTATTATTAAGAATTCCTCCCGATAATGCGAATATGGTTTAGGGACATTAGCGATAGAATAAAATCCATGCAAATTATTTTCTGAGTTAGAAAAATCATGAGTAAAGCAGAAATGAAAAATTTCTGGCCGTAAACCATATTTAAGCAAAAACATTGATGCTCTATTATAGTAAGAACAATAAAAATTATAAGAAATACAAACATACCTTCCCGCTCAGTCTTTCTCTTCACTCCTCAAAACAATTTCAAGGCGAAACCAGAATGGGAAAAATACAAACCATTTCGAACGAGATGAATCTCAATGGAAATAAATGATATACAATCCAATTAGCAGTGATACTATTTAACAGCAATATATTAATCAATCCATAAATGTCCAGTCCAATAGATGTCCTCAATAAAGTACAAGTATACAGAATATCCATTTTGACAATAAATCCCACTTTGACAGAGTCCAAGTTGCAATAAAAAATTGTTCCATTCCATTCCAAGGAATTTTCTTGGTAAATAATACTCTCCTTGTAAGCAACGGAAAATCCCTTGGTCCACAGTTTTCACGATGAAGAAAATCCATCCATGAGGATAATCGATCGAACCAAATCAGTAAATTAAAGCGGTTGGAACACGTGGGGTCAGCCACATTATAGTTGTACGCAACACGAAGCTCCGATTGATCCTGTAAAAAACCATATTTTTTTTATCAAAGAAACATCAAAAAGGGGTTTTTAAGTACATCGCGAAAGGGATGACTATCTCAATATAGATTAAAATAAAATCAAAATAAGTAAGCAACTTACCACTATTTCTTCCACTAAGCGAAAAACGATGAACTCACTGCCTGAATAATCCAACCATGCGGTCTTCAACAACACAAAATAAATGTCGAACGATCCATGTCTGATAATGAGATGAAATCCTATCAAACTCGGATCATATTCAATTGATTAGCAAAGTAATGAAGTAATTCGAAGTGTGAAAGCCAATGCAATTAGATTAAGAATGATCGCCTAGGCAATCAGATGATGACTCGATCACGGCATGTCCACTACGAATTCGAACTGTACCTGCTGTCGCTGTCTGGATGGGATATTTGATCCTTATGTAAACAATCAGCCAGAACAAAAGAGACTATCTGGCTTTGTTTGACAATTAAGAAGATAACAGATGAACAAATTCCCTCAATCGTTTAAAATGTAGCTAAAAATGTAGCTGCCAAACGATCATGGCTCGCATTAGGGTTGACAACAACCTAATGATGAAGGTTTGAATTTGAATTCATCATAAAAAATAATCTCTTCACGCTACGGAAAAACTAATACCACCATTGGAATCGCTTCGATGAGATATTTCTTTTGATGCAATCATTTCTGATTTATAACATCTATTTAATTAATTGTTTTTCAAAAATCACTGCAATTCAGTACTATGACGTCACCATGAAATTTCAGCCACGCCCAAAAATGACAAAAAACAACCCTAATCTCCATACAAAAACCTTCAAAATGAGCCTTTTGCCCCTAACATACTCCATACTGTTTGAGAGTTATGACAATAAAGTTTGGAAAGTCAAACAGAAAATGAGGGGTCGAGCCTCTTAAGGCCAGTTTCCACTTAAACAAAAGCGGTCGAATCGACCGCCCTCGATCGACATCGGTCGAAAGAAAATTCACGATAAAAGGTCAATAACATTAGGCCAATATATATTTTTCAGAATGGGTTTGACAAGAAGGCAAATTATAGTTCTGCTATTGTTAAGAAGACGGCAAAGACGACGAAGTAAAGAGAAGGAAAATAAAAGGATTTGGGTTAGGAAGTTATACGCAGAGCGAAAAGAGAAGGGTGAATATCATTTGTTGATCAGAGAAATGAAATTGTATGATCATATGCTTTTTTACCAGCAATTTAGAATGACACCGGAAAAATACGAACATTTGTTGCAATTGGTAGCTCCAAATATTTTAAAGAGTTGTGTAAAAAGGGAAGCATTTCAGCCAGGGGAGCGCGTATCAGTCACTCTCAGGTATCTTGCAACTGGAGATGCACAAACTACTATTGCAGCAAGCTACAGAATGAGTAAAACTTCTGTTAGTAGGATCGTTAAAGAGACTACAGAAGTAATTTGGACTGAGCTGTTTAAAGCAGGATATCTTAAGGTCCCAAGTAGCGAAGACGAATGGAGAAAAATAGCAGAAGAATTTGAGGAGAAATGGAACTTTCCAAACTGTGTTGGTGCAATAGATGGAAAGCACGTTGTTATGCAAGCCCCTGCCCGCAGTGGGTCATTCTTTTTTAACTATAAGAAGACCCACAGTAGAGTATTGATGGCTGTTGTGAATGCCAACTACGAATTTACAATGATCGACATCGGAGATTCAGGAAGACAAAGTGATGGAGGGGTTTTTGCAGCAATCAAGCTTGGTTTTGCTATGGATAATGGTTTGTTGAAACTCCCTAAAGCTAGAATGTTGCCAGGGACTAATGATTTTTTCCGTATGTTTTCGTTGGAGATGAGGCATTTCCTTTAAAGCCTTACCTAATGAAACCATATGCAAGAAATGCGATGGGTACAGAGGAGCAAATCACTAACTACCGTATTTCCAGAGCTAGGCGTCAAGTGGAAAATGTTTTTGGTATCTGTGCCTCGAGATTTAGAATTTTTAGAAGGCCAATAATTGCAGAGGTTGAGACAGTTGTTTCGATTACCAAAGCCGTGGTTGCCCTTCATAATTACCTTATGTTTGGGAGAAAATTTGGAGAAGTAAGCAACTATTGCCCACAAGGCTATGCTGAAGGAGACTGGAAAAATCTGGACTGTATCTGCGATGGGTCATTACCAATCAGAAATGCTGCCTCGCATAGTTATTCAAGAGATGATCGTCAGGTTCGGGAAAACTATTAAAACTATTTCAATTCAGAAGCAGGCTCAGTTGATTGGCAGAAAGACAGAATAACTAGAACAACAGATCCATTTGACATTTGAGTAAAGCTATTTCTTTTAATACAACGATTGTAAAATATATTTTGAAATAAAATTCATATCGTGTTTCTAAAATAAATTACTGTAAAATTGCGGATTAGATCTCATCATCGTCAAATTCATATCTAAGCAACAATTGCTGAATTTCTATTTTGACTTGTCTGTTCTTTCTTGGAGGGAGGTTCCTCAAAATTGGAACAATACTGTTTGCGAAACTCTGGTCAGCATCAACTTCCACTCTATTATCTCCTTTTAATACTTCGTTTAGAAGTTTATCGGGATGCCCATCATCTGAAATTAATGGTTTTCTTTGAAGTAGTGTTGTGGCTTTTCTTTTTCGTTTCCCTGGTGCTCATCGATTCCAGGCTTGATGCAGGACTTGGGGCAAAAGGGACAGGACTGTGAGCGAACCATGAAAACGAGGCTACGATATTGATAGGTGTGGCAAATTGGAACTTATTATTATTATCTAAACGCTAGCGCACAGACGTATCTACACACTATTGAAAGCATTCATTCGAAAAAACTCTTGCGAAACGTCGTTGTATTGACATTCTCACGAAGATTAAATCTTATTCGAATCATTCTTGCTGTACTGTTTTTCTGATGATTTTTCAAATTTGATGGTATTTCTAAAGACAATCAGGTGATTTCTTTCCATATTTCTCTCGTTCGTCAAACTATCAAACTATTTATCTTACATTTATTCTGAATATATACAGTCCTCTAGAACTTAACTCTTTTGAACCACTCTGTGGTACTTTTTACCCTACAGTGTTTACGCTCTTTATGTTTACGCTTGAATCTGATTCTAAGTGGGGTTTCTTAAATGGTCCACCGAGCCGGATTTCGCTGTTTACTTAGTTTGACGTTCTTTTCTTAGTTACAAATTGTTGTCTTTATCTTTTGGATTTTTATTACTTGTTGCATAAATCTGATGTCATGCCATGAACTATGAACTATGTCGCAAGAGGGTGAAGCAACAAACACTTCCGTACCTGAATTAATTCAACGCCCTAAACGAAGTAGAATTGGAGCTGGTTACCGTGCGCACACTAGTAAACTCTTAAACGATGCCAGGGACGAAATATATAGCGAAAGTCCTTCAATTTTGGTTCTTCAAAAACTATCAGTTTTCTTAAAGGAAAAATCGAACATTCTTAGGAAAATTGACGAAGAGGTGTTTCTTGAAATGAAGGACGATGATATCGAAAACGAAGTGATTCAATGCGAAGAAATTCAATCTGATATCTCCGGTTTATTAGTAGAAATTGAAGATAAACTGTCAGGTCTGAAACTTGAAAATGGAAGCCAATCAAATTCGGAAATATCTCGGCCAAACATATCTACTTCTACCAACTCTTCGTATGTTGATTCTGCAGCGAAATTACCAAAACTAGAGCTTCCTAAATTTTATGGAGATCCGAAGAAATGGATTGAATGGTGGGACTCTTTCGAAATTGTCCATAAAAGTGATGCTCTCTCACCGGCTAACAAATTCAGACATTTGAAGTCGTTGTTAGATGGTCCCGCTGCAAAATCTATATCAGGCATTCAAGTTACTGGCTCAAATTATGGTGAAGCTATTGAAATTCTGCAAAATCGTTTTGCGAACCGACAAATTATTATAAATGCTTACATGGAAAGTTTAATAAATCTGCCCCAAGTTTCATCGGAACGGGATCTCAAAAACTTGCGAAAACTGTATGATGAATTAGAAGTAAACATTCGAAGTTTGAAGTCATTAAAAGTAAATCTTAACGAATATGGAGCTCTTCTTATGCCCATGCTCATGAGTAGAATTCCTGAAAGTATAACTCTATTAGTTACAAAAGCTACCTAAAAAGACGATTGGAAAGTAGAAACAGTCTTAGAAATTTTGAAGTCTGAGCTTGAGGCAAGAGAACAATGTGATCAATTAACCTCGCAGAAATCCAATGTTGCACAAAAAGAGGGCAGTTCAAGAAGTCGAAATTCTCATTTCTATGGAAATACTCATACAACCTCGGCACTTTTGAATAATGGTGCACAAATTACTTGCTCATTTTGCAAAAGTTCGCATTCTTCTGCTAAATGTAACGTAATTACGGATACCCGAGCGCGAAAGGAAATTCTGAAAAAGCAAGGTCGTTGCTTTGTTTGTCTAAAGAAAGGACATTTGTCCAGATATTGCCCCAGTAACATTCGCTGTTTTAATTGCCAGCAGAGACACCATCTTAGTGTTTGCGAAAACAAAGCACTTTTTCCGCCGCGCGCTAATGAAAGCCAAGGTGCAATATCGGCTAATCCGATAATTCCAACACAATCTAGCGCAGCACATCAGCAAAGAAGAACAGGAGATGTTGGCCAGGCAACAACTACAATGTTTGTTGACTGCAAAAATGCGGTTCTTTTACAGACAGCCAAGGCCTATATTTCAAGGGCCGAAAACCCCGGGCAAAGGACCATCACACGTTTGATTTTTGACTCTGGAAGTCAACGGTCATACATATCGAAGAGGCTGAAGGACTTTCTAGCCCTTCCCAGTATTTCTCAAGAAACTCTCACGATAAATGGGTTTGGGTCCGACAGAGGAAATCTACAAACTTGCGATATTATGCAATTCTGTGTAACAAGTCCTTATAACGACCTTGATATGTATGTCAATGCTTATGTTGTACCCATTGTTTGTTCTCCATTGAAAAGCCAACCAATAAATTTTGCTGCCAGCAATTATCGACATCTTGAGGGGCTACCTCTAGCAGATTTTCCCGCCGAAAGCAACGAGCAACTGGAGGTTGACGTGCTTATAGGCTCTGATTTTTATTGGCATTTTATGCAAGGTGGTTCGATACGGGGGGAGCCAGGATCTCCAATAGCACTAGAATCTACCCTGGGATGGATTTTGTCAGGACCTGTAGCTCAATGCCCAGACATTTCGGCAACACACGCCAATTTCGTCCAATCAACTCATGTTCTGAATGTTATGCAAGATCAAACTTCCATTGAGGAGCAAGTTTCCAAATTTTGGACCTTGGAAAGTTTCGGAATATTAAAAAACGAATTGTCTGTTTACGAAGATTTCGAAGACGAAATTGAATTTTCAGAAGGCCGATATCAGGTTAAACTTCCTTGGAAAAAAGACCACCCAACTCTTCCCGACAATTTCGAGCTTTGCCAAAAACGTCTCATTGGGCTTTATTCTAAACTGAAAAAGAATAGAAAACTCTTGAACGTATATGATTCCATTATAAATGATCAAGAAAAGAGGGGTATTATTGAAAGAGTTGATTCTCATTTTGTTGGTGGAGTTGGAAAAACGCACTATATCCCTCATCACCCAGTTATTAGGGAGGATAAAGAAACCACCAAAGTGCGTTTGGTTTATGATGCCTCTGCGAAGGATAAAACTGGTGTTTCGTTAAATCAATGTCTTTACCCTGGGCCGTGTTTGCTTAAAACTGTCGCTGAAATTATTGCAAGGTTTCGTCTAAACCCAATCGCTTTAACGTCAGATATTGAAAAAGCGTTCCATATGGTGTCAGTTCACCCATCTGATAGGGACGTTCTTCGTTTTCTCTGGGTAGACAGTTTAGATGACGAGCAGCCAAAAATTATTACTTACAGATTTTCTCGTGTTGTTTTTGGGATTACATGCTCACCGTTTCTGCTAAATGCAACCTTGAAAAAGCACATTGAAAGCTATTCTACAGATTACCCTGAGGTGTGTAATAAACTTCTTAATTCGCTTTATGCTGATGACGTAAACTCCGGAGGACATTCTATCGAAGAAGTTTTAAATCTTTATGAAATATGTAAAAACCTCATGCTTGAAGGAGGTTTTCGACTCCGAAAATGGCAGTCAAACTCTAAAGAAGTTAGGGACAAAATCGAAGATTTTGAATCCAATTCTAGTGAATGTATAGAAAACATTTTACCTACAACAGAAGAAAATCTTTTGCGAAGTCAAGTTTATCTATGGAAGAAATTGATAACAAATCAAAATGTGTAAAGGTCTTAGGGCTAAACTGGGATCTCGAAGAGGATGTCTTTGAGTTCAAGCTGTCAGAACTTGCAAAGTTCGCTGCCGAATTGATTCCTACCAAGCGCAATGTATTGAGGCTAGTTGCAAAGGTATTCGATCCTCAAGGTTTCATTTCACCTGTGACTAATCCTCTGAAGGTGTTTTTACAGAAACTCTTTAAGGCAAAATTGTCTTGGGATGAAACATTACCTGAAGCACTTGACAAAGAATGGAAATTTCTCATCTCCAAATTAGATAAAGTAGAAACTATTTTTGTACCAAGGTACTATTTTGGTTCCATCGATGGGAAACCTGACCTCGTCGAACTTTTCGGCTTTTGCGATAGTTCTGAAAGTGCTTATGTAGTGTCGGTATATGCTAAGATAACTGTCAACGGAAAAAGTCATGTGAGCTTGGTTATGTCTAAATCAAGGGTAGCACCTTTATCTAAAACAACCATTCCAAGACTAGAGCTGCTAGCTTGTCTAACTCTTGTACGATTAATCGATTCTGTGGAAAATTCACCAAGTCCTGTTGTTAAAACTAAAGTGGTCAAATGTTGGACAGATTCGATTTCAGCACTCTATTGGATATTGGGAGAAGGAAAGGAATGGAAGATATTTGTTGAAAACCGTGTCCAAGAAATCAGAAAATTGGTCAATCCCAACCTCTGGTCACACTGCCCAGAAAAGGAAAATCCTGCAGATGTTCCTACTCGCAATTATGACGTCACAAAACTGCAAATGAATGATCTTTGGTGGTCAGGTCCAGAATGGTTAAAAGAAGATCCTGGAAATTGGCCTAACGTTGATCGTCAAGATGAAATGCCGCAGGAATGTCAAGAGGAAATCCGTAAAAATAATGTCTCACAGGAGAAGTCCAGCACGGTTTTGCTAGCTGATGCTGTGCAGAAAAATTCTTTGAGAAATGTAATCAAGTTAGAGAATTTCAGCAGCATTTCACGCCTCTATCGCGTTACTTCATACGTACTGCGTTTCCTTCATAACTGCAGAAAGAAAAGTCAAAAATTCGATGGAGAGCTTTCAGCTGAAGAGATGGCGAAGGCAGAATTGTTTTGGATCAAAGAAGTTCAAAATGATATTTCTAAACACGAGAACAAGCAGTTTGAACGGCAACTAGGTATTTTCAAGGACGAAGTCGGAATCATTCGTTGCGGAGGTCGTCTTAGTAATGCAGACATATCTTTTGAAAGCAAATTCCCAGCACTACTTCCCAGAGAAAATCATCTTACAAAGTTAGTGATACAGGATTCTCACAAGCATGTCTTTCACGGTGGCGTGAAGGAAACTCTTTTAGAATTACGTAGTCACTTCTGGATAGTAAAGGGACGTCAAGTTGCCAAGAGAGTTATCAGCAAGTGTACTCTCTGTAAAAGGTCACAAGGAATGTCCTATGGAAATCCTAAAACCGCGAACTTACCGAGCTTCAGAGTGGAAGATTCTTTCCCATTTACTTCAGTCGGAGTTGATTTTGCCGGCCCGTTGTATGTCAAGAGTGATCAGAAGCAGATAAAGAAGGTATACATCACGCTCTTCACATGTGCTACTTCTCGCGCTGTACACCTTGAACTAGTCGACGAATTATCAGCTGATGCGTTTCTAATGTGTTTTCGTCGATTTGCTGCACGTAGAGGCATACTGTCTCTAGTCGTATCAGACAACGCTATGACATTTAAATCTGCATCAAAGAGGCTCGTGAAACTATTTCAACTACCAGAATTAAGGAAATTTTTCGCAGAACGAAGAATCAGTTGGATGTATAATCTACCCAAGGCCCCTTGGTGGGGTGGGTTTTTTGAGAGATTGGTCAAAAGTACAAAATCGTGTCTGAAGAAGGTTGTAGGATCTGCAAAGTTAAATCGTAATGACTTGAACACTGTTCTTGTCGAGATAGAAGCTGTCCTAAATTCGCGTCCTTTGACTCATTTGTATCCTGAAGATATCTCTGAGCCTTTAACACCATCACATCTACTTATGGGTAGACGTCTCATTTCCTTGCCTTTTTCGGTAGCGAGAGATTCTGAAGATCAACAAGAATGGGGAACGAAAGAGAACCTAACTAAAAGAATAAAATATCTCTTGTTAACTCTCGAGCACTTTAAAGTATGTTGGAAGAAAGAATATTTATCAGAACTTCGCGAGCATCATCGCAATCTCAAACGCGATGAACATCGATCTTCCATACATGAAGGTGATATAGTCACCGTGCACAACGAAAATAAGTCTAATCCCCTATTCTGGAATCTCGGAAGAATCAAATCGTTGATTTTTGGAAGAGACAATGAAATTCGTGGTGCAAATGTACAACTGTCAAACGGAAACGTTATAGCTCGACCGTAACAGAAATTATTTCCACTCGAAGTGACATGCTCTGAACCTTTAGTTCTGTTACAAAGTCACGACATGAACAATTCTCTAAGGACACGACCCCTTCGAACAGCAGCAGTTGTTGGTGCGGAGAAGAGACGTTTAATTGACCAGTATTTAACTGGCCAAGGGGGGAGTGTGAGCGAACCATGAAAACGAGGCTACGATATTGATAGGTGTGGCAAATTGGAACTTATTATTATTACTAAACGCTAGCGCACAGACGTATCTACACACTATTGAAAACATTCATTCAAAAAAAACTCTTGCGAAACGTTGTTGTATTGACAGTCTCACGAAGATTAAATCTTATTCGAATCATTCTTGCTGTACTGTTTTTCTGATGATTTTATGGTATTTCTAAAGACAATCAGGTGATTTCTTTCCATATTTCTCTTGTTCGTCAAACTATCAAACTATTTATCTTACATTTATTCTGAATATATACAGTCCTCTAGAACTTAACTCTTGCGAACCACTCTGTGGTACTTTTTACCCTACAGCGTTTACGCTCTTTATGTTTATGTTTACGCTTGAATCTGATTCTAAGTGGGGTTTCTTAGACTAACAGGCGATGCCAAGCTTTTTCCCAGAATTTCTTGCGTAGGGGCACTTTCCTGTGGCAAGTTGCTGACTGTAGGCCGATTTGTTACTTTATCCCTAAGAAATTGTAGCTGGTGAAAAAGCTTACATTCAGGCAGTGAGCTTGCAGCAGCACCAGATCGTGTCATCAAGTCTCTCTTTTTTAGGCATTTGGAAAGGTTTTCTTTGAAGTTTTTCCAAATCTTCTTTAAATCATCAACTACAACGAAAAAACGGTGTGAGATGAAAAGTATATGCACTTTTATTTTTAGACCATACATGTCAACTAAGAAAGATTTTCAAAACCTATGAGACCCTGGAGTCTCGTAATAACTTATTTGTCTAAAGATCGTTTGTAATTTCCTTGTAAGTTTTTTCCAATTAGGCAAAAAACAAAATGTAAATGAAAAATGAATCCAGAATAAATCTATTTTGTGTGCTCTTATGGCTTCAAAACGATTCAAGGGCGAGGAGGGCTTAAACTGAAAGTTAACACTCACCATTCCTCCCATACTTTTCCACAATTTCCTCCCAAGCTTTTTGTTTCATCCGGGTATCTTTGAAACCCCTGCAGCTAGTGTCACATATGCATTTGTACGACCGTACATCTTCAACAAACATTTCATCAATACTTCTGTCAGCATCTTCACTGCCCTCAGTAACATTAGCTAAGTAAACAGCTGAATTTTCATCATCGACCACTGCTGAGGCCTCTGTTTCGGCAGAAGCTGCCCTGTTCGCCAGTTAACTTGTGCCCTGCTTTGATTTTGCACGTTGGTAAAGAATGCCATTAGCTCTTCGTTAGAATAAGGAACGTTGGAAGCCATACTAGAAAATTCTGTTATTTACAAATAAGATCATACGGCCGTAGCACCATAAAGTTGGCCTGCCTATTCATAGTTTTTTGTTTTTTCCGCCTATTTTTCCACTTCCTGATTTCCTAGTAACTTGATCACATGCTAAAATATACTTAATCTCATTGGTTCAAATACCTTTCGACCGCTATCGATCGCATTCGATCTACAGAAAAGTTCAACTGGTTTGAACTTGTCAATCGATCGAATTCGATCGACAGCGGTCGATAGCGGTCGAGGGGGAGTCTGCGGCATGCTATCTGCGCATGTGTGAAATCGATCGATATCGATTTCGACCGCTTTCGTTTAAGTGGAAACTGGCCTTTAGACACTGATTTACAAAAAGAGTGAAAACATCATTAAAACATCAATTCTTAAAATAAAACAAAAACCAATACCACCATTCGAATCGCTTTGATGAGATCTTTCATTTGGTGTTATTCATTTTGATGTTCAACATGTATTCAATTAGTTAATTTTCAAAAATTCAGTGAAATTGAAGACTATGACGTCATTATGACATCACAGCCACGCCCAATATGAAGATTAACCACCCCAAAAGATGCCCCTTGCAAAAAGCTTCAAAATGAACCTTTAGCCCCTAACATACTCTATATCGTCTGATGCCTAGTGCCTAGAAATTGCAACACAAAATGGAGGGTCGGACTGGGCTACATAGACATTGCAGTACCAGAAATTGAAAACGCCGAAGAACAATCAATTGCTTCTTGTAGATGCCCCTTGTAAAACCCTTGAAAATGAGCCTTGCTAAACCCTAGAAGAAACCAAAGCTATTCTATAGTATTTGTCAGTTATGGCAATAAAGCTTGGAAACTAAATCACAAGATGGACGGCAATGCCTTTTTAGACAGCTAACTCTGTATTGGGAACCTTGACCAATCTTCTATTTCATTATATGCGTAACTTAAAATTGAAAATTTTTGCAAATTTATTGACTTTATAAATAGCTGCAAATTCTAATCAGGACCCAAACTTGTCTAGTTAATTCAGTTAGAGAATTATATTGTGTGTAAGAAGTTAGTTACAGAAAGAGCAAAAAAGGATTGTTTTAAAATTCTCTATAATTATTTACACACAATAATTCAAAATTTCAACGTACAAAGTCTAAACAGAAATATAACATCTAAATAGAAACATTAAATTCGAACTGATACAGACATTTATGAAGAGTAAATGAAATTAATATTCAACTAATCAAGAACTTTTTGTCAGACAAGTTATATTTTGAGCATAAACAGGCAGGTAATGTTTTTGTTTTTTTCATTCTATCAACATCTCAAACAGCCAAAAATAAACCCTAAATTTATACTGATATGCAACTATGAAGATTGAATAAAACTAACATGCAGAATATGAAGGAATGTTGGTCATATAATTTGAAAGAAAACAACAATTTAAAGTTTTTTCCATTCTTTCAATATAAATGTCTAAATAGAAAATTTGTGTTTTTCTTTCATTTTGAAATTTCATAATTTAAAATATGAAAAGAAACAAACAAACAGCGGGATATATTTAAAAACGACAAAACTACTACAAACAACAGAACATATTTGAAAACAACAAAACTACTTAGTATTATTGACTGTCATATTCGGGAAAGTTCCCGAGTAGAAATTATTACAAAAGGAGGGAAATTCCTTTCTATAAAAAAGAAATTCCCTCCTCTGCTTCTTGTTGGGACTTCTTTATTTTATTATCTTCACCTTTATTGTCATCCCTGGTCTGAAAGAGAATTAGAGAAATAAAAACCTTTTTTTAGAATTTCGATGAAAATGCAAGCATATATTGGCCTGTACATTATATTAAAATATGTATATGTAACATAATTTAAACACTGATAAAGATTTCATAACAATCTGAAATGAAATATACCGTCTTCAAATAATTTCAATAATTTAAAGAATGATATATTCGCAGCGTATAAATTGAAAAATGAACAAATTTTTACTGTACAACAGTAGGATTTACAATTGTGATAAGATAAATACCTAAGCTCCTTGAGCTTCTTTTTCTCTTTATTTAAGAACAGAATTGCCTTAATTTCTTTTATATTGAACTCTTTTGCCACAGTCTTCCTCATTTTTAAAAATTTTTTTTTCGAATGGTATTTCCTAAAAGAATAAGAATGTGACTATTAAGTTTTACAATACAACAGTATAAATTCTCTTATCTAATAAATACTGTAAAAATTGACACGAAATTCCCAATGCAAAGATTGACCATAAACTATATGAAATTTATTGTTAACGAAATTTGTATATAAGTCATCAATTTTTAATGAAAGTTACAAACATTTGCAAGGAAAATACTTGTATGTATTGAGTTTTATGAAGTAAGCAAATAATAACCTTTTTTCATTTTTAAACCAAACCGTAACGGCCTTTGGCTGCGGTCACACTATACTTGTAAAAGCATCCTTTTTGCTAATCCTTATTTGCTCTTTAAATCATGCCAACCGGTCACATATGAGTTTTTATAAGGATGCTTGATCAAATGCAAATTGATAACACATGTTGTGAAGTAGGGTTGAGCATGCCGAGAAATAAAGCATAGAGTAGTTGTAGTTTCACTTTTTACGATATATTCAGCAACAAACAAGCCAACTGATTATAAATTTAAAAGATTACATGTTGACAGCGCCACTGTCTCTTTTGCCTTGACTGTGCTGCTTCTGATGTTGAGCGAGCGTGTTTTTTCGGGCGTCACCACCGGAAGACGTGACCAGCACGTGGATACCTAAAGAGAGGGAACTGGGACAGAGGCCAAACCCAAGGAAAGGCGACACTTCTAAACACACTCCCCCGATTTGATTCACTACAGTGATCAAACTAAACTAAGTTAATTAAGATATAATACGATAAGCAATAACTGGAAATGTATATTAAGTATACAACAAATGTCCATACAATAGCGTAATAACGTGATAATGTTCTTCATATGATTTAGCTCTTACTCGAATTATTTCTACGAATAAATTCTCCAATAATTCCTGCACTGCATTTCGACCTGGTTATAACTGAAGTGTCTCGCTGCAATTGCGCAGGCTGCGTGGGCGCTTGCTCTTGAGCAGAATGCAATGAATCAGAATGGCAAGGTAATTCTAAAGGTATAAGCAATTTTAATGGTCGACACAATACCTGATTACCGATCTTACCCTCTTTTGTGCATACCTGCACTCTTGCAGATCTTACACTTCCACCTTTGCCTGGTATAAGTTCCTGTATTCTGCAGAGCTTCCAGAACATTCTTTTATTTTGATCGTCTTTGAGAAGTACCACATCTCCCAAAGACACTACTGGTTCTTTTACATGAGATTTTGGCTTGTAAGCTTCCATTAATCCCAGCAAATACTCATTCTTCCATCTTTTTGAGAAATGACCTAGAAGTAATCTGTTTAGTTTTGCCCTTTCTGAAAGAGTTTCATAGGTACTAACCACTTCCAGGTATCTGTCATGGGGTAAATGAGACAAATTTCTGCCGTTAATAAGATGGGATGGTGTAAGGGGGTAAGATATACCTTCAGTATCATCATAAACATATGTCATGGGACGTGAGTTAATGACACTTTCTACCTCCGTTAAATTGTAACCATTTCCTGAAAATCTAGCCTCGCTCGCCCTACTACCTCTATAATACATCTTTTCACACTTCTGATGAGCCTTTCCCATACCCCTCCTTGCCAGGGGCTCCTTTCTGTTATGTAGTTCCATTTGACTCCCTGTGAAACAAAGGTTTCGTGTAATCTTGGAGATCTAAGTAATTTCTTCACTTCCCTTGCTGCGGATTGGAACGTTTTAGCATTATCACTATACAGCATAGATGGTAAGCCGCGACGTGCACAAAATCTGCGAAATGCACGCAAAAATGATTCAACCTCTAAAGATTCGATTAATTCCAGGTGGATGGCCCTGGTTGACATGCATGTAAATAAACATACGTAATGTTTTTGAGAAACAATTTTTATCACTCAACATTAAGGGACCAGCAAAGTCCATACCTGTGTTGGTGAATGGGGGAGCATCGTCTACTCTAACCTGTGGTAACTGTGGTGCAAACTTAGTTCTGAAAGGAAAAGCTTCCAACCTTTTGCAAAGTACCCAACTACGAATGACCTTTTTTGTCATTTCCCTCCCCCGAGGTACCCAATATTGCTGTCTTAGTAAATTTAACGTTTCTCGCACCCCATTGTGGAAGACCTTCCGATGACATTCCTGTATAAGCAAAGATGAGTAGTGATTGCCTTGAGGAAGCAAAATTGGTTGTTTGGCCGAATCTAAAACGGAAGATTTGTTTATACGTGTTCTGCATCGCAATACCTGATCTTTATCTAGAAACAAATTGAATTGTTTTATATACATTGTGGGTTTTGTGTCTGGATTGTTTGAAGACAGTAGAAACTCAACATCATTGTTGTATGCACGAGATTGAATTGCCCTAATAAGAATCATTTCGGCATTTCTTATTTCTGAGACATCTAACATGTCTGCCTTGTTCTGTTGCGTTTGTTTTACCGCTGCTTTAAGATTCTGAATAAATCTCAGAACCCAAGAGAGTGTACGGAACACTTTACCTTTTGAACTGTAACGTGAACTATCAAAAACATTGCTCAGCTGTACATCTGGGTCTGCACCTGTACTTACCATGACATGAGTTACTTTTGGTTCAAATTTCACCTTTTCCTGCAAAGCTTCTTTGCTTTGAAGTTCATTTTGTGGTAGCAAAGTGGGCCAATTTTCTGGGTCTGATTGTAAGAATTTAGGACCCTCCCACCAAAAACGATTTGCAGACAACGAGGGATTGAACTTACCCCGAGATGGTAAATCGGCAGGGTTCTCTGGTCCTGGACAATAAAACCAGTTCTCCCTGTCCGAAAACTTCAAAATGTCCGAAACACGGTGACGTACAAATTGTTTCCAAGGTTTGTCGTTTTTTATCCAGCACAAAGTGGCCATAGAATCGACCCAATAATATGTTTCTATAGGTAGGCCTAACTCATCTTGTAACACGGAACGAATGGTTTCGACAAATTTCGCCATCAAATTTGCGCCGAGCAGTTCGAGACGCGGTATACTTTGTTTTTTAATAGGCGAAACCTTAGCTTTTGAAGCGACAAATTGTACCCTTACCTTACCAGTATTGTAAAGAACCCTTAAATAAACCACAGTGGCATAGGCACGCTCACTGGCGTCTGAAAAGGCGTGGATTTCAATTTTTGTAACACTGGCTTCTTGGTTAATGAAACAACGTTCAAGTTTAATAGCTGTAATGACACTCAACCGGGATATTAAGGTGTTATACTGCTTGAGATGGTTATCTTTGAGTGGCTTGTCCCAGGCTACCTTTTCAACGCACAATTCCTGGAAGAAGATCTTTAAATTGATGGTAAACGAACTTACCCAGCCCAACGGGTCAAAAATCTTTGCGGCAATTTTTAGCAAGGACATTTTTGTTGGTGGCAAAGATTTTGCAAACTCAGAAATTTGCTTTAAATCAAGAAGAAACTTGTCTGAATCATGATTCCACTGAACACCGAGTATTTTTGAAATATTGGTGTTGTTTTTGGAATTTGGCGGACCGACAGAAAACTGTGTAAAAGACTGGTCGTCCTCCGATACCCTGGGAACAGTTTTAGAGGTACTTGCGGAGACACCTTCTAAAATATTGACCTTATCGGAAAGCTCTTTATTATTTGTCTTCCACTTACGCAAATTGGATCCTCCTTTTAACAGGATTTCTTTAGATTTCTTATAGATTTCTAGTGCTTCCTCAGTTAACTTGACACTACAAGACATGTCGTCAGCGTAAAGTCGGCTCAAAACCTTGACGACCTTCGGGTACTCATCTTCAAAGGAGGAAACGTGTTGTCTAATGGTAGCCCCGAGGATTGAGGGCGATGGTTTGAGGCCAAAGGCTAAACGCCCCCAACGGAGCTGGATGATAGATGGATTCTCCTTGTTAATGTCGTCAAACCATAAAAAGCGTAACGAGTCTCGATCAGCTGGTTTGATTTCTATTTGTAAGAACGCTTTTTCTATGTCGGATGTCATGGCAACAGAATGAGCACAAAATCTTAACAACGTATCAAACAAAGAAGGCATATAATTATCACCCAATTGAAGACAATCATTTAAGGAGAGTTGATTTGGCTGAGATTTAGCACTGCCATCGAACACAATGCGTAATTTGGTCGTATCATGTTCCTTTCTCACAACGCCATGGTGAGAGAGATAATGAATGTTTTCAGTAATTCCTTGTTTATTTGGAACATATTCAATTATACCCTTGTCTAATTGCTCTTGAAAAATTGAGTTATATTCTGAAAAGAGCTTTGGGTCCTTTTTTAATCGACTGTATAAACCTTTCAAACGAATCAAACACTTATCATAATTATCTGATAATAACTCATGCGAAATATCAGCCCTCCAAGGGAGGCTTACCTCATACCTTTCACCATTGAATTTGATGTCGAATGGGGTCTGTTCGTTCTTTTCATCTGATTCTGTCGATTCTGTTTCTGTGTTTTCAACAAGTTCGGGCAATCTCATTGATTCTTGTTTCCAGAACTGTTTCAACGATTCTGTAATTTCAAGATTCTCGCTGTTTGAATTTTCAAGCTCATTTGCTTCATTGTCAAAAATAGAAAATTGATCTAGAATAAGATGAGAATGAATGTTAGTCTCAACATTGTTCGAAGTTGAACTTGAAGGTCCTGTTAACAGCCACCCCAACTTGCTGCTAACCGCAACAGGACCTGAATTACCTTTAATGACATCACCTGTAACAAAATCATAATAATGATCAGCACCAATTAATAGCTGTACGTGTTTTGTATGGGAATTTACACTGTCTGCTAACTTGAGTGTATGAAGATGCGGGTATTCGCTTATTTCTATGCCGCGAGAAGCGAATGGCGAGCAAATAGTGGGATAACTAAGTGCGCAGACTGGTATAACCTGATTTTCTACTTCTATGTTAATCGAAACTAACTCGCATTTTTTCTTGTTATACTTATCTGAACCAAAAGTGTTAATGTTTATAGTTTCAACGTTCTCAACGTTCAGTGAGAGTTTCTTCTTCAATTCTTCAGATATGTAGCTTCTCTGACTTCCGCTGTCAAATAGGACATCAATTGCCATCTTCTTTGTTGGATCTTCACCAAATGCACTGGCCCTGGCCGTTTGTAGCAATACCTCCTTCTTCCCTTTCACAGTTGCAGTAACCAATCGATCGAATGTTTCTGCAGTGCCTTCTTCTGATTTGTAACAAATCACTTGATGGTGTCCATAACCACATTTCTTGCATTTGCGATTACAATCTTTTGCGAAATGTCCCAATTTCAAGCACTTAAAGCAACGATTTGCCTTTTGTAGAAGTGTTTTCCTTTGTTCCAAATCCATGATTTCCTTGCAGTTTATAGTGAGATGATCTTTACTGCAAAGGTAGCATTTTCCTTGCTGCTCGTTGGCAAAGAATGATTTTGTAGTTGGAATTGTCTGTTTCCGATACACTTGTGTTGGATGTGGTTGTCGATTGACTTGCTTTGAAGCAAGAACGCTTTCGCCTAATTCTCTGGCTTCAATTTCGCAACGAATAATTTCTAGAATTTCTTTGATAGGCCAGATGTCTTCTGTGACTTTCCTTGCGACGTGGATGGTGATATCATACGTTGCATAATAATTGGAATCAGCAAACCACCATAACTTTCTTGAGACATGCCGAGAGATTCAAGCCCTCTGACATGGACGTTTATTTTGTCATAAATATAACGCAACTGAGCGACTTTATCGTTTGGGCAATCTTGCAACTTTAAAAGAGATTGCATGTGAGCACTTATGATTCTCTGCTTATTACCAAATCGAGTTTTCAATGTCTCGATAGCATTTTGGTAGTTTTCTTCGGTTAACTCGAGCCCCGCAACGACGCGATGAGCAGGACCCTGAGATCAAATTCATCAAGTAGTTCAATTTGTGAACTTCTGGTATTGTGTCATTTGAGTGTACGGCACAGTTAAACGCTTGCCAAAACGAATTAAATTGTGTGATATCTCCATTGACCTTTGGCAGTTCTATTTTTGGTAAACGAACTCCATTTGTGGAAGAAACAGAACTGAAACTGCGATTCTGAGACTCCACTTCTGAAATAGCCGAAGCTCCTATGGCTGGACTTGGCTGGGTTTCTGTAGTTGTTTGTGTACTCGGGACACTTGGCTGACGAAGGCTAGGTTTCTTGAGCTCCTCGATGTGCTGTAAAAGTGTGGTAATTCTGATATCCCATTCCATTGAATCGTCAATTTCTCTGTCCATTTGCTCTAAAGGTATCTTTTCTAGAATTTTCTCGTCTAGGCCTGTAAGGAACTGCTGTTTTTGTGACACCGAAAGTGCAATCGAGTTGATGCGTACCGAAAGTTCTGCAGTCAATTCTTTGTCTTTCAACTGCGAAATTTCCTTCTCCAGTCTTGCAATGGCAGCACGATTTCCACCACGCGTGTGTATGAATCGCTTGATTTGATCTTCATCTGAATTTTCCTGTGACATCTTCGATGATTTCTTGGTTGAAATTACTCGAATACTCTTAACACTTTATTGATAAATAGCTCGCCCCACGTTGGGCGCCATATGTTGTGAAGTAGGGTTGAGCATGCCGAGAAATAAAGCATAGAGTAGTTGTAGTTTCACTTTTTACGATATATTCAGCAACAAACAAGCGAACTGATTATAAATTTAAAAGATTACATGTTGACGGCGCCACTGTCTCTTTTGCCTTGACTGTGCTGCTTCTGATGTTGAGCGAGCGTGTTTTTTCGGGTGTCACCACCGGAAGACGTGACCAGCACGTGGATACCCAAAGAGAGGGAACTGGGACAGAGGCCAAACCCAAGGAAAGGCGACACTTCTAAACAACACGCAGTGTTTGTTGAAAGTTTGCTAATGTCGAAATTTTTCGTCACATGTTTGCAAATTGCTAACACGCAGAGTACATTTCCCGCCAATACTCCTCTAGCAATGCTTCTGTGTTCGCGCCAATTTGAAATGTTTCTTTATTTGTTATCATCATGGAGTTCGAATCTTCTATCTTGTTCTTTGCCATGGTTTATCGATTTATTGCATATTCAAGAGCACCAGCTATTAGAAAGAAACAGATCTTGGCAAAGCGAGCTTTTCTTTTGGCCAGAGCACGAAAAACCGTTTCCTTTTATCAACGAACAGCTGTCATGCTTTTTGGGTTTTAAAAGAAGCAAATTTGCTTCGAACAGCAAAGAAGGTTTGGTCTATTGAAAGGCCTCAGCAATGGTTTGATAGACTATGGGATAATGTAGAAATTGATACCCTCGATGACTATTGAAAACAAGAGTCCAGATCTTATAAGCGTTCATTCAATGATATTTTTAATATTGTTGCTGGCGATATGGAAAAAATCGACACTAAGTTTAGAAAGGCGATTCCGATCCAAAAACGTGTAGCCATTACGCTATGGAGACTTTCAACAGGAAACAGTTTTAGATCAACTGCTGCTGTTTTTGGTGTTGGGAAATCTAGCGCAGTCGATATAACCAAACAATTTTGCAAATTTATTCCGAAACGATCAAGCATTTTTATAAAGTTTCAAAGAAATGAGAGAAAAACTTCTATAGCTTTGGAAAAATTTTCAGTGATTTGTAAAACCCCCCAAGTTATAGGAGCCATTGACGCCACACATGTAGAAATCATTGCACCTGAAAATTCGCCTATTGACTACTTCTGCAGAAAGCAAAAGTTCACAATAAATACGCAAGCTGTAGTGGATGGAAAATTGAAATTTATAGATGTATCAACTGGTTTTCCAGGCAGTATTCACGATGCAAGGGTTTTACGTGCGAGTTCAATTTATCATACAGCTGAAAGAGGCGATATGATAAACCGACGATGGAGTAGACGCCTTGTTTCTTTCTTTAAAATAATCAATAACTTGACACCAGACTACACTAGAAGCCCTATACCCCAACTTCAGAAATCAGGCTAGATTCTTCGCAGACAGGCTTCAGTAGGGCAAATACACGCGAGAACTGAGAAATTTAAAGCTAGTTTTTATCCAAATTGTTTATCTGAATGGGAAAAACTCGACCCAGAGATCAAACAATCCCACTCAGTAAGTGCTTTCAAAAAACAACTATTTGCATTTATCCGTCCACCTCAAAAACTAGTCTACAACATCCACGACCCAAAAGGTTTATCCATTTTGACACAAGTTCGTGTTGGACTTAGTAAGCTGAATTTTCACAAATTCAAACATAACTTCAGTGATACCTTGAATCCTTTGTGGCCAGTAAATCAGGGCCTATTTTAGTGTGCAGTATTGCACACTTTGTGCAGTATTAATTTATAAACGTGCAGTATTGATTTCGAAAATGTGCAGTATTGAGTTTTGGGTTTCATTAAGTAGTTTTATAAATCTTCTCTCCTATGTAATTTGTCTTTCATTGTTCTTGTTTTGTTTTGTCAATGTAGTTTGTCCTTGTTTTTGTTTTAACATCCAAATTGTAAATGTTTTTAATTATTAGTAATCTGTAACATGTAATTTGCAAAGTTTAATGTAACTCTAATTTGAATCAAATATGTTAAATGTAATGGCCACAGGGTTGCTATGTATTTTCATGCTCCCTGTGGTATCGTCTTGTAGTTGTCTGTTTTGTAAAATTTTATGAGAATATAAAAAAAGAGGCGATATTTTGAATAATCCACTCGCATTTATAGAGAACCAGCCAGTAAAACCCTTCATTATTGGCGATGGGGCATATTCACTCAGCAGTTGGCTTTTAAAACCATACTCTGAAAATGGAGCATTGACCAGATCGGAAATAAAATACAACAAAATTCTTTCTTCTGCCACGTCTGTTGTGGAGAGCGCGTTCGGGGTTTGAAAGCGCGTTGGAGATGCTTATTAAAAAGGCTTGATAATAAAACCAGCAACGTTGTAGAGGTTATAATAACTTGTTGTGTCCTTCACAGGCGCGCAACCAGAAATTTCAGAGGGCAGGGGTCCAAGACACAAAAAGGGCTGTAATTAAACTTCATTAAAGGTCCACCAGGGCATTTGTTTAGGTACACCGAAAATATGAGCAGTTAGTAAATCTGTTAATATTGTACGCCAGACAAGGGAAACTGATCAATAGAGAAAAGTTGTGGTGTACGGTTTATTTTGTGGTAAGGTGTGATTTATTTTTTCCTTTTCATGTTAACTATGCACATGACTTCTTTCTCTCTGCCATCCAGTGCCACCGAGAAGTTTAGGAGGCCCGATGGAGGGGGGAAACGGAAAAAACAATGCCGTTTGCCACCACACCCTTGCAAATGGCTTAAATTCACTAATTTGTTTAAGATTTTTTACTTTTTAAGTGTAATTTTGTTACTTTTAATAAATTCCATTTAAAAAAGGAATTCATTGCTTTATGAGGCTCCCTAGACCTCGAGGCCCTAGGGCAATTTGCCCCTTTGTTCCCCTCTCGGCGACCCTGCTGTCATCTCCTTTTCCCAGCGCCAACTCACTTTTGAAAAGCTGCCCATAATCTTCCATTTCCGAAGACATTTTGCGCTTTAAAATATTATAATTGAATTCTTTGCTTCGCACTACAGATGGGAGGAGGTTGAACAGTTCCGCGAGCCTTGACTTCAGCTGGTTTCTGTTTCCAAGTCTTGCCTTCTGTTGGATAACGGAAACCCCTCAACTCCATTACGTCATTTGCTTCAATTGACAATTATGTAATAATATTTATAGACAATGTTTTGTTTATTGCGTGGGTCGCTAGACGACATTATTTTACCTTATATGGACTTTTCTATTTTCGTCGTATGTATCTGTTAGTTTATATAAATGCTTGAGTAAAAGTTGGAGGGAGTTGGAAAATTGTCGAGACGATGTAGAAAATACCGTTTTGTTAACTTTGACGTAATATCACGTGATCAAGGCAGATAGGGAGTAAGAGTTTTGAGAGTTACACGCGTTTAAGAAAAAGGATTCAAGTTAAGCTTGAGCCATCGTTTTAAAATCGATATAGTTGGAAACGGGTTCTGCAACATAGGTAGAACATCAAGATTATGTTTGAGATTGTGGCCTTTCAAGCCGTTTAATCACACAAACTTCTTGAGCATAATAATTGGCAAGTCAGAGTGACTTGGGCCAGCATTTTCCCCACATGGTGCCGTTTTGCCGGGATATATTTTGAGTTTGTATATCGTTCAACGGAAATATGGCGGAAGCACAGTTAAAGAAAAAAGTTAAGGCAAGAAGCGTTACAAGAAGATACGTTAAGAAAATAATTGATAATACGGAGAAGCTTTTGAAAGAGAATGGAGAAGAAGAAGCAAACAGATTGCTAACTAACAAGGAGATTTTGCTCGTGCAACTCGCTGAACTAAAAGAGATGGACAAATCGATAGTGGGCGCGATAGAGGTATCGAAGTTCGAAGATGAAGTTTTTGAGAGTAAAGACGTGGAAGCGTCAATACGATTTTGTATAACGAAAATCGAATCGCGGTTGAAGGTTTTGATTCAGAAAAGCGGAACGGAAAAGCAAATGGAGAAAACACGCCCACAAGGGAGCCACTAGAACAGTAACAAAGCTGTCACAGCTGAAGTTGAAAGTTTTTACAGGAACTCTTACTGAATGGCCCTCCTTTTGGGAAATTTTTCGCGCTACAATAGATTCCGATAAAACTTTAGAAAATGTTGTGAAATTTAGTTATTTAAAATCGCAGTTAGAAGGAGTTGCCGCGGATGCAATTGCGGGGTTGAAAGTTTCGAACGCGACGTATAGCGAAGCTATTGATTTGCTGAAAAGGAGATTTGGTGATGACCAGGTCATCATTTCAACCCACATGGATAAACTATTGAACATTGCTGCAGTAGAGTCGATGAATGATGTAAAGAAATTGAGAGAAATGTACGACCAAATTGAATCAAATGTTAGAAGTTTGGGGGCACTAGGATTGCCAGTTAGTGGCTTTGAACAATTGCTATCGCCGATTGTTATAAACAAACTCCCTGCAGAGCTTAGAATCGCTATAACAAGAAAAGTGAAAAACTTGGATTTATCGGAAATACTATGTTGTATCAATGAAGAAGTGCAGGTGCGTGAAAAATGTTTGTTGAGTAAAGTACCCGTCGGGCAAAGTCGTAAACAAACCCCCATGGAAGAAACGAAGGTGAGATGGGTGGCACGAAACAACCAAGCAACGACCGCCGGGTTGTATACAGAACATGGTATAGATAATGAAAAGTATAGAGCGATTAAATGCGTTTATTGCGATGCAGCACACAAGTCGCATTTGTGTAAGACAGTAACCGACCACAACGTGACAAGGAAAATATTTGGCGCAAAAGAATCGATGCTTTATTTGCTTGCGACCGGGTCATGTCGCACGAAATTGCCGCACCAACATGCGATGCTTGAAGTGCAACCGCTGACATCACTCTACGATTTGCGATTGCTATGTTAGAGAGGGGGTGAACGAAAAGACCAATGCGATAAAAGGCAGTGAGAAGAAAAACGATGCCTTAGAAGTTTCTCCACATCAATCGACAACGAACATGCACACAAACACGAGGAATTCGGTATTGCTACAAACCGCACGAGTGCCAGTGAAAACCCCCCAAAAGCAGAACGTGAGTACTGTCCGCCTGGTTTTCGACTCAGGGAGCCAAAATACTTATGTGACGTCAGATCTGAAAAATGCCCTTAGTTTGCCAGTGATCGGCAAGGACAAAATGTTTATAAAGACGTTTGGGAAGGTATCACCGAAGTTCACAACATGTGAAATTGTCCAACTCGGAATTGTGTGCAAGGATGGTACGGAAATCATGGTACAAGCATACGTAGTTCCTGTTATTTGCACGCCTATCAGCAACCAGTTGTTATCTATGGCTATCGTAAAATACGAGCATCTGCGCGGGTTAGACCTTGCGGATTACTGTGATGGAGACGAGCCAATAGAAAGGTGGAAATTCTGGTTGGAGTGGATTATTATTGGCATTTCGTTGGAGGTAATGTAATACGAGGCGAGGGAATAAGTCCTGTTGCTATGGATACAAAGGTAGGCTGGGTGGTGTCTGGCCCTACAAAAATGGTAAGTGAAAATTAATCTTCACATCTTTTAAAGATTGATGCACAAGTGATTGAAACAGAAGACTGCGGTTTAGTAAATGAAATAAAAAAACTTTTGGAATAATGAATCGATTGGTGTAAAGGACAATTCTGTAGAGCAGGGGGTGATGAAGAAATTTGAAGAAGATGTCCGTTTTATCGATAATAGATATGAAGTGAAATTGCCCTTTTGATGGACACTCTGCGGTCTCGGACCATTATTCCCTCGCACAAAAAAAGCTCTCGACGTGAACAAAAAGGCATGGTAGCAATAAACGAAGATGCTGCTGAAAACAATGGTGCAAATCTTCGGACATTGATAAAAAACTTTCTAAGAAACAACTGAATTCAAAAGAACCATATCTAAGGAAGCAGTCATAA
Organism: Rhopilema esculentum; assembly: GCF_057945365.1. Classification (NCBI taxonomy): domain Eukaryota; kingdom Metazoa; phylum Cnidaria; class Scyphozoa; order Rhizostomeae; family Rhizostomatidae; genus Rhopilema; species Rhopilema esculentum. The sequence goes on from NC_142825.1 coordinate 692,104, forward strand.
ATTATTGCAGGGACCGGGGTGGAAGCAAATGAGGAGGTATCTGAAAATTGCTAATATAATTTTATTGGGGTCTGAAATTTTAAGAAGGCTTCAGGCAGGGGTCTGAAAATAAACAAACTAAATTTTTATTTCTTTGGAAATATTTTTTAAATTATTAGGGGCCTTCTTTCTCCTTTTCCCCTTTGCTTGATGTTCAGTGCCATACGTGCATTCTGATAACGTTCAAATTCCATTTGCTGCGAATACATTTGGTACTGAAATGACTGTGGTGGATAGTTGTTTTCACGAGAACTGCCTGGAAAACTGTAAGGGTACGACATGCTTGTACAGTACTTTTGATTTTGCTTCTTCAATTTGTTCAGTGAAAGTACGTTAATGAAAAAAATTTTTTCGTCGCGTGTATTTCATTTCATGCCAACCCCAAGGAAACATCAGAAGTAGGAAACAGAACAGCTGGGATTTATTTATTTAGAACGCTTAACAAGTATTTAGATTGGTTTTGGGAAGCTACCGAGCATCCTAAAGCATTTAAGGGATTTTTTTGAGAATCCTAAAAGCCGGCCAAATTCCAGAAATATTTAGCAAGGAGATTAGCACGACACCTTTAAAGAAAGCATGCTTAAAAACCTAGTGTGACCGCAGCCTTTGGCTCTTCTTGGTAAAATTCCATACTATCTTCATTTTGAGTCATTTTGCTACAATGTATTACAAGAAGTCATATTTTTCAACTATTTATACAACTTTGCACACAAAGAACTCAAAAGTTCTAAAACATTTGTTGCAATTGCAAATTCGCCCGAAACAAATTTTTTAATAAGTAACAATAAAATGGTGGCCAAAGCCATTTAAAAGTATGAGAAAAATGCAAAATTCCGTCAAAAGAACACAATAAAAATCTTTTAGATTTAGTTATGTATTTTGTTAGTTACAACATACCTTTCCAAAGTAGGATCCCTTTCATGCACCCTGTTGTTGTGGAACAACAAATTAAAACAATGGTGCCTTTGTTTCCATTCAATTTTTAACCAATCGAAAGAGGCTGTAGCAAGACTGTATACAATAGGCCTTCAGCTTGCTTGTTTGAAAAGGAGGCTATTTCAAATCAGTTTGTTGAAAACGGCGTGTTCCTGAGACCTAACTGCGAATTTTGAAAACGAACGAACTCACGGTGAGTCAATCAAATTTAATATATACAACATGTAACATTTAGCAGAGTAAAAAATATATTCTTTTTACTCTACCTAACAACTGTGAATCAAGCCATTGTTCTTATCAAGTTCTTGCACAGGTTTTATAAATTTCATGGAAACAAATTTGTTGTTGTGGAACAACATGGTGCATTAACAACTCGAATACATACAACAAAATGAAATCAGCTGATCAGTGCATTCGTTATAAGAAAGACTTTTACAGCCATAGATTATATATTTTATACAGTTTTGTCACCTTTAAGAATTTATGTGATGTTATTTGTGGCATTTGCACGCTTTAGGACTTTTAAAATAATAAAAAATTCTCAAAGTAGTTACACTTTTTATTGAAAAGCTTATAATATTAATTTCAAACAGATATGGCTGATGGTACATTAATCTCTACTAAGTCCTTTTATGGGAGAACTGTGAAGACAGATATAGTTGAGAACCAACACATAAGAAATCCAGTTGTTTTGGAGCCAGGAAGCAGTGAAAAAGAGAGTAGTGACGAAGAGGATGAATTAGATCTGTTTCCTTCATCTGGAAGTGAATACCAAAGATCTGAAGAAGAGCTCAGTGAATCTGAATTATATATGTCAGAAATTGAGGCAGATATGTCAAATGAGGTGTTAGATGAGCAACAAGCCTCAGCCAAAACACAAATTCCAGGATCAGTCACTGGTATAAATTTACAGCAGAGTTCAGTCAAATCAAAATCAAAGGAAAAGAACATCCAAGAAATGAAGACACGCTGGAGAAAAAGGACCTCACCAAAATTTGATATCAATTTCAAAGGTCAAGAGCTACCACAACCTCCAAAAGAAGCATTGAATCCAGTTGATTACTTCAAAAAAATTTTCAGTGAAGATCTGATTCAGCATATTGCAGAACAGACTAATCTTTACAGTGTTCAACAAACTGGGGCCTCTATTCAAACAAGCAAGAGCGAGATGGAACAATACATTGGTATTCTAATCATGATGTCAATAATAAAGCTTCCTCAAATAAGAATGTATTGGGCAAACGAAACACGTGTTTCATCAATTTCTGAAGTAATGACAGGGAAACGATTTGAAATTCTGAAAAAGAACTTTCACTGCAATGATAACATAAAGTATGTCCCTGCTTGACAAGAAGGCCATGATAAGCTATTCAAAGTGCGACCTGTTGTTGACTCAGTTCTTCAAAAATGTCGAAGCATTCCACAGGAGTAAAAACAATCTATAGATGAGCAAATGATACCAACAAAAGGTCGCACAAGTTTCAAGCAATATTGTCCTAAGAAGCCCCACAAATGGGGAATAAAAGTCTGGGCTAGATGTGGTGTCAGTGGTTTGGTCTATGATTTTGAAGTTTATAGTGGGAAATGTAATGACAAAGAAGAAATGCCAGAACTGCTAATGGCTGGAAATGTTGTGCGTCGATTATGTGATACATTACCACATAACATGAATCATAAAATTTATTTTGACAACTATTTCAGTTCATTGCCCCTTCTTCAACACCTAGCCAAAAAGGAAATCTGGGTTGTTGCAACTGTTAGAAAAGACAGGATGAAAGGAGCACAACACCATCTGCAATCTGAGAAGGAATTGAAAAGGAATGGGCGCGGTTCCTCTGACAGTGTTGTGGAGGCGAATAGTGGTATAACTGTAGTCAGATGGATGGATAATGGGATAGTGCAGCTGATCTCCAATTACATGTCTGGGGAAGATGGCCCTGCAGCCAGAAGATGGTGTAAGAAGCAAAGAGAATATGTACAGATTGAACGCCCACTGATCATCCATGAATATAATATCCACATGGGTGGAGTAGATTTGTGCGATATGCTTTTATCTTTGTATAGAATTGGCCACAAATCGGTAAAATATTATATGCATATTGTCTTTTATTGCATTGGCATCTCCATTGTTAATGCTTGGTTGTTATACCGAAGACACTCTGGTCAAATGGATATTCCAAAGAAAAAGCAACTGACACTCCTGAAATTCCAAGCCCAAATTGGTCATAGCCTGGCAAATGCAGGAAAGATATGTAAGCTAAAACGAGGAAGACCTTCCAATGATGTCTTGGAAGTACCTTGCAAACAGAGAAGACCTCCTAGTGTTGTAACACCCACAATTGATATTTGCAAAGATAAAGTTAATCATTTTCCAGAGTTTCATGAGAAGCAAAATAGATGCAGACATTGCAAGACAGATTTTCTCATGTAATGTGCACCAAGTGCAAAGTGTACCTTTGTTTGGTGAAGAAGCGCAATTGTTTCGCAAACTTTCATTGAACATTTAAAGTTGGACTACACATAGACTAACTGTGAAGTTATTGTTTTAATTTCCAAGTGTTTGAAAGAGTTTCTGAATACTAACAATGAATCTCAGCCATTTCACTTGCATCCTTTATGTGGCATATCTTAGCTACGCTATTCACGGGTCAACTGTTTTTCAGGGGTAGACCATCAGAAAATTTGGATGTGATAAAAAATTATGATGATGTCAAACTATTTTTTCTGGTGAATGTTGGGCTCTGACTAGTCCCCCAGTCTGTCCACTTTAAATGAGCCTCTATACTTAACTTATTTTCTAGTGTTAGTAGCAAGAAAGAAATTCTGTATATGTTGGTGATTTGCCTTTCATGCACAATGTTGTTCAAAAACAACAAATTCAAATGACGTCATCCTGATGTCATATCTAAAAATATCTTGTTTTTTGGCATCCACATTCCAAAAACAGCAAAATGAACCATAGTAATATTTTTTATCTCAATAATTGAATATAAAATGAATGCTCTATAATAGCTCAGAGAACAAATTTATTAGAAAAAATAAACATACCTTGAATTTACAGTGAAAGAACTTTCAGGACTCAAATGTTATTACATAGAAATGGCGTCAGGAAAGAGTTAAAACGCGCAAAAATAATTTCCAATTTCAAACGCGATGTATCTTAATGGAATCAACAAAATACTTGCTACAAAATAACAAAATAACAACAAAATATAATGCAACAAAATAACAGTAAATCAATCAATCCATAAATGTCCAGTATGTTAAAAGTCCTCATTGAAGTCCAATTATTATGAAAATATATTTCAATCCATTCACGGCCAAGTCGCATAGAAGAGCACATGTATTCTTCTATTCTCCTCCCGAATCAAGCACGATGGCGGAGGTGGCACTCTTGACTAATAATACATTATTAAGGGTTATTTTAGTTTAATTTTCTTTTTTATTAATAATCTTGCTTGTTTTATTAAGATAAGTTTAATTAATGATCTTGCTTCGTGAAGCCACAATACAACTAGGCTGTTTCATTGTATTTTGTTTGCTTGCATGCTGTTTCCACGCTGTCCTATTCTCACCACTATGTTTGGTACAGGCTTGCTGATGAAGAGGTGACTGACGAAGTATGAGTACCTCTACTGGTTACCAGGTATGCTTACCAGGCTGTTTTGCTCTGGTGGCTATAGCTTGGTCTTTTGCAGTGAAATTTAATACTCGTGTGTATTTGAGCAGTCTCACTTCTTCCAATATTTCAATTGGTCGCCTCGAGCTTGTGCCTGCTTAGCAGAATTCTTTCCAGTCGCAATAAAGTTGCAACAGTTTTGGGCTATAATTTCACAATCTTTAGTTTGTTAAAAATTTTTACTCAAGGGGCAAGTTTTCTTGTTGCTTGATAACATTTATTCTGACTTGCGCCACGTAGTATATCTTTCTACTATTTCTTATTATGAACAACCATGTGTAATTGAAAGCTTTTTCGGCAAGAAATTAAATGAATTATTAACTTTTGGCGCTTTTTTTTTAGCCTTCCATCATTATTTATTCCTCTATTTAAGCCATGCTATAAGAATAGCGGTTTTAGTCTGAGAATGAAGGCTCTTGAGACAAAAATACTGCTGTGATAATGCCTTTGTTGCAATTCATCTTGCAGGTTTTTATAGTTGTTGTTAAAGTAACAACTTTCTTGCCTTTCAAAGTTGTTGTCTTTTTCTATCTAAAGACTGGTCCATTTTGCTCAGTTTTGCTTGATAATTGGGCGTAGTTTATTTTTGCTCTTAATATTTTTGTTACCTCTGATGATGCTGGCAGCTCGGGTATGTGGGCATTTCGTAACCTTGAACGTTTCGTGGATATGTGGCCCGAGCATAGTGAAGTTCTTCAGAATTGTGGTCAAAGAAATTATACCTTCTTAGAGTGTCACGTTTTTCATAAGTTTCTCGGGTGAGCAATGAGATTGTTGCACTTAAAGAATTTTCCTTCTGGAATTGTTGTTGGCAGTGCTCCTCAGATTAAAACATTTTCATGTTTTGCTGGTGTTTCTTTGCATGGTACGGAATCTACCTTTCATTGTTGCGTCGGTTTCTTTCATGATGGGGGTCAACCATCTTCTACTGGAGATTTATGTTTGTTATATCTGCCGTAAAATCACATTTTTGTTATGCATGGTGTCTTAGACCCTTTGTTAGCTTTTTTGTATACCCATGGTTATTAAAGGGGTATTTGGAATTGAACTAGACTTATAAGCTGCTTATCACCCCCAAAAATGAGTTAGGTTTTTTCGTTTTATAGAGAGGACATTGCTAAGACTAGTAACAAATTTAGTAATGTAGGATAAAAAATTCAACATTTCGGTACATTGACGAGTTGATCAGTTGACGTTACTTATGTTTTTAAACCTGGGGATGTATTGCTACATAAAGCTTACAATGAGCCCTAGTGTTCAAAATTTTTATGATAGCAATAGCAAATAGGGGGCGAACCTCCTCCTTCCTGCCCTACCCCGATTTTTAACTCTCGGTAGTGATCCTATATGAAAGATTGATGTTAAGGCGTACTACACATCTTCTTGTTTGATACCATAGTGATATGGCTCCAAGCAGTTGTAACTACTCTGGAAAACATCGTAAATCCCAAAGGGTTTTAAGTCCTTCGATTCCTTTTAAATATCAAAAAAGACCCTTCTCCCCTGGACTTTACCACCATCCCGTTTTGTGAAATAACCTTTTTTTAATAATAGATATTTAAGGGGTATTTATGGTGAAATAACCGTTTTTGTCATGATTGTTTTGCTCAAGGAGAGCAGGTATGAATGATTGTGTTTGTTCGTGTTGAGCATGAATTAATTACTGTGCTTCTTCATGTTGAGCAAGTTTAAGAAACTGTTACATTGAATTATTTTAACTCTATCGTCGTGTTTTGCTCATGTCGAGCGGGCTGGTGTGAATGAGTGTCTCGGGTAGAGCTAGTAACAATAAGTGTCATTGCTAATAGTGAACCTTTTTCTGATTTGATATTTGAATTGCCTTTTAGTTTTGGCTCTCCTTTTTTGGTTCTTAGGGTGAATTTAAGATTTCAGACCCTTGATAACTTGATAATCTGATTTTTATCGTTGATGGGTTTTTGTCATTAGGATTAAGGTTGTTTAGTGTTTTATAAACCTCAAGTGCCAACGTTCTAACTCTTTGGATATGAAAATCTAGCATGTAAGTCTTTGTTGGATCATAAACAGTCCAAATAGGCAGGTGGCAATGCCCTCTCGCTATTTTTCACTAGTATGCTCGCCTAGAGCTTATATGAATGATTGTGTTTGCTCATGTTCACCAAAATTGAGTTGTTGCTAAATTACCTTTCTATTATTCTATGATTGCTTTTGCTCATGTTGAGCAAGTTACGAATGAATGCGTTTCTAATAGAGCAGGTATTTAATGAGTGTGTTTGCTCTTCTTTTGCAAGTTTATAGTATCGTGGCATTATCTTTTTAATGTTCTATGGTTGAATTTTGCTCACGTTGAGAAAATTTGAGTGAATTAGCTGCTTGTGAAGAGCAAGTATTATTGATTGTGTTTGCTCATGTTGAGCAAGTTTAACTTGTTGCTATGATATATTTCTATCATTCTTTTGTTGAATTTTGCTCATGTTGAACAAGTTTTAAGTGAATGAGCAGCTCGTGTAGAGCTAGATTTAATGATTGTATTTGCTCATGTTGAGCAAGTTTAACTTCTTGCTATGGGATATTTCTATCATTCTTTTGTTGAATTTTGCTCATGTAGATCAAGTTTAAGTGAATGAGTTGGCTCGTGTAGAGCTAGTGTTAATGAATGTGTTTGCTCGTGTTGAGCAAGATGAAAGTTTTGCCATATTACTTTTCCTTTATTCTATGATTGTATTTTTGATCGGGATGAGCAAATTTTTGAGTTATTGAGTTGCTCGTATTGAGCAAGTTTAATTATTGTTCTAGTTCTATTGTTCTATGATTGTATTTTTTGGCTCATATTGAGCATCTTTGAGTGCGGAAGTTGCTCTAGTTTAGCAAATTTTAAATTATGGATATATCATATTTCTATATTCTATGATTGCATTTCGATCATATTTGAGCAAATTTTGAGTAATTGAGTTGCTCGTGTTGAGCAAGATTAAATTATTGCTTTACTATATAATTCTATCATTCTTTGATTGTGCACTGCTCGCGCGTAGAGCAAGTCGTAATGAGTGTGTTTGCTCATGTTGAGCAAGTTGAAGCATGTTGCTTTTGCTCATGTTGAGCAAGTTTGAGTGTGTGAGTCTCGCTCTAATTTTTGAGTGACTAAATTTTACCCTCTCAGGTAAAAAAAAAATCCTCTCAGGTAGAGGAAAAGTTGGGGTACTCTATGAGGCAGAGAGTTTATAATCGTAATCGCGCTCTTTTGAGGGATTGAATAAAACGTGGTTTCGTCGTCTTTGGGAGCATTTTCCATCGCTGGTATGTATGGTGAGTGGTTTATTTCGTCATTTTTTTTGTTCTTGAGGCCACGTTTCCCAATGTAGGGTTAGGGTCAGGAATGGGAGAGAACTCTTCGAGCTCTATGGTGGGGAAAAGAAGCTTTTCCTCTCCATTCCCTCCCAATTAACTCAGTTTTGGTCAAAGTTGAAACTTTTCTTCAAGAAGAAGCTTCTCGTGTTGTAGCTGCTTGATAACATCATCCTTTCTTTTCAATTGCATTTGAAGGTCACCAATAGTCATTGAAGCTGATTCTTTCACTTCATTTGCAACTTTTGCTATTTTTGCCTTAAGTCTCTGTTTTAATTTATTTTTTCCTTTTTTAGCCTTTGAAAGTTTTTTCTTAGTGTCTTGAAGTTTTAAACCAAGTTCAGAATTATCTAGTGTTTGTTTCAACTGATTCAGCATCTTTTCTTTCGTTTTATCTTCTGGTTCAAAACCCTTGTAGCATTTGAATGTTTTTCAGCCTTACTAACTGATAGTCTGGCTTTACGCTGGACAATGTGTTTCAGGCGAATTTCCTGTAAACTCTTTCTGAGAACATGACAGGACTGACATTTTCACCCTTGCCTAGTTTTCAACGGCGAATAAGTTGAAGGACCAACAGTAACTTCAGGAGATGTCACAGGTATAACATTGCTTTCAGAAGAAGGAGCAACTGTAATTTCTTTTACTGTCTCAGCAGAAGCAAAATTCTCATCAGACACCATACTTTCTGTAGTTTCTAGGAGATCTACATTCTCATTCTCTTTAACTGTTCTCTTTATTTTGCTCTCCAACTGATATGCAATACTAGAAAAATTACTGGAGAACAAATTTTTCAATATTTGGATTTTCTTTGCAACACTAGTGTCACCATCACTGTTAAATACTTTCAAAATGTGCCCCTTTCGAAGTTCTTCTAATTCACCAAGGACAGCATATTTGTCCTCATAATGTTTTCTTGCATCACCAATTTTGCATGGAGGAATCTTCTTTTTCTTGGTAGTAGCCATGTTCTAAAGCAACAATTAGAAGAAATCATATTCTATCTGGGCTGCAGCAGCATTTTTATGATTCTCAATAAAATAAGTCATCATACCGTAAATGCTCTATTAAGCCCTGGGGGGGGGGCCTTATTTAATTTTTGAGGTCCAAGATTTTTTAGGCATAATAGAGAGGAGGGCTTATTGGAGGGGGGGGGGGCTTATACCAAAAATCAAAATCAAGGATGTGAAAATGATTTTTATTATCCTGTAATCTAAAAACGAAAATGTATAACAAAACAGTGGCTAAAGTCTAATTGTTAAATCACGGAATTCAATGAAGTTTTAAGTGTTTCCTCATCTTCGTCTGAATCAGTAATCAAAGCAGCAATATCTTCCTGCAAAACATCATCATCTGGTATTGCTTCAAAAGGATCAATATCACTCTCAAACACATGAAATTAGAAACTGGCAATATTACGACTAATTATATCTTAAGCTATCACTAAATCATTGCACTTTACTCTGTAGTCTTTCTTGTATAATAATGAGGGGCTTAATAGAAAGGGGGGGCTTATTTCAAATATCTGCTTAAAAAGGGGGGCTTATAAGAGAGGGGGCTTAATAGAGAGGGGGCCTAATAGAGCTTTTAAGGTATTTGCCGTTATATACAGCACCAACATCGAACTGACATCAACCAAGCAGATAATGGCCACCATGATGAAATTAAACCGGACTAGAAATTTTTCGCAACATCAAAAACATCTTTCGCATCGATAGAAATGGCTGTAATTTACTATACTAGTATACTTAATCAAACTATAAGGAAAATTTGATGAACTGACCTACCTTTCATAGATTTTTAGGTGCTCAAAGTTTTCCTTGGCGAGTTGACGATCACGAAAATTGGAAATACTTGACGTAGAGAAAAAAATTGAAAACGAGGTCACCGACACAGCCTTCCTTGACGTCCTGTCGAAAAATGATGCGAAAATTTCCCAGAGACACCAACCTACACATTTTTTCGAGGGATACCTTTGAAGATCGATGCGGGAATTTCATGTACCTACAAGTAGGTACATTTTCTTGATAAATAAACATTTCAGATTCTTGTTTGTCAAATTCTTGACAAACATTTCAGCAATATATTCAATATGACTAAATAAATCCGCCTGTAGACATCAGCGTCTGGATTGATCCTGAAATGAAAAGAAGCGAATCATAATTATATCATGAATCTATCAAACGCATCAAAACGTGCAATGAGCGAAAAAATATATATGACGCAAAGTAATCAAAAATACATCAAGTTTATAGGCTTCTGTACACGCAAACAGTGAGGGTATCCATCATGAAAATAATAGTACGTAAATAGAGACCTAAAAGATACTATAAACTAAAATAAATAAGAAACTTACCGAACATCAGTAACTCGATGCCAAACCAATCCAACCACGCCACGAGGCTTGAACAACCCCCGATAGTTCTACCGATCCATCTGCGAATGGTATAATATCCTATCAACAAACAGATCAACGGCTCACATTCAATTGATCAACAATTCAATTAAGTATTTCCAGTATTACATGATAACCCATTCATGTAAATTTCTAAAGATCGCACAAGCATCTTCCTCATCGCGGCATGCCTCAGAACTAAATGAACCACAGCATTGAAATTGTTATGCAAATTAGTTCTATAAACTGACGCGCCATAAACGTTCGATGATTTGCATACAATCAATATGAACAAAAGAAATTTCCATTACATTGTTTAAAAATGAAGTTTTTAAAAACTGAACGAAGAACGGTTTGACTTGATTGTTTCTTTCTCTACTAATAAGATAAATGAGAAAAAGAGACGGGCCGACGATTGGGCAGACAGCAACATAATAATTCTTGAAGGTTTGAAAATTTAAAAATGTTAAAAAATTAAACCTTTATCGCTACACAAGAACCAATACCACCATTTGAATCGCATAAAAAATCAAAACCATGACGTCACAATGACATCACAGGCACACCCAATCTAGAAAATATCCATTCCAGCAGATTACCTTTGTAAAACCCTTGAAAATGAGCCCTTGACCCCTAATTTACTCTGTATAGTTGCCGAGTTATGGGAACAAAGCTTCAAAAGTCATATTACAAAAGGGGTATCGGGCCTAGTCAGAACAATTACACCAATACAGAAATGTGCCAAAACTTCAACTGGTCAAAGTGACGTCATTGCTAGGTGATACCTCAAAACCAATACCACCAATCGAAATCCGAGGTACCTCATGTATGATGAAAGTTATGGGCCCAAACGTTTTTCAAATACCGGCCAAATGTGCAAAATTTGGCTAAACTATGACAGGTACCATAAATTACTCTCCGCATCATCAAAGAACACTAACTTACCTATCTTTTCCACATATTAACAACACTAAAACTTGTTTTACAAAATAACAGCGAATTTTTAAAAATAGGCCTAAATTGGCCACTGTGACGTAGCTATGACGTCACTGTGACGTCAGAGCCACCCCCAATCTGAAAACCATTTTGACCATGATGTGTAGCCCTCATTAATTTCTTCTAGATGAGTCAGGTTTCAAAGTGGTACACCCACTGGTTCAAAAGTTAGGGCCAAAACAATTTTGGTGCACCCCATTTTTGTCCCTCTTTTTTGGTTTTTGGCACACAGCGGCGCAACTGTAGCCGGTACCGCCAAGCCCCTTCAGGAATCACAACTACACCATATAGCGACCACTTTCCACTTGATGGAACATTTTTCACTTGTACCACTCGGCTGGCACCCATCTGACAATATGTGGTACTTTTTGCCCCCTTCTGACGTCACTGTGAGGTAGGTGCCATGCCCACCCACGCCCAAACTCACGTCAAATGGTGCCGGTACTGAGACCTTCAATGTGCACCATGTCCCATATTTTTCACGTTTGTGGTTCAAAAGCTATGGACCAAAGTCAATTTTTGGCCCTTTTTTGCCCTACTGGACCACCTTCTGGCAAACGTAGCTTTGCACAGAGAGGTGGTACCCCCATCGAAACGTTGGGTCCCCGTTAGAACTAATGTTGGGGCATGTTTTGAGCCATTTCACCAGTCTGTACCTGCTGTAACTTAAAAGTTCAAAATAGCCTCAAAGTGCCAATAAAGAGGTCCATTTGCCCATTGTTGACGTCACTGCGACGTAGGTGCCACGCCCAAACACAATGCACATTGCATGAAAAGATGCGCCTTGAGCGGGGGCAGGATACCCCAAAAGTTTCATTTTGAACCTCAACGAGTTGCAGAGATATTTAGCAGAAACCAGAAATTTTTTGGCTTGGTGCGCTTCTTTTTGGCAATTTACCCTATGGCACTGCCCCCACCTCCCAGATTTTTTATTTATACATATATGGCCTCTTACAGATACACCCTCTAAAAAAAGAATTTTTCGAATCGGACATGCAGTTTCCGAGATCCCTTCTTTCGGTGGGTCAAAAATATCTGCACATGAATATAAAGCTGATGGAGCTGGTCTTTGCCTCTTGTAAAAGCTGGTATGTTTACTTTAGCACCATAGTACCAAACACATTCTTGAACTGTGAAACCACGGCCTGCAAGAACCAGATCACCTGGCAATAAATTCTGCGAAATTCCACAATTTTCAGTTAAAAATTTGTCTGCTGTTCTGTCTCCTCCTGCTTCTAATACAAAAGATATTGTCTCTTGTGGAGTAATTCCAATCAATATTTTACCAGTATTATGATGCTTATAGCTTGAAAGAGTTTTAGCCTTAGCTATCAAATTGGTGGGACGATCAAACTTCTGTGGGGAAAAACTTCAAAGCAGTCTAATATCACAGTCACTTTTTTCCCAAATGAAAATTTTAAAGCACTGTGGCAAATTCTGAAGCTAAAAGGGCAAGGCTACTTGAATTAGATATGTTATTTGGTAATTGAAACAGATTGGTAAGGGATAGATTACCCACAATACACAGTGAAATTATACAGTGAAATTATAATTGAAAGTAGTAGTTCTCTTCAGCTGGTCCATTTAATGACTGTGAAAAGCTCTCTGCAGACTGAGTTTGACTGCTTCCACCAAACCTCAGTCCAAAGCTTTGTGCTAATTCCCTGCAGGCTGTTGAGCTTTTGTGCTAATTCCCTGCAGGCTGTTGAGCTTTTGTGCTAATTCCCTGCTGTGGAATGAAACCTGAAGCTGCAGCATTTGGTGTGTTCATCCCGGAAATCATTTGAAACATTTGCATTTGCATGTTTATTTGCATTTGCATCATTCTTTCTTCATGTCGCCTCGCTTGTTCATTCTCCTCTTTAAAAATTTTTATCAAGGACTCAGCTGGATCCTGTTCAGGCAGTTTATTACAGTTTTTAACTGCATCAGTTATCAAATTTTTATGCTCCACAGCCTTCCTCTTTTTTTGAGGAACATATAAAGTAGGCTTTTTTGCCCATTTTCACAGGGGCTCGTTGATGTGCTGCTCGTTAAAGATTCTGTGGCACTTGGTTCGTTTGCCAGTTCCGGTTGAGCAGATTCCCTGCTCTGAATATAGGGGAAGAGCTGGGAAAACCATTTACCATATCCTTGCTTTTGTATGAAATCCTCTCTGATGCTTTTTTCAATATGGCGCATAAGCATCAAACACGATGCAGTTGCTCTGAACAAAAGTTGAGGTATTTGTATTGAAGGTCAATCTTATACAGAATGAATCAAAGCCTGAATAAATTGCAGGATGACCTCATCAAACTATCTGTGAAAGAGACTATGAATGCTATTAAAACAGCTCTAACACTAGAAGATGTTATAGCGGTTCTACAAAAAGATCTTCAAGAATATCAAGATCAACAAAAGGTAATCAGTAATGACCTTGTTAAGCTCATTGCTCCAAATGCTAAGCTGAGAGATAAAGTAGTACAACTCCATGAAATAAAGCTTTCTTGGAAAACGGTCTGAGTTACTTACAACAAGTTGAAAAAAGACAAACAGACTTAAATGTGCCTAAATGTGTTGTTTCCTTTGAAATCAAGCTTGTGGATACTGAATAGGGAGGAGTTCCGGCTGTTGGACTTAATATGCATCACTAGTGTTGCAGGCGAGTATGATGAAAGTGCACACTCAGGATGGCCTGTAGTACAGCATTCATTGATGTTGTCAATCTTGACAGGATTCTTCGTTTGTTATAAGAAGATGAGCTACCTAATGACTTAAATTTTTAGTCTGATGTTGATTCTTCTATTTCTGAGGTAGGCTATCTTTCTGTTCCTTTCCTTTGCCGGCCATTTTTCAAAATTTGGTGTTTTAATGGAACGCAGATGCAGGGAGAGGTACAAACTAACAATTAATATGCACTTTCCTGTTGAATAAGCAAATTGTCAAAAGCGAATAAATGAAAGGGGATTTCTGGACACAACTATTCTGTTTTCAATAACTGCAAAATAATATATCTGCGTATATAACCGAAACAGCAACAATCATTAAGGAATGGTAAGTTTTTGGCCTATTTCTCAAAAATATTGAGAGGTTTATTTTCTTTATATTTTCTGTACCCATATGACATCATTTTTGAATTTCTGATTTTCAGTTTTTATGAAGGCAGAAATTGCAAAAGAAAAATTAAACTTCAAATATTGTGTATGCCAAAAAATATCCCAGTCAGAATAAGGCTTAAAGCGCCTTGAAAAATGAAGCAAAGCAGGAAAAAATTCAACAGATGATGCTTCTTCCAACCCAGCATCATTACATCTGCAACATCTTAAAATGCTTATTTAAAATTATGCCATTGAACTTTAGGGATGGAGTTAGCTAACAGCATCTGGGCATATTTGACAAATTGCATTGTAAATAATGGTGTAGTCCACAATTTGGAATTCTGACTACCTTTGGTATATCGAACACACCACAGCTAAATCCCCAGCAGATAACACAGGAAGAAACAACACAGGTTCTGTGGTGATGTGTTAAACGTGGTTCGCTAAAGAAAAATGTTAGCAATTAACATACATGAAGATTATAAGTTGAGAATACTACAAGAAGCTTAATATTACAATATAATGAAAACGAATAATTATGAAAGGTTAATTAATGTTAGCAGAAGATAGATCTACGTATCAACCCAACTAGACTACAAAATGTTAAGTATGAGCTACTAATAAATAAAGTGAAAGATAACTACATAATAATACATACAACTTACAATCTATTAGTCCTCGTAGCCATAAAAATTTTGCATGACGGCCAAACACAGCATGTAGAAACTACCAGGCCAAAAACTGCATGTGAAACGATAGAAAACTTCCCCCAACACAGCGCAATGCAAGGCGAGTCAATAACCACCCAAAACGTGGGGTGCAAATCCTTTATAGCTACTGGTGGTAAACGAGGAAAAGCAAGAACACGCAAAAACAGAAATACCAAATATGGCCTAATAAAACGTATACAAAGAGGCGTAAAGAAAACAATGCAATGTAAAAACTAGGCTAGATGAAAATAGCTTTAACTACAACGACCAAGGGCTATTCGCACTAACAAATGGGTTGCTGAAATCAAAATCTGATCAGTTTGTTTTGTCTCTGATGGAAGAAGATGCCTTGGTGTAAGTTGGTAGATATGTCTTTTGAAAACTTTATAGGTACCTGCGTAACAACCAGTATTTGAAAAATTCATTTGAACCATATTTATGTGTACAAATTTGTATCTTAAAAGGTTCGTTGTGGCCTTATCAACATAAATTAAATAGTCAGTTATAAAAAATTATACCATAAAAAGTGTTTCCAAATATTGTACCAAAATAGTGGTATTAATGTGAAAATACAACTGGCATTCAACCTGGTTGAATACATATTGAAAATTATATCTCTGATTTAGGAAATTTTCTTATGCAAAAGATATAGAAGATGTTGCATTAATTGCTTGACTCTACAGATTTGCCAGGGTGCATTCCATGTCAACTCCATGATGTACATCTTTCAAGGCGACCTACAGCTCTACGTCAAGCCAGCTGCAAGTGTGTTTTGATATTCATTGCCTAAAATGCCTGGCGTGAAGTTCTACCCCAATTTTTACCTATTTATTATGCTTGAATGAGGTCATAAAGACGACACTATGCAGTTTATGACTGTGACTGAACAATTACTATTACTTAATTCTTTGTTTTGTCTTAGAAACAAAACAACAGTTTGACGACTTCCAGTAACATGTTACTACAATCTTGCTTAAACTTCAAACTAATCATTACGAGTAAAATTACTAAAAATAAACATAAAAGAAACAAAATTTACGGGAAGTGCACATTAACAGATGATGAAGTAATTAACCATTTCTTTGTCAACTCTATCTAGTTGATATTACACAATCTTTGGAAACTCAATTCAAATAAAAGTGTAAAAGCTGCTTCAAAGCAAGTTATGTCACTACCACATTGTATGTTAATTTAAAAAAAACAACAACAAAAATTGTCTAAATAAACCAAATAACAGTTTTCAACTTAGCATAATGTTATAATGCTAAAAGTAATATATTATGATGGGCAATTCTTTTATTTATTGGACAAAAATCGTGGTCCAACGAAGCATTCAAGCTATCTCTGTCTGTGTCAGTTGGTGCATCTTTATCACATACTTCATCATCATTCACAAACATCAACATCAGCGTCTTTTATTAAAAAATTTGAGCTTTCTTCACTCACGGTTCAAAAAAGGTACCCACAAATTAAGATAGGGTTTTCAAAATTTTGCACACTACTACGCTTCAAGACTCTGCATGACACTGATGAAAATAAAATGGTTCTCATTCAGTCTGTGTTTGTGTTATACACCAAAATGTTGTTCTCGTGGTCGATGCAATGAACATTGATAGAACATATGAAGATTTAATGGCAATGATTGTGTGCGATCTTGAAAACAAAACATTTATGCTTCATAGATGTAGCAATTGACCTGGAACAGAAAAGCCACGATCATTTTTTATATCAAATTTGGATGAGGAGGAAGTATCTTTTCAGCAATGGCAGAGCACAGACAGTTCACAGATGGTTACAGTGTTCATGATTTTGGTTGAGTTTATTCAATTTATGATTGAGTCAATTGACAGTTTGACTACCACTCTTATATTGCAAGATGTCAGGGCAGATACTTGAAGGAAAAAAAACGAGATATTGATGATGAATTGATTTAAAAATTGTTTTTTTTATTCAAGATACAATATACATGTTATGTAAATAAACGATAATTTCAGGTGCTGCTACCATGTACATTTTGGCAAAATGCACAAAATGTGAGCATTTGCTAACTAAATTGCAAAGAAAACAGACAGAAGAATCAAGTAAAAGTCAATAATGTTTAAAGGTCAAAGCTCCATTGCCTCAAATTGGTAGACTTTGCATGACAGTGATAAAAAAATACTGAAATGAAGCCAGCTTGAGTAGAAGGTACAGAAGATGAGCAAAGTGATTGCACATACAGGTATAAAAATTGATAATCAACTGAGCAATGACCTGAACCAGCTTATGGAGCAAAACCTTGCCAATGCTTCCCCATTCATGAAGATTTTTTGGAAGGAGCAGGTGAAGAACTTGGGCCAAAGCTCAAAGAGATACCATCCTATGGCTATAAGGTTTTGCTTGTCTATGACATTGAGGTGCGATGCAATGTTTGATGAGCTAAAAACTCTAGTATACTTTGCTTTCCAAGCAAGAGAACCCTTCGAGGCAACAGAAATGTAATCCCACCAAAGAAAGGGCTCATAACAGAAGTTGTGGACCAGTTGAAACAAGCAACTGGAAGCTTATCTGTTCATCAGCGATATGTATGTACAGCCTTTGATGAGATGAAAATGTCATCTAGGTTTGTTTTTGATAAATATAGCAGCGAGATTGTAGGATTTACAAGCCTTTGAAATATGGAGCTGAACTGTAATCTTGGGGTTCTTGCTCCTGTGTGTGATGGTGCTGTTGCGAACAGACAACTTTTCAGCTTCCACAAAAACCTGGACAGAAGTCCTTCAAAGTCAGGTGCTGTTTTAACCATACAGAAAACGTATCTGACGTAGCCTGTACATTTCCTTTATCAGTGATGCATTTGAGGAAGACTGCCAGAAATAGCCTACTGATTTCAGATTCTGGCAATAAAGCACGCTGTACGTGGCTTAATAGCTAATTTCTTTTGTGAAGACATATTACAGATGTCTCCAATAATGACTTACAAGGTTGTTTCAAATTATTACCCAAATTTTTCAAATGCACATATCAAGCTTATCAGCTACTCCAAAATGAAAGTCATGCATGCATGCCCGGTTCTTATTGAAATATTGCAAGTGTCCTGAAGAATTTCTGTACAGAAAAATGTATGGCAACCGCAACCTTCTGTGAAATGTTTGATAGGTTCTTTGATAGTTTAAATGTAAGAAGCTTCAAAGAGATGCAGCTGAAAAAAAAACCATCTTAAGCTTCATATTCTCCACCAATGATAAAGACTTTGAGGGCTTAAATATGTTTTCTTGAAGTATCTGAATGTCTGGAAAGCATCTAATGAAATGAAACCAGGGAATCACAAGAACGTTGAGAAAGAGAACATGTTTATTTCAAAACAAACATATATTGGTGTCCAAACAACTGTATTTTCAATTATAGAATGCATAAATTTTTTCCTCAACAATGGAATGCCTTATGTTTTGACAGAGCGCTTCAATCAGGATCTAGTAGAGGAAATTTTTGGACAGCGAAGGTGCATGAGTAGAAAAAATGATATGTACATCCATTTGGCTATAATGCAAACATTATCAGTGCCCAAAGATTTTTTTCACAGGAGACAGGCAGTGTAAGTGACAAGAACAAAGAGTTACAAAAAGGGTTTTAATCAGGGGAGGATCCAGACAAAAATTTGACATTCTCAAAACCCGTTATGACAGACCGACCACGCCCATTTCCCGGAAACGCCCAAGAAATTGTTTTCTGTCTTTTATGGATGCAATTATTAAATATATTGAAATTTTAAGAGGAGAAATAGAAACAAACAATAAAAAGTGGCAGACACCAAGAGGGGATGAAGGGAGGCAGTCGTCCCCCAACATTTTGGGAAGACAGAGGTCTTTTATTCTAAAAAAATGGACAAATGTGATGTCGTCTTATCAAAACAATAGGCTTGTTCCCTTATAATATTGCTCAAAAAACAAAAATGATGCAACATTAAAGAATTTCTCAATAAGCATTGCAACACTAGTAATTGAAAATTGGGTAATGCAGGGAAAAATAACACAAAGATCAAAACAAAATGTGTGTGGCAAATTGTGCTTGGTTTTGTAATGGTTTAACATGTGGAATTTTATAGAAAGACGTGTAGTTTTGTGGATATTCAAATTATTGATACAAATTTAAGGGCAGAAGACTAATCATAGAAAAGAATTATTAACGCAAGTTGACCAA
Source organism: Rhopilema esculentum (assembly GCF_057945365.1). NCBI lineage: Eukaryota > Metazoa > Cnidaria > Scyphozoa > Rhizostomeae > Rhizostomatidae > Rhopilema > Rhopilema esculentum. The sequence goes on from NC_142825.1 coordinate 711,436, forward strand.
TGCAATTACTAAAAATACAGGCACTTTTCAGAGTAAACAAGCCATAGAAACTTAGACAAAGAATTGAGTAAAAACCTTTTCTAGTAACAAAAATAGTTCTTTTTGGATGCTAACTCTCTTAAATGCATCATATCTTTGGGCATATGATAATTGCACTGCTTTAGAGTAAAATATTTATGCGTCAATCATTTGTCAATGATGACATATATGATAATGCATAATTTGGAAATACATGGAAGAAGAATTACTTTGGGATGACGTATTTAACGTATTTAGTATGTCCATCAAATTTAAATTTGAATCTTCTGAGGTCTGAAACTTGACTTCCCTATGCTTAGCCTTCTACATTGCTGCTTTGCCAAAGAAAATTAAAATAATTTTTGGCTTCATTTTAGCCAATTACTGCATTTTAATATGCATTAAAAACAGATTCTATCTGCCTTCACTGTGTGTACTAACATAATGTGAAAACATATTTTATCAAACAGCATTTTCAGTTCCTAGTACCACCTTGTTCAAATAAATATATCTCAAGATTTTGACTTCTGGTGTTGCATTCTTAATATACCTTGTTCGTTATTGGCTTAGTATGAATGAAGCAAAAAAGGAGATGCATCTCCAAAACAAAAGTGCAGTGTATGCCAATAGGCCCATGTAGCTCATATGATTAACCACATAAAATTTCCAAAGATGCAACATTTCAAATGTGTTTCAAAATAGAACACAACATACCACCATAGCACAAAACTTTTAACCAAAGGCTGTGACAACAAATCCTATTCTGCTTGGTAACAATATCAGTAACAAGACTGTAAGAAAGTAATGACTTCTCTAACTGTTAAAATCTCTCTTAACTTTTTTTACAGTTCTTTAGATTAAATTACAGCAAAAGTGAGATTCAACTTGCAAATAATTGACATGTTATCTAGAACAAATTAAGTAGCTATTCAAACAAACTAAAATGTATCCATAAACATTATATTACAAAGATAGGCAACCACTGAATCATTGAATGAATATTCTAGTTCTAGTTAAATTCAGAACAGTGTAATTTTTCTGAACTCTATTTTTAAATCACATTACACAAAAACAGAAAAAAATGGTCACATATCGGTGTAAAATAAAGTATTTTAACAGCATCCAGAGTGGCTAGTCTGCAAATAAAACAAACTTTTTGCAGAATTTACCACCTGAGCCGCTAGGCCCAGTAGCAGCAGCACAAAAAGAGCCCCTATATAAAATTTACATCCAGACTTCAAAGATAAAACAAAGAAGCAAAATTGCTGGAAAGGTGTAGCCAAACGCATGAATGAGCCCGTTGATGTTGTGAAGAAAAGATACAAATCAATCAGAACACAATTATTCCAGGTATTTTTCAATCTCTAGGTATGTTTATGTTGCATTTCAATTAGTCATTGCGTAAAACAATTGCAATCCACAAAATATGTCATCATTTCTTATCACTTAAGAGGTTTATGTTTGTGTTCATATACTATGATTTCCTGTTGCAAACGTTGGTGATAACAACTTGGTCACATTTTAGCTGAAGAGCAGGATATTCTGGCAGAACAGCAAACAATGCAAGATTCAACAGAAAGTGTTAAAGCAACAAAAAAGAAAAGTCCTTCTGTCCGTCATTGTAGAAAATGTGGACAGCCACGAAAGGGACATACATGTAACAATCCACCTTCAAAATGAAATTATTAGTTTATTTTGTTTAATTTTGTTCAGCTGCATTATAGGGTGAGGTTCTTCTTATGTTTGGGCTTAGTCGCTAAAATTACCTAAATGTGGAACATGGAATGTACCTACACTTTACATTATATACACAGGCCTACCTTAGAGCCCTTTTACACTGTACCAGTAAAATTTGGATCCACAACAAAGGTACAACAGGTTAGCATCCCATTAACTGTTTTATAAATTCTTAAAATTTTGGTTCCCTCTGTCTATGAAATAATCTTGTTCTGTTCTGTTATGAAATAACCTTGACACCAAGCTCCTGATGTTTGTTGTTGGATCAACAGCATTTCTCAGTTTTCGGGTTCCCTTTGTTGTGTGGACTTGTAACCTTTTTGGCTCATGTTGGGAATTCTTCCCTGACAGATTGATAAATACAAGCCGGAAGAGGTCTGGTGTTGTCATACCCCAGAAAGCCAAACATCCAACGAATCAGCCATCTATACGCAACAGCTCTTAAAAATCTACAAAAAAGATGTAAATCCATTTACAATGAGTTTCAATGTAACTATTAATTAGAGTATCATTTCAATGTGACATTTCTTTTGTGCAAATTCTAGACAATCATATTTGCAACTGTCTAATTGAAGTTGACATTACAATTGACTATTATAATATTTATACATATAATCATAACAATAATAATGTGTTGGAGTACTATATCCTTGGAAATTATAACAAAAGTTCTACTCTTTGAATGTGTTTTCATTTTTTCAATCTTCTAAGACCTTTTACTGAGCTTTCTTCTTTTGAAATATTTACAGTTTTGGCCGTCAAAATTGAAAACTGATGATGTTATGTCCTTTTCAGCTTTGGCATAGAATATTTAAGTGTAGATTGAGTTTTTTTATATGAAAGTATTTGGCAAAGGGAATCTGTATCAATTTATCAGCTAAATGTTTCTGTTATCAGCGGTTTGAGTAATAGGGAGTTTACTGTATTCCAATTATAGCAGATATAGGTCTAACTTTTAGTTTTAGTCTTATTGTAGATTTGTCTTAACAAATAGGCCAAGAAAGAATATTATAAACTTACTCATTTTCTGATTTATTTGCATGACGTCGGTAACGCTTACCATCCCTGGTTTTGAAAAGTGACCCTGCTAGTTTCAATACACCGTTATTAATTAAAGCAGGGAAATCTGGATGGTTAGTGATGCATCTTAACTCCTCTGCAGTACCTTCAAAGGTCAACTGCCCAATAGCTTGTGGTACCTCCCAACAACATCTGTATTCCCTGGATCCAACTAAGTTATCAACTGAGCATTTACCACAATCACACCTAGGGGTAAAAATGTTAATTTGATATTACTTGAGCTGAACCTCAGGATGTTCAAGATGTTAACTTTCTATTTTTAGCACTGTCTCGTCTACATTATACAGTAGTTTTTAATAAAAATGCCTTCAATGGGTTTCTTCAAAGTAAAAAAAAATGGTGCAATTTTTAAACAACAGGACTGAAATCGGTGTAATATTGAGTCGTGATGGCGATCCAGCAAAGTTTTAAAATTTTGTACTCAGTCACTCTGAAACACCATTTTCAAAATATCGCAGAACAATGGCCTAGCCTAGCCGTACGATAAAATAAGTCTAAAATCCAAACTGCAAGCAGTGGAATTAATAGCATCGTTTAAAGCTCCTTTTCAATTGCTTTGTGTGTCTTTGGACAAAATAGCTCGTAATAGCGTCTCTCAAACACAATTTCATATCAAAACCAATTTATTCTCGAGCAGTAGGCCTATGGCCTAATTTGCAGCACTTTCCATCAGTCGCAGATCAACTCCAAATTATTAGTATTAAATCGTCAAATCGATGCACCTACCATTCATCTACTGGCATTATCCTCTCGAATCTAGCCTCTAGTGTTTCCAGAGGAATTCCATCAATGTCCGGCTCATGATATGCCAGTTCTTCCTCACTCGACGACGAAACTAACAGCTCGTCTTGGTAGGGCTCCAAACTAGTGGACACGACACCCAATCCTTCTGCTATTTCTTCACCAACGAGGGAAGACTCTTCGTCACTTATCATCGCAAAGGATGTCTTTGAATTATCCGTTTCAGACATAATATTCTTTCTCAAATTAATCTGCATTCTGCTCTAACCCTACCAACAACACTAGGTTTCCAAGTGTTGTTATGATCGTATAAATCAGAATGCGTCACTCGCCCCAGGCCTTTTTCGCAAGACCATAGGGTAAAACTACCCCCAAACCAAGCATTTTCCTCCAGCAAAATCAATAATTAATAACGGCAATCAATTCAGCGATGTTCAATCCCCATAATTAAACCTTAAAGTCCGATAGAGAAATTTTAGGCAAAAGTAGTTCAGTGGCACTTTAACCTCTCCCCACCCAAAGTGCTTTAAACATTTCACATTTAGACAAAATAAATTATATACTTACCTTAAATCCAGTAAGGGTTCATAATCCCGTCATGGATGCACTCACTGTTCCGCTTTAGATTCGGCCGTGATCACCCATGTAATTATCACAACGGCACGAAGGCTTTCATATTCACCCTCGAACTCAATAAATGTATCTTTGTCCTTTGGAATCAAAATTGATTTAATAAAAGTGAAAAATTTCAGCAACAGCCCAAAGTAATTTCAAACATGATTTGCCAAAGACAATTGACCATTATTACTAATTTTATGTGATGAAAATGGCGAATACACTCACGCGGTAAGACTGGGATCTAAATAAATTTGAAAACGGCAGGAAAATTTCGAGGGTGGGTTTTCGTCTTTCAGAAGACAGAGTTTCAGAAGCGAAGAGTGGCAAGGAGGAAGACCATGCCCGGTGAGGAGATACAGGATTAAACGCCAGATGACATCATACAGAAATTTTGTGCAGGAGTTTTCAGACGTGTTATTGACTAGATATCGATGAGTATCGCAGAGCGCTTTTCCATGAATTCAGAATTGATAAGAGAAACTGCTTGTTTTGACCCAAATCGATTTGCAGAGCTTTCCAAAACCGACATACCAGTAAAAGGCTTGGAAAAGGTTGCATCATTAGTTACTACTGCCGTTTCTTAAACTGCAGAGCTTGCTTCATTCATCGCAGTATTCAAGAATCTGAGCAAAACGCTGCAACAGGACTTCCAAAATATTCAGGCCATGGAGAGCATTTTGGAAGAAAATGACGAAGAGGGAATTTTCGATCATGAACTGACAGTAGATGAAATGGAGAAGGGTATTTTTGACAATCGAGTTTCCTGCAAATTGTTGGTTTGACATGACAAGCGCTTTGTTTGCTGTTACAGAATGCTGTACAGATTTTTCTTAAATGGGCATTCTCCAACATCTTCTTGGCTTATGAATACCTTCTCCCCTTTCATTCACCCAAGCTAGCTGCGAAAATAAGCAAATGTTTACCTTTATCATTTCACCATTGCTTGCCTTTATTTAGAGCAGGCCGGCAAAGTCAATGCCAAAATTTGCAAATGGTTTAGCCATGGTCATTCGGAAATCTGCCAGCTGAGCTGTTGGTTGTCCTCCATAAACATTACCTTCCAGTTTTCTACCATTATAACAAGATTTTAAGATCTTTTTCACAAATTGTCCAATCTTTCAAATCCAAAATCGTGTTCTCACCTCAGCTAATGTTGCTCTAACTAACCTGCGAAAACTGCTTTGACTCAAGCTTCAAATCAGAATTATTTAATGGGCCCTTACAAACTATTAACTCGCCAACTTCTTGTACACCAAGTTGAAGTTTTATTCTGTCATATGACTTCCCAGCAATTTTGCGTCCTTTACCCATTCGTTTTTTGACTGCAGTATCTCTTCAGGGTCCAGTGATTGATTTACAGGCTGCTTACTCAATTTAGCCTTCAAATTTGATACAAACCTGTAATGAAGGCTGTTACTCTTAGCAGTTTTCTGCAGTACTCAAATACTGCTATACCTGTTTATATCAAGAACACTGGCTTCCTTTTTCTCCTGATTTGCTTTTTCTGTATCTTCTAGTTCTATGCCCCCTGACCATTCTTTTCTACCCTTCTACCATTCTTAACCATTTTGGACTTTCCCACCACAATTGGTTTTCTTTGGGCTGGCTAGCTGAGGTCCCCCTTGAACCTATGTCTGCAGGGTTTTCAGTGCCTCTAACCTAGTCCTCAATTTGCGTAACCTTTAAAATTTTAACACTCTGAATTGAACTCATTGTTTTCATTTGCCCTTATGATGAATCCAACTTAATGCCATCTTACTATCTAACCCCAATTTAACTGTATCAATTTTTACTTGTGAAGCAAGTGCCTTTCTAACAGAATCTATCAATGATGCTAAAATACTGGCAGACAAAAGTTCTAAACACTGTATTGACCACTCCTTTAATGGTTGCAACCCTACTTTTAGAGCAAAATAGGATAGTATCAATCCCTGCACCTGTTTCGTAGGGAAAATATACAACAGCACAATACCCCTTACAGCTAGCATCTCAAAACCATGAAGTTCTACATTTCTTACTTCCCTCTCACTCTTGTCATAAACACATCTTGATAGGGTAATGTTACCAACATCCATTTTTCAACTAAGGATTCTGGCAGGGGGTCGTTCTATCTTAATTGTAACAACAATGCCTCCTGAAAAAGGATCTTGGCAGTTACCACTTTGGGACTGACTATTCCATGAGGGTAAAAAATTGATGCAAATGTACTCAGCATACTGCGCTTAGTGAGTGGACTAGCCCTTTTATCTATCCCGCTAAAAATTAACACTAACTTATCATTTTTATCGTCCCAAATAACTCCTAAAACCAAGTCTTCTTATTATCAGTGGTTGTTCTTCCTGAAACTTTTCTAAACATAAGTGATCTCATCTGTTCCACTTCTTACAACTTATCTAGTAATATCAAAAAGCATTTCAAAGTTGATTTCGGAGAAACAAAGGAAACATATTTTGCTTAAAGATCACAGCTTTTTGTGGACAGCTCAAACATGCCAAAGTAATGAAAACAGTGGAGATTGCCTTACTCTGCTAGAAACCATGATGGCTAATGTTATTGACAAGACTGTCTAACTTGCAGACAACAAAGGCAGTTCCTCTAAAAGAAAGACAGCAAGTTTGGGAGCTTCTCAAAAAGACATGCATGATAAATCACACTGTTTCTAATAAAAGAAATTTTGATGTAATGAAATGTATATAGCAAAATTTTGCAAGGAGAAACAAGGGAATCATCCAGCTGCATCACAGTTTGAAAACTCTCCTGAAAGTGAAGTGTCACAGTAGATTATTCCAAAGAAGAGGATCACATTCAAATTTTCCAGTTGGAAAACAAGAACTTTTGTATGATTCATGCAGCCAACATTCTGTTATACCAAGGAAAACTTCTGATCAGCAGGCCATCTTTGTCACCTGTCAATGTTTCTTGTATTGATGTTGCAGGAAAGAAACTCGGTTTCGATGGAGTAGCATGTCTCAATTCAAAGGTTGTTACAAAAATGAAATGATTTATACCTTGGAACACATGCCATTTCTTTTCGGTGCTGCAGTGAATACTTGCATATTTGGGAAAAATACAAAACGAGTTTATCTGAGACCAGCAGGGAGCTGGACAGGTGGACACTAAAAGTCGCACCTTTTACAGGGAGGTGGACACTAAAAGTGGCATTTATCAAAATTGCAAACAATACAACAATACAGATAGGTGTACCCTGGGTGCCAGAGCCACAAAATTTTGAGTGCGTACACAGATATGGCATCACCATCCTCGTTCTGATCATTAATCCTAATGTCTGAGAAGTGATTGCACGAAATTGTTTGATCACTATCAGTACCAGTGGGCGTTTTTGTTGTCTTAGAATTTCTGATTGGAATAGAAAAGCCACTGTATTCAAAGAATAACTGTATTGGCCGTTTGTTGAAAATGGTCTTATGAAGATTGAAATTATTCTATGAATTAATCCACACATCAATTGAGGTTGTGGCAAGGTGAACAAATTCTGCAAATCGACAAAGCTGTCTATCTTTTATCTTGAAAAACATGACTTAAGTGGGGGTTTTTGAACGTGAATCTGCAAGTATTTGCAGTACATTTTAGTCCCTCAATTTCATAGAAGCTAAAGGTAAATTTATATGATGAACTGATGACGAGATGAGCCTATTATTTTGAATTGGTTCATCTCTTGGCTCACCATATAAAACAAACTGAATTAATAAGCATGTTTATGTTGTTTTTTATTTTTCTTTAATTTATTTTTTTATTTTAAAATTATTTATGCACGATAGCCCTGTCAGTCATGACTGACTTTCAGGGGGCCATGCCAAAACCTCTTCAAATTAAAAAATCTACTAAAATTAATAACGGGAAAAGGAAACTAATTACATTCATAAATAATTTATCTACAACTATTTACAATAAATTTACAACAAACCCTTTATCTTGTTCTTAAAAGAAGATAAAGAGGGAGCTTGCTTGGCCTCGCGGCTGAGATAATTCCAGATTTTTGCTCCACAAAATGCGAACGCTTTCTGTCCATCACTAGTTTTCATGAATGGCACTAGCAAGTCAGTTTCGGCATTTCTAAGGTTGATAATATTGCGACCAGAATTTCTAACAAATAAATGCGAAAGATTTTTGAAGCTTAAAGGCATTGAGTCATGATAAAATGGATTGGGTAAACCCTAAGTGCCAAAATCTGCTGAGTCATGATTTTCATGACTGCGATGCGATTGGTTGATCTTGAACTGGTCACATGAACTCACCTCGTACTGATTGACAAAACAGTTGCCATCAATAGCAAGTTGTCAACAACTGATGCAAATATCACATGAAACAGCAGCAATCATACCAAAACCAAATGACCTCCTATAGAGAAGGCCTATTTACTATGACTCAATGCCTTTAACCAGTCGGAACTCTGCACAGCTCCCCCACAAAGAACAGCAGTACCCAAAATGTGGCTCTACAATACCTCTATATAAATTGCAAAGTACAGTTTTTGGCAAAAATTTCTTTGCATATTTAAAAAACCTAACGAGCAGGAGACTTTGGCTTGAACAGATTTAATTTGCTCGTCCCACACGAGGTATTGGTCAACTTGGACACCAAGATACTTAATACTGTCGACGAGTTCTACAGGGGAATCATTGATAACAAATGCAGGAGAATCCACAGTGTTTTCACCAATCTTTTTCAGATTTGGTCTAGATCCGATTACCATTGCCTGAGTCTTGATTACATTCAAAGACAATTTATTGCCCTGAAGCCATTCTTTCAAACATTTCAATTCGTTGTTGAGCGTTTCAGTTAGATCCTCAATGCTCTGAGAGGAATAGGATATGCTAGTGCCCATGATGTGCCCATGATGAGCTAATCACTTTCAGTTGAACCAATTTGAATAATTTTATCTTTGGCTCATTGTCATTTTACATGATGGGATGATCGATTGATGAATCAATTCAAAACTGGCCCCGGTCTGCAAATTTCTCTTTGAATACATAAATGAGCATGAGCAGTACAGTGCAGCGTAGTTTCCACAACAAAACAAAATGGCTGTGTTCAGGAAACTTGTTATTCTCTTCGGAATGTGGCAATTAAGTCGATCGTGCCAAATAAACTTTGGTTTGAAGTTTCAACGAAGTTAATGCTCAGTTAAGTGTTGCTGACAATTCTGCAGAAAGCTTCAAAGAAAGTGAAAAAGAAAGTGGTTCCGAACGTGGCGTTGGGGCACCTAGAAAAAGGCTCAGACCAGGGCTAAAAAGAGTTGTTTCATGCAGTGAAGAAGATCTCGAGAATGATTCAAACAAACCAGTTTCAAGAAAACAACAAGAAACACTGCAGGAAACAACTCTCCCAGTGAAAAAGGCTAAGGGCAAATCAGGACCTAAGGCTATTTGGTCTACAGAGCTATTGAATGATTTGATTGACATTGTTGCAAACAATGACAGCTACAAGAGGAAACTGATATTTACCAATATGCCCAAAGCCAGCAATGCTGACGTTTACCGTAATATTGTCAAAGATATTAATAGCAAATGTCAAGAGCGAGGGAAATTATTACACTAAGTATTTGTCAAACAGGAAACCAATTCAAAAAACTTATTGTCAAACAGGAAACAAGTCTGCACTTTCGACTATGAAGACTGCTTCTGGAATTCATTGTTTTCAGGATGACAAGCAATTTGGCTCATGGTTTCATTAACTGACAAATAAAAACAGTTATGTGCCTTTTACTGGTAAACTGATATTATATTCAATTATGTTTGATAGGAGAGGATAGGTCTTGGTGTCACATGAATATTAACTTAATTTGTAGGTGTCATATTTTCATGTTTTGTTTGAACAGGCATAAGTTTGAATGTTATTTCGTTGAAACTGCTTTTTCAAATTTCTCCAAATCATTTTGAGTAAACTTGTGTATTTGACCATGCTGGCATCAGATATCTTCATATATATATATATATGTGTGTATTCAAAAGCTCTAGACTGTAATGTTTTCTAAAAACTTAAATAGATAATAAAGAAACAACTTGATTAACGTTTGGCAATAAGCTTCTTAAGAATCAATTCTGAAGTAGCATATTGCGAAACGTTAATCAAGTTGTTCTTTTACTGATCGTCTATATAAATATGAATGTATGTATATATATATAATATATAGATACTCAATAAAAAAACAACTTGGTTGACGTTTCGCTATAAGCTTCTCCAGAATAACTAACACATACATCTGGAGCGTAAAAGAAGGAATACGAAACAAAAGAACAAAAGGTAACACATTTTACGAGCAAGAACAATAATAGCTAATTTAACAACATAATGATAGTTTCTTAGCCCAACCAGAGGTGAGAAAAGATGGATAAATACAATAGATAAAAGAACAATAGAACAAGTGCGATAACAGATGGTATAGCATGCAGAAAAGTCCAAGAAAAAGAAATGGTAAATGCTGTCTGTCCCAAAAAAAATAAGAAACTAGGTAAATAAATATAATAAATATAGAATGCAAAGAAAAGAAAAAAAATAGATAGAAAACGTGGAAAAAATAAACAGAAGTAATAAGGATAAAATAAACAAAAAGATAGGAAATAAAAATAAACTATGTGTCAACTAGCCTAATATTAAGGCCCCGGGGCATTTTCAGAAGGTAGATAAATTTCACGCTTTTAGAATGTTTGCCTTATGTTATCGCAAGATTTTGAATCAAATCAGTATCTTCTTGACTCATCATCCAAATAAACTTGTTTTCATGACTAAGATTTTTTATATAGGAATACTTCTCTTCAATTTTAACCAACCATAGGCTAAACACCATAGTTTTGTTCAATATGGTGGTCGCATGACTTGGATTTTTTTATGTCTGTTTGTTCCTATGCTCGTTTTCATCCATCAAAAGCTTGCATTTTGCAGCACTAACTCATTACCAATCATGTTAAATTATTTGGATATTGATGGCAATTTCTCTGAAAGCCCAGATTTCTTTTTCGCTCTGGGTACAATTGACAACTGACTTGGACAAATTAACAACGAAAACAAGCTAGTCCGGATTTTGGAGAGATGCCCTGTGTTTGTTAGATCAGGATGGCAGTCATGTATCCAAGAAATTCGATCAAAAGGACGAAATCCAAATGTAGAAGACGTGAGAAAACTGATCAAGGCCATTGCTATGGAGAGAAACAACCCTGTCTTTGATGCACTTTTGGATGGTGGAGTGAAGGATTCTGTCTCTTCGACGCGGATGGGTACACGACAAGAACATACAACTATGAGACCAGCACCTCAACAAAACATGAATTTCAGCATACAAATGAGCGGTGAAAATTCAAAGATTGTTGGTGAAAATGTGAAGTGCTATTACTGTAACAAGCATCATAAACTGGAGAGCTGTGACGAGTTTAGAAGGCTGCCTGGCGAAGATAAATTCAGGTTTATGCGTGAGAAGAAACTTTGTGATAATTGTTTATCCTCATTTCATTTTTCTGCTGGTTGCAAGCGAAAATGTGATTGTACATTGCATGGATGTTCAATTAAACGCAAACATTTGTCAGCAATCTATGATGCTCTTGCCAAATTTGAAGAAAGACGCAATAACAAGCTGAGACAGACAATTTCTGGAAATCAACATAATGTGAAACGTGAGCCGAAGCAAAATCGAGGGATTAGCAAGCCAGACAGGGGCCGGACCCAACAGTCAAGCATTGTCCATAGTTCCAATAAAGGTGAAAGCTAGAGGAAAAGGTAAAATCATTGAAACCTATGCTTTGCTTGACAGTGGCTCAACAGCAACTTTTTGTGATGTCGAATTGATGAAAACTTGAACAAGGAGTGACAAAACTGTCAAATATCATTGGCAACAATCGATGGTTACAAAGAAGATTTCAGATCATCATTGGTGAGCTTAGAAGTGATGGATTAAGATGAAAAAGTCAAAGTTCATTTGTCCAATGTGCTCTCAGTCCAACGATTGAATGTGTCAAAAGATGCTATGGCAACACAAGGAGATGTGGACAGATTGGCTTATCTGCAAGGTGTGGAACTGCCTAGAGCGATAGATCATGGTAAGTCGGCCTTTTGATGGGTGTTGATGTACCTGAAGCATTGGAACCAGTGGAAATACGCAGATCATTAAATGGAGGACCATATGCTGTCAAAAAAAAGTTTGATTGCACTCTGAATAGACCACTGGATTCCTCAAACAGAAGTGCTTATTGCATGTTTGTGAACACAATTTCTCCAAGTGATGAGTATCTATGCCATCAGCTTAAGAGTTATCTTAATCAGGATTTCAACGAATTTAATAGCCGACGATACGAAGAAGCTGTCAGTGCAAGATAAACATGCTTTGAAAACATTTGAAGAATCAGTTCAATTGGTGAATGGTCATTACCAGATTGCAATTCCATGGAAAGAGGGACAACCTTGTATGCCAAATAATCGACAGGATGCAGAAAAGCGCTTGGGATATCTACAAAGGAGACTCTTTCAAGACTCAAGTTTGAAACAAAGGTATACAGTATTTATTGATGACTTACTTGACAAAGGGTATGCACGCAGAGTTCCTGACCAGCAGCTGGAATGCAGAGATGGTAAAATTTGGTTTTTGCCGCACCACAACGTAATCCATGCAAAGAAACCAGATAAAGTGAGGGTAGTCTTTGACTGTGCTGCAAAGTACCATGGCGAGTCAATGAATGACAAGATTCTTCAGGGTCCAGATTTGACGAATAGCTTGATTGCGCAGATTCAGACAAGAAACTGTAGCAATGATGGCAGATGTAGAGGCAATGTTCCACCAGGTGTGTGAACATCCTAAAGATCTGAATGCATTGAGATTTCTCTGGTATCCTCATGGCAATTTGTCTGCTGAGCCACACGAATATCAGATGATGGTACATTTGTTTAGAGGTGTTTGGTGACCTAGCCGCGCAAGTTTTGCTTTAAAGAAGACGGCCTTGGATAACAATGAAAAGTTTGATCCTGATGTTGCCAGTACAGTTAATCGAAGTTTCTATGTTGACGATTTACTGAAATCAGTGGAGAAGCCAGAAGAAGCAATAAGATTGAGTAAGCAGCTTCGTGAGATGATCTCTCTTGGTGGATTTTGTCTTACAAAATGGATCAGTAACAGCAGAGCAGTTCTGAACGCAATACCACAAAATGAATGGTCAAAAGATTTGAAAGATATCAGCCTTGAGAATGAAGAGCTTCCAACAGAGCGAGCCTTAGGACTTCAATGGGATGCAGAGGCTGAGAAGTTTACATTTAAGATCTGCAGCAAGATCCTCTAAATAGTGATGCACAGGAAAGGATTGAGGTGAATTTCAAAGCCCATTGCTCTGAATTTCAAAGTGAAGAAATTCAACCAAGCGCGGGTAAATGGCAGGAGTAACTATGACTCTCTTATATTACACCTACTAACAAGACGGAGCTAATTTCGGCTGGACCAAGTTGTAGCAATAAGGGTGAAATACGAGTAAAACCCAGCTCGCTTGTTGTCCTATAGCAGAGGATAGTCGCTTGCCAAGCAACGTACCATGATGACACCCTGCTATCAAAAACACTATACCTTGACTCCAATCACCTCTGAATCTGATATATTAAGGGGAGTAGTTGTCTCTTTAGCACATGGCAGATACCTACTCGTGTGTGAAGGTCGTTCTAGAGACATGTGCTTGGGCAGCATATGCCCTGGTACCTTGATCTGGGTAATCATTGATCCTTTACCGGTGCGTGCTGTTTGGCTGGTATTACCAGTTGCTGAAGCTGCCAACCATAGTCGGGCTAACCACCCGACTGCGGCTATTTGCAAGGTTCCAAAGCAGAAAACAAGAGAAGAGGAACCAGCTGCCACCGCGGCTGGTCCTAGCAATTTTGTGCTGGATGAAGGTCCTGCTGATCCACTTCACTGTGATCTCTGCGGCCTTATGTGCAAGAGGAAAGGGGGTGCACATGCAAGCTAAGCACCCTGAAGCGTATCAGGCTGAACGGCTTCCAAAAACTAGACTGAGAGAAAGATGGACAGAGGAAGCCCTCCACCTCCTAGCTAGGGAGGAAGCTAGGCTCGTTGGCGCTGGGCTGAGAGATCGGCTTAACCAGCGACTTAGATTATTATTCCCTAAATATACCATCGATCAAATTAAAGGACAGCGAGTCAAGAGTCAGAAATACAAAACGATTCTGGCTCAACTATTGAAAGAACAACAGTCCTCTGTGTCTGCTGGGAGCGTCTCTGCCTGCCAAGATGGAGTGGATCCCGGAATGTACTTTGAGCCCTCTGGTACTACCCAGCCTTGTGTGACAGTATGAGTTGGGCGCAGGACTTGAAGACAGCAATCAATGTCGAAGATCTGGCCTGTCTGGTCGATCTGGAGTCTTTAGCTCCAAGGAAACCGACAGATGAGACCAGATCCCTTATAGACAGCGAATTTGCTGAATGGATCAAAAGCATCATCGTTTCCCCTGTCACTGGGAGTAAGCAACCAGGTGGGATGTCAAGGAATGTCGCTGGGATGAATGGTTCTAAACTGCGTAGGTATCAGTATGCACGCATACAAGGGCTATATAAACGGAATCATGGGCGCTGTGCAGATGAAGTGCTTCTCGCTTCGTCACCTGAAGTTCTTCAAAGCCAGCTAGATGCGTTTGTGAAGAGCTTGGGCAGGGGTGGACTCGAAATTAGCGCTGGAGCTAATGGAAAGTCTGCCAGCCTTCGAATTGACGTAGATGGAAAAGCCAAAGGGGGGGTTGTAAATCCCCACGATTTCTTGAAAGCAGGAGAGGAAAGTGTACCTGTGTTATCAATAACGCAGGGCTACAAGTACCTAAGCATCACTATCTCTGCTAGCAGAGCTAGTTGTATAGCCAAAAAGGTTTTGGATGATGGGATGAGGGAACTGAGTCAGGCGCCTCTGAAACCACAGCAGCGCCTATATTTGCTACGGCTTTACCTCATTCCCAAGCTGTACCACACACTTGTACTTTCCAATGTTACCGATTAGACTCTCAAGTGGCTTGAATGTTGCGTAAGATCAGCAGTAAGAAGCTGGTTACGATTACCAAAGGACACAACAAACGCCTTTTACCACGCCAAGGAAAGGGATGGTGGCCTGGCCATTCCTTCATTGCGTCACTCTGTCCCCATCATGAGAAGCAACAGACTAGGAGAGCTGGTGAGCAGTGCTGACCCTGCTATTGTTGAAATGTTGGGCAAAAAGAAGTTTCAACACCTGCTTCCTTGGCAGCTGCTTCCTTGCGTTGGCGTGACCTCCACCACTCGAGTGTAGATGGCCAGGGTTTGATATCTCACCCCGATGTCCCCCAGATTCATAGGTGGATTAGTGAAGGAAGCTCATTGATGAGCGGGGCAGAGGTCATTGGTTGCATGCAGTTGCGTGCTGGTGTTCTACCAACAGCAAAACGTGCAAGTAGAGGAAGACCTGCCAGAAGGGTCGATTGTGATGCTTGCGGAAGAATTGAAACTGTTGGAAACATCCTCCAGGTATGTCCTTGGACCTGGGGCCACCACATAAAACGGCACAACAATCTCTGCAACTTTGTGGTGGGAAAGCTCACACCAAAAGGATACCTTGTTAGCCAAGAGGTATTTATGAACCTTCCAAATGGCACTAAGATGAAACCTGATCTGCTGGTTTCCAGGGATGGGGTATCATATGTTATTGATGGTACCATGGTCGCGGACAATGTGAACCTGGACAGCAAACATCGAAGCAAAGTCAGCAAGTATCAAGTTCCGTGTGTGACTGACTTTGTGCAGAGGCTCCATGGGAATAGTGCTGTAGTGTATACAGCGATGGCTATGAATCGGAGGTTTGCAATGGCACCACTTTCCTTTCAGTCAGTGACCGAACTTGGCCTGTCACAGAATGATCTCAAGCTTATAAGCGTGAAGACTGTTACGGATAGGATGAAAACTTATATCGCACATAGGTGAGGGCACACCGGAGACCAGCGTATGAAGCTCATCGCTTGTAGTGAACGATAGGCCGAACTGGGACTGGACTCTGGCGCACCTAAAGTGAGAGGGCGGCCAGTGCACGCTACTTATCTTAGCGAAAGCGGGTGGTAGGTGCACATCTGCTCGAATCGTTATCCATAATGATAAACCACTCAAGCTATGATTTCAAAAGATGATTAGCCTCATGAGTGTGTCGCTATTGGGTACCAGTTATAGCCAAATGCCTCGTAATCTAATTAGTGATGTGAATGAATGGTTTAACGAGATTCCCACTGTCCCTTTCTACTATCTAGCGAAAACACAGCCAACGAAACGGGCTTGGCAAAATCAGCAGGGAAAGAAGACCCTGTTGAGCTTGACTCTAGTCTGATTCTGTGAAAAGACATGAGAGGTGTAGAATAAGTGGGAGCAGCAGTGCAACAGTGAAATACCACTACTCTTATCGTTTTTTAATTCATTTGGTTGAACAGAAGCGAGCCTCACAGCTCACTTTCTGGCATCAAGGCCTTGTTGGGCAGGTCAATCTGAGATGAAGATACTATCAGATTGGGAGTTTGTCCCAGTTGAATCTACCTCGGAAGAGACTGCCGGTGAATGGGCCCAGCTTTGCCAGCCATGGCAGTTCGGCAGGCAATTAACAACCGACTTAGAACTGGTACGGACAAGGGGAATCCGACTGTTTAATTAAAACAAAACATTGCGATGGCCGGAAACGGTGTTGACGCAATGTGATTTCTGCTCTGAATGTCAAAGTGAAGAAATTCAACCAAGCGCGGGTAAACAGCAGGAGTAACTAGGACTCTCTTATATTACACCTACTAACAAGACGGAGCTAATTTCGGCTGGACCAAGTTGTAGCAATAAGGGTGAAATATGAGTAAAACCCAGCTCGCTTGTTGTCCTATAGCAGAGGATAGTCGCTTGCCAAGCAACGTACCATGATGACACCCTGCTATCAAAAACACTATACCTTGACTCCAATCACCTCTGAATCTGATATATTAAGGGGAGTAGTTGTCTCTTTAGCGCATGGCAGATACCTACTCGTGTGTGAAGGTCGTTCTAGAGACATGCGCTTGGGCAGCATATGCCCTGGTACCTTGATCTGGGTAATCATTGATCCTTTACCGGTGCGTGCTGTTTGGCTGGTATTACCAGTTGCTGAAGCTGCCAACCATAGTCGGGCTAACCACCCGACTGCGGCTATTTGCAAGGTTCCAAAGCAGAAAACAAGAGAAGAGGAACCAGCTGCCACCGCGGCTGGTCCTAGCAATTTTGTGCTGGATGAAGGTCCTGCTGATCCACTTCACTGTGATCTCTGCGGCCTTATGTGCAAGAGGAAAGGGGGTCTTAGCGTGCACATGCGAGCTAAGCACCCTGAAGCGTATCAGGCTGAACGGCTTCCAAAAACTAGACTGAGAGAAAGATGGACAGAGGAAGCCCTCCACCTTCTAGCTAGGGAGGAAGCTAGGCTCGTTGGCGCTGGGCTGAGAGATCGGCTTAACCAGCGACTTAGAGTATTATTCCCTAAATATACCATCGATCAAATTAAAGGACAGCGAGTCAAGAGTCAGAAATACAAAACGATTCTGGCTCAACTATTGAAAGAACAACAGTCCTCTGTGTCTGCTGGGTGCGTCTCTGCCTGCCAAGATGGAGTGGATCCCGGAATGTACTTTGAGCCCTCGGGTACCACCCCAGCCTTGTGTGACAGTATGAGCTGGGCGCAGGACTTGAAGAGAGCAATCAATGTCGAAGATCTGGCCTGTCCGGTCGATCTGGAGTCTATAGCTCCAGGGAGACCGACAGATGAGACCAGATCCCTTATAGACAGCGAATTTGCTGAATGGATCAAAAGCATCATCGTTTCCCCTGTCACTGGGAGTAAGATGAATAGGTACCCATAGGCAAAAGAATAGCGCACAGAGGATGAAAGTTCAAAAACAGGCACATGCAATTGAGCATGCCTGTTTTTGTGCAATTATCAAATGCACATTGTGCTAAAAACAATGGTGAAAATATCAAAAGGACATTGTGCTAAAAACCAAGAGCTATGAAAGAGCTAAATGTCTACTGTCTGTTTTTAGAAAAGAACTGCTACCGATTATGAAGTTGAAAGTCTGCTGCGCGGCTGCTTAAGAGGACCAAACCAAAATCAAAATGTATTTCTTAACAACGTGTTAGGGCAGAAATGCCCAAAAAGAGTTTGTTGTGGCAAAAGAAGATTAGAGACAGCAACATTAGCTGCTGTTTTATAATGGAACAAAGTGCCAGGTGCACTTACAAACATCCTTAATAGGTTTGTAATAAATTATATAGGCGTTAACATGCTAAAAGGTTGTCGCTGGCTCAATAACCAACGTTTGATCAGTGCAGCTCAGAAATGCAAAAGCAAATATCGAAATCAAAGAAGACTTTTAAGAAGAAAAAGAAAGAAAAACTCAAAAACTGGACAAGATTACTTGGCTGGTGGATTCAGTATCTACAAAGTTCCAGATTGTCTTGCAGAAAACCAAAAGAAGACCCAAAAGAAAATAAGTGACATCCACTGATGATAATGGCGTAACATTTGTCAATGAATACCATATCCTTCTGGTTGAGGAACATGCCAAAAAAGAGCCGAAAAGTAGGACAGCCTGTTTTAAATTGTCTTCTGAGAAATAAGGTACATCAGTTATCAATCATAGCAGTTATGATAAAAAAATATGTCGAATTAATAACATTTGTTGTAAAAAAGTTGTTAATAAACTTTCAAAGCCGTTTTTGTAAATTAGCTGTCTTTGATTTTAAGAAAGGATATCTCTGAAAGTATATGAGATATTTAGCTCAAATTTTCTATGGTACATTATTTTCAGGTTGTTATTAAAACAAGCAGACAAAATTTTGCAAAATACAGACCGGTCATGTGACTTTCAAATTTTTTTTGGAAAATTTCTTTCTAAGTTATCAATAAATTTTTGGCAAGTTACAGATCTGTGTGACCTGTCATTATTGAAATAATTACATTTTTTTATCATGATTTTTTATCAAAACCTAAATAACCCCCTTAAATTGACTACACTGATGAAAAACCTAAACAAATCTGCACAGATGAAGACCTAAACAGATCTGCTTTATGAGAGAAAAGGTAAGTTTTTAATCACCAATAGAGTTGTTCAAGGAGAACTGACACGCAAAAAAAACTTTGGCTTAATCGGTGCAAAATTTGTCGCTTACTTCAAATCTGGAAAAAGTTTTCTTCTTGGATTCGCCGTTTTTCTGATATTTGCACTTTTATCTGTCAATTACATCACAGCCAGGACCTGGGAATTTCCTGAAGCAGAAACAAGATTATCGCCAGGAGTTGTTAAAATTCTTGGTTGATGTCACAAGTGACATGTTAACAATGCTGTGTAAAGGCTTTCACTGCAACGGTGATAGTACAAATGAAGTTTTGTGTTTTATTGAAAATAGTATGGAGTG
Source organism: Rhopilema esculentum (assembly GCF_057945365.1). Lineage (NCBI taxonomy): Eukaryota > Metazoa > Cnidaria > Scyphozoa > Rhizostomeae > Rhizostomatidae > Rhopilema > Rhopilema esculentum. Next base: position 731,060 of record NC_142825.1, read on the forward strand.
AAAAGACAAAAAAGTGTGAGGCATTTCATTTATAAGTATAAAAAGCTAGAAAATCCTACCTACAAGTCTGCTAAGACGCTAATAACCACATAAAATTTATTTTTATGCCATGATATCTTTGAATCAGCATGCCTTGAAACATTGAAAGAACCTCTAAGCTTGTGAAAAAAGGAGTCAACTTTGTTGGAAGACTGATACTGTTTCTTCAAAATTTTTATTTTTACAATTACAAAGAAAATTGCAACATAGGGCTGGTGGGAGGGGGGTTGAAGCAAAAGCCAAAAGATAAGCGAAATCTAGTGGAGACAGCGATGACAACAATCCTGCAACCTGCTTTGAGTGCAGAAATATGAATTCAAGAAAAAACCTTGGTTGATGTGAGTTGCGAATGTGACTAAATAATAATTTCACTGAACTAGATTATTCTATTTTAACAGAGGTAGAGACACTAGGGAATAACCTAGTTTTGCAAAAAGACCATCCCCCACTGAAGTCAAAATTGCTCGCAAAAGAAGATAATGTGCCAGTTGATATTCCTATGACAGCTAAACAGCATTTCCCTTGACAAAGAAATCAAGTTCTTTGACTAACAGGCAAGAGCAGCCTATTTCGTAAATCCAGATTTTTCGACTGCCAGGTAACTTATCAGTTCCCGAAACTCTTCACGCCCGGTAAAAATGGCATATAATCCGCACAAGTCAACTTTTAACCCGCCTTTGCTATTTAATATCACTGTACAGTTAACGCGTTTGAAACATTGAAAAACAATCATAGAATGTTACATTAATAACGAATAACTTGCAGTTCCTATTAGGGCATCATAGGCATTTCAGCGAATTAGGCCATTTCAGTGAACAAAGCAGTCTTGACAAAGACGCCTCAATCTGAAATGAAATTCTAGTTTTACGATACCTGATCTCATTTAGATTGTAGCAATAGCATTGTTTTTGATAGAAATTCCATATCAGTTTGTACTACCAGTCTGTACTTTGTTTGTAACATCATCACTGTTGAGTCACTGGACGACTGTCTGCCCAAGCGGCAGCGCTGGTTGGTAGCAAAAAGCTCTCCATCAGAAAAACTCTCCATTTGTTTTGAAATCAGTGTAATAAAACTGCGATTCAGAGTCCCAAACCATTGAAAAAGTCAATTATGTTTCAAAAATGCAAAATTAGCTACTTTCACATGCACAAAATAAACATTTGTCCGCAGCAGCATTTTGTTAAAGGTTTCTACAGAGAAACACAATACGTGCTGAGAACATGTCACTTGTGACGTCAAAGATGATCGCCCACTCGTGACGATTTTCGCCTCGAGTCTTAAATTGTCGGAACAATTGGCGTTTCTCAACTTAAAACGCCTGTATTTGAAAAACGGTAACTAAGATTTGAAATTTTTTTTCGATCCCGGAAATTCCTTGTCACAAACTACCATTTTATCCAAACTTATTTTTGCGTGTCAGTTCTCCTTTAAGGGAATTATTTGTATATGCTGATGTAAAAACACAACTATATGATTGAATATTTTTTCTAATTATTTTAAACTGTTTTCTTAATATTTTATGTTTTTATATTTTATTTCCATTTGAAACTTGATAAATCCTTATTTGAAGTGCTCTAAGACAATATTTTATAACCTAAAAACAAGCTTAACTGCCAGGGTAGGCCTGAAGATCTTCAGCAGACAGTCAGGTTTTTCTTGAGGTTTGACGTGACAACCAATAAATAAAATTTTGGCGTATGTAAAACTTTCATTAGTTGGCATGCTAAACATGAAGCCATGTACATGTAGGTCGTTACCTGTGAGCTGCTATCAATGCTTAAAAAGAATTTCACTGCACAACTCGTGGCGCTAATAGTTTTCAATTGAAACATAGATTTTGACATGCTGAATTCAAATCTGTTTGTTCACATCATCAGAATCCTGCAGTTCTTCCTGTAAAACCTATGGGAAACTCGCAAACATAGCTTTAGTGGCACCTTTGATGTGACATTTATTTCACATCAATACGAGACCAAATGAATATGCAAGCCTTTTGCAGGAAAGAAAAAGTGACGGAAGACACTGGTCAGCAACAGTGTCTTATTCATTTTCCCAATAAATCCCGCCCGTTTTTTTTAAATTTACAGTGTATACTGCAACAAAAGTTAAAGAGTTCTGCCAGAAATAGATTAACCTTGATGGCAATCAACAAGTAATTGCCAATAAATTGCCCATGAATTCAAATCATGGAGTGAGAAAATAACAAAAGGCGAAAAGCTCTATTACCAGATATAGGTCAGATAGCGATATTAATAGACTGTCAGGCAATATTAGTAACCAACCATATTATGATGAAATAAGGGTTGTCTAACCCATTTCCACGCAAATTAACTATGCCATTGTTAAAAGATATTAATTCTACAATCCTGCTATCCCAATACTGCATTTGCAACTGTCAAATTAAAGTATTTCTTTTCAACAAGGTAGCAAGAAAAAGAAAGCTTGACAAATTGGTTTTGGCTGAAACTATTGATGGAGAATTGTTAAGATATGCAGCTGAGAAAAAAGGAGATGAGAGTATATGAGTGCACATAGAACTAACAAGGACTGTGTTGCAATAGAAGTAGGGCACCACAGAAGTTGTCATTTGAACTATTGCCGACCAGCTATCCGTCCAACATCCGAAAACTTAGCAAATAATGAAATTTACAAGCAGAGCTATGAGAATTTTTGTTGCAAAATCATCAAGCCCAGACTCTTAAAGAAAAAGGAAAACAAACGGATGAAAGATCTAAATAATCTATTCACAAAAACAGTTAAAGAAGTTGAAGGTCTTGATGTTTTGAACTTCTGTGTACTCCGCTTGAAGTCAAGGCTTGTAAGGGACTATCCACAATTAGTGTGTCATCAACCAAAGATTGGAAAGAAGATTGAATTTGTTTATGTGGTAGAGATCTCTGTTGGGGATCTTGCTGAGGGACAGACTCAGGTCAGCAGTGATGATGAGTTTAACCATGATTCTGATGGAGAAGAGATTACAGATTTGAAAACATCCACTCCTGTAGAAGCAACACTTCATGAATTTTACGTTTTGGATTGGCCTTGCATAATTGTATAAAAGATGCAATTGGCTGTAGCATACCATGACCGCCCACCTCTGTTGACTTAACAGAAGAGAATGCACTAAGAATTGTACCTGTGCACCTTTTCAATTTCATTAGCTGGATCCTAGGTTTTTTAGATGATCCAAGCATGTCATCTTATGTCAAGCTTAGCGAATCACATTCTACAAAGATTTTATCAATTTGCCAATGTGTTATTTATGTTGCTTCTGAAGGTAGATGTCAAACCCCGAAATCACTTGCACTAAGCATGGCGAGTAGAAAGCTGAAAGATCTTTCAAACTTGCTCAAATTTTGAATGGCTTCTGTCATCTTACCTGCCATTGAGCCACACTAACTCCATTTAGCCAAATTGTCCATGAAAGCAGAGACTATGCACCCAAAAGATTCACATGCTTAGTCTTTGACAATGGTGATTTTAATGAAGAATCAAAAGTACAAATTCATATCGGTGGTGAAAAAACAAACAGAAAATTTTATAACAGTGGGAATAGCAAAAGAGGGAAAAGGGTGGCAGGTCATTTGGACCTTCAATGGCAAAGCTGATTCCATACTCATTAGGAAAAAAAGTCACCAAAACTGTTAGACATGGTTGAAAACCTTTGCATGGAAGAGACACCTTCAAAACAAGAATTTTCAAAAAGACTAGATTTTTCATATATCATAATGAAATCATTTGATTCCAGCAAAAAATTGCTTCCTGGTTGATCTGGCTTCAATACTCTGCTTAGAGGCTCTGAAAATCCACCCATGTCAAAATTAAGGTATTTACCTATAATTGATGGCTCACGTAGTGATTACTCCACAATCTACACTGTGTTACAAAGAAGTCTCTAAATTGCTAATCAATTGTCCTTGCAATGTCTTGTTCTAGTTTTTGATGAAGCAGTTTATGCAAAAATTCAGCAGATTAGGTGGAAAGAAGAGGGTTTTATCAACAGATTTGTAGTGAGACTGGGAGATTTCCATGCAACCATGTCATTTCTGAGTGCAATAGCAAGACAGATTAGAGATGCTGGATTGCAGGTTTGCTTTCATCAGACTTTTGCTTATAGATATACAAATTATTTCAAGAAATGAGAGGCAAAAATATTTCCCATAACTAAGCTTTGGAGAATTTAACTTTGAAAGACCCAAATGCCTTTAAATATATAATTTAATTAAATATATATACAGAATAAGATGATAGATATTTGATATTCATACACTGAAAACTTATTTTGCAGGATATACTTATTGAATCTGATGTGATTGGACAGTCCTTGGTTAATGGTGCAATGAGTGGCAAACATTACAATAGAAGTGTCTACTGTCACAAAGTCATGACTGAAGCACTACTGAGATTACGCTACAAAGCATTCCTTGAGGAAAATACAGCTAGCAAAATTCCTGTGACTAAGCACTGCCAACAGAGAGTTTCCCATCGCTGATGAAGCTATGACGGGGAAGTTTGTGTGGCCTGGAAATAGTGTGGTCAGAAAAAAGTGCATAACCCATGATTACTTCTCGTCTGGCCTACAACGCAAAATTCGAAAATTTCCCTCAGAAGAAGAAGGGATAATTTTCAAGGTAAGAGTTTCATGTTTTTGATATAATAGTTAAAAATTGAGATCTTTTTTATTTATTGATACATCAATTGATCTCTTCGAAGTAAAAACAGCTCATTTCAGCAAGCTTTTATTTGCATTTCAGCCTTGTCAAATTGACCTGTTTCAGAGGGAAAATGGCAACGGAACCACTATTCAAAGAAATGGAAAGCCGACCTGTGTTCATAGTCATATCGCATTGCCATCTACTAACTGAACACTGTCTTATATTTCTTATAAATTATGGCTTTCTATTCCCTATTCTTTATAAAAAACATAGTTAAAATTTGACTAAGAGTTATTTTATCAAAAGTATGCCAGCTTCATAACGCATTTGAAGCTGAAATTTTCAAATATTTATTATTAAAGGGATTTTACCAAGTCAGTTATAAGTTAATCAAGTCCCCTTCAGTTATAAGTTAAAATATTTGAATTATGAATTAGTGACATAAAATTAAGAAAGTTGACAAAAGCAAGTGCTGAAAATGCAGCAGCAATGAGAGACTTTGCTACTAAATGTTGACCTATGTTTCTTATAAAAATGAGCCCAGCGGTATCAGTCCAGAAGAGCCTGATGAGCTGGATCAGGCTCTTGAGGGTATTACAGAGACTGCAAGGAAGTAGCAAGAACAGTTGTTCAGGGGAGAGGTGAAGAAGAAGAATGACATTGAAAAAGAAACAGCAGAGACAGTGAGGAAGAGGGCAATTGAGAGAAAGGATTATGAAATTATAAATATTTTAAGTCAACAGCTGCAGCAACAACAGGCTATTTTGGAAGAGGTACAGCAGCAAAACAAATTGCTACTGTCCCTTTACCAAAGTAGCCTGGAAAAGAAGGAATGAGTAGGTTAGGACTCATAGTAAAAATAATGAAACCCTATAAGCGAAAATGCTGGTATTATTCTGTAACCAAAAGATCCTCTGTTCATAAAACTTATAAATGCCAGATAAAATTCATATCCAAACATTCCTTCTTTTCAAGTAAGACCTTGATGACTATATTGTTAAGTAAGAACAATTTTTAGAAGATAAACATGTTGACAATTTTTGTTATAACCTGACCTTATACAGAGCTTGAACGACCAGGCATCCCCCCATACCCACTGTTTTGATGCACTAGTTATAAAGACTTCCTCATGAGACACAGTTCCCCTTCATGCAAGTTCAGCTTGCCCCTTTTCTGGAATGCTACTACAGGCATAGCTTGTGTAGAGTTTTTTGGTTCGGAGTTCAAAATTTCATAAAATTTATTGAGGACTTTTCTTGAGGCTCTGCTAGAACTACTATATAATTAACACTATACATTTAATAGACAAACAACTCACTCTGAAACCCAATTTTGTCTAGTCTCAAAAGTATGTATATTTTCCTTCCACCCAAGAAAATATGTATATTTCCCTTTGTATAGTCATTTCCTTATAAGAATATAAGCATATCCAGCATACTGTTGGGTCAATTTGAATTTAGAACTTTGAAAGATATATTTCTGTATAACTATTTTAGCTTTATAGTTATTCTTGATGTAATATCATGCTTTATTTTTCAACATTAACTTTTTTAGATTAGAAATGGTCAATTGCAGTTGAGGATCTCTCTTGTTAACTGTTCTTAAACTTCAAGGCTGGACTTTCCTTGATATGTTCCTAAATAATTAGGTTGCAAGTAGAGAAATTTTTAGACAGGACAATTTTACTGAAGTACAAATGGCCTTTTTTTCATTTAGATAAGTTTTCTTAAAAAAAATCTTAATATCAATTTTCTTAATAACAATATGGTGACAGGTTATGCATTGAAGAGCTTATTTCAACAAGCTTTATATTTAAAATCACATTGTAAAATATCTCAGCCTTAGTCACATTTACTTTCACATTTTCCATACAGGCATGAACAAAACATGAACAGCTTGGCATATTATCTTAATTTTCAAAGCTGAGTTCATATTCTTGTGGTAAAGAGTTCCTTGCCATACTTTTAATAGTGAATCTTGCATGCAGATATGACTTGCTGGTATGCTCTTTGCTTGGTCACTTTTTTGAAGGCAGTGTTTCATAAATGCGCCTGGCCTTTTCCTCAAATACGATAGAATGTGGCTTGCATATGCCTGGCAAGTTGAATCCAGTTTTGAATTTACATCACAATATCTAAGCTAATTTGAATGCTAAAAACTTTCAAAGAATTACAAGGAATAACCCGAAAGGTTACTCTAGTGGAAATTAAACAGAGATCTGGATACACTCTTTTTTATAAGAACATACTTAATAAGAACACTAAGACTCAACATGTTCTGCTTCAGATGAAAAATTTAAAAAAAACAATTCGCATTTTAAAATTCGCAAGTTCTCAACTACTAGCAGTCATTGCTTTATTTTTAAACTGTACCCAGTAAAACGTCTTAGAAACTATATACAGTATGTAACTTCCCAAATATTTGCAAAAATTTTAAGAACATTTGAGCCTAAAATTATTAAAAAGTTAAGAACATAGAGGCTCATCAAAAGTTATCGGGTTTATATAAAAAAGAGTGTAACAAAATAAATATAATAAGAAAAGTCAAAGTATTGACTTTTTGAAAATCCAGGATTATGTTTGGCACTTTCTAAACAAAACCGCCTGCTTGAGCCGAACTAAACAGCTCAGCGAACAAAAACAAGTTTATCTCAGGCCAAGGGCGGCTGGCAGGTAAAATGAGTTGCTAATACCTGCGAGAAAATTTTTTCAGGACCACACCCTTTAGATTTCCGAAAACCCCCCTTTTAGCTGTTGAATAATTTTGTTTCTATTGCAAATCCAATTATTGGTTTTACTTGCCCAGCCTTCCTAAACTTCTTAAATCGCAATGAATTGCTATAAGAAAATAATTTCCTAGAAAATCTTGGAAAGGCCGTTTTCCACTAGGCGAATTTATTCGCGCGAAGCGACTCTTTTCAAGCATACGCATCCGTATTTAAAATCTCGTGCAGCTCAGGAGCTCATTCGCGGTGACTGTTCGGAGCAGCGAAAAAGTGAGTTCAAATGGATTCAACTTGTTCGCGGCCGGAAAAGGTGCAAGCCAATTAAATTGCTGGAAGCCTGTCATGTGACATCCATGACCAAAAGTTATGCGAAAACAACAGCAGCAGAAAGAAAACATAGCTGCAATGACACTGAATCTCTTACAACAAATGATGGCAAATGGAGACATAACTGTGGCTGACCTTGCCAGTTTAGCAAATACCAACATTCAACAGGAACTTTACAACCACTAAGACAATGCTGCCATGCCAGGCTTCGTCGATGAGACAGGTTTTGTGAAGACAGAGACGATCGTCTCTGTTGTCACCCCCCCCCCCCCCCCCCTGAGAACAACCTACAAGGCCTAGACCAGTACAATGGCGAGGAACTACTTGCAGCTGAATTCGACAAAGAAGTGTTTTTGGAAGAAGTCCGCAAGTACAGATGTTTGTGGTATCGCTTCCGAAGGATACAAAATTAGGCCCATGAAGCAAAACGCATGGTCAAAAATAGGCCAGTTATTCAACAAGGACTGTGGGTTCACAGCTTGTGGTTTTCTTTTTGTCCCTCAAACTGATAACTCTCATAATAATAATCTAATAATGCTAAGAGACTTTCTGTGCTGCACAAAATTCTTAGTTTGATGGTATCTTTAAGAATCTTGTAAATAATATTATTTGATTTCTTTTTATGTAATGGAATTTCTTCAGAGGCAACTAAAAAATCTAAAGGATAACCTGAAAAAATGTTTGGACAAGAGGAACCCGATGACTAGGTCTGGTGCTGCTGCAAGTTCATTGCCTGAATGCAAGTACTTTGAACAAATGAAATTTTTGCACGAAAAAACAGCAAACAGCCCCACAGAAAGCAACATTACTCAAGCTGAAACAGCTTTGCAGTCTGAAGATGTTTTGGACGGCCCATTAGCCCCTAAGATATCAGTGAGGTCAGTTGTTCTGAATGGTACAAAAAGGAAGGCAAGTGACACATCATCCTCTTGTGGTAGTCAAGGGTATAAGAATCGTCAAGAAAGATTTGATAACGCAATCTTGAAAGAATTTGAATCCACAAATAATGCAATCAAGTCAGTTGTCACTACTGATAATGAAGATGAAGTTTCTCTGTATTGCAAAAGCATCAGTCCAATAATATCATCTTTTCCAGTTAAAAAGAAACGATTAGCTATGATCAAAGTCAGCCAACTGTTGTTTGACTTTGAGTTTGAACATGAATAATATTATGTAAGGTTAACTTATTATGGTTATGTAACATTTTTATTTTTACATCTATACACATTTGTAGTTTTGTTCTTACTTGCTTAATTTGATCCAAGGCTTATGGAGAAGTGAATCAGCTGGTGGCACGCTAGTAGCAATAAGAGCCCCATCAAAAAGACATAATGTAAAAGTCAGTGCCAAGCAAGTCATGGAAATATTCAAAGACCATTTCTGTAATGAAGGGGCTATACCTTGGCAATGGAACATGTCTTAAAACAAATTTGATCAATAATTGATCTTAAATAAGGATGATGGCTGAAGCTTGAAAGCTTTACTGCAATATACATTGCAAAGTGGCATTGTTTCTCCCCACTCTCTTTTCTGGCAAGTTCCTTGAGTACATTGATAGATGATGACAAAAGCTCCGGCTTCTTTTTCTCAGTGATTCTTCTGAATGACTTAATTATATTTTTTGGAGTCTCCTCAATTATAGATTCTGCTTCAGCTGATGAAGGAGATGAACACTCTTGGATTTTAAGGGAATCTTTACTTGTTGCTGGCTGAAAAGATGATTGCAAGAACTGTAGGTGTTCCCAATAAATCCAACTAGATTTCTACAGGGCATCAGTTCCTTGCCCTGACGTTGTTTTTCTTATTTCATGTTTTCGCGACCAAGTTGACTCCTCAGATCCAAAATTTTTGCTTTAACCTCCCCTTTGAATCCAAGTCTGTTGCAATTTCAGCCAGGGCCTTCTCACGTTTGTCTCTATTGTGATAACACTTTACGTTTGATAAGTTTCAATATTTCTTCCTGAGTCCATTTTTCCCTTTTGACTCAGTCTTTGGTGATTTTTTCCGGATTTTGCAAGAGGCTTCCTTTTTCATTTTGATTTGATAAACAGCTGAGGGAGGACAGTTTTTGCGCTCTCATCAAGATCCTCCAGCCTGTCTTTGCCAATTTTATTGTCACTTTCTCCTAAACCGAATTCTTGAGAAGGCAGAGAGGAAATGCTGTAAATTGTTAATGATTCGTCCTCCATTTCGATTGCAACAATACGAACTTTGCTGTTTTGTGTTTTGGCGGGCAAAATAAGAAGAGCGCATGCACACACTCTACTTTGTTAAACGCTCTTGACAATGCTGAACAACACCTTGAACCAAATGAATGTTCTGTGACTCCATGCGACTCTTCTAAATGTGTTCAAACTGCCCTCGACTCCGCTCGACTCTGCTCGACTGCTCTCGACTGCACTCGACTCCGCTTGACTGCTCTCAACTCCACTGGACTGCTCTCGACTCCACTGGACTGCTCTTGACTCCACTGGCCTCCTCTCAACTGCTCTCAACAATGTGTTTAGACGCTCTCAACTTTTACTAGAGTAGTTGAGTGAAAAGTTGAGTGTTTGAGCCACCCTTAAGGCATTGAGTCATTAGAGAGTTTACGAAAGAAGACGCGACAGATCGAGACGAGCTGAAAAGGTCTGGAATCTAGTCATCCTGATGCGTTGACCTTTTTCCTGTTACGATTCACAACGTGCCTGTCACAACGCATTGCAGTTTGGCGGCAAATTCAGTTTACTCGCAGCTGCAAAAATGGCGAACAATTTATTCATCGTGCTCTAGGAAAATGTGGAAGATGTCGAAGACTACCTTTTATTACATCGTGGTCACGCAAACAACGTTAATCTTGATTTAGAGCTTCCTTTTTTTAAATATGAACGTTTTAGCTTGGAAGATATGACCGAAGAGGAATGCTCTGTTGAAATGCGTTTCAAAAAGCAGGACATATACAATCTTGTGCAAGCCCTTCAACTGCCAGAAGTTTATCGATGCTACAATGGTGTCATTGCTGGCCCCGTTGAAGCGCTTTGTGTCTGCTTGAAGCGTTTCACGTATCCCTGCCGGTACGTGGATTTAGTCCCAAGATTCGGAAGGCCTCTTCCGCAACTATGCATGATCTTCAACTTGGTGGTTGAGGATATATATGACAAGTTTTCCAATCTACTGAACGACCTGAACCAGCCCTGGCTCTCAAGAGAGAATCTCCAGTCATTTGCTGATGCAATACACAACAAAGGTGCTGCATTGGACAACTGCTGGGGATTTGTTGATGGCACTGTCAGGTTGGAAAACAAGGGCCTGTTGAAGGAAGAAGACATGACAGCAGACTGCTTGTAATGTCTGGTCTACTGGAGCAATTAGAACAGCACTTGTTTTCCCCAGATGGTGCAACTCTTTGCATCTATGGTGACCCTGCATACCCGCATCATGTTCACCTGCAACGCCCGTTTGCAAGAAGAGCAGCTCTCACACCTGATGAGCTTGCTTTTAATCAATCAATGAGTCACGTCAGAATTTCTGTTGAGTGGGTGTTTGGAGACATCATCAACTCCTTCAAGTTTGTGGATTTCAAGAAAAATCTCAAGATTGGCCTCAGTTCTGTTGGGAAATTTTATGCTGTCAGTGCATTGTTAAGAAATGCTTTAACCTGCTTGTATGGCAACAGCACTGCAAAATTCTTTGAAATCGAGCCCCCAACACTAAATGAGTATTTCTTGTAGATACTTAATTCCACAGACTTGAAAACCAGAAAAGCACAATAAACAGTTTTTTTAAAAACTATCACATTGTCAGAGTTATTATCGCATCCCAGTAACACCACACTCAATATTGCCACACATGTTGCATTAGAATTCAACAAACCTTCTCTATTATAGTTTGCTGTTCTGTTTATTAGCCACATCTGTTTATAAATGCCCCCTTGATGATAGCTGCTCAAAATTAAGCTTAGAGAGAAAAACAATCTACACCTGTGTAAATTATACTTATGTTAAAAAAACAAATGCCACCGTCAGGCCAACATGCAGGTCAACCAGGATCCCGTTTCCAAAAGAAATCAGTATATATAGCTTTTTGATGAAATCCTCTCACATTGAGAAATAAACAGTGTTTGAAATAATAGCTAAATCAATATTGTTTATAATCTAATCATCAATAGCTGGATCATTAATATGGTAAAAATTATTTCTCAACTGGAAAAGATATGTGCCATTTTTGAAAATAGATGCAGTAAAATGTCTATGTGCAGCAGCATTTAATAAAAAAAATCAATTAAGTGTTCACTAAAGAGTGTTACTTCAATTAATAAAGCAAAATGGAATAACTACAACAAAAAATGTAATCATTGCGAAGTTAATGAAGAGGAAATACAGATAATTTGAAACCATTTTAAAAACAAACTTAACTACAGTTTAAAGTTAAATATGATCAACTGTAAAACTATAGTTAAAAAGAACAGATGTAAACAATTGCATAACTGTTGTGGTATTAATAAATATAAAGATGCTGGAACTGTTTAGTGGCTAACAACAAAGTCTCTATAACTTTATCACATTGGGATCACAAATTTTGCTTAGGAATTAAAAAAACCAAATAGAAAAGGAGTGGAGAAAATTTTATTACTTAAAACGACAAATTTGAATGTTCTTTTTATGGGAAGGACCATTGCCTAGCCTAGAGCCTAGATCATAAAGCCTAGAGCATGATGCACTTAAGTTGCAACTTAGAATCTATAAATCAAAGAGTATACAGCTGGCACTCTATGACAGAACAGTAAATAGTTATTTAACTACATATGCTCTAATGTGTTTGTGAAGTTGATAGTAAAAAGGTTAATTTTTATATATTTTATAATCATTTTTATATTTGCTGTTATGACTGTTAACATATTAAGATTTTTGCAACAATTTATAAACAACACTAAGCAGCAGCTGGTTCTGATGTTGCATTTGCCCTTGCTCCTGCTTAAACATTGCCATCATTTCTGTGTCTCTCTTTACCCTTGCCTCATAATTGTTTTCCTTAATCTCTAGCTCCCGTTGCTTAATTTCCCACTCTCTCTCCATTTCCCTCTCTTTTATCTTAATTTCCTTTTCTTAAATCTCAATCTCTCTTCTTCTTAATTCAAACTCTTCTCTTTTTAGTTCAGCCTCTCTCTCAGTCTTTTCTCTCATGTAATGCATCACCTCTGTGTCCTTGTCCCAAACAGTCTTTTTTCTTTTCTTTCCTCCTTCCTGACTCTCCCTCTCTCTTGTCTCTGCCAATCTTTCCATGGATCGCTTTCTAATAGATTCAGCAGTTTCCTTCTCCTTTTCAACAACTTTCCCCCCAACCCTTAACATTACAGCCTGTGCCTCAGTCCCCCTTTCAATTATATCTTGGATGGCTTGCTCTAATTCAGTGGGTTCTGGTGGACTGATACCACTAGCACGCTCTTCCTGTGCCATCTTTCTCTTAAAGCTCCTCTCCAACTTCAAAAAACGGTCTCAGACTGCTCTTTGGTCTACTATAAAATGTGGTTGGCCAATTTTATTTAAATTATTGGCCACGTTATCCCAACTGTGACTACGCTCCCGAGTACCCATTTTGAATTTATAAGGCTCCTCGACAAGTATCTCTCTACAGAGCAGTGTGTCATGCTCAAGGGTCCATGTCATTTTTGGCCTAATTAATAGAACATTGAAATAGGACAAAACTCAATGAAGACACATATCTGACCCAAATCAAGAAAACTGTTATAGAAAACATTCAAAGCAATATACACTGAAATCTTAACAAGCAATCTGTACAATCATATTAGATAAATTTAAAAACTATATAGCAGTGTTATAGAATTTTATCAAAACAAATTAATTCTGCTTAAGCCAAAATACTTTTACAGTTCAATCTTATACCGAGTTTTACTTGTAATTTTCATAATGTATAGTCTCATTACAACAAAGATCTTGGGGTTGGCTAAAAGGGTAAGACAAAAAATCAATGCTGAAAACACGAACCCTAACCTTCTGGATTCAGGTTTCTGGATCCTAACAGGTGGGGTGTTGTAATTCTTTGTAGCCATTTTTAAGTTGGCATTGCACAAAAAGATAAGAAATTTTGAATATAAATTAACACCTTCTACCGTTAAAAATACGAAATAAGGCTAACAAAAATCAACACACGTTTCCAACAGCTTGTATTACACATAATATTCATTTGGTGCTGGCCTATTGACCTAGAAGTGAGCTTAACGTTCGCTTTAAAATTTGGCACAAATTAATGGTCCTATACAGTTGGGATGATAAATATACTACAATGTTCACCAACTTTTGGTTCTTTGTCTCTTTGAGCCCCTGATCAGCCATTCTGCACTTCGTATATGAGCCTATAAAAGGTGGAAGATTGTTCAAAATCTGACAAAAATAGATCACTCAGATTGGAAAAAGAATGAAATCTTCAAATTTAACAAAATCGATGAGTCTTAATCATATACTTACGATGAAAATGTCCACGTTTTCCTCACAACGTAAAATTCCAAAATCTGTGTTGCGAAATTGGCCTCCACGCGCTGGATTGGAAAATCATGAGAAGACCGCGCTAGTTCCTAGACTCCTCCAGCTCGTCTGGACCTGTCGCGTCGTGTTTCGTAAACTCTCTATTGTAAGTAGTCCTTCTTTATAGGGGCTCATTTGGTTTTAGTTAGCCTGCGGCCCACTCCACAAATACTGCCACATTTATGGACTGTGCAATATTGATAGGTATTCTGTCCAGACAGTCTGGGTCTAGATTATGGAAATATTTTATGCAATGAATCTAGTGGAATTTTGCATGAAAAATACTCGAAAAAATATTCACTGAAGCCAAACAGGACGTAGTGAAGGAAGAACAGTTTAAAGGTTGGAACCGTTGACAATTCGAGGTCATTGCATAAGTTTGAAGGGTTGCATGAATCCTGGTGAAAACCGTGGACAGGATATTTATCAATATTGCACAGTCCATAAATGCGGCAGCATTCGTGGACTAGGGCACAGGCTAGTTTGCTGTGCTTGCTGCAGTTCCATATGATATTGGCATCCATTGTTGACAACTTGCTATTGATTGAAACTGCTTTGTTAATCAGCACAAGATGAGTTCATGTAACCAGTTCCAGGTCAACCGATAACATTGCAAGCATGAAAATCATGACTCAACAGTTTTGGGTACGTTTGGGTATACCCTCTTATTTTATTATGATTTCGTGCCTTTTAAGTCATTTAGACTTTAAGAATTCACAAATAGATCTAAATCGCAAATAGATTTCAAACAAGTAGATCAAAATAAAAATTTAAAAAAAGGATTTGACAAGGTCAGTTTCCACAAAAAGCATTTCATCTGTTTGATCCTAATCCTGACTACACTATCGGATAGCCTGTAATTAAATTGTTTTGCAGAAAATGAATCCTACAGCAGATGTTGAGCCAATGACTTCATCTGGTGCATCCTTTATTCAACTTAAGACCATTGTATCAGACCAATCAATAGATACACCCATCATTGAAGATAATCTAGATCAGCATGAACATGACCATTATACCAAGACAAGAAACCAGGAAGAGCAACCACAGCAAAGAGAAACACCATACGATATCTAAGCTGTGGACATGAAAGTCTCACGTGATCCTCATAGTCAAGATCTTGACTTCCAAGAAAATGCCAGTGATGCATGATTGTCAGGAGCAATTTCACGTTCAGGAGAAGATAATGAGGTAATTATACTTACGTTTTTTTCAGTTAAAATCATTGCAGTTGCTAAGATGTAGCAACTGATTGCCAGCTACTGACTTGGCTTTTAAAACGAAATGTCCTTTTGGGAAG
The DNA here is from genome assembly GCF_057945365.1 of Rhopilema esculentum. NCBI lineage: Eukaryota > Metazoa > Cnidaria > Scyphozoa > Rhizostomeae > Rhizostomatidae > Rhopilema > Rhopilema esculentum. The sequence continues at coordinate 746,630 of NC_142825.1, forward strand.
TAAGTCACGCCATGTCTTCAGATGATGACAAGCATGAAGAGTCTAATACAGAGAAAATTACATGGCTAACCTGTGCAGGACAGCTAGAGAACCTATCAAAGTTTAGCCATGAATGCCAATATGTACTTGATGAAGCAAGGTCGGAAAATAATAGGAAAGCTGAGACGTTTCTTGTCAAAGCAAAAGAAATTGCATCATAGATGAGCGATCTTGTGCAAGAGCAAGTAAAACACTGTTTACAGCCAATTTAAAATAATCGCGAAGAAGAGCTTGAAAAAAAGTGGTTTTGCGAGAGAAAATTACATGGCTAACCTGTGCAGGACAGCTAGAGAACCTATCAAAGTTTAGCCATGAATGCCAATATGTACTTGATGAAGCAAGGTCGGAAAATAATAGGAAAGCTGAGACGTTTCTTGTCAAAGCAAAAGAAATTGCATCATAGATGAGCGATCTTGTGCAAGAGCAAGTAAAACACTGTTTACAGCCAATTTAAAATAATCGCAAAGAAGAGCTTGAAATAAAGTGGTTTTGCGAGTTACAATCCAAGTGAACGACCCAAATATCACAACCAGAAAAAGTTTCTTATAGAGATTGGTCTACACCAGCCAAGAGTAACATCATTAACACACAATGAATCATTACCCATTTCCGAGAACACTGAGCTCGTTTGAAATCAAGGATGTACATTTATGGTCTGACAGCACAACTGCTCTAATCTGGTTAGGAAGTAAAGGTACATGGTCTCAGTATGTCAGAAACCGAGTAAAAGCAATAAGAGACTTGGGGTGGTGGCAATGGTCTTATGTACCAACCGTTCCGAACCCTAGTTATTTGGGGGACAAGAGGTGTGCCACCAGTAAAACTTGACGACTTCTGGTTCAAATGACCACAGTGGCTAGCAGACATGCATTCCTGGCCAGTCCAAACGGAAATTGCAAAAACAGAGGAAGCAGCCAGAGAACCGTTGCAACGGAAGAAGGAACAGGTTTTTGTAGAGCAGGAAACTGGGAATCATGATATACACTAATGGATAAATTCACTGATGCAGAAGTTCAACTATTGGAAATTACTTCGAGTAACATCATTGGTTAAAAGATTTGCTGATAACTGCAGAGTCAAAGAAAAGCACGAAGGGCCTATCAAAACTAAAGAGATCAATTCAGCAGAGAATTTTTGGCTAAGGGTTGCCCAAGGAAGTCAAGAGCTGAATAGTCTGATGGAACTGAATAAGGAGTGTAGAAATATTTTGCAAGAGTACAAGGAAACCACCAAGCCTTCATACCTTGGAAGAGCCTACTTGCAGCAAAGATAATACAGCATTGTCACAAAGAAACAATGCACGGGGGAGTACAGTCAACAATGGGTAAGGTCAGAGAGCGATTTTGGATCCCACAGTTGAGACAAATGTTGACAAGAAACAGAGAGATATGGCATCAAGGGTTGCAGTTTTGCCAAGATTTAAAGCTTAATTTGCTGAACCATTGGCAACAACTGGAGTTGATTTCACCGGTCCCTCATACTACAAGGCAAACAAGAAGGAAGTCAAGAAGGCTTACATTGTGCTGTTTACATGCTCAAGCACCAAAGCTGTGCATCTTACCTTGTTCAAGGATATGACTACAGAGGAATTCAAAAGAACTCGGAAGTGGTTTGTTGCAAGAAGAGGCAAACCACACCTCATGGTTAGTGACAACGCAAAGACGCTCCAGGCACAAAGAAATGGTTGGAGAGCTTGCACAGCAATCGCAATCAATCAAGTGGGTATTCAACCTGTTGCAGGCCCCTGGTGGCGCGGGTTTTTTGAGCCCCTAATTGGGGTTATGAAGTCTGCACTTTCAAAGGTTATTGAAAATGCATTACTCACATTTGTAGAGCTCAAAGAAACCTTGCTAGATTTTGAGTGCTTCATGAACAATAGGTCACTTACATACCTTGGTAAAGAATTTGACAAGCAAGTAATAACCCCAAACATTATTCTTCGTGGAGAACTAGCAACTCTCTTGAAAGAAAACGGAGATACACTTGAAGAACAAGCAGATGTTGCAAGGTGGCTGAGGTAAACGTTGCAAAGAGCAGCTATCGAGACGATGGAGACTTGCGTGCACTGGAGGAGAGGAAAAGAACACAAGTTGCATCTGAAGAGAACAAACTGAGTACCGGCAGAGTTGTCCTGATCAAGGATTCAATAAAAAGCAAGGGTCAGTTGGTAGGCATAGTCATTGGAAGATTGACCCACATTTTCTTTGCTTTGTTCAACAAAGCAATATCTTAGCTTATCACCTTGAATTTTTTTCTGAGGTTTGCTTTTGTAATGTATCTAGCCTGTAATCGATCTATATGTTATCATCTCTGTATCGTGTTTGTAATGTACTCCTGTCACTATGCTTTGTACTCTGTTGTGTTGTTGTCTATCTTGTTTATTGATTGTAACCAGATTCGTGTATGATAAGTAAATGTAACTCAGAATGCAAGGCAGTCGTGATTCAGGATATGAGGAATACAGGCATATAAAGGAGTGTCCTTGATTAGCATTTATGCTACACTTGATTTGTTTCATTTATTTCCCTCTGGTTACTCCATCTAAATCTCGGCTCAAAGAGGCTGTAGTCATGTCCATGTGATGAATAAGCATTCGGTTTTTAACTGCAAATTCCAATAGATATCGAACAGAACAGAACCATACAACTGGAGAAAACAAATTCATCATAACCAATGTCACCCTTTTGTTCATTCTCGTCAGATTCTACTTTGAACAACCAAATGCATCATATAGCCTTGCGGTCTTTCTAATGCTTCATCAACTCCCAGATTTCCTTCTTCATGAGTTTCTGATACTCTGAATCTATGCGCACTATTAACTATTCAAGTTTCTTGAATGGTTGCTGGTTCCTTAATTGCTGCTGAAAACACAACATTTCTTGCTACTTTGAGGTCAGCATAATAATCCTAATTTGTTGATCTTTGAGATCGCCGAGAATGGCTTTCTTCTCAAACTGTGTTCTTTTCTGAAGGCTTTGTTTGCGTTCATCTTTCTTTGCTGTTTCTGGGCTCATCTTCTGCTTTTGAAATACAAAAACAAGAATTTTTCTTTTAATCACTGCTTTCTTGTTCTGCACATCAAGAAATCGATACTCTTTCTGATTTGCACTGCAAACCAAGAATCAAAGTATGTTGGCTTTATTTTCTTATTTTCTCTGCTAAGCCTCTGATATATGAGCATAGGCTATGCAGCAGAAGATACGAAAGTAGGAGACATCAAGTGGTGTTCCATACAATCTTTCATACGGTGTCTGAATTAATGTACTGCTTATAGCAGGATTTCTAGCCAAAAGTCATGACTTTTATGCCCAGCACACCCAGAAATTTTCAAAACATAATTTTTTTATTTTCAAGAAAATAAACTTTTAAGGGGCAGGTTTTCTTTAGTTATAACCGTCAGTCATTACTGTAAACTTCATTAAGTAGTATTCTGAAACCTTGGTCACCCTGTTAACCTTTTCAAAGCGAAGCAGAGATATGGAAGTGCAACATATTGATCATGACCATAATTAGGTACTTTTTGATTTGGTCATGGCAAAAAATGAAGCTACAATTGACCAGCCTGTCTGTTGCTGCCCAGCAATTGTGAAAATAAATTTTAGTTGTGCCCTCAGAAATTGGCATCATATTAACAAAGTAACTGATAACCTGACCTTAATGATGTGTATCGTTCCAGTGTGATCTCAAACTAGGTTGAAATTTGTGAAATTCAGAAATTTCTTTAATTTGTGCACATAAAATTATTTACATTAGGGATACTGTCTTTAATCTTTTGAAACAGTCTTGAACTTTAAGAAATGTTGCCTCTGTGGCAGGGAAAAAAATTTGTTTGCTGGCATTGTCTACTTTTCAGACCTGTGGTGTCAGTCTAGGACAGACACAGGGTATTCTAGCATGCGTATTATCCTGACTGATTGCAAAGAAAATGAGAAGTCAAGGTCTCATTTGGGGACCTACAAGAAGAAACCTCACAGTGACACAAAGAGCGTTGAAGTTCTGTTTTCAAGAGCCAGAAGAGAAGAAGTTGACCGTTGCAAAGAAGAGGTAAAATAGAACAGGGGTATGTTAAAGATTATTTCAGAGGCTGTCTTATATTTAGCGAAGCAGGAGTTGTCATTCAGAGGGCATTATGAATGCACTCAAAGCATTAATAAGGGGAATTATAACGAGTCCCTGGAATACTATGGCAACTTTGATTCTGTTTTTCATCGGCACCTTCATTGAACATTAGCAGAATCTGATTTTATTACTGGAGTTTCAGCAGAATGATAAAGCAAATATCCATAATGATTATCCACGACCAAATCGACCAGGAAATAGAATAATGTAGTTTTCCAAGTATTCAGGTCATCAAACCAGGAGAAAATTGACCAGGAAGTAGAAGGATATAAGTTTCTATGTATTCAGGTCAACAAAGGAACAGATATTTTCGAAAAAGAGTAAGTGGGTGCAGTTATACACCTTGACAAAAAGGAGACATTGAAGAAAGATTTTTGAAATTTTCTAATGTCAGTTCTGACAGAACTGGATCTACTATCACTTCAATCATTAAATAATTTTTTAACAAGTATAGATCTTCAAATCAAAAGAGAAGAGATTCTAGAAAGATTTGTAAAATACTATAATGTCCGTTCTGACAGAACTGCACCTCCTAAGCAAAACAACTGTCACTTTGATGCTCTATAAATAAATGTATGTTCTGAAGTACACTTAGCAGCCCTGTGAGTAATTGGGCCACAATGATAACACTAGTAGGGAAGTCAACCTGATAATTTTTAGTTTTTTCGTGTGGCTGAAAATTAGCTCACCAGCTGATTTTCAAAAAGAGCTGAAATTTAGCATAATTATAAATTTGTTTCTAACTCAATAGCCCAGCTAGAAAAAAAGTTATTGAATTTCAAAGTATTTTAATGTGCGGTTCTCCTTGGAATAACTTACAGCAAAAAAACTGCAAGGAGTGAGATGAGTAGCACCTTTAAGTTACTTGATAAAAAGACCCTTTGATAGTAAATGTTTAAAAATTCTGAAACCACTCAGGATATGAACACCAAAATTGGCATCCAAGTAGAAAAGGGGATGTTATTTCAAAAATGATTCTAAAAATAGAATTTGTTGCCATGGCGTCTTTTTTTCTCATAGCAACAAGGTTTAAAGGGTCATATTAATTGCAAAACTTGAGTGCGAGTACTCTATTCCACTAATCAGCAACAATTAATAGAGAGTGCGGGAAAATAACCGACCCGAGCGAGGCTCGAACTCACGACCCCTGACTTTGTACGTCAAGTGCTCTACCGCTGAGCTATCGGGTCGTGCTTTCAAGCCAACACCCAAGGCCGAGTCATTCACCCGCACTGCCCCTCTCTTTTACCAAATATACAGGGGAGCCATCGCAGCTCCATCACAAATTGCAGAGGACCTGAAGAATGAGAGAAGACTGCCCACTTGTCTATAATCAGCAACAAAAATTCTAAAAATAATTTTAAAACTAATCTAAAATTAGCCTGTTGCCATAGTAACAAACATTCGCCTGATGGCAAGCATGATGTTAAAGTTTGTGTTTCAACATGAAAAGGCAACTTATGAAACCACAGTATTCGCAAGACATTTTCAAAATTAAGAACAGGATCTATAACCAGGTCTTGCTTTCTTATAGTCCGGATCTGTAACAAGTGTGATGGATCAGCCTCCCATTTACACTTATCTTACTAGTCCAGAGCAATTTTCGCTACTAGCAATAAATACATAGCTGTGTTGTGGGTCAAAACTGTAAATGGTAAAGTATAAACGTTGTTGAAAAAGGGTTTACAACATTTTACAGAGATACAGATTTGTATGAGAATTAATCAATTTTAACAACTCTGATTATGCTATAACTAGAAACTGTTATTTTGTTTCCCCAGCTCTGTATTCGACTCTACCTTCTCAGTAAGACAAAAGAAAAGCACACTGTTATGAAGATGATTTTCATAATGAAATTAACATATCTGACATTTCCGATTTTGCCCAATATCAGGGCTCATCAGTGTAGCTAGACTGATAAAAAATGGTGTCAGCTACAGACCGGGTTTGCATTCGCTTTCATTGAACTTTGAGATAAGTTATGAATGCTTAGATATCAGCCAAGGAGAAAAGTCTATAGGTTATTTCAATAAATGGTTTTTGACAGAGTAACCTTTTCTGGCCCTAGACAGGTGCTACCGCTCTGGAGCAAGAACGGACCTGGAGCTATAGAGGCAGGACTGCTCAATGCCCTGTATAGCCCAGTATGGGTCTACTCACTACCTTCCAAACCAATCCTACCCTACATTGCTAAAAACACAAGCCTACCCAGAATAAACAACTTAACAACCATATTCACCTAAAGTTAAAGTTCCACTTAAAAAAATATTTTTTGATAATAAAAAATATTGTATACTGATCTCTCATGAAGTTATTGATGCCGTACAGGCAGAGCATTGCACATTGATGTAAAGAACAGGATGGTTCTGAGTATTATTTTGATAAATAGTTCAGTCTATCTTATAAACAGCATTACCTATTTACACCTGATTTATGAATTAAAAAGGTTCAGGTTTTGGAAAAAAATTAAATGCACCAGCCAGAAGCTGTAAAGTTGAATGTGAAAAGTGAAAAAAATTAAATGCACCTATTCTTCTCTGCCAAAAACTTGTTTTTTTCTAAAATAAAAACCTTGGATGTGTCTGTCTCAGAAATTTTATCTCTTTCCTTCAGCAATTCCTTATCCTTCTCAGCCTCATTCATAATATTTAAAAGATTCCAAATTAAAACTTATGGACTGTTAGAAACCTATGAATGATTATTGATATATATGATAGAAGTCTCTATGTTTATTTCCTAAGACTTTATTTCTAAACCGTATTGCCAAACAGAGAGCTTCCCTCTTTTTCCCAATCCCAAAAATTTTATCCACCCCTGATAGCACTTCCTCTTCAGTTTTCCATAGACTAAACTTTTTAATTTTAGAATGAAGACTTTCCTTTAAAATGCGCTGTTCTCTTTCTTTCTGTTTCTTCATTTCTTGTTTTTTTGACATTTTTCTACTCTTTGCATAATTATTTGTTGTTTTGCTGCCAAGTATTTATCTCTTTGCACCTTTTTAGATTTTCTTGCAATTTCTAGGAACTTGTTTCTTTTCTCCTCTGATTATTTCTCCCTACAATCACCTGTCTTGTTAGCTTTGAACATAATAATACCTCCAATTGCAAAATCGGTAGCTTTTGGTTTTAACTTCATTTGGTAGTCTAGCATTCCAAAATCTCTTTCTGATTTAACATTACTTTTCTCTAAATTTTTGTTTCTTTCCTAAAAGCTTGAGCTTTCTCTTTACCCCAAAATTTTCCCCCTTCTATATGATCTTCTTGGTCACAGCTGTAAACCCACTAAAATTTTTTTTTAAACATTGCTTTGTCATCTGCTTATGTTTTTCATCTCTAGGCAAAGAAGATGTCATCCACACAAACTTTGTTGACCAAAATGTCATCTCCAAATAATTTCATATCACCAGACATAAATTCAGATGCACCTGACCCACACAAAATAAATTTATCGTATAACCCTTGGTAAAAAACATTTATATCTAAAATATGTCCATCTTTTGAAATTGCTTTCCAGAGTAGCCCAGTTATTAATTTATCTATCATACCTAAAGCTCTGCATGCTGTTAGAAAGAATGTAGCTTCAAGATCGTATTCAACTGCTGCGAGAAGCTTGTTCTCTTTCCCATAACGTTAAAAAAAATCTTCAAATGTTCATCTAAAAAATACGTTCCAGCACCATTGTGGAATAAAATATTGAATCCATTACCAAAATATGGTGCTAAAGGAATTTCATCAAGATTTTTTTTTGCTCTAAAAAGGTTTTAAAATGGATCATCCGTCCAGACTTATCCCATCCTCTCTCTTGAACTGATTCACAACCAGTTTGGATCAACCTGTATGCCCCTGATTCACCTTTGTGTGCCAAAAAGCCAATTTTCTTGTCCTCCCAACACAAAGAATCCCAGATTTTGCAACAAGCCTCTGCTTGATCTACTAGTGCTACAAGATAGTGTAACCCACAAAAATACTCGTTCACTCCACTTAACTTTGTTTTTCCAAATTAGTCAGAGACTCCCAACCCTCAACAACACTTAGCAAACATCTGCTCTGAAACAGGTAAACGAATTGTTAATCTTTTTTTAACAGCACAACGATCTGACATCACATTCTTTATACTTTTGATAAGTTTGTTGACCAAATCATTAACAACCCCCTTCCCTTTCAGAGTTCTCAAACAACGAACAAACACCAACAAGAACATCTTGCAATTTTTTTATCTGTGTAGGGAAATCTTTACTTGCAATTTCCTTCAGGCCAGTTATTAAACATACTCCATCATTTTTGACAATAACATACAAAGAACAGAAGCTGGATGATCTTCTGGACACCGTATGGGAGTTGGAGACTGCCAAGGAGAAGCAAGAAAGGGCTTCCATGTCTAGAATAGACATCCTTAAGAAACAGCTTAGCAATGGGTGCACCTGTGAAGGCCAGTGGCTCGAGTGTGCTCTCCAAATCTTTGACAAAAATTGCATTGATATGTCTCTGTTTGCAAGTGCCATTGTCAAACTGCTTGTTATGGGTCGTGGCAAGGGCCGTAATATTTACATTACTGGCCCCGTCAACTGTGGCAAGACTTTCATCTTGGACCCCCTTAGAGTGGTGTACAATAGCTTTCTGTCCCCAGCTACTTGCTCGTATGCATGGCTTGGAGTTGAGAACAAGGAGGTTATATTCCTCAACGATTTTCTTTGGTCTCCCGTTATACTTCCTTGGGCTGACATGCTGCTGTTGCTTGAAGGCCATGTGGTACATTTTGCTGCACCCAAAAGCAACTACAGCAAGGACATCGAGTTCACGAGGGACAGTGTTTGCTACTGCCAAGGCCCCCATCTCCTTTATCAAAGGCTTGGTAATAGATAGTCGTGAAACAGAAATGAAGTCTGTTCGCTGGTGCATATTTACGTTCAGGCATCAGATTTCTTTGGAAGAGCAGAAGTCAGTCTCCCCATGTGGCCATTGTTTTGCAAAAAATGCTCTTGGAATAATAATGCAACATGTCACAATTTCGAGGCGCTCTTTCTTAGAGAAGCTGCCCCATACAAAGTGAAATGGTACTTAGGCAGCCATTGCATTTCCCCCTTGAATTTCTTTTTTTTATGACAGTTTAAAAATAATTCCCTGCAAAAAGTGCATTCTAAAGACAAAAAAAACCATTCTCCCGTTTGCCTATTCGAGTGTAATTGAAATAAATCACCACTGTTTACCATTTTCCATCTAAGAACAGGAACAGGTAAGATTCATTTTTTTCAAAAATGGTATACTGGGAACATTTTTGGCTTTTTCTCAAAAAGTATCAGTCCAGTTTCTTAGAAACTTATCAGTCTTGTGGTACCTTGTAATGTACCTCCTTTGGGGAAACTACCAAAATATACCTGCAACCTGTTATTTTTTATAAGCTTTTTTAAAATGGTAAACCGTGATGGTAAAGCGTGGCCAAGAGCATTTGTCCAATCCAATTCAACTCTATCACTTTTTATTACGTCAGAACTTTGAACAACGATGCTAATTAGTCAGTTATAATGGGGCTTTTTAAAAATTTTCCCTGAAAAACAATAAGCAATAAATTCAGATGAACTGCTATTATGAGTATTTTAAAACAATCTTCAAACACACAGCTTACGGAGAAGCTGCCAAACACTACAGAGAAACAAATCCATAGAGAACAAAAGCAATTTCAAAGTTGCAGTTCAAATTTCATGATACACAAGTTACAAACTTTCATACAAAAAAACACTTTTAAGTTTTTCGAATTATTATATAGTTCTATATCCATCATTTATGTCTAGAGTGCTCAAACGTTCATGCATGCTTCGAATAGTTCTATCTATAACAGTTACATCAAAGTCACTAAATGCCTGCAAACTTCTTCCTTTAAAAGTCTGAAAGTCCTCTTTCACGATTTTTCCTCTCAGCGCATCCTGTCACAAATTATATTTTAAATTATAAAAAAATTTTTCAATAGGATTCAAGTCCTGTGATCTTGCTGGTATCTCAACAAGTTAAGCACCCACTTCTTCTAAAGCATCTTTGGCCAATTTGCTCCTTTGACTGGGGCATTGTCCATAACAAATATCAGATTTTCCTACTTTTTCATCGCTGCACATTCTCTGAGAGTTCTGTCCAATGTCTCATGCACATATTTTGTGAACCACCATCATTCATCTTCTTGTACACCTCTGCAACAACAACCCCTGCCGAATAGGAAAAACCAACCAACAAATGTAGCATACGCCCTCCCGGCAAGTTCTTTGATCCTTTCCTTGTAAACACAAGGCCCTCTTTTTTTGTTCTCCACACTCGTCCCCTTGGGCACAAAGCATCGCTATACGGATTTTGTTTGTGATGGAATGAAACTCTGTCCAGATAGATCAGAACATCGTCTGTCCAAAAATTTCTGTCATGTTTCTTTAAAGCATCCCTGGCATACGATACTCTCTTCCTCCTATCCTTCGCTGACAGTATACCCTTCTTTCTAGGATTCAGAAACCTATATCCAGCATCATGCAGAGCTCTTACCAAAGTCCTGTAGCTAACATGTGTGATCTGGCATTCCTTTGCTACATCCATCACTCTGATGTTTCCATTTGTTTTTCACATCTTCTTGAAAGTCCTAAGAAACCTTGCCTTGTCTCTTTTGCTCATCAGTGGTGGTCTACCTGTTCTTTAATTATCTTGTATAGTTGAGGCCCCTCTTTACATATACAGACCACACTGGAAACAGAAATCTTGCAATGTTCCGCTATTTTTCGAAACAATAAAGACCTTCCCTTAAGCAAGTAGCAGGTCAAAGCTCTTTTTCTGTCACTAATTTTACTGTGAAACACCATGCTTGTTAAAGAGCAACTCAACAACTGCTTTTGATACTTATTAAACGATAAGCTAAGAAATAAAACGCTAATAAATAAGCTTAATTTTCCTGTTTTTCAAGTTTTGTTTTTTCCCTTGCAAGTCTGATGAATTTTCAATATCTAATTTCGAAAAAAACAGAGAAGAATTTGAGGAATCGAAGTAAACAAGTGAATAATAATTATAATATCTCTAAAATTCGAAGAATAGCTAAATTATGACTTTCAATACTTTAAGTATCAAATTTTATTTGACGCCAATGAAATCAGCACCACCAAGAACCCCTACCCCCATAACATTAATTTTCATGCAGCTAACGGTTAAAAAAAGCGCTCAGACAATCCTTGCCAAAAGTCTTGGTACACCAAGCTAAAATTCCGCATAACTTCAGTAGCATCCCCCTCTCCCCCTCGAAACAATGTTGAATAACAACATTTTCAAAGCTTGAAATTCGTCCAATGTAAGTTTATCATCTAGGGTAAGTAATAGGTTTTTCAGCCAACATTGTTTTTGGGGGAGGGGGGATATTTCTGTATCTTACAGCCGGAAACCTTTATTTCTTCAAAATCTTTCATTGGTCGCAGGGTGTTCCAAGGACTTTTGGCAAGGATTGTATGTTATAAATGATCTGCCTTACTTTGAAGTTCCAACAGAATGTAAAGTCCTGTTCTATGTGCTCCAGTTTTCGTTTAATTTGTCAAAAATATTAAGCTGTGCCAGTGCCCTTGCCTCATAGAGCATATACTTAGCAAATGTGGACTTTGGGAGATCATGGACATTGACTCCAACAACTTTAAAACATTTCCTAATAACATCTTCAACATTGTTCATACCAACACCTAAACAAAGCAGATCTTCAAAAAGCATTTGAATATCATCAACATATTTCCCATTTTCTAAAAAACAAATCTCATCTTCCTTCAAAAAAATATTTAATCTTTCCTCAAATTCCAACTTCTCATTCTCTAATTCAGTTATTATTTCTTTCAAATCATCAATCTTTGAATTTAATATATTGGTGCTATTTTCAAAAGATTTCTTTCTTAATTCTGTTTTGTAATGAGATTTCATTTTGTTGTGCACATAATTTTTCATGGATGGCTTTGTCTAGATTTTTACTAATTCAACAGTAAACTAACAGTAACAGTAAAATTTCCTGGTTTGTTAATGGAAATTTTTAACAATCATTTGGCAAAACAACATTCCCTTTGCAAAAAGAGTCTAAAATATTCAAGCTGGTCCCTCTGCTTTTCAAAACATAGCAATCAAAGGTTTTGCCTGCATCAGCAATCTTATGAAGGGGTTCATATATTTTGGAAAAATTATTCTTATCTTTTGCAAGAGTACTGAAAATAGACCTTTTAAGATTGCTTGGTCTTTTTATTACCTTTCCAACCATCTCAACATTAACATTTAAAAGAAAAGAGCAAACTTCAAGAATGTCTGAGCGAGGCCTACCAAACAATTCCAAAGATAATAAAATTTGGCTCAGTAAACCATAGCTGATCTTAGACACCACTGGATTCCATCTAGAGAGGACTTTCCCTTCGCTAATAAATAAATCAAGGTCTTCATTGGTCTTGCATATCAGCTGACAGTCAGCCATTTTGCTGTCTGCCAATATTAATGTCTCTTATCCTGCCGAAAGAGAGAGAGGTGTGGGTCAGGATTGTGAGGCGTAACTTATACCTAAAAAAGCTTCCTCCTACAGACAGAGAAGGTAAATTAGTATGTTATTGCGACTTAAAAGCCTCCATTATGCCAGAAAGACACTCTCCCTTCCACTGTTTACTGAACTGCCACAACAATCCAAAATGATTCTTGGCATGTTAAGAGAGTGTTCCATAACTGCTGATTATTTCTCCAAACCTATAACTTGGTCTCTGAAACAAATTTCTTCCATTAATCATATGTGAAGGCGTTAAAGGAAAAGAGATACCTTCAGTATCATCAAAAATGTATGTTAATGGCCTCGAATTGATAGCCCCTTCTATCTCAACAGAATGGTACATAATTCAACATGACTTAACATAGCTCTGCCTACAATTTTTAAAAAGCATCTTTTTACACTGCGGACTAAGTGTTCCCACGTGCCTCCTTCCCATAGACTTCTAGATGGGAGACACAAAGTGCCCCCCCCCCCCCTCTGTAATTTCTTTTTCCCTATAGCTGGGACGATAAACTTTGTTTGGATGGTACTCTTATCTATTCTCCACATTTTAGTACTATTGTTCAATTTTTAAGTCACATGGTTTAACGATGACGTCACCATAATGGTGGCCGGATGGAGCAAAAATTTAGAAAATTTTTGAAAATCTTAAAATATTCATAAATTCCGAAGCATCTGGCTAAGATTTTAAAATAAGTAAATTTGATGCATTTTCTAATAGAAACAAGAAGAATGACACAATTTTAATGTTATTTTACATATTTTCTATTTCCCTATAGTTCTTTCTATATAACTAAATGATCGATACAACCAAATGTCATGTTTAAGTTAATTTAATCTAAAGCAGACAAATTAATTTAAACTGCCTTGGCTCATACCATCATTTTGCAGTTTTATTAATGTAATACCTATAAATATGTCAACAAATGTGTGCGCATGCGCAGCAGAAAAATCATAGAAAACAATGTTGAATTTATATTTTCTGGTCAGAATCATGAAAAGAGCAAAAATTAATGCCTAGATACTAATTTTTATCTATATATCTACTTTTGTTGCGAATTCGTGGCAGATTAAACTTTTTTTTCTTGACTAGTTTTGAAAACACCCCTACACAACCCCCTGATTAACAAAAATAAATAATATTTTTTTATATGAACATGTGTCAGACAGGTTAAAACTAAAAGTCAGGAGGTCTGAGGGGTATTGCTTTGAAACTCCTGAAATTATGAAAGAAAAAGCAACTAGGGGGACACTTTGTGCCCCCCCCCCCCCCCCCTAGTCTGGATAGGGTTAATCCACATTTCGCAAAGTAGGAGAAAATTTCCTCCATGCTTTCTCCAGTGGATAAAGCGGCTTCGTCTTGGTAAAATCCTCCCCAGACCAACTAGAAAGGAGAAGATCTGGATCATTTAGCTCAACAACTTCAAATCGTGATTTACAAAAAATACAGAAGAAATATGGAAGATCCTGTGGATTTCTAACTGCCCATCAATAATTAAATCTGAAATTAAAGACAACTGGAGAAAGGAATCATCGAGAATTGTACCAGCAGTTTATGAGCAATAAATTGTTCGGGTAAGTATCTAACAATTAGATTGAAAAACAATTTAAGCATTCAAATGCTAATGAATGTTTCAAGCTTTTTATGACAGAATACATACGGCAATCAAAATTCCAAATTTTTCGAGAAATATTTTGTCCACTTCACAAGTGCATTCTTGCACCTAAATCCTTTTAGAAGCTATTACCTGACATTCTAAAGGATGTGGTTTCAAATGCATCATAGAGAGTGCTTTATTCGTATCAAGTAACGCTGACTTGTCAGGGAACTTGGAAGCAACTTTCTCGAGCCATGGCCAGTATTTACACATTATGTCTTGCCATATAAACCTCATCCGTACTTCACCGAAAAGGAGTTGGTGCAAAAAAAGAGCATAACCATATTGCTCGCCAGCAAACATGTTCACGCCTTTCAGAGCCAGAACGTGGCGACAGCCAGCAACAACTAGTCCTGTTTCGTCCAAAGTCGCATAGCTTTTGCTTGATTTGGATCGAGCAGCTTTCCAATACGAAGATTGGCACATTTTATCGTCTTCATGATCCTAAAAACAACAGACATTCAGGCGATATATTCTTACTTGCATAGATGAAAATTTTAAAATAGCTTTATTTCATGACTAGATCCATGTAATGCAAATTTAGTACCACTTGACTTTCCATTTTGTCATACAAATTCTCCATGTAATGCAAATTTAGTACCACTTGACTTTCCATTTTGTCATACAAATTCTCCATGTAATGCAAATTTAGTACCACTTGACTTTCCATTTTGTCATACAAATTCTTCATGTGCGCTTGTACCTTCGCATCGTTTGCGATGAATTTGTCACCCTATAGGGATACACAATTTCCGCTTAAAAAGAGTAAACATATTTGACATAATTGAACTTAACTGTTTTTAACAAATACCAAAGCGCGTAAGCTAAATTATAGGCTTGCAAGTTCTTGATTACAACATTTTGCATACCATATTGAATCTACAACTCACACCTACAAGAATGGTATAAATGGAAAAAAGATAAAGAAATAGAAAACTCAAAAGAGAAAGAATCTTAATTGTGACCAAAAGAGGAGACATCAGCTGTCACATACATCAGCATCATCACTTGTTTACATATGACATTTATGCCCTTCTGATCCTTTTTCTAAACCTTTAAGTAAAAAAATGTGTTCAGGAAAGTGGCACTGCTTTTAGCCACTCTGCTGAAAGTCACACAGGTTAGAGTCACAAAAATTAAGACCAAGATATATCAAACAGTATTACACTCTATTTAGAGTCATGCTGTGCTTACAATCAAAACTTTGTACGAAGAAACAACTGGTGTGACTAAAAGCAGTGTCTACCAAAATTACCGTGGCACTTTCTTAAATCAATATGTTTTACGAAGGCAATCAATGTGTATAGAGTGGCAAACATCAGAACAAACTGGGCACACAAAATCATCATTTCCATTTTGAAATTTGATGTTGCTGGAAACAAATTTCCACTTACTGAAGGCTGTTGAAGGCAATCAATGTGTATAGAGTGGCAAACATCAGAACAAACTGGGCACACAAAATCATCATTTCCATTTTGAAATTTGATGTTGCTGGAAACAAATTTCCACTTACTGAAGGCTGTTGAATTTATTGAACTTTGCTGAAAAAAATTGATTCTGATTTCAGCCATAAAATCCATTGCAATATCAAAAATGTAAATCAATTAGTAATCTTTTGATGAATGAAATGCACGTCAAATCATTAAAAGATCATCATCATCATGCTAAATTTCAGGTTTGATTGACTCTAGGTTACATATATAATGAAGCATATGTATGCAATCTGGATAAGAGTCTTTTTAAAAATGCACATTCCTGAATGATTATGTCTATATTATTGAGATAAAATGGTTTATTGGCTAAAACATTCTGCCTTCCAAAAGACTGTCAATCAACAGAGTCAAGCGCATTTATGGCCTTTTTTATTTTTTTAAATTTGAAAATTTCAATAAATTTTCAGCCTTGAATTTTCATTCTTTCGCTTACCTCATTCCTTTGAAAATTTTACAAAAACCCTTAAAAAGATTATATCAAATCCTTAAGTTTCAAGAAGCACATCTCTATTGCATATATTGCAAGATTTAGCCTGCAAACAAAAAATTTGTGCATTCCATTTTCAGAAATTTATATAAAAGTGGAAAAGGGACAATACTGACTCTCCCAGACATCTTTGAAACATTTTCTAGGCTTCTAACGAAAGATGATAGGGATGTCCCAGGTGAGTTCATGCTCAAAGAATCCCAAAATCTCAACAAATCTAAGGAGAAAAATGTTGTTGCCCTCTGTGGAGATGCAGGCCAATAGCCAGCAATCAGCATTGACCGTACAGTGCATCCTGATATGATCAATGAGCAATTTGTACAGAAAAAGTAGGCTTCATTGAACTCGTAGCGACCTTGAAGGAGAAAAAGAATAATTAATATTCAATAATTAACTCTATTTTATCCAGAAATAACTAGTTTCAAGTAACATCTGAAAGAGCCTCCTAAAGTTTTGCTCCTTTGTAGAAAACATAAAAACTACATTTAAATCAGGATCATAGCTATTATTTTTAAGGGAAAGGACTCATGCCCACAAAACATTATAAAAATATTTCATTTCAAATGAAAAACCTATTTTGTTCCTATTGTTCTAAATAATGTCACCAATAGTTCTATCCTACATACAATTCAAGTAATTGTTAATTTCAT
Organism: Rhopilema esculentum; assembly: GCF_057945365.1. Taxonomy (NCBI): domain Eukaryota; kingdom Metazoa; phylum Cnidaria; class Scyphozoa; order Rhizostomeae; family Rhizostomatidae; genus Rhopilema; species Rhopilema esculentum. The sequence continues at coordinate 763,593 of NC_142825.1, forward strand.
ATAGTAGAAGGGCATGGACTTTTTAACAGACTGTCAGTTCAACAAAAAGCAGCAAAGACAATCAATCAAATGATTTACAATCAAATAAATCACCTTTCATGGTTATTATTGTTATCCTGGATTTTGTATATCTTTGCTCTATATTGCAAGTACTGCAGGCAGGGCATAATGATGGGTAGCTCACTGGAAGGGGTCTATCTGAAAAATTGAAAAACGTTTTCTTAAAACATGTTCTCAAAAATGTAATCAATATAATCATAGCATCATAATCATGCTCCATGTTATCAGATCAAAATGAAAGTTCTGGCTTAATGTGATAAGCATCAAGATGTTTTTTATAAAGGGATTTTGTTATTAAGCAATTGTACTGGCTTGCTAACTTTCCAATGCTAAATCTCTAAACTATACCTGTCAGTTATATTAAATGGATGGCATTTAGTATTGTTCCTCATTTCTGGCTGGACCTTTTAATCCTGTTGTCTTTTCTTTTCTTCCTTTGTCATCATGTGCACTAAACTCAAGCTATTAGTAGGATTAAAAGTTTTACATCCATAGCTGTTTCGCATCCATAGCTGTTTCGCATCCATAGCTGTTTCGCATCCATAGCTGTTTCGCATCCATAGCTGTTTCGCATCCATAGCTGTTTCGCATCCATAGCTGTTTCGCATCCATAGCTGTTTCGCATCCATAGCTGTTTCGCATCCATAGCTGTTTCGCATCCATAGCTGTTTCGCATCCATAGCTGTTTCGCATCCATAGCTGTTTCGCATCCATAGCTGTTTCGCATCCATAGCTGTTTCGCATCCATAGCTGTTTCATATCCAGATCTACTGCAAGACACCCAATTTTACCATATCACCACTGTAAGCCTACCCCATATCCTTCAAATACCTGTCCTCCTGTGTTTTGATTCTCCTCTTTTCATTACATATTTTCTATACAGGGGATAGCATCAGGCATCTTGCGTGGGATCGGCCTCCAAAAGGTTTGGTGCGGTGATCAATTTCATTGGCTTTATGGTTGTTGGGTTACCGTTAGGAGCAGTACTTGCTTTGGTCGTACATTTAAACGTTGTCGGTCTGTAGTTAATTATCATTTTTATTTATCCTTGAATATAAACTACTTTCATTTCATGTGTGTCCACAGACATATATTATATAATGGGCTTTCAAAAAATGCAAAACCAAATAGAGAACAGAAATTTTTTAATCACAAAGACAAACTAACATCTCACATACCAATTAATACAATTTCACCCTCATTTATGGTCACAAGATTACCAACTGGCTTATAAAAGCCATTGATCCAGGTATCCCTATCATGGATGGGAAAAATGATGTGCTCTGTTTCATCACAGCTGCTACACAGCATCTTTCTGCATTTCGTGCAACGTATAACAGCAACATTCTCTTTGCATTTTGTGCAACACATGGCATCTTCTGGGATGCTTTTGGTTGATAAAAATGCATCAAACAAATAATTTCTAGCAGATGTCCAATTTTCCTCTAGTACCCGTTTCCGTTGAGTCCACTCTGTCTCTTCAGGGTGGCTAGCTGGAAATTGTGACTCAATATCTCTTAGATTTAGCAGCAGGGCGTCTCTATTTTCTGGCTCTAACTCTACATAATTATAGCATAACAGTTAATGTTTAAGTATTCTGTGAGTAACTTTAGTGAGTGTGATTATTTGTTTGAAAATCTTAAGAAGGGGCTCAAGCCAACAACGGTATCTTTTCAATGTAGAGCAGATGTTGTTAAAAAATATTTTTTCAATTCAAGATACAGAAGGTCAAAAAGATGCTTCAAGTTATTGAAATTTGTTATGGAAAAGGACTTTTTACATGTCAATTGTTGAGATCCATTGAGATGCATCATTTTGACAATGCTAGTAATACAAGGCCCTTTATAAAAGCAATATTTTTATTTTCATCCTTGAGTCACCCCTGGGGAAATCAAACAGGGACTAGCAAGTTAACATAGACTGTTACTTTGTGACACCATTGTATAAAGAACCTTGCATTCTTTGTACTATTGTTAGCCTACTTTTGTGATGAAAAGCGACATAACATTTTTAATTACAATTGTATATAGCTTTTAAACTCACCCCACTCATCACTAAGAGCACTTGTACTTTGTTCCCTTTCATCACAAACATATTCATTATCCACATCATCATTGTCACCATCATAACTTGCAAGATCTTTGAATGTGAAAAATAAAAATTGATGACTTATCTTCTAGATGATATATCCTGGTACATGCATAAATGGCAAAAAATAGGCATCATATTTGTGGATATTTTAAGTAATGAAATGTTTTGTGGCAAAACTAAGAGACCTTATCATAAAGAAAAAGCTCCTTGTAATCATCAGCAATCGTAGCAACATATTTTGGAAGACAAGGGTACCAATTCAACAATGTTGGGTTTTGAGTGTTGGTATCATCATAGCGTAAAAAATTATCGCAAATGAATTGTGAATATTCCTATTAGAGAGGACACACCCTCTTCCCTATGTTTTGCTGGCTTTTATTTCTTTTTTCTGGGGTAAATTTTGCGTTGTTTTCTCTGAAACTGGCCGGTTTCACAGTTTCTTCTTACGTCAACAACAACGACTGATGGTGACTGTCGACTAGAACAACCGGGAAGATCAATATTATCGAGATCTTTCAATGATTCTTGGAAGGATTGAGTTTTTTGTCTCCTTTTTCGTGGTTTCTGGTTGTTTTGTGTGCTATTATTAGATGACATAATGCCAAATTAAAGGCAAGCAACCCGCAGCTTTAACGATAATCGGTCGCCATTACTGCAAAATTTCGTTGACAAGCACTGCGCATGTGCTTCTGACCAGAAATGTAATGGAATATATACGTTGTGTATATTTCTAGGAGATTTGCAAATATACATAACATAAATTTCTTTCATGAGAATGGGTTGTTGCGTGTGTGGTATTGCTAATGAAGATAACGAACATTTCCTCCTGCACTGCCCCATTTTTGAAGAAGCACGAAGAGATCTCCTTGGCAGCTTGTCGGATATTCCTGGGGTTGATTTGGCAGAACTGGATACACAATCCTTATGTCATTTATTACTTTTTGGAAATCCAGGTCTGGCCCTAATCGCAAATAGACTAATAATGGAAGCAACAATTAATTTTATCAAGGCAACCAAAAGATTTGGCTGAGATGTGTGTTTGGGCTGCTGGGGCCGGGTCCCCTGCTTATGGCGTGGTGGCCTTGGGATCCCCTAATATTTTGGGGGTTCCAATGGCGGGTGCGCTTGGGACTGGGCTTGCTCCTAGTGGCTTGGGGCGTGCTTCAGATGTAATCAAAGCAGCACCCCTTTCCCTCAACACTGAACAATTGTCTTTGAAGAATATTCCTGTCTCGCGCTTGATGTCGGGTGATACCTGCTGAGCTCTGATGGCGGCGTGGGTGCGTGGTGTGGCTCCTTGTGCTTGCGTCCTTCCAACTGACATTTTGTTCTGCGGATGTTGCTCCCCGTCACTGAGTGTAAGTCCCAATGTAACATTTTCGTTGTTGTTCATTCTTTGTTTGTATACTTTGTTTTATTGGCTTTTCTTTCTTTGAATATTAAATTCAAATTGTAAGTGCCCGTCCTTAGAGGGAACTCCGATGACCCAGTGTCTATTCCCACCAGGATAGGCACACTAGTTGTATTATGTATTATTTAGAGTTCTTAAGTGATATAAAAAAATGTATGCATCAATTTCATTATGGACTATGGCTTAATTCCAAGAAAATGCATAATTCCAAGAAAATGCAGAAAAACAGCACAGAGAGAAATAACAGGATCCTTAATGGTACTAGGTCCTCATTCTCAACAATGGCTTTCGTGTAGGGTGGTATCTCTCCTCCCCTAAATAACTTATTGATTTGTGAATTTGGAAAACCCCCGTCATCATGAACAGCGCCTGGCAACTTGATGATACTGCTTGTACATTGAAAAAATCTGCGTCTTTCTTGAAATTTGGCACAAAGATCATTTAATTCATCTTCGCTTTTGGCAGCTATATATATTTATATATATATATATTTTTAATTTATATATATTTGGACCTAGCTGCCTTGCCATCACTTTGCAAACCTCTCTAACAATATTTGAGACGGGTGCTCTTGAAATACCAGAAGCATTTTCTAGTACTTGGTATGTTCCTTCACCAGAAAGATAATCCAGTGTCACTGCTACTTTCTTCTTGATGTATACAGGGACATGCATGTTTGTTACCTGATCACTAAGGTCCTGATCACCAAGATCACATGTTTGTTACCTGATCACTTTTGCTCTACCACACTGCTTATTTTTGAGAAAATGTATATCAAACTTCTCTGTGTTGTGGATCTTTGTTGCTTGGGAACTTCTTATCTCTTTGGCAAGTTGTGATTTTCATCCTCTGTGATAGGCCTTTTCTGAATGTTATTTCATCCACGTCGTGGCTTTTTCTGTTTTGGTTTGTCACCAGCATGCCTGGGCAGGTTGTTTTGAACAACTCATTTCTGATCGTCTCTATTCTGCTCGTAAATCTCAAGGTACTTTTGTAAATATCCACCTTTCTCAGCAATGGCCATTATATGGCAACACAATCCATTTGTTCTTGCAAATTGCTGGCAGAGACACAAGTTTATACTCGGAACACATTTTAACTGTGTAAGCAGTGTCTATGTCTTATTTCATTAACTCTTTCCTGCCTGAATTTTGCGTGCCAAAATCTCACCGTGGGACTGGCCGTTTTCAAGCCTATGCAGCAGTAGCATAGTACTGCAAATAATATACGTGTGCAGTAGAAATTATGTTAATTTAACTACCATAAAACTTTTTCATTTGTTTTGCAATATCTCAAAGTGTCATACTTTCAAAAATTTTCAGCAAAATAGCCTTCAACATTTTCCTCAAGCGGTAGAATCAAGCAAAAACAAAATAACAGGTCAACGTTTTTCACCATAAATCCCAAATAAACAAACTTTATAACAAACAAAATGACAATTAATAGCACACTGTTTGTAGGTAAATGTTCTGGTTAGTAAAAAAATGTTTGATAGGAATGGTACTTTAAAAAGCAATTGTCTTTGCAGAGAGGGATATCACAGTGGCTGCATTTCCAGAATGTCTCCCTCGGCCTTCTCTTCGGTGTTTTCCTGTCGAGGCGTTTGCATTGAATGCACTCTTTTTTTCTACCTTCAATTTCACAAATAAAGTGGCCATATTTTGCCTGTTCCCTTATGGTTCCTGGGTCGCATCTGTTGTAGGAAATGTTCCTTTTCATAGCACTTTTCCTTCCACAATAGCCTCCGATCATCTGCATAGCAAGAGATTGGCAAAATTTCAGGCCGCTCCTTCGCTGATTCGTTTCTTGAGGCTGGAATTCGTTCCACAAAACCATTGCGTTTCCAACCGAAACATCGAAAAGAAACCAAAATATATATTTATACCATCGATGGCCTGTTCTCCCAAGTGGATAATACGATCGAAACTGGTCTGACAGATCGATACTGATCATATAGGCATTGTACAGGCAAATGACGGCCGGCTTCTCAACTACCTCTTGCACGCCTTTCTTTCCTCTGCGAATAATGTTTCTAGGAGGCTCAAGGTGGGAAGAATTCGTAGAGAGAACATTACTTTCCCTTTTATCTTTCTGTGTTGTCAACATTAGGTTTGATTCCCCTTTCTGATGGACAAAATATGTCCCCTTTCCGCATTTTCTTTCCATCAAATTTTGGTAGGCCGCTCCTGTTTATTCTTACCGTGCTACAAGCATAAGTTTGTTTATCAAAAAACAAATCCTCCATCAGCTCAGGAGACGAGAAAAAATTGTCAAAGTAGGCATGGTGACTTTTGCCATGATAAGGTTCAGTCATATTCATGACAACATAATATCCCAATCCTTTCCCAGTCTTGGCCTTCTCGTTCTTTACTGAGGTGAACTTCATGGTTTAGCACATAGCTATTTTGTGGATCCGCACAAAGCCAAACTTTCATCCCATACTTGATTGGCTTCTGGGGCATATACTGCTTGAAACCAATTCTTCCTTTGTAGGCAATCATTCCCTCATCTATTGACAAATTTTTTCCCAGTTTGTATGCTTTTTTGAAGTTTTCCCATGTATGCTCGAAAATATGACGAACTTTGAAAAGGCGATCATATCCCTGTTCAATTTCATTGACATCTTCCCATATTGAACACTGAGCAGTTCAATTTCATTGACATCTTCCCATAGCCGAAGGCGTTGCTCATTATCGCGAAACTTTTCATGTGCATTCCGATTTGTTTCTTTGACTTTAAGCTGCAACAAAGCTATAGTGAATATTTTTTCAAAAATGTCAATTTCACGTTCTTCTTGAGGGTTTAATTGAAACATTGGACCTGTTTCTTCCTGAAATTCGAGACAGTTAGTATCGGTGAGGTCCCTTGTCCATGCGTTTTGGCCTAACACATCTCCGACTTCATATCCACTTTGCTCCTCTTCAACAACGTCACTATCACTATATGACGATGCTAAGTCACTGAAACCACAGCCGATCTTACTTCGTCCTCTGCAAAGCAAAAAACTCTTCTTTGTCACTATTTTCCCCAAAAATATCTGCGTAATCGCGTTTCGTTATGAAAGATGGTTCCAAGATAATTTTCGGTTGAGATTTGGAAATTTGAAGGTTTGTTTACGTCATATAATATTTGTCAATAAATGCACAAATGACTGTTTTGGATTTGTCAATTATCTAGCTTTTGTTCAATTACAAAAGAGCAACGATCTAGCTCATTGTTAGCCTCTAAACATGGACACAACCAGACCTTATATGAGCGACCAGTTTGGGCCGGTATAGGCCATAAAGAGGAAAAATATCGCGGCTGGTTTTGGCCGATATAGGCAGGAAAGGGTTAACCTAGGAAAGTAAATGTCACTCTGAGTAAAAGTAATTTCTATAAAGTATCGCTAAAAACTAACTTACAGTGACTTGATGTTATTAGCTTTTGTTTGAGGCTAGAATTTCCACCTGGAAAGAAAGATACCATATTTACTCTAATATTCCTGCTGAGGGATTAGCCTTTCAACCTAACAAAAAATGGCGGGATAATTTGAGAGGCAGGTATATTAGAGAGGCAGGATTATTTTTTCAATGCCTTGAAGTCTAGTCTGAGGATACCGTTGCAACAAAAAAGCTTATGCTTTATAGACAGTAGTACGAAGTCAAAGAATCAAATGTCTTTTTATGCAGGGAAGCTTGGATGTTTGATAAACTTACAAAATAAGACAGCTCTCTGCCCTCTCCCGTCTATAACATTATCATGTGATTTAGCCCATTCACTCCAAGCATAAGTTTCAATGTGAAGTAAAGAAAGCCACTGACACCTCAAACAGTTGGCTGTAGACCGGTTTCACCCCATATCAGGGCTCATCAGTACAGCTAGACTGAATGAGGACCTAAAGCGGACCTAGGGCCAGCAATTAGGCTGTCAGTGGCAATGCATGTGGGAGGTAGTGTAAAGAGGAAAATAAGTACGCATTAGTCTTAGGCTGCGTTCACATTGCACAAGCATTTACTGGCGCCAACTTTTGCGTCGCGATTTCTGCAATACTAACCCCTTGCTGTGCTCACACTGGCCAATTTCTGGCAAACGGAAATTTGCAAGTAAATGCTGTAGCACTGGTAAATGCTAAACGATAGCTGACAGATTTGTTAAACGTGCGATGGATTTCAAGCTCCTCATCACCGAAATTGAAAAAGGCCCGCAATATGGGATCCAAAGAATCCAAAACATTGTAATCACCTAGCAAAAGACAATGAAAGAAGGGAGAGAGAGGAAAGTGACCCAGACCGATTATTTTTTTTAAGTTTATTGCCACTCAGTAGAAAAGTTCCAGAGAGGGAAAAGATAGATTGCATATACAGGCCCTGGGACGATTAAAATAATCCATATATACTCTAGATTGTCCAAGAAATATATAAGAACATGACACGATTAATAATAGATCAAAACAGAAAATTGTTATTCTTAGCAGAACAAAAACATTTGTTACCTCTATGTTATAACCAGTCTCTCTTCCGCTGAAATTGGTTTTTGAAGTTTGTTTCCTGCTTCTCAAGGTAGGGCACAATAACATTCAAAACAATATTGAAAGTTCTTTCTTGCATCCTAATGTATTGAAAAAATTTTTACAGTCGCCTTTCAATTGCTGGAAAAGGTGAGGGTATTCTCCTAGCGTTCTATTTATAGGGTGAACACCAAATCTGCGTTTTTCCCGATATCTTAATCTCTAATGCATATTCATATGGGGGTTCTCTGCAAGTCCTAGACGATACATTTCGGAAAGGATTATAAAAATCGAATGAAATGTTGATCGCATGCACGCATTAAAAAGCTGCCAATGTGAACGGAAAATCGTTCGCAAAGATGGGTTGCCACCTACTGCGCAATGCACAAGTAAATGCTTGTGCAATTTGAACGCAGCCTTAGAGACTCGACAGTCTCTTCAAGCAATATCACCAAGAACCACACTGCAAAGCAGTGCACATGTTTTGGCGGACTCAATGCCATCCCACAGAGTTGCAGCAGAAGTTTCAATCCTTGATTTTCAACCCATACAAAGTGTGTAAGGAATAACAAATGCCAATTGAAAGTTTCAATCCCGCATATGCGGGATTACTGTGGAGGCGGGATTATTCTTACAATCTTTGAAATACAAGCGGGATTACTAGAGAGGCAGGAATAAAAGAGAAGCGGGAATATTAGAGTAAATACGGTAAGTTCCTAGTCTCCTTCTACAGGGAAGGGTTGAATTGACACCAGGGAAGGGAGAAATCTCACGAAAGTGGCTTTGATTGCAAGGTTTTGCTTGAGGGCAATGGTAGGTATCTGATGACAAAACGTGCAAAATGATCCAACGTGGCAAAAAAGCTGCCCTGTAGCGGCCATTTTTGCCCTGCCCTGGGTGGGTGAACTTTCCATTCTCTATACTCCCTCAAGTGTCCCCTTTTTGGTTGCGGTTTAGCAAGGATCAAACAGCTATTATAGGTCCTAAAAACACAAGGATACTAAATGCAGATTTTGGGCATTTTGCATGTGGCCTTGTAAGCAGTGTAAATATGATATTGTTGCCTCATGGTCCAAAAATTCTCAAAGCCATACTAGAATATATGTATGGCTACAAACGTTTTGATTATGTCATTAACAAAAAAACTAAATTCCATTCTCTCCTTTGTCTTTTTCTCGCTTAAATCTAGTTGCTTTCAGTCCCTAATAAAGGCCAGGGGCTAGTCATTATATGCTCTTGTTCTGGGATAGTGCTGGTTGTGTTTTAAAGTAGATTGTTAGTTTGCGATTCTGTAGCATAAACTTTTATATGGATATTAAAAAAATTATGCTTAGAATTCATGAGGCCAAATTGTTCATAACTTTGCATGCTCCAGCAGGGGTGACAAGCTATGCATCGAAGCTATTCAGTTGGAAGAAGAATATTATAAAAATGCAAAATTGCTTTGAATATTATATTGATGATATATTGCCATTTATACATACACAAAGAGCATACTTCAACAAATGTTACAATTGAAAGTTGAAAACAGAAATTCACAATTTTTTGTTGCCAATGTTAGTAAAAATTTGAAAACATTTTTTCTGACAGAATAACTTAGGACTGGGTCTACGTGCCTAACATTTCAATCAAAGAAAGCATGTGTGTAGCAGTTTCATTTGTTTGCTTTACTCTTAGACCAGATGCTAAGATTTTAAAAGACCGACCTCATCATCAGGGGCGTATATGAATAGTTATAACATAAATTTAACCATGCTCAAAAACTACCCCCTTTGAAAATCCTCAAGAGAGAACAGAAATTTTAAATCACAAAGACAAACTAACATCTCACATACCAATTAATACAATTTCACCCTCATTTATTGTCACAAGATTACCAACTGGCTCATAAAAGCCATTGATCCAGGTATCCCTATCATGGAAGGGAAAAACGATGTGCTCTGTTTCATCATAGCTGCTACACAGCATCTTTTTGCATTCCGTGCAACGTATAACAGCAACATTCTCTTTGCATTTTGTGCAACACATGGCACTTTCTGGGATGCTTTTGGTTGATAAAAATGCATCAAACAAATCATTCCTCGCAGATGTCCAATTCTCCTCTAGTACCTGTTTCCGTTGAGTCCACTATGTCTCTTCAGAGTGGCTAGCTGGAAACTGTGACTCAATATCCCTTAGATTTAGCAGCAGGGCGTCTCTATTTTCTGGCTCTAACTCTACATAATTATAACATAACAGTTAATGTTTAAGTATTCTGTGAGTAACTTTAGTGAGTATGATTATTTGTTTGAAAATCTTAAGAAGGGGCTCAAGCAAACAACGGTATCTTTTCAATGTAGAGCAGATGTTGTTAAAAAATATTTTTTTCAATTCAAGATACAGAAGGTCAAAAAGATGCTTCAAGTTATTGAAATTTGTTATGGAAAAGGACTTTTTACATGTCAATTGTTGAGATCCATTGAGATGCATCATTTTGACAATGCTAGTAATACAAGGCCCTTTATAAAAGCAATATTTTTATTTTCATCCTTGAGTCACCCCTGGGGAAATCAAACAGGGATTAGCAAGTTATCATAGACTGTAACTTTGTGACACCATTGTATAAAAAACCTTGCATTCTTTGTACTATTGTGAGCTTACTTTTGTGATGAAAAGCGACATAACATTTTTAATTACAATTGTATATAGCTTTTAAACTCACCCCACTCATCACTAAGAGCACTTGTACTTTGTTCCCTTTCATCACAAACATATTCATTATCCACATCATCATTGTCACCATCATAACTTGCAAGATCTTTGAATGTGAAAAATAAAATTGATGACTTATCTTCTAGATGATATATCCTGGTACATGCATAAATGGCAAAAAATAGGCATCATATTTGTGGATATTTTAAGTAATTAAATGTTTTGTGGCAAAACTAAGAGACCTTTTCATAAAGAAAAAGCTCCTTGTAATCATCAGCAATCGTAGCAACATATTTTGGAAGACAAGGGTACCAATTCAAAAATGTTGAGTTTTGAGTGTTGGTATCATCATAGCGTAAAAAATCATCGCAAATGAATTGTGAATATTCCTATTAGAGAGGACACACTCTCTTCCCTATGTTTTGCTGGCTTTTATTTCTTTTTTCTGGGGTAAATTTTGCGTTGTTTTCTCTGAAACTGGCCGGTTTCACAGTTTCTTCTTATGTCAACAACAACGACTGATGGTGACTGTCGACTAGAACAACCGGGAAGATCAATATTATCGAGATCTTTCAATGATTCTTCGAAGGATTGAATTTTTTGGCTCCTTTTTCGTGGTTTCTCGTTGTTTTGTGTGCTATTATTAGATGACATAATGCCAAATTTAAGGCAAGCAACCCACAGCTTTAACGATAATCGGTCGCCATTACTGCAAAATTTCGTTGACAAGCACTGCGCATGTGCTTCTGACCAGAAATGGAATGGAATATATACGTTGTGTATTTTTCTAGGAGATTTGCTAATATACATAACATAAATTTCTTTCATGAGAATGGGTTGTTGCGTGTGTGGTATTGCTAATGAAGATAACGAACATTTCCTCCTGCACTGCCCCAAATAATGTTTTTCAAATCTTCTTTTACTTAGAAATTAGAAAATAAAAAATTTGAAAAGATTTCCCTTTGTCTGTGTTCGTCGATTCATCTTTTTCCTATCACTAATTGTGAAGTAAGTCATTTTAACAGTGGAAAAATTAGATGATTAATGAATCATGTCGAGTTACTTTGAAATGGGCATATCCCCATTCACCAGCAAAGTTAAAGGCGTGGCACCCAAAAAAAATTTGGGGGCTCTGCCCCCGGACCCCTGTTGTCACTTCTGATAGCAGTTCTACAGTCTTTAGAATTTCGATCAAGGAAAATAAGACATGATTTATTCGCCTGTCGATGCCGTTTAGAATGCGTCTTTCCCAACAGCCTGGGAAAGTGAGCAAACATTTCGGGGATCTGATCGTCAAGTTATGTCACGCTGTCACCTCATAACACTCCATCAACAGTTTTGTGCACTTGACAACTGTCTTCTGGACTTTCTGACACAAATCAGATATTGGCCTCCGACACTGCAGCAGATGCGACAGCTGAACATGGAGAAAGTGCTCATCAGGGGTCCAGTGACATCGGATGCAGTTGTTTCTGTCTTTTGCCAGCATCCAGATGCACTGTTTCTGACCATCTCTAAGAAAGGTGCACGCTTCGTTAACACATCCATTATTGATTCTTTTGCTCACTTGCCTGTGCTCTCCCTCATTAAGATCACAAAGGACCAGCACATTGTTCCTGTCTTGCCTCTCATGCCTCACAAAGGACATGCCTCTCATGTTGCTGGAGAACAGGGACAAAAGACTGGGTTTTGTCAATGGACAATTGTGTAAAGCCTTGTGCATGCAAGGCTCAACACTAATTGTTCGGTTGAACACAGGTACTATAGTCACTGTATATCCTCTAACCTCCTATGTTGATGAACACCCTGTCACTTATTATCCCTGCACCCCTGCATTCTCTTGCACTATTGCAAAAGTGCAGGGTCAAACACTTTCCAAAGTGGTCCTCTGGTTCGACACGCCTTCTGCCCCTAGAGGAACAGCCTATGTCGCTTTTTCCCGTGTAAAAACTTTTCATGATTTGTACCTGCTCACAGAAGTCAGTCCAACACATTTTCGTCAGGTCCAGGTCTCTTTTTCTACTGCAAATTAGGCGTTTCTTTCATTTTGACATACTATCATGCCAACATGCTTTGTAGACTTGCTTGTTGATTAAAAGTGCCTTGTTACTCAATACCATTTTGCAGTATTTCTCTAGTAATTGCTTGTAGCCATTAAGTAGCATTCTTTTGATATCGTCCATTTTTGGTTTATAGTATATAGCTGTAGACAATTATTCAGGTCCCCTCTACAGTAGCTTCAAGCACTATGTTGTTCCTTTTCACTATCCCCCTAGTTTGAACTTCCGGTAACACAAAAAACTTGGATATTGAAAGTCTAGTATCTCAACTCTGTGTTGTGTATCACAATTTTGTATTATGTAGTTACTCGCCATCCAATATATTTCTTTTGTTCCTTTCATAGAATGGCACTGAGAAAAGAAACAAAACAGGGAGAGGGAGTCTCATTTTTCTCCCATTTTCCAAAGAATTTCTTAAGGCCATATGGCAAAGCTGAAGAGACAATCACTGAGGAAACCATATTGAGGAGAATTACTCCAAAAAATTGTGAATGGCTTTGTCGCCCACAAACTGCCATTTCCGAGTTGCATGCCACGCTCTCTGGCAACATAGAAATACTTGACAAGACACCTCTTCTGACCGCAGAGAAGATTGAGGAAGGACGAAGCAGTATGAGGTCATTAATGGAGCCAATTCAGGCCTTCTCTATATTCAATGACCTTGAGCCGAGTCAACAGAATGTCAAGGACTTCTTCAATGTTCTCTTAACCGATGAAAACGCCGATGCATTCTTCAAAGAAGCCTTTGCTCTCGGTGGGGCCCTGTTTACAACGGTGATACAGTTTTTCACTGTCAAGTCATTGGTCATCAACATTGACGAATTTGGAAAAAGAATAGCAATGAGAGAGGGAGACTTGGAATTCAAAAATTCCCCATCGCTAAAGACGCTGAGGAACATTCTTCCCGGCAAAAAAAAGAAAGCAGCCCGTTCCTCAGCATCTACTGCTACTCGTGCTACTCAGCTTCTCAAGGAGCTGGATGAAGACGATGATGACGCTCTACAGGAAAAGAAGAAGAGGAAGAAGAAAGAAACAAAACACCATCAGGACATTGACGAGCCACAACAAAAAAAACTTAAAAAGGCCTAGACAAAATGCTTCTTCTTTGAACAATAGCATCACGCTTCAAGTGTTCTAAAGATTAATAAAGTCAATCGCTGCTTGCTGCTGTATACGTTTTTTTGCTTTTTGATCTTGCTAATGATTATAAAATTTTACCTTCTGGTTACTAATTTCCGTCATTTTTTCTGTTCCTTGCCTCTAGCATCCTGATTCTGAAACATATTTCATTCAAGGCAAAATAGATTAGCAGTTATGCTTCAGCATCTTTCTTCATGTTCCCTACAGAAATATGTCGTCCTTTTCTCCTGGCCAAATGTGAAATTTGCCATTTTTATCTTGCTACTCCCTGTGGTTACTGAAACTAGGGTATCTTCAACAATTGACAGGCATTTTTACTGTTGCACAGCATCTTCCATTGCCGTACGGCTTTTTGGCAGGTGAAATTAGGGCAGGGAGGGTTGGCAAACCTTTGTTTGGTATCGTGGATACTAGAGGGTCTCGATTATTCACACATTCCATAAGTTTTTAACGTGAACTAGGTACATAGCAAGGTATATCTTCTTACTAGAGTATGTAACATACTACATGGACTATTCCTAAGCGTTACTATATATAATAATAACTTTTTTGATCAAAATTACTTTAGATCCAGAAGTTGGTTGAAATGTTGACTTTGTTGAAGCAATTATCTAGGATGATTTTTAGAAAAATGTCTCCGGCAGTTTTCTTGCTAGGGCGTGGTAAAGTTGTTGCTGTAAGGCTTAAGTATGGAAACATATTTCCATATAGAAACTGTTTCTCTGTTATAAAAGCACATGTCTTGTAACTTGGCACAAACTGAAAGAGTTTTCTGTTCTAGCTTTTCCAAATTTTATGTGTCATTACTTTCAAGGATGTTTGACTTATTGCCCTATGAAAGATATAAGGGTTCAGTACTGGAAAATTTTCTTTCCTTCCCAACTCCATAAATATGACGAATATTTCCACTACTACCACCTGGTGTAGCAGTACTTGATATTCCGGAAGTATCATTTAAAATTATATGTCATCTCTGTCAGGGAGTTTCCAAATATCACTTACTGCCTAAGGCTTAAGTATAGAAATCTGGGCATTTTATGACCAAGAATTTTTGAACCCACACTTATTCAAGCACATTGAAATTTTGACATATGATGGTATTAGCTTAACTTGTACCTGCTGCCAAATTTTTTGTCATTCTGCTCAAAGGTTTTCTTTATATTGGCCTGTTGATCCTATAATACTTCCCTACAAAAAAATATTGTTCAAGCGCCTCCTCGAGAAATATGACACAGATCTCCCTTGCTATTGCATCCTGTATCTTTCTTCAACATAGTGGCTTATTTGTTCTTACGCTAACAGAGTTCCAAGCAATTTCCATCTTTATTTTGTAAGGCTTCAGTACTGACAACCTTTCCAGCTTATGACGTCATAACTCCTTATCCCTAGCACCAATCAATGCGTTACGCACTATATGAGGTGTAAGTTTCATGCTAATTGCTGCAGCGATATTTCTTCTAGACTACATTTCCTGACATAAGCAAAGTGTATAGAAAACGCAACTCGCTGGGAGAGAGAAAGAACGCCATTTTCTTTACATTGGCTTTATCATATAAAATACAACGTTATGACTTCCTAATATCTGCCGATCTCGGTTTCTTTTCTATTTTATCCAAATTTGCAAAGTAATAAGTACTGTTTCTTAAAAATTGCGCTCTAAAGTCATTATGTTTCATTTTCACACCAATTGTGCACCGAAGTCAGCACCTTCTTTAAAGTTGGGCTATATTTTTCCTCTTCCACATAACATCTTTCCAATTCTACCCAATATTTTCAGAACTTTTTATGAGAATGTCTCTTTCTAAGTCACCCAAACAATCAAGAACTGGGAGTATACAATTCTTCAACCAGTTCCCAAAGAACTTTCTTCGTCCATATGGACGTGCAGAAGATGGTCCAAGCGACCAAACAGTTTTCAAAAGGACGAGTCCCATGTCTTGCGAGCTCCTTGTCCGTCCCCACGTTTTTCTTTCTGAATTTTCAGAAACTGTATGGGAAAATTTGGAAATTGTGGAAGACAGTCATCTCTTTAGAAAAAAGAAAGTTTCTTCCGCACTGAAAGATATTCATATTTTGTCGGAGGAACTGCAGCCTTTTAATACGAAAGAACCTACTGCAGTTCCCAACAAAGAAAATGCTAACAGGGTTATTAAAACTGTTGTTGCTAACGAAGTCATGGCAACGTTCATGGAAAAAGCATTTCTTTTGGGCGGTGCACTATTCACAATGAGCGTGCAACTTGTCCATTTACCTATTTCCATGTGCTATTACTGTACCAAGATTCAGAGGATATAATGGGAAAAATTTTTCTCTGAAGACGATTATATGTTAGAAGGCTTAAGTACGGAAAACTTCACTTCCTGGGAGAGTGAAGAGTTTTTCATTGTTCTTTCTGAAACTTTCTGTGCCAATGCACCTTGGTATGTACTATTACTGATCAGAGTTTCATTCGATTTCATAAAGAGACATTCACGGAAAATGTCATTCACTTTTCATTGGCTTAAGTATAGAAAGTTGTTCCGCATTGGCGTTTTTTTAGATTTCTCTAACTCACAAACCCTGATAAACACAGAATCCAAATTTCGTACAGATATTCAATGCGTTACGCACTATAGAAGGTGTAAGTTTCATGCTAATTGCTGCAGCGATATTTCTTCTAGACTACATTTCCTGACATAAGCAAAGTGTATAGAAAACGCAACTCGCTGAGAGAGAGAGAAAATTACTAAATCTGTGAAGATTAGCAGTTGTCCATGAAATGTATTTTGTTAATTTGTTGTTTGAGTAAGAATCCTTTCTGATGCACGAAACTTTTGCTGTTTTCTATCTCTCAATTTCTTAAGTGCTTTGTTGCTGTAGTGTTTTAAAAGCTAATTGTGACGAAGATATGATACCAGGCCCTCAAATGAAATAACTGTGTAATTATTTTAATTCTTTGGAGTTTAGATCAGAAATCGTTAACATTTTTTATGAATTAACATACTTTTTTAGGAATTTTTATTCTTAAGAAATTTTCAGATGATGTTTGTATAAACAAGCACCATGGACCAATAACGGCTAACAGGAATATCGTGTTGGAAAATTTTAATATTTGATTCAGAATAAACAGGGAGCTTTGAGGGTGGCCCGCAATTATGTCTTAAAACAGCATCACAAGTGAACAAAGATTGAACGAAGTGCTTTAAAATGAACATTACAGTTCTAAGAATGACCTTAGAAAATATTTAAAAAAGCCCCTTTAAGTCGACAAGGGCTAAGAGTGTACGACTAGAAAATTTTAAAATTTGTTGGAGAACTTTAAAATTTGATTCTGACTAAATAGGAGAACTTTTAGGAATAACCCATGAAATTATGTCAACGAGGATTAATAATTGGTGGGGGCAGGCAGAAGCATGTTGTTGTCAAGCTTTAAAGTAGAATTCAGAATAATAAGCAGAGTTTTTAGATAAGCCTGCAAAGTATTTCAACGATTCATCAAGAGATAAAAAAAGATGGACACTTAAAAACATTGCAATTAGAATAAACAGGAGAAATGAAGAGGGTAACACGTGAAAATATTTAAACGAGGACCACGAATCATCAACGACACTCAAACAACAAAATACCCTGTTCTCCCAGGCTACGCAACCACGATATCTAAAGTCCAAGAGCAGCCATTAAGTAAAGTTATTTTATGGCTCGATACTGACAGCACTCTCGAAGGAACAGCATATGTTGCATTGTCCAGAGTTAAATCGTTGACAGATCTCCTTTTTTTCATTCCTTTGTCACAAAACCAGTTCTGCCCTGTTGCCAATTAATTTTTTTTTATTTTCTAGATGGCTTACATTCATGCAAAGAAGCTCAAGGGAGTTGGCTACTTCCGACACTTTCCGAAGAATTTTTTAAAGCCCTACGGACGTGCCGAAGGGTTCCCAGCTGATCCAATTGCACTCTCAAGACTTCGCCCAGAAGGATGTGAGTGGCTAAGAAGACCACACGTGGCAACGTCTGAGCTTTGCTCCACTATTACTGAAAATATTTCCTTGCTGCAGGAGGACGGTCTTCTCTTAGACAAAGATAAAATCCGCTCCTTCCTCTCAAACATACAACCACTTGCCCTCACTCTTCAAAATTTTCACAAAGACTCTCTCACAAGCCCTTCGGACCTTGACAAACGTTCCCTTCTCTTAAATCTACTAAATCTCTCTCCAGACCTTGACTCCCAGCTCAACTCGTGCATCGAGATAGGTGCAGCTCTTTTTCCATTGGCTTTAATATACGAGTTGCCCATCTCCTCATTTCAAACCCCGAAAAATACGCAGATCTACTCACCTTTGCCCCAAATCCAGAGCCACCTTTCAAATCTTCGAAAAATATTTTAGATCTCCTTCCCTTGCTTCATCATTCAAAATCAACACTGCCACCTTCTTCAACGAACATTGCCCAATTAACCTCTTTGCTACGCTCTTCAACAACACAACAAGCCTCTGCCACATCAACATCCTTAACTTCCCTGCTCACAAATAACCCAACGATCCCCTCTTCCATCTCCACTCATGAAGTGCCATCTCCATCATCACAAAGCAGCACCTCATCCCATCTTCTTCATCCCACTCCCGCTTCTCAACAGCAGCTCTTTCCAGTACCTCAACTACCTTCCCCAAGTCAAATCATGCCAACAGGCCATGGCTCAATATCTTCAATCTCCACCAGCTCCACCTCCTCCTATGGCTCCACCTCCTCCTACAGCTCCACCTCCTCCTACACCTCCACCTCCTCCTACAGCTCCTACTGCTCCTGGATCTTCACTGGCTTCTGCACTGTCTCTACCTTTATCAACTCCTGCAGCTGCACCGCTTCCTGCACAGAAGAAACGAAAACGACGGGTGATTGCAGACGATGATGATGAAATTCCTGGCAGTAACAGTTCCTGCAAAACATCGTCTACAAAGAAGAAGCAAAAGAAACAATAACTTTATAGACATTAAATACGCCTTTCTCCGACTATTACATTGTTTTGCATAAAACATACACTTAAAAAATATTTTCTCTCTTCGCCTTTCTTCTTCAAGTACAAAAAAAACAAGGGTTGGGAGGGTGGGTATAAAATGATGCAAATAGAGTCTCTGGTCATCCCTGTGGTAACTTTTCTGACACCCCTAGCTTAAAACTCGTAAAGACTAAGGGATCGATAGGCCATGCTTTCACAGTTTGTATTCATACTGAAAATCAAAATCAAGTGAGCTTTTACCCTTTTGTTCTACATGAGATTTCCGTTCTCATTGAGCTCACCTTAGGACACCTGCGTTATCATTTAACAGATGTGCCGCCCCAGCCAAACTCCCGACCTGATAGTGTCTTCGGCTCGGATCGACCTGCCGAACGAGGCCTTAATGCCAGAAAGTGAGCCGTGCAGCCCGCTTCCGTTCAACCGAATAAGTAAAAAAACGATAAGAGTAGTGGTATTTCACTGTCGCATTGCTGCTCCCACTTATCCTACACCTCTCATGTCTTTTCACAGAATCAGACTAGAGTCAAGCTCAACAGGGTCTTCTTTCCCCGCTGATGTTGCCAAGCCCGTTCCCTTGGCTGTGGTTTCCCTAGATAGTAGATAGGGACAGTGGGAATCTCGTTAATCCATTCATGTGCGTCACTAATTAGATGACGAGGCATTTGGCTATAACTGGTATCCAATAGTGACACACTCACGGGGCTAATCATTCTGTTTGAAATCATAGCTAGAGTGGTTAATCATTATGGATTACGATTCGAGCAGATGTGCACCTACCACCCGCTTTCGCTAAGGTAAATAGCGTGCACTGGCTGCCCTCCCACTATAGGTGCGCCAGAGTCCAGTCCACGTTCGGCCCATCGTTCACTACAAGCGATGAACTTCATACGCTGGTCTCCGGTGCGTCCCTCGTCTATGTGCAATATAGGTTTTCATTCCATCTGTCACAGTCTTCACGCTTATAAGCTTGAGATCATTCTGTGACAGGCCAAGTTCGGTCATTGACTGAAAGGAAAGTGGTGCCATTGCACCCCTCCAATTCATAGCCATCGCAGTATACACTACAGCACTATTCCCATGGAGCCTCTGCACAAAGTCAGTCACACACTGAACTTCATACTTGCTGACTTTGCTTCGATGTTCGCTGTCCAGGTTCGCGTTGTCCGCGACCACGGTAATATCAATAACATAAGATACCCCATCCCTGGAAACCACCAGATCTGGTTTCATCTTAGTACCATTTGGAAGGTTCATGAATACCTCTTGGCTAACACGGTATCCTTTTCGTGTGAGCTTTCCCGCCACAAAGTTGCATAGATTATCGTGCCGTCTTATGCGGTGGCCCCAGGTCCGCGGACATACCTGGAGGATGTGTCCAACAGTTTCAATTCTTCTGCAAGCATCACAATCGACCCTTCTAGCAGGTCTTCCTCTGCTTGCACGTTTAGCTGTTGGTAGAACACCAGCACGCAACTGCACGCAACCAATGAACTTTGCTCCGCTCATCAACAAGCTTCCATCACTAATCCACCTATGAATCTGGGGGACATCGGGGTGAGATATCAAACCTCGGCCATCTACACTCGAGTGGAGGAGGTCACGCCAACGCAAGGAAGCAGCTGTCTTAGAAGCCACAGCTACTCCTCCCAACTTCGGCAACTTTTCAGATTTCCGAAGCAGGTGTTGGAACTTCTTCGTGCCCAACATCTCAACAACAGCAGGGTCGGCACTGCTCACCAGCTCTCCTAATCTATTGCTTCTCATGATGGGGACGGAGTGACGCAGTGAAGGAATGGCCAGGCCACCATCCCTTTCTTTGGCATGGAAGAAGGCGTTCGTCGTGTCCTTCGGTAATCGTAACCAGCTTCTTACTGCTGATCTTACGCAACAGTCAAGCCACTTGAGAGTCTTATCGGTAACATTGGAAAGTACAAGTGTGTGGTACAACTTGGGAATGAGATGAAGCCGTAGCAAATATAGGCGCTGCTGTGGCTTCAGAGGCGCCTTACTCAGTTCCTTCATCCCATCATCCAAAACCTTTTTGGCTATACAACTAGCTCTGCTAGCAGAGATAGTGATGCCTAGGTACTTGTAGCCCTGCGTTACTGATAACGCAGGTACGCTTTCCTCTCCTGCTTTCAAGAAATCGTGGGGACTCACAACCCACCTTTTGGCTTTCCCATCCAGGTCAATTCGGAGGCTGGCGGACTTCCCATTAGCTCCAGCACTAATTTCGAGTCCTCCCCTGCCCAAGCTCTTCACAAACGCATCTAGCTGGCTTTGAAGACCTTTAGGTGACGACGCAAGAAGCACCACATCATCAGCATAAGCTAATGCATTAAGCTTCTCCTTACCAACATACACACCAATGTGGGGATCCAAATCAGCAAGGGCCATTTCCACTACTGCATTAAACAGGTAGGCAGATAGAGGATCTCCTTGCTTAACCCCACGCGCAGTCTTGATCTCAGCACTGCGCTCTCCTCCCACTTCTAATACCGTTTTAGAGTCCCTATAGAACTCCTTAAGGTATTCCACCAATGGCTCGGGTACACCCATCCTCCTAGCTGCAATGAGGATGGTTTCGTGGCTTACGGAGTCGAAGGCTTTCTTGACATCCACAAATGCCAAGCAGAGTGGTGTCAAGCTATTCTTGTGCTCTTCTATAATGTTCTTCAGCAGCCACACGTTCTGTGCAATGCCGTCTCCCTTCATGAAAGCCTTCTGCCGGACATTCCAAGGTAGCGTACTCTCGAGTCTATTCGCCATGATTTTGTGAAAGGTCCTTATCACATAGGACGCAATCGTGATTGGTCGCTGCTTCAGGGGATCAAGTGATCCGCGTACCTTCTCAAGGAGGACAGTTCGCCCAAGTCGCATTGGACTTGGCTGATACGATGCCAATTGCCAAAGGTTAAAGTGGCTCACCAATGCATTGGCCGATATTCCCTTCAGCTGCTTCCAAGAGATACTATCAGGACCGGGAGCAGTCTTAGAAGAATTTCTAAGGGTCTGCTCAAGCTCATGGACTGTAACTGGAGCGCGTAGCTGCCACAGTATTGGTCCGACAGACACAGGGGTACGAGTGTCCGAGACTGACGGAGTCTCCATAATACCCCTCCACACTGGCTCCATATCCTTCATTTGCACAGAGGTGCCAGCCACCTCAGTCCACTTTCCGGAGAGCACTTCATCAGCACAGCGCCCATGATTCCGTTTATATAGCCCTTGTATGCGTGCATACTGGTACCTTCGCAGTTTTGAAGCATTCATCCCAGCGACATTCCTTGCCATCCCACCTGGTCGCCTATTCCTAGTGACAGGAGAGATGATGACGCTTCTGATCCATTCAGCAAATTCGCTGTCTATAATAGGCAGGGCATTCCTCTCAACCATCGACCGCATTGCCTAACCTTTGTTTTCTCGGCTGATTATGAAACTTTATGGTATAAAGAATAAATTAAGCCCTTACAACATTTTCAAAAATTCATCAAAGTCACGTTACCGATGACGTCAAAAAGGTTATGTTTCCTAGACTCAAAACCATTGTAACTTCTTAAGTATACGTTTGACGTCAATATAACCGCTAGATTTGGGCTCGCCTGAAAGAAAGCTTTCCAATGATATATACACATCAGTATTTTAACGATGTCAGCAATTTTCAATGATGACGTCATCAATTTCAAAATGGCCGTCGACCAGCGAGCTGACTCTGATTTTGCTAGGCACAATTTGGCATTATCGCAGTTTGACATCATGCATGTTTTTGCTTGGCACTTTCTTATAACGGAGAAGAAGCTGCTCCTTCGCCATCCACAGTTTTCATTATTATTCTTTTAATTTCATTAATTAAACCTAAAATAAAAATTGTTTCCGAAGACCGGACCTGAAGCCATCGGTACGAAACCGAGCTTTGCACAAAGGCCAAGGGCTTATATTATTGGCATTGCTAGGAGGCAGGAGGAAACAGTTATTATATGGTTTATTACTTTAAAGCCTTTGTTTAATACCCCTGACAGGGCTAGATAACTTGCCAATTACTCAAAAGGTGCCTGTCTATCCAGTATGCAAGGAATATACCTTGATTCTTTCTTAGATATGATCTTGACATATTTCATGTTTTTGTTCATGCGGATAAAATGGGGGAAGGCAAAGATAAACCAAATTATGGGAACGGATGCTGACTTGTTTAGTCAGATCAAGGTGCTGATGGGTTGCTTTCATCAACTCATGGGTTCGCCAACATCTGTTCCAAAAAACCCACACAGTCAATGCCCATAAGCAATGGCAGATTGATGCAAAAAACTATTGATTCTTGAAAATCGTCAAAAAACATGGTAGCAGCTGTGCAGAAAAGCAACACTAAGCTACTTTTGCAAGCAGTGTGAAATATAATTCTGCTTACATTTGCATTGAATCACATAGACTATGCCCGCTACTGTACATACCAACACCTGCTTCTCCATTGCACTTCAATCATTACTGGGTAAGGGTGAACAAACATAGCATTCCAAGATTGGAACAAATAAGGATTTGGCGGAAATTTCAAAACAAATTATCTGCAATTCATTGCAATTTACATACAGAGCTATTTAATCAAGAAGCTAAAGGGACTGTAGGCCCATAAAGGTCTGGCTTCAGCAAACATTAATGCGGTTAACACTTGGATTGCTACGTCCCACATTCATAGCAAGTTTAGAGAGGCTCTGAAGCAATACTTTTTCGTAAATTCATCATCAATTCACAAGTACAGCATTCCAGGTGGGATAAAGCTCCTTCAGAAGCATAATGATAGCCTTAGGGAACTCTTCGAAGCAATGGCACCAATCGGTTTTCTGTTGCTCCTGCAAAATCGACTTTAACTGGTAAAGAATTACATCAATAAAGTTCTACTGACCTCCTTGCAGCGTCGATCATAGGAGAAGAGAATATGCATCGCTTCACAAATGATCGCCTGATTAATGGCACCGATCAAGAAAAAAAAAGCTGAAGCCAGATCTAGAAAAGGTCAAGGGGACACCTGTAGCAATTACCGTGGTCAAGGAACACAAAAACAGGCCTTTAACTACTCATTTTCAAGGCAGGAAGTCTGCAAGAGGCATTTACTAATCCCATGACAACCGTTCCTCTTTCAATTGCTATCGCTACAGCTGGTTTAACTTTGTGTCAGTCAGACAAAGTAACTTTGCAACGACTCTTGCTCGAAGAGTGGCAATGGATCAAAGACATGCCTCCGAAGTCTGCCGTTTGGATAGTAGACGGAGTGGAAGCAGTTCGCTCCATCAAGCCGATGCCAACGTACCAAGCGCGGATGCACAACCTTATCAGATTTGTTGCTCCTGAAGTTGGGTGTAAGTTGGTGAACCTGGGCCAAGAGGTCATTTAGAAGTGTACTATCAAAACATGTTGCAAGGATATAAATGCCACGAGCTCCTGTATCGAAATTAGAAGCAAATTGATTTTATAAGACTGATTTCTGAAGGAAGACACATTGGGTTTTTGCTTTTCTCCATGTAAAACGCAAATGGTTCCCATTTCGGAAGAGATGTTGGCCTTAATCTACAGGCTTAACATGCGTTATCTGGGTGTAATTGTAGATCCTATTTCCGCAACGTAGGAAAGGTAAGGTTGCTGAAGACAGTCATCAAGAGCCCGCGATACCTTGAACTAGTTTCCTCAATACCTTGAAAGCGATATAGAAGATTTTCTGAAGTTTGTTCAAATGGTAATGTATTCTGGCAAGGTCAAGAGAAGCTATGTGGAACAAGACTAAAAATGTATAACAAAATGAAAGTAACATTAAACTCCTCCCTGATTCACATTCCTAGAAGATAGCCTACTGCTGGTTGCGTTGCGTAGAACCATCCGTCAAGACTTTCTTTCGAAAGTTGTGGCTTGAAGGGTCTTCTTAAGTGTCTTCCTTGAAATCGTTTTGCTTCACGTGCCCTCTGCTGCCTCCTTCTTTGAAGTCAAGACGGAAAGACTTCAGTTCGTCGGAGGATTCTGGCGGTAAATGGATTTGAAGCGAATATATACCGTTAATCCTGGAATTAGCCTGGAAATAGCTATTTTTGGATCGGGGCTTATTCGAGAGAGGGGGGGCTTATACGAGGGGGGTTATAAAATTATTGTAGACATTGAGAAGACATTATTAAAAGACATCGTTTATTTTAATAGGAATTTCTTTATGAGCATTTAATTAATTACTAGCAAACGTATGAATTTGTTGTGGTAATTCAATAAAACGCCGTAGGCAACGTCAGATGGCAAAAATCATTAAATTGAGGGGTCCCATTTGAGAATTTATGGTAGCAGTGGGGGCCTATTCGAGGGGGGGCTATGACAATTTGTGGTTTTAGAGTGGGGGCTTATTCGAGGGGGGGGTCTTTTCGAGGAGAGGGGGACAATTCGAGGATTTACGGTATGTACCTTGCAATGTTAAATTTAGTGATGTAGAATAATTACCTGACAAAACATTGCCACAAAACGATCAAGAAATGCGTTTGATTAGATCAGGGCTTTTGTCTTAAAATGTACTGTTCGACGGCCATTTTGAAAGTGATGACGTCATCATTGAAAATTGCTGACATCGTTAAAATACTGATTGGTATATATCATTGGAAAGCTTTCCTTCAGGCGAGCCCGAATCTAGCGTTTATATTGAAGTCAGACGTATACTGAAGAAGTAACAATGGTTTTGAGTCTAGGAAACATAACCTTTTTGACGTCATCGGTAACGTGACTTCAATGAATTTTTGAAAATGTTGTAAGGGCTTAAATCATTCGTTACACCATATAGTTCCATAATCAGCCGAGAAAACAAAGGTTAGGCAATGCGGTCGATGGTTGAGAGGAATGCCCTGCCTATAAGGGATCTGGTCTCATCTGTCGGTCTCCCTGGAGCTATAGACTCCAGATCGACCGGACAGGCCAGATCTTCAACATTGATGGCTGTCTTCAAGTCCTGCGCCCAGCTCATATTGTCACGCAAGGCTGGGGTGGTACTAGAGGGCTCAACGCACATTCCGGGATCCACTCCATCTCAGCAGGCAGAGACACTCCCAGCAGTCACAGGAGACTGCTGTTCTTTCAATAGTTGAGCCAGAATCATTTTGTATTTCTGACTCTTGACTCACTGTCTTTTAAATTGATCGATGGTATATTTAGGGAATAATACTCTAAGTCGCTGGTTTAGCCGATTTCTCAGCCCAGCGCCAACGAGCCTAGCTTCTTCCCTAGCAAGGAGGTGGAGGACCTCCTCCGTCCATCTTTCCCTTAGTCTAGTTTTCGGAAGCCGTTCAGCATGATACGCTTCCGGTTGCTCAGTTTACTTGTTTGCATTTCCAGATGATTTTTCTCTGAGCATTGTCTTTCCGTCCTTTACCATAACATGGAAGTAGCTGCCCTTCTACGTGAAGTTGTTAAAGAAAGAGATGCGGCGATTGCTAAAAAGAAGGAAAAGCAATTACAACTGGCAGCTAAAAGAAACAATGAAGATACCGAAGTTGCTACTACTAACAGCGCAGAGGAAGAGAGAGCCCTTGTCGAAGTAAGTGATGAGATTTCTGCACAGACTAGTTTGGATTTTTAGGACGTAAAGGAGGGTAAACCGACTTTACAAGATTTACTAGAGGTCTTTCCAAGAATAGACCTCCCAGGAGCTCTCCCGCAAGCTGTTACCTTAATGGAATTGGCAACAGTAACATTGTAACCAGTGTTCACTGCGAACGCGTCTTTAGTAGATTGAAAAGAGCTGTGTCACCCACTAGGAAGGAAATGTTGGTGTTTCTACAAGTGGAACACAAACTATTGTGGTGGTTGGCTCAAAAATCAGATTTTCATAAATACCTTATTGCACTCTTTAGTTCTTTTAATCAACACCGAATGGAACGCTTTTCTTGCAAATAATGTTTTTCAAATCTTCTTTTACTTAGAAATTAGAAAATAAAAAATTTGAAAAGATTTCCCTTTGTCTGTGTTCGTCGATTCATCTTTTTCCTATCACTAATTGTGAAGTAAGTCATTTTAACAGTGGAAAAATTAGATGATTAATGAATCATGTCGAGTTACTTTGAAATGGGCATATCCCCATTCACCAGCAAAGTTAAAGGCGTGGCACCCAAAAAAAATTTGGGGGCTCTGCCCCCGGACCCCTGTTGTCACTTCTGATAGCAGTTCTACAGTCTTTAGAATTTCGATCAAGGAAAATAAGACGTGATTTATTCGCCTGTCGATGCCGTTTAGAATGCGTCTTTCCGAACAGCCTGGGAAAGTGAGCAAACATTTCGGGGATCTGATCGTCAAGTTATGTCACGCTGTCACCTCATAACACTCCATCAACAGTTTTGTGCACTTGACAACTGTCTTCTGGACTTTCTGACACAAATCAGATATTGGCCTCCGACACTGCAGCAGATGCGACAGCTGAACATGGAGAAAGTGCTCATCAGGGGTCCAGTGACATCGGATGCAGTTGTTTCTGTCTTTTGCCAGCATCCAGATGCACTGTTTCTGACCATCTCTAAGAAAGGTGCACGCTTCGTTAACACATCCATTATTGATTCTTTTGCTCACTTGCCTGTGCTCTCCCTCATTAAGATCACAAAGGACCAGCACATTGTTCCTGTCTTGCCTCTCATGCCTCACAAAGGACATGCCTCTCATGTTGCTGGAGAACAGGGACAAAAGACTGGGTTTTGTCAATGGACAATTGTGTAAAGCCTTGTGCATGCAAGGCTCAACACTAATTGTTCGGTTGAACACAGGTACTATAGTCACTGTATATCCTCTAACCTCCTATGTTGATGAACACCCTGTCACTTATTATCCCTGCACCCCTGCATTCTCTTGCACTATTGCAAAAGTGCAGGGTCAAACACTTTCCAAAGTGGTCCTCTGGTTCGACACGCCTTCTGCCCCTAGAGGAACAGCCTATGTCGCTTTTTCCCGTGTAAAAACTTTTCATGATTTGTACCTGCTCACAGAAGTCAGTCCAACACATTTTCGTCAGGTCCAGGTCTCTTTTTCTACTGCAAATTAGGCGTTTCTTTCATTTTGACATACTATCATGCCAACATGCTTTGTAGACTTGCTTGTTGATTAAAAGTGCCTTGTTACTCAATACCATTTTGCAGTATTTCTCTAGTAATTGCTTGTAGCCATTAAGTAGCATTCTTTTGATATCGTCCATTTTTGGTATATAGTATATAGCTGTAGACAATTATTCAGGTCCCCTCTACAGTAGCTTCAAGCACTATGTTGTTCCTTTTCACTATCGCCCTAGTTTGAACTTCCGGTAACACAAAAAACTTGTATATTGAAAGTCTAGTATCTCAACTCTGTGTTGTGTATCACAATTTTGTATTATGTAGTTACTCGCCATCCAATATATTTCTTTTGTTCCTTTCATAGAATGGCACTGAGAAAAGAAACAAAACAGGGAGAGGGAGTCTCATTTTTCTCCCATTTTCCAAAGAATTTCTTAAGGCCATATGGCAAAGCTGAAGAGACAATCACTGAGGAAACCATATTGAGGAGAATTACTCCAAAAAATTGTGAATGGCTTTGTCGCCCACAAACCGCCATCTCAAAGTTGCATGCCACACTCTCTGGCAACATAGAAATACTTGACAAGACACCTCTTCTGACCGCAGAGAAGATTGAGGAAGGACGAAGCAGTATGAGGTCATTAATGGAGCCAATTCAGGCCTTCTCTATATTCAATGACCTTGAGCCGAGTCAACAGAATGTCAAGGACTTCTTCAATGTTCTCTTAACCGATGAAAACGCCGATGCATTCTTCAAAGAAGCCTTTGCTCTCGGCGGGGCCCTGTTTACAACGGCGATACAGTTTTTCACTGTCAAGTCATTGGTCATCAACAATGACGAATTTGGAAAAAGAATAGCAATGAGAGAGGGAGACTTGGAATTCAAAAATTCCCCATCGCTAAAGACGCTGAGGAACATTCTTCTCGGCAAAAAAAGAAAGCAGCCCGTTCCTCAGCATCTACTGCTACTCGTGCTACTCAGCTTCTCGAGGAGCTGGATGAAGACGATGATGACGCTCCACAGGAAAAGAAGAAGAGGAAGAAGAAAGAAACAAAACACCATCAGGACATTGACGAGCCACAACAAAAAAAACTTAAAAAGGCCTAGACAAAATGCTTCTTCTTTGAACAATAGCATCACGCTTCAAGTGTTCTAAAGATTAATAAAGTCAATCGCTGCTTGCTGCTGTATACGTTTTTTTGCTTTTTGATCTTGCTAATGATTATAAAATTTTACCTTCTGGTTACTAATTTCCGTCATTTTTTCTGTTCCTTGCCTCTAGCATCCTGATTCTGAAACATATTTCATTCAAGGCAAAATAGATTAGCAGTTATACTTCAGCATCTTTCTTCATGTTCCCTACAGAAATATGTCCTCCTTTTCTCCTGGCCAAATGTGAAATTTGCCATTTTTATCTTGCTACTCCCTGTGGTTACTGAAACTAGGGTATCTTCAACAATTGACAGGCATTTTTACTGTTGCACAGCATCTTCCATTGCCGTACGGCTTTTTGGCAGGTGAAATTAGGGTAGGGAGGGTTGGGCAAACCTTCGTTTGGTATCGTGGATACTAGAGGGTCTCGATTATCCCTGTGGTAACTTTTCTGAGACCCCTAGCTTAAAACTCGTAAAGACTAAGGGATCGATAGGCCATGCTTTCACAGTTTGTATTCATACTGGAAATCAAAATCAAGTGAGCTTTTACCCTTTTGTTCTACATGAGATTTCCGTTCTCATTGAGCTCACCTTAGGACACCTGCGTTATCATTTAACAGATGTGCCGCCCCAGCCAAACTCCGACCTGATAGTGTCTTCGGCTCGGATCGACCTGCCGAACGAGGCCTTAATGCCAGAAAGTGAGCCGTGAAGCCCGCTTCCGTTCATCCGAATAAGTAAAAAAACGATAAGAGTAGTGGTATTTCACTGTCGCATTGCTGCTCCCACTTATCCTACACCTCTCATGTCTTTTCACAGAATCAGACTAGAGTCAAGCTCAACAGGGTCTTCTTTCCCCGCTGATGTTGCCAAGCCTGTTCCCTTGGCTGTGGTTTCGCTAGATAGTAGATAGGGACAGTGGGAATCTCGTTAATCCATTCATGCGCGTCACTAATTAGATGACAAGGCATTTGGCTATAACTGGTATCCAATAGTGACACACTCACGTGGCTAATCATTCTGTTTGAAATCATAGCTAGAGTGGTTAATCATTATGGATTACGATTCGAGCAGATGTGCACCTACCACCCGCTTCGCTAAGGTAAATAGCGTGCACTGGCTGCCCTCCCACTATAGGTGCGCCAGAGTCCAGTCCACGTTCGGCCCATTGTTCACTACAAGCGATGAACTTCATACGCTGGTCTCCGGTGCGTCCCTCGCCTATGTGCAATATAGGTTTTCATTCCATCTGTCACAGTCTTCACGCTTATAAGCTTGAGATCATTCTGTGACAGGCCAAGTTCGGTCATTGACTGAAAGGAAAGTGGTGCCATTGCACCCCTCCAATTCATAGCCATCGCAGTATACACTACAGCACTATTCCCATGGAGCCTCTGCACAAAGTCAGTCACACACTAAACTTCATACTTGCTGACTTTGCTTCGATGTTCGCTGTCCAGGTTCGCGTTGTCCGCGACCACGGTAATATCAATAACATAAGATACACCATCCCTGGAAACCACCATATCTGGTTTCATCTTAGTACCATTTGGAAGGTTCATGAATACCTCTTGGCTAACACGGTATCCTTTTCGCGTGAGCTTTCCCGCCACAAAGTTGCATAGATTATCGTGCCGTCTTATGCGGTGGCCCCAGGTCCGTTGACATACCTGGAGGATGTGTCCAACAGTTTCAATTCTTCCGCAAGCATCACAATCGACCCTTCTAGCAGGTCTTCCTCTGCTTGCACGTTTAGCTGTTGGTAGAACACCAGCACGCAACTGCACGCAACCAATGAACTCTGCTCCGCTCATCAACGAGCTTCCATCACTAATCCACCTATGAATCTGGGGGACATCGGGGTGAGATATCAAACCCCGGCCATCTACACTCGAGTGGAGGAGGTCACGCCAATGCAAGGAAGCAGCTGTCTTAGAAGCCACAGCTACTCCTCCCAACTTCGGCAACTTTTCAGATTTCCGAAGCAGGTGTTGGAACTTCTTCGTGCCCAACATCTCAACAACAGCAGGGTCGGCACTGCTCACCAGCTCTCCTAATCTGTTGCTTCTCATGATGGGGACGGAGTGACGCAATGAAGGAATGGCCAGGCCACCATCCCTTTCTTTGGCATGGAAGAAGGCGTTCGTCGTGTCCTTCGGTAATCGTAACCAGCTTCTTACTGCTGATCTTACCCAACAGTCAAGCCACATGAGAGTCTTATCGGTAACATTGGAAAGTACAAGTGTGTGGTACAACTTGGGAATGAGGTGAAGCCGTAGCAAATACGGGCGCTGCTGTGGCTTCAGAGGCGCCTTACTCAGTTCCTTCATCCCATCATCCAAAACCTTTTTGGCTATACAACTAGCTCTGCTAGCAGAGATAGTGATGCCTAGGTACTTGTAGCCCTGCGTTACTGATATCGCAGGTACGCTTTCCTCTCCTGCTTTCAAGAAATCGTGGGGATTCACAACCCACCTTTTGGCTTTCCCATCCACGTCAATTCGGAGGCTGGCGGACTTCCCATTAGCTCCAACGCTAATTTCGAGTCCTCCCCTGCCCAAGCTCTTCACAAACGCATCTAGCTGGCTTTGAAGACCTTTAGGTGACGACGCAAGAAGCACCACATCATCAGCATAAGCTAATGCATTAAGCTTCTCCTTACCAACATACACACCAATGTGGGGATCCAAATCAGCAAGGGCCATTTCCACTACTGCATTAAACAGGTAGGCAGATAGAGGATCTCCTTGCTTAACCCCACGCGCAGTCTTGATCTCAGCACTGCGCTCTCCTCCCACTTCTAATACCGTTTTAGAGTCCCTATAGAACTCCTTAAGGTATTCCACCAATGGCTCGGGTACACCCATCCTCCTAGCTGCAATGAGGATGGTTTCGTGGCTTACGGAGTCAAAGGCTTTCTTGACATCCACAAATGCCAAGCAGAGTGGTGTCAAGCTATTCTTGTGCTCTTCTTTAATGTTCTTCAGCAGCCACACGTTCTGTGCAATGCCGTCTCCCTTCATGAAAGCCTTCTGCCGGACATTCCAAGGTAGCGTACTCTCGAGTCTATTCGCCATGATTTTGTGAAAGGTCCTTATCACATAGGACGCAATCGTGATTGGTCGCTGCTTCAGGGATCAAGTGATCCCCGTACCTTCTCAAGGAGGACAGTTCGCCCAAGTCGCATTGGACTTGGCTGATACGATACCAATTGGCAAAGGTTAAAGTGGCTCACCAATACATTGGCCGATATTCCCTTCAGCTGCTTCCAAGAGATACTATCAGGACCGGGAGCAGTCTTAGAAGAATTTCTAAGGGTCTGCTCAAGCTCATGGACTGTAACTGGAGCGAGTAGCTGCCACAGTATTGGTCCGACAGACACAGGGGTACGCGTGTCCGAGACTGACGGAGTCTCCATAATACCCCTCCACACTGGCTCCATATCCTTCATTTGCACAGAGGTGCCAGCCACCTCAGTCCACTTTCCGGAGAGCACTTCATCAGCACAGCGCCCACGATTCCGTTTATATAGCCCTTGTATGCGTGCATACTGGTACCTTCACAGTTTTGAAGCATTCATCCCAGCGACATTCCTTGCCATCCCACCTGGTCGCCTATTCCTAGTGACAGGAGAGATGATGACGCTTCTGATCCATTCAGCAAATTCGCTGTCTATAAGGGATCTGGTCTCGTCTGTCGGTCTCCCTGGAGCTATAGACTCCAGATCGACCGGACAGGCCAGATCTTCGACATTGATTGCTGTCTTCAAGTCCTGCGCCCAGCTCATATTGTCACACAAGGCTGGGGTGGTACTAGAGGGCTCAACGCACATTCCGGGATCCACTCCATCTCGGCAGGCAGAGACACTCCCAGCAGTCACAGGAGACTGCTGTTCTTTCAATAGTTGAGCCAGAATCGTTTTGTATTTCTGACTCTTGACTCGCTGTCCTTTTATCTGGTCGATGGTATATTTAGGGAATAATACTCTAAGTCGTTGGTTAAGCCGATCTTTCAGCCCAGCGCCAACGAGCCTAGCTTCTTCCCTAGCAAGGAGGTGGAGGACCTCCTCCGTCCATCTTTCCCTTAGTCTAGTTTTCGGAAGCCGTTCAGCATGATACGCTTCCGGGTGCTTAGCTCGCATGTGCACGCTAAGACCCCCTTTACTTTTGCACATAAGGCCGCAGAGATCGCACCGAAGTGGATCAGCAGGACCTTCATCCAGCACAAAATTGCTAGGACCAGCCGCGGTGGCAGCTGGTTCCTCTTCTCTTGTTTTTCGCTTTGGAACCCTTGCAAATAACCGCAGTCGGGTGGTTAGCCCGACTGTGGTTGGCAGATTCGGCAACCGGTAATACCAGCCAAACAGCATGCACCGGTGAAGGATCGATGATTACCCAGATCAATGCGCCGGGGCATATGACTGCCCAGGCGCATGTCTCTAGAACGACCTTCACACACGAGTAGGTATCTGCCATGCGCTAAAGGGACAACTACTTCTCTTAATATATCAGGATCAGTGGTGATTGGAGTAGATGTATGGTGTTTTTTGATAGCAGGGTGTCATCATGATAGGTTGATCGGCAAGCGACTATCCTCTGCTATAGGACAACAAGCGAGCTGGGTTCTACTAATATTTCACCCTTATGCTTCAACTTGGCCCAGCCGAAATTAGCTCTGTCGTGTGAGTGAGTGTATTATAAGAGAGTCATAGTTACTCCCGCCAAAGTGAGTGTAATATAAGAGAGTCATAGTTACTCCCGCCGTTTACCCGCGCTTGGTTGAATTTCTTCACTTTGACATTCAGAGCACTGGGCAGAAATCACATTGCGTCAACACCGTTTCCGGCCATTGCAATGCTTTGTTTTAATTAAACAGTCGGATTCCCCTTGTCCGTACCAGTTCTAAGTCGGTTGTTAATTGCCTGCCGAACTGCCATCGCTGGCAAAGCTGGGCCCATTCACCGGCAGTCTCTTCCGAGTCCAAAAGGGCCCTTGCGGGCCACTGCCAGCCAAGGACTAGACGACCTGCTTCAGGTCCCAGCCCGACAGACCCAACCCTTAGAGCCAATCCTTTTCCCGAAGTTACGGATCTATTTTGCCGACTTCCCTTACCTACATCACAGAATAGAAATAGGGCAGAAGGTTCACTCCCTTCAAAAAAGCCTGACTCCAAAAATCTTATACGTCTAGCGTGGAAACGAGGTTACGCAACCCGAAAAAATTTTCTGCCCGGGAAAGCTGCAACGCCACTGTCAACTTCGCGATTTTAGCATTCAACAAATATCCGCTAGCATGTCAAGAAAGGAAGAGAAAGGAAGTTACTGCTCGGCATTAAATTGTCAAAACAGTAGAAGGTCACATCCAGATGTCAGTTTTCATCGTTTTCCAAAAGATCCAGTGCGGTTAGTAGGCCTAAAAATATTTGATTTCCTTTGCATCTGTAATTTCCTAATATTCAACTAGTGTACATCTTAATAAAGTTAACTTGATAACGAAAATTTTTATGAAATTACAGTTGTAAAGAATGGCTACAGAGCTGCCGAAGGCAAGATTTGATGAAAAAATCCGCTGAATACTTGTCAAGAAACTGCTACATCTGTTCGCAACATTTTGAACCACATTTATTGCCTTGCTTCACGAATTCTAGAAAACGACTACCAGCTGATGCGAAACCGACAATTTTTGATATACCAAACCCGCCACCACGTATTGGAATGAAAAGGCCTTTACCGTCACGAAGCAACTCAGGTATACAAAATTCCACTTTTCTTTCTTCACATAGACAACAAACAAAGTACAACAAATATAATGAATAGTCAATTTTCAAATAGATGCATAACGAATTTAACGTTTTTTTCTCTTTTAAAGGAACAAACCAAAAGAAAAGCAAAAAGGACTAGGACAGTTCTAGCTCAGCAGACCATACATATGGTGGGTAATTTTTGTCTACCACTAACATTTTATTTTGGTAACAAAGAACATATTTGGCTAGTAAACTTTTTTATGGTAACATTAAAGTTAAGGTCAAGTATTTTCCCTTCCACCAAAAATTATTTTCATTGGCAAGGTTTACAAGCACTTACTGAATGGTCTCGTTAACAGAAATTATAATTTTTGGTATCAGTTTGTTGTCTGGCTTATACTGATTTGTTTGTTAACCCTTATTCTTGCAGGAATTTTTGTTGATAAGGAACCACAAGAGATGACAATAAAAACAACTGAGCCATGTATGTGAAAAAATTATCATACTCAATTGTAAAATAAACAAACTGCTTAAATTATTACATTATACTTTGACTACATGTAGGACACTAAATTCTACCAAGTGATAGTACTGTATATCATTGATTGTTCCTATTAAGGGAATTTTAGAGCAGAAAAGTCTTTTAAATTTCCATTTTAGCTAGCCCTTTATGCACCAAAATTAAATTAAGACATATTCATACTTAGAAGACAATAACTGAACATTTATTTTCTGTTTATCACAAACATATAGGTATTGCAGATTCATCGATAAATATCGTGGGTTGCAAAAACACAGAAACGATTGGATATGATGTGCCAGAGGCTTGCCAAACACCTGCTTCCATCACTTCAAACACACCACGCAAAAAGAAATTACGGAAAATTATCCATAGGAAAAATGAAAAAATTTCAGTTCTACGATCTAAGCTCAGTGCTTTAAAAACTGATAAAAATAAGAAAAGAATTGAAAATGCCAAACAGGCTTTGAAGCTGCTCGAGGGTGTTGTTTCAACGGATCTGTTGACTTTCATTGAAAAACAAATCCACTTTTCAGCATCAAAAAGTAAAGGTCAGAGATATGATCAAAATTTCAAGGCATGGTGCTTAACTTTATATCATATCAGTGGAAGTGCATATAGATTTTTAGCAAAAACATTTAATCTGCCTTCGAAAAGGACCTTAACTAGAATGGTTTCCAAATTTGCTTCAGACATTGGGTTTTCTAGTAAGTCACTGTTCGTAATTGAAGAACGGGTTAAGTCTCTCCCTGCTGCTGGTAAGTTTTGTACCTTATTGATGGATAAATATCTTTGAAAAAACATATATTTTATGATGCATCAAAAGATACACTTGTTGGCTTAGAAGATTTGGGTACAGGCATCTCCTCTGGAAAGTTGGCTACTTCTGCATTGGTATTGATGCTGAGAGGTATAGTGCACAATTGGAAGCAACCTCTAGCATATTATCTTGTTAATGAATCTTGTGATTCTCTAAAGTTGAAAGATATAATAAGTGAAGCTCTTGGGCATCTTAAATCTATGGGCTTAGAGGTACTTGCACTGGTTTCTGATCAAGGATCAAATTTCCTTAAATTTTTTAATGATATGGGGGTTACTGTAGAGAAACCTTACTTTGAAATGGACGATAAGTATTTTGCAATGTTTGACCCCCCACATCTTTTGAAATCATTGAGAAATAATTTCTTGAAATATAACTTTGAGTTTAACAGGAAAGTTGCAAAATGGAAGGATGTTCGTGACTTTTTTGCCAAATATCAACAGCAAGCGATTAGAATTGCACCTAAATTGACTGAGAAACATCTTAACCCAAAAATGGCTTTGCTAAGATGAAAGTAAAATTTGCATCCCAGGTATTCAGTCACTCAGTTGCTGCTGCTCTAAACACCTATGTTGCTTTAAATGGGCTATCTGGCGATGCTTTAGACACAGCACAGTTTATTGCAAAGGTTGACCAAATTTTTGATTGCTGCAATTCCCTAAGCTTCAAAGACTCAAAGTTTTGCAGAAGGCCATTCACAGAAGACTCTCAACACATGGAAGTAATGATAAGTGGAATACATCTGTTTAAGTCCATAAAGGTTATCAATCCTGGCACTGGTCAAGACAGAACTGCTTCCATCAAATGTCTGAAGGGGTGGTGTCTCACTCTTAGCGCTATAATTGCTTTGTGGGAACAGTTACATCACAATGAAGCAGTCTCTTTCCTTGTAACAAGACAACTTAACCAGGATCCCTTAGAAAACTTTTTTGGCTCCATAAGACAACAAGGAGGAAATGCTGACAATCCAACGCCAATTCAGTTCAAACGTGCATACATAAAAATTATTCCACACCAATCTCTTATCAGTTGTTACAGGGAACTGTGAGCCTGATAATAACGAACCGTTGACAAAACTTGCAAGTTTAGAAGGTATTGCCACTCCCTTAACCAATGAGTTATTGTCTATTGATCCCCTAAAATTGAAAGCAACTGACTATGCCACCGAAACAATGCAAAACAAAGTTATCAGGCAAAATGCAATAACTTATGTTGCAGGATATCTCTTACATAAGGCCTTTGCAAAGCACAAATGTCCAAAATGTTCCATTCTTGTTGATGATAGCATTGATACCAGCACAAGCACCTTCCTTTTTTTCAAAGCCTATGATACAGAATCCAGTATGTTTGGGGGGTTAATTGCTCCATCACAAGATATGATTTTGTATACAACGATGATTGAAGACAAGTTTGTTGACTATTTCAATACTCTAAACAAGACAGTGGGTATTGGTCATGAACTACTGACTTGCTTAAATCAAGCTGAACTCAATGTACCCTGTGGAAATTTCGACAAGGACTATCTTTTGAGACTTTTCATCAGGATGCGCATTTATTACACTTTGAAATTTGCAAATCAGGATTTGGCAGCACCTACATCTAAGAAAAAGAACAGAAAATTTGTCAAAGTTGCACATCTTTAAACAATATCATATATTGTGTGTGTCTACAAAAAGCATAAAGGGTTTGGGGCTTAAATGATAGGGAGGTTTGGGTGCAAATTATTAGGAGTTTGAGGGCAAAAAATAGTGGGCTGGGGGGAAATTACTGAGAAAATCTGTGAAAATTGTGGAAAAGGGAAAAGAGAAGGCTGTTCAAACAAGAAACACTGAAGGAATGCTGTTCTTACTTACCCGTTCAAAAGGACAAGACCCGATAGCTCAGCGGTAGAGCACTTGACGTACAAAGTCGGGGGTCGTGGGTTCGAGTCTCGCTCAGGTCGGTTATTTTCCTGCACTCTCTATTAATTATCTTCAAAATCCTGTTGTCTGTAATATTTATTTTTCTTTCAATTTACAAAAGGTGGCAGGTTAGGTCAATGAATTTAACAAAGGAGAATTGAGACACCTCCTTCCTTCTGCCAGTCTTGGGGTTGTGCCATGGGCAAGCACAAACTACCTCTTTGGCCCCCTTGGCCAGGGTTACGACCAGGAATTTCACTTGCTTCACATTCTTAGTCTTTCTCAATGTGAAAATCGGCATTTTGTGCAATAAATTCAAACATCCGGTCTGCAGCTGAAAGGGAATAGAGAAGCTATCTTTCACGAAGTTTTTCCAAACTATCTAGCTGCACTGACGAGCCCTGACATTGGGCGAAATCGGTTTTGCCTTGTTAGATATCAAAACAAACAGCGTTGCGGTTGTAGATACGATAGCAATGGCAAAACAAAGATAAACAAATTAGGCCGTAACCAAGATATGAATACTATGCAAGATGCTCTTTGGGCAATCTTTTATCGCAGTATTCTCGACAAAAATGAGACCCTTCTGCAACAACATAGGTTTTGTTCACAGGGTCAAAACACGTTGTGTAAATTTCAATGTGATTTGGCTACAAAGACAAACACTTATTCAAATAACAGATGTCTGCCATCAATTTTTCGTGAGGAGCTAAGAGCAATTTTTGAGAGATGGAGCAGCACACCATTACTGCAAAGATGCCTATAAGGTGTTACCCAGAGCCAAAATGAAGCCCTGAATAATACACTATGGGAAAAATTCCCAAAACCTATTTTTGTTGGGAAAGCAAAACTTGAGAATGCTGTTTGGGCAGCAGTTTTTTGTTATTGAACAGAGGAGCCGCAGGAGTGCAGGAATTGCGCTGGAGTACAGCAGCCGGCTTTAGATCAGAGAACAACGCTTGGATTGAAAGCATGCCTGTTAAATGGAGCAGCAATTATAGACAAAGAAGGAAGCATCTTCCTCAGGAGAGAAAAATAAAATTGTTATTTGCTTTCCTACATGTCAGGTGGTTTTGTTGTTGGCAAAGCTGCAGAAACAAAAAAGAAAATATTTGGTTAAAAAATGCACTGTTAATAATGGGTGACATTATTAATATTGGTCTCGTTAAAAAGTCAGATGTTATCCTAAAAATGCATCAGAAAGGGAGAAGGAAAAGAAATTGTAATCATCAAAATAAAGGTATAGACCCATTTTTAGTTGAGGGATATAATTATTTGTGTTGATTCTATGAGACTAACCAATATGAAATGCAGATAAATTCATATGTTGAGCAAAAGCAACTTTGTCAGTTTCAAGTCATGGTACCTTTTATGTGGAAAACTTTAAATGTGTTTTTCTTCAAACATTATTTTTCACATTCAAGTAAGGATATCTCATAAACGGTATGTCAGAAAAAGATGGTTTTTAGAGGGTATATGTAATTTACGATAAATACTGATATGAGCAGAGGAAATTTGAAAATTTTATGCTAGCATATTGTTACAGCAAAATAAACTAGTGGGTGGTTTCCATCTTAACAGTTACTATGACTTTTGGGTTCAAATATGGCATGTTCCTGTCAAAAATTATGCTTAGTTACCCCTTCCCCCAAAGTTCTTCTTTTTTGGACGATTAGAAATGCAAACATCCGAAGAGAAGTTATTTCTTTTATTACCCATGTAAGAGAAAAAGTCCAACAATTGACTGTATAAGGGAACTAAGCAATAACGGAGCCTCATCACATTTAACCCTATCCAGAATATGTGGAACGGAACAACCCCACTCGACCACAGATAGAAGCTCTCTCGCTTTCTTACATCTTGAGCATCGATTGGCTCGTGGAATCATGTGCCCTTTGTTCCATTGTATGGATCAGCGAATCAAACCGCAAGAAGAAGCAGAAACTTTTCTGCCTCATTTCTGCCTGAGAAAAGGCGAAAGTTCCCAAGAACCGAAGCACAAAAAAACGAACTACACTCATTGCGGTAGATCAATCATCCAGCTTCGATTCAAAACCTTATCAGAGGAAATCTGCCCTGCCCTTCTGGCAGGAGAGGGGATAGATTTCGGACCCTGTGGATCCATTGTTGTGGGCTCATTTGCATGTTAGCACTTTAGTATTAGTTAGAGATGAGGGGGTGTTATTAACAAGACAATAGGGGCAACAACTTTGATGTTTTAATCTTGAATCTGCCAGGAAGTAGACGAATGTGATTCAATATTTGGCGCCAGACATTCAACATTAGTACCACGTTTCGGAAGGAATAAGAAGCATTGAATTCTCTTGAACATAGATCAACGAAAATGAGATGATTAATCCATAGAAAATATTTCAAAATATAGAAAAGCTATTCAATAGTATTTCTCGAGTATATAACCCAACTGTATCTAAATCAATGTGAGCGTTTGGAACTACATATGATGATCAAAAGGCAATTTATAGGTGTATATCAATGATATCATCCAAGGCTATTGCATTTTTCAATCCTCTTGAAAAATTTTCTGGCCTTTAGTGATGCAAGGCATAAAGATTTATATTGATTACTAATTAGCATCTTTGGAGAGAGAATCTTTGCTCTTAGCAAATAAACCAAGGTATTTGTAGCAGAACTAGAAATCGAAATATATGAAAACTTTGTTCCATGATGCAAATCTGTATATGTTCCATAGCTCGCAAAAGGGTTTCACTACATTGAAACTTCACAAGATTGGTAAGGTCTCTGGGCAATTAATAATGCACTGCTCTTAGATAGAGCCAGAAGCATCAAAGCAAGCGTCGAGAAAGAATTGGACTGGTTTGCAGAGCCATTCTTAACACCTACTGCAAGTATAAACAGTTTTGAATTGCTTCTATTTTCAAAATGGCGGGAAAATTTCAAGGATGCGTTTTCGTCAATTTTTCTAAATTGATTTTCCTGCCGTTTTCAAATTTTATTAGATCCCAGTCTTATGGCGTGAGTGTATTCGCCATTTTCATCACATAAAATTGGTAATAATGGTCAATTGTCTGGACAATCATGATTGAAATTACTTTCGGCTGTTGCTGAAAATTTTTCACTTTTATGAAGCAGATTTTTATTCCAGAGGACAAAGATACATTTATTGAGTTGGAGGGTGAATATGAGAGTCTCCGCACCGTTGTGATAATTAAATTGGCGATCACTGCCGAATCTAAGGCTGAACAGTGAGTGCATCTTTGACGGGATTATGAACCATTCCTATATTCAAGGTAAGTATATAATTGATTTTGTCTAAATGTGAAATGTCTATAGCGTTTTGGGTGGGGAGAGGTAAAAACCTAATTAACATGAATCTCGACACAAAATTTACCGATCATTTGCGAGGTGTTTTTTTATATTATTCTTTGCGTTCGAACAGTGGCGCCAATATAGGTTAAATAGCAACGCATGATGATGAACTGGACAAAATATAAAGTGGAAATTCGCTTTGTAGAGGCATGCAATGTTTTTTGTAGACAATGTGGTAAAAACACGCTGAAATGGGGAAAATGGGCCTAATTCTAGCTGCGAGGCGGTTTTGTTGTGAAAATCCTGTGTGCTGATTGGCTTAGAACATGGCAGCGAACAGAGCTCTCAGCCAATCAAAGATTTGACCGCTATGCTTATACTGCATATATTTGAACTATACCATGAGCAATCCTGAACACCTTATTACAAGGAGATTTTCCGGTAACAGACCACTCCGGCATCCATTGTCTGCATTGTTAATGTTGGCAGAGAAGCCAACAGAAAAGTATTTCTTGGAAGTGATTGAAAACAAGGAAATCATTGGGCTACTATATATGTTGATCCATCTAATAAGCGTATCACATACTGTGACTCACTCGGTTGGCCTCCGCCTGAAAACATGTATCAACGAGTTAATGTGGTATTCAAAGGAATGTACGGATACGATATGGTAGGATTTACAGTCATTGGAGCCCATGACTTCACTCAGTCTCCATCTGGCAGTCACCTTGCAACAAATTTACTTGTGCAACATACTTCCCTTTTCAGACATGTGCCGAAAGTTGGGGGTGTTGCTGCCATAGTCGTAGCCGCAATAGCAAGTCTCAGCCATTTTTTAGATACATTACAATTGACCACCATAGACATTCCCAACACGTCCCAAAGCTATATATTCAGCAGCCAAAAAGGTACGCACAATTTTTAAGATGTGTAATCATGTCATGGATTGGATCATATTTGATTGATATCTGTCTTCTCGTTCCCCAAGTTGACACTTTAAAAACAAATTTGAATCACCCATCCAACCCTTGTTCTGATTCTGACGAAGATGAAGACAAATATACTAGAAATCAAGCAGGCGAACATTAAATCAGAAATAATTGACGTTTCAGTGTTTGAAAATGCAAAGGAAAGAAAAAAATCCACGGAAAACAGGGATCCTAAACAGTTTGCAAAACAAGAAAGGTTTCAAATGATCAAGATTTGCCAGCCAAAAAACAAATTATTTTAATGGTTTTATCCTTTTCTTCAATTCTAACTTGAACCATAGTTCTTGACGCTGCCCAAATGATATCTAAGTCTTATAATAATTATATATTAGTGAGACAGATATGTGTCTTCACATATGACTTTTTTGGTAACATTATCTCCGTTGCCTAACGACAGAAGCAGTTTAAAGTAACCTGTTTGTTATTTAAAACAGTATGTTGTAGTATTCACATTTTGTAACACTCAAAAACAACAAAATTTATATTGATATATTTGATTATAATTCTTTATAGATTTCGAGGAATTGAAAAACAATGTAGAGGAGCAAGAGTTGTGCTCGTTCTCGTCCATAGTGGGATCTAAAACAAAAGAAGAAGGCTCTAAGTTTACTTATTTGCAATGTAACCGTAGCGGATCTTACATTTCAGCCAAAAAAGGCAAAAGGCAACAGAATTTCCAAGGTATCTTCCTATTCATAAAGCATTCCCTAAACGACTGTATCTTTCATCAGCATTAACGTATGGCCAAGAAACATATCCCGGCGGCATGACACTACGTATACCATCTCTTGCTGACCCAGCATGACTTAAATTCATTGATTTTAATTTTAAAGTTAATTTAATCTA
Organism: Rhopilema esculentum; assembly: GCF_057945365.1. Taxonomy (NCBI): domain Eukaryota; kingdom Metazoa; phylum Cnidaria; class Scyphozoa; order Rhizostomeae; family Rhizostomatidae; genus Rhopilema; species Rhopilema esculentum. The sequence goes on from NC_142825.1 coordinate 806,836, forward strand.
AATGAACTAGCATCATTTGGAATTAAATTAAAAGGATGATCAAATATCTTGCTTTCACATCTATCATAAATTACTATATTTCAGAAAATATTTCAGGAAGTATTGTTCAGTGAATTTTTGGCGGGGAGTGAGTTGGAGTGTTGTAAAGCAATTCAAACCTATCAGAGTATTTTTGAGGCTAGCAAATAATTAATTCAGGCTGCTTCAAAACCAGACTGACTTCTCACCAATACCATGAATTCGATATTTTGGATAGATCAACAAGATTGCAAATCTTTATAACCTAGTTTAGTATGAGATTTATGATGAAAGGTGTATGAGATCCATTAAGGATGTTTTCGGTTTTAAATAATGGGGTCTAACAGTTTAGACTAGGCATGCATGCACCAATTCAATAGAATGAACGCAAAAAGAATGCTTTTTTCCTCTTTAGGAACTTGCAAGATAGAAAAAAAATTGCACTTCAACAATGAAAGTTACAAAAAACGCAGATTCGACTGTCATTGTTGAAGTATGTTATACACACTACGGGCATCAAGAAGAATTGCAGCACATTTGGCTTTCAAAAGCGGATTTTGGATGATATTCGAAATAGTCTTGGTGCATCCCCATTACCTTGTTGAATCCAGGGACATGCTTAATATTAAAAAGGAATTTGGATTAAATGAAATGCAATGTCATGACAATGATCAGCGAAGCGTGTTTGCATGGATAAAGGAATGGGAACAAGTGACTCAAACCCAGTCATGTTTTATAAATTGCAAGGAGAAGAATGCCGTGATAAATTATTGTCACTATCGAAGAATGACTTTATTGTCATCTTACAGACAGAAGAGCAGAAGCACCTTGCAAGACAGTTTGGTCATAAAAGAGTTTGTTGCGACTCAACTCACTGAACAAATGCTTATGACTTCTTTTTAAGAACTGTGTTAATAGTTGATGAATTTGGAGAAGGTATGGTGTATATCTAACCACAAGACGTACGATAAGATGAAAATATTTTGTTCAAAGGTGAAAGATAATGTTGGCTCTATATCTCCGGCTTGGTTGATGTCAGATATTGTGACACAGTTTTATGACGCCTTTGTAGCTGTTAATGTATGCCAACCAAAAAGCTCCTTTGCACATGGCATGTAGATAAAGCACGGCAAGAGGCAATACATCAAAAGATAAGGAATTTCAGGAAACAGGCAGATGTGTACACAATGATGAAAACTGTCTTGGACGAAACTGAAGAGGCATCATTTCAAGATCGTTTGAGCACAGTTTTTACTGGATTTGCATCTTCGCAAGGAACACATAGCTTTTACGAATATTTCAACAGTTACTGGGCAAGCAAAACAAGCAAATGGGCATACTGCTACAGGCTACGAGAGGGTATAAATACCAATAAGTACAGATACCTGCGTGGCAAATCCAGTCGTCGACTAGACAACTGCCTGTTCCACCTTCTCAAGTATAGCCAAGACAAATGCTTTTAATGTGTTATAAAGCTCGCCAAAGGAAAGTCAAGCAAACGCATTAACATGATTCATGGCAGACACAGGTAGAGCCTCGAACTGTCCTTCAATAGAATATCATAGACAGAGTTGAGCACAGTTTGGAAAATACAATTTTCTGAAGGTGCCGAGAAGTATAGCTTAAAAAAGATGTTCAGGAATGCATGCTTAAAAAAGATGTTCAGGAATGCATGCTCTGGTGCCACGAATGTATAATTTGCTGCCACATGTACATGTGTAACTGTCCTTATTCCCTGATAACGTGTCATCTCTGCAAGCACATACATCTTCTTCACAGGTACCTACAAGAAAAAAGTAGCAATGACATGGTATCAAGCAATTGTGAATTTGACAATGGCCAAAATTAATCTAATGCTTCTACAGAACTTCAAAATTCCGTAAAGATGATTGCAAGAAGTGACCAAGAAGCAGATTTTGAAAGAGTGAAACTAATGCAAATGGAAAACTAAAGCTAATGGAGCAAGCACTGGACGAAAGCACACGAGAGGATGTAGAAGTAATTCAACAAATAAGTGCCTATCTTATAGCTGCTCTCAGCAAGTTCCAGTCACTTGTCAAAAGAAAGGGAACAATAATTTCACTTAAGCGGAAAGAGCCACCAAATAAAAAAATTGCAGTACAAAGATTTTTCTCCACTAGAAAAAAGCAGAAAATGATCAACAGAATGCGATTTGCAAAACCAGATAGGAAAGTCATGGAGAAAATAAATGTGACATTCACGGAAAAGATGATCAGCATCAAAGGTCAACAAAGAGATGGCCCTAACATACCTGCAAGAAATATTTTGGATACGAAATGCAAGATTTCAAAAGGTGAGCTTCTGCCTATTTAAGGTTAGAGCTTTGTGGCAACATACTTCAGTACATTAGAATGGAAACATTTCTTAATTTCAATAGAAGAAAAAACTAGCAAATTTTTCTGGCTCAGACAAATTCTAAAATAAAAAATTTCTGCTCATTAAAGATAATTTACAATTTCTTTTAGATACATTAAAATTAGATATTAGGACATCAATCATACTGTTAAGTGATCTGTTGCAACATGAATTATTTTTTTCTCAAGCTTAAGTTCATGGTCATCGCTATTATCTACTAGCTAAATGGTAACTGACAAAACATATACCTAATTTCAATGAAAGGTATATCGACAAAAGACAACAATGGATGGGTTTTTGCAATTTTGTTATCGCAAATCTCTGGTTATATCCAAGAAAGATTTTTCTTCCATTTTTTCATTATACCAAGTCAGGCAAGCTTGTCTTGATTGGTATCTCACCCTAAAAGCAACAGCCAGGGGACTTGGAATAGAGATATCCAAGTAGAAAAAGATTGAAAAGTTAATTAGCAGGGAGACATATTAGGTGACATATGAAGTGTCAAATTTTACCACATTGCACCTCTACACCTGTTAAGTAGCCAGAGAAGAGACAATGTGTGTTTAGTAGCGAAACATATACATAACATTTTAGCATTTACACGAAAACTAACATAACTCAGCAGTGAGCTCGTTAAGAATGTTAAAAGCGATTATTAAGCAATTACGAATGTCATGTGATTGTCATGTGACTCTGATTGTGTGTTTAGTAGCAAAATATATACATAACATTTTAGCATTTACACGAAAACTAACATAACTCAGCAGTAAGCTCGTTAAGAATGTCAAAAGCGACTATTAAGCAATTACGAATGTCGTGTGATTGTCATGTGACTCTACTTGACAACACCTCTTTTTAATATCATACCTAGCTTTTTATCTGTTTTCAGTCCACGATAAACTTCATTAAAGGCATTGCTGCATGTGCATGTATGCAGTGAAAGTTGAAAAAGATGTCTTTATTGCTGGAATCGCAAGAGTGATCAGAGTAAGTGCCGCCCCCTTAAAACTGCAGGGCAGTTGCAGACAGAGAAAGTCGCAGCATCTACAGCATGTCGAGCATCAACTCATTTTGGGAGTTGATGCTCGGACCTCTGGATAAAGAAAGGGAAAGTTTAAAGTTTTTGTCAAGGGAAAAATATCTAGATCAGAGATGTTTAAAATATTATAGCCATTTAACCATGAGGACTTGGGTCCGCATTTTATATTCACACTGTTTGTAGTTAGAACCGGAGGGTATCATGTTTCAAGTTGAGTTGTTATGTTGAGTTTTGGTGAAGTCGCAAAAAGAGAATTCATCGCTAAAGTTTCGCTATTTTATACGAGCGAACTCGCAAGGTTGGGGTATTTCCAACAGAGACATGTTCGTATGGGAAACATGCAATTAAGAAAACCAAGATTGAGAATGTCACTATAAACATTGGTTTGAAACCATTTGGGGAAAGCGTCTTCCTATCACAATCAACAGAAATGCAGCTTACTGTCAACTTTTGGGGAAGGCTGTGGCATAGTGGGCTGTTTTTGTCAGAGGTTATGGAAGTCTAACAGAGTACGTGCTACTGTATGAGAATGGCAGCTCAGCTTTGTTTTTGCCAAATATCAAAAAGGAATTTTTTGAGTTGCAAAAGTACAAAGGATTTTAAACGTATCACCCTATATCTCTGTTTGACTCAAGACCATTATGAGGCTGAAGGCATTCATTATACTGAAGAGCCAGATGATCTGGAAATAGCCAGCACAGACTTATTACCAGGCAATCTTTGTGACATCGCACACTATCGTGAACACATAGATTTGATGCAAAATGCAGTTGCACTGCCAGGTGAAACTCACAGCTTAGTGCTAGCAGATGAAGTTTATTGCAGTAATTTCAAAAACGAACTTGATTCACTACCAAAGGAGGAGGATTCAAGTAACCAAATAACATCAGGCAGTGATGTATTGAAAGTTTTACAAGAGAAGGTCGACAAAACAAAGCAATTCTTCCTTACAACAAGGGGGGGAGTACAGTTGTCTCGTCTCCTTCATTTTCGGCAGAGACAGGAGAAGAAATCACTTGTGACTGACACCTCCGTGGTGAAATATGTTGGGGAAGATGGTAAAGACCAGGGAGCATTGTCAAGCGAATTTCTTGCTGATACTAAATCAGATGTGTCAAAGCACTTCTCTCCAGGTGGGAGTCCCATAAATTCAACACTTGATGTTCAGGATGGCAACTTTATAACATGCGGGAAAATTGCTGTAATTTCTCTTTCACAAGATAGCCCCTCCCGTGCTTTCTAGTAAAATGTGTTTATGATTCCATGTTCAGAGATAACAATACGCAACAAATCACCTATGATGATTTCACCACAACTGAGCAAAATATCATCAATGAAATCAAGAAAGATCCTCAAGCTCATACGGATGCTCTTCTTGATAGTAGTTACCCTGGTATGATAAATCAAGAATACATAGGTAATATCTGCAATTCCTTAAAATTAAGTGTCCTTTAAATTTCTAAAAAGCCCAGTAACAATTTTGTTAAAAGTAAAGTTTAAGTATTTAAATCTGAAACGTCAAGGTAATGCTGATACACTTATATGAAACTCTATATGAAAGAGTTTGCTAAAGGCCTTGAGCAACATGTTTGTGTGAAAGAAGCAAAGGGGAGTTGTTAGCAAAAAGTGTACTGATGGCTAGGTCAGTTGGTTTAACTTATAGGTTTTCCATAAATTTGATCCTTTTGAATGCCAAGTATGTTTGAATTTTTTACAAGGAAGTCTAAACTTTTGATACTACAAATAACTGTAAAGCGATGTTCTTAATAAAGACAAATTTCAATATTACCAGTTGGACAGAAGAAAACGACTCGAAGCTTCTAGAACGCTGGCATCCTGCTGCGACTATGAACGCATTGACAGAAAACAATGAAGATATTAGACATGCTGAGTAGACACTTAATAAAAAAGAACAATAAGCTTCGTAATGAACTAATTATAGAAATGTTGCGTCATTCCTTTGTAATTCGTACAGCGGCATTCCTTTGTAACTGCTTGACCTATTAATTACCGTGATTTCTTGTTTATTCTGGAACTTTCCGTTTAAAATGGTATAAAAGAAGCATTTGTACGATTTGAGCTTTAGTATTAGTTAGTTTGATAGTTAGTCTTTACGCTCTTCGACGATAGACGATTATTATTAAGACTTATTATTGCTCTCATAATCGGAGAGTTATTTTTCTATGATCAATCTTCGGATCATAATTTGGTAGCATGAACTGCTAGAATGTTGCCATTTTGCAAATAGACAGTGGAGCCTTTCTCTAACTTATCATTTTTGAATTTACTGGGAAATTCACCTCTGTTTGTTCGTATTGTTCCGCAGCAATAGATTTTTCTATATAATAGATCTTTCAAAAGTTTGACACTTGTATAGAAATTGTCAAAGAAAAGATGAAAACATTTGTCGAGATAACATCCCATCAAATCGAAAACAACCCTTTGTACAAGTCCATGCTCTGCTGTGCCATCAGTCTTGCCAGCATACACTTGAAACTGAAGACATTAGCCCGTCATTGCTTCGCATAGTGCCCATACTTTAATCCCAAACTTTTTAGGCTTTTTTGGCATATATTGCAAGAATCCAATTCTTGACTTTGTGCCAATCATTTGTTTATCTAAGCTTAGAGTCTGGGAAGGACAGTACATTTCCTGAAAAGATTTATTCAGGCTGGGGACAATATTTCCAAATTTGAAAAGCCTATCTTTGTTTGGATCATTCCGGGGCAGATCTTTAGAGTTATTTACAAGATGAAGATAACGCAAAAGTTGTTTGAAACTGTTTCTTGTAAAAATACCAGCAAACCATGGCATATAAAAAAGACTTCCTTTTGACCAGTAGTCATCCATTTCTGGGAGGTTAGCAATTCCCATAGCAATATTCACACCAATGAATGCCATTATCTCCTCAGCAGTTGTTGCTGTCCATTTCATTGGTGGAGGTTTCAAAGTTTTCAATTGTACTTGGTAGAGATTTGTTTGCTCGGCTATATTTTTGAACATTTCATAGGAAAAGAATAAGAAGAAAAAATCCAAAGGGGATTTTGCACTCAAAGCTTTTCTGCTCAGCCCGCTATACTCCAAAAATGGTTCAAATTGGTTCGGGTTGACAAACGTCCCAGTTACTTCCTGCCAGGAAGAGTCACCATCAGCTTTTTTCTTCAGTTCTTTGTTGTTATCTGCTCTTTTTGTTACTGTTTGTTTTTGCTTTCCTTTTGCACACTTTATTTTTTGCACTGCCTTTTTTTGATAACATTCTTTGTTCTTGCTGACTGCAATACAGCGAAGCTACTCTCATTTTTGGAACCATAAAAGCTACTCTTTGGTATTTCTAAAAGTTTTTCATTGGTCTCCCTCTGTAGCACTTGGCCATTGTCAGAATCCGGCTCATCATCTGATTCCTCAGCACTCACAACCTCTACCTTTTGCATAACCTCTTCCTTCAAGTAAAATTAAAATTAAAGTCAAGGAAAATCAAATTTGTTATGTTTTGCAATGAGATTGGATATTATAGATTTATAGGGAGGATAATGACCCTTTTGGCCTACAACGCTACATCCTTGCGATAGAAGAACCGACAAATTCTAATTTTACTTGAATAAACTAATAAACATTGCTGTATTTCTACAAAATCTAGAATAGAATTATCAAGCTTGAAAGGAGTAAACTTATCTCACTCTCTAGCAGTGTTTCTCTGTAACATGGCGAAGGGAAAGTTGCAGGAAATTGATGCGGTAATATAAAATTGTTATCTTCTCCAACCGAGGTATCTAAATCATCATCATAAGAATTTTCATCATCAGTTTCAGATTCATCAATATATTCTTGATTATCTTCATCAAAAAAAGTAGCCAAAGCTTCCTCTGTTGAGAGCTGCTTCGCCATTGTTGTTGTGGTCTGTAGGCCCGATGTCGAAGGATGGTCAGCCATCTTGGAACTTTGAGAATCGAACTATTCTATTCCTTTGTTTGATAGTAAAAATTGTAAACGAAGGCTGAAAGTAGCTTAAAACAATTGCCTAGGCATTAGTTAGCCTTTTTCTGACAGCTTTGAGGCTCAAGATAGCTCAAATGATCTTTTCTGATTGGTTGTTTAAGGGGGGTCATTAATGACCCCCTTGGCTGCGAACAGGTTAAAATGCTCCTTCGGAGAAACGGGGACGAACTCTACCGCCATTAACTCATAATGCAGTTCTAAGTTTTGTAGGGGCCGATCGAACTGTTAACGTTCCAAAAGTTCGTTAATGGTTGCTATACAGTTTTTGGATATTGCATTTATTCACTTTTCGACGTAGAATGCCACGCTTTTCAACGAAAAAACGGAAAGGATTTTTTGGTAAAAAGAATTGGGAAATTGTTCGCCAGGAAACAGCTTCAGATACCTCTATTGGTGAAAGTGACGATGGGCCTAGGCCAAGCACAAGTAGAGCTGAACATTGTGAAACTCCTTCAAAACAAAAGCATCCAACAGCTATAAGAAACTTGTCTGCAGAGAAGCTGTCAAATACAGATTTTGAAAAAGTCGAAAAAAGAATAATTACAAGAGATTTCAGTAAAAGAATTGGCTTATCAAAACCAAAAGCACATATCGAAGAAGCTAGCGGAGTTAAGATCCAAGATTTTTCACTTTTTCAGCAATGCCTTGAAACGTTTGCAGTTTGCTCTAAATGCAAAAGCTCAAAGTCCAATTCGAAAATCTTTCAAGACAATAAGAAAAGAAAGGGATTTGGAGAATACTTTTTCATGAAATGCAGTCACTGTGGGCTAAAAAGGAGTTTTTATCAAGCAAAAAGATGTCTGGTCAAGGAGGTGGCTTTGAAGTGAACAGAGAAAAATTGAAAAGATTCTGTGCACGACTGAATTTGCCACCACCAGTAATGGAAGCATCATACAACAAGCACTTGAAATACTCATAGTATCGCTACAAAACGGGAGAACCGTTTAAAGAAAATTGTTTTTGTGGAAATGGCGCAAGGTTTTGAAGATTAAATCTTTGAAGACGAACGTTTAACAATCAGAAGACTTCAGATTGAACCATTTATGTTCGAACCTGGTGCTGACGGATTAGAGAGAGAGGATAGTTTCTTAACTAAGCAGGGATCAACTAGCGATAGCGACGAAGAAGAAGAGATGCCTGATGTAAATCTAGAAAGAATCGGAAATACTGAGTGGTATGTTGATTTCACCTACACCTTTGCATTTTGTTATGTTTTTGAATGCGGGCGTTCGGATTTTTGCTTTTTTTGTCATGTTTTGACTATTGACTAAAACAGTGTGGTCATTCATTAGCTAGGCCTCTTGATAGAGATCTCTAGATAGAGATGAACTTTGATATGCCTTATTGACCGGAGGCCAGTAATAGTAGAACGATGACATAAATTTCAATTTATCTCCCGTTTGTAAACATTTTTAGGTGCCAATGGGGGAAGTGCAAACGTATGCCTGAGAGTTTGTGTTGTCGCGAAGTTTACAGGGTGTGGCTAAAGGCAGATGACAAGAATTTACAATGTATAGGTGAAGACGAAGATTTTAAGACCGTATGCTTAAATACAGCAGTAATATTGACAGCAATCTACCAGTATGTTGAGGATGAAACTTACTTGGATGATGAACCAACATTTGAGTAAGTTATATTATTACATATTTTATCTGAAGCATTTTAAATAGTTAGAGGGCACAGCAAGGGGAGGACACTGGTATGTCTCACAAAACTGCAATTATCCTAAGAGTACAAATGACTATATACCTACTAAAGAATTTTCATTGAATGTAATAGGTTGGAATCTACAAATCTAATATTTCTAAAATATGTAAAAAGGACACTTATGACAAGGGGCACTTTTTCAAATTTCGAGACACATGTCCCTGATCCATAGTGCCCCTAATTCTGACATCTTTGCAATTGTTTATATGAGCACCCCTTTCATCAATTTACCTGCAGGAGTTATCATCAGTACAAATTAACATATGAAAAGAAAAATTCCCTTGATATGAATAATCTAGTCACTGTACAGTTTTTTGTTCTATGTACACATTTTATGTAAGGTAACATGTTGTTTATAAAATCTTGAATGAATATGAGAAAAACTATGATGAACTTTCTTTCTACATCAATCACTAGGTATTTTTCAGGAGGTCCTATTCATAGGTGTTTTGTCTAGCACCAATTGGCCATGTGAAAAACCTATTCAATTGGCCATGTTAAAAAACCTATTCTCTCATTTATCTATTCTAGATTGTTTCGATACATCAGCTACAGACAGTTTGTAAGATGGATTTGGCACAGACTTGGAAAGCACAGACGAGAAATACTACCTGCTTGTGTTGTCTGCTCCATAAGGAAAAAATTTCCTTCAAATGAATATACCGGCTTTAAATACCCAAAACTGGACATCTAAGATTTAAAGCGCAAAAATGATTATATTTTAAAATTTTAATCCCGAAAAAAATTTACTGCTTCTAGCTGCTGTGTAGAGAAATTGAATACACATTTATAATTTTGCAAATCTTGTGTGATGCCTTTCAATTTCCTCTGCCTTTGACATATTTTTGTGCTTATCCGAAAGAAAGGCTGGAGTATCACAAGAGGAAGAAGCTTCTTTTGCAGCATGTAGCCTGTTTTCTTCTCAACTCAGCTGCTTTCTTTATTAATGCAGTTACGTATTCTGCAAAGAATATTCAGTAATTGACTTCTGATTTTAATCAGTAATCAGTAAACCTGGGTTTAAGGTATTTATGCATGTTTTATATAAGGTTTTATGCATGTCAACATGGGTTTAAGGTATTTATGCATTGGAATAAAAGAATCATCAACTCCAACAACCAGAGCCAATTGATGCTGTTGAAATGCATTTCTGATGATAACCACATTTACAAAGGAAGCTGAACAGCGAGCTATCATGCAGCGAGCTATCATGCTAACAAGAGAAACTGGGAAGCGTTTCAATATGTCATACAAGTTATCTTTAATTCTATCACTGTCAGAAAGAATGTTACCTTTGTATAGTTTATCTATCATATCTTGTGTTGGCACATGATAGCAAATATGATGGAGAAAATTAGGTAGAATATCATCCTGAGTTCTATGTTGCAGATACAAATCTCGCATAGGTTTTCTGCAGTATATGCCAAAGAAGCCAAAAAAGTTTGGGATAAAACTTTGGGCTCTATGTGAAACAGCATCTGGCTACTGCCTGCAGTTTCAGATCTATACTGGGAGGTCTTCTGATGGTGCAGAACATGGGTTAGCAGTGTTTGTAGTGTTTGATCTGATTCTTCCTTACTTGGACAAGAGATATCATTTGTTTTTTGATAACTTTTACACAAGTTTGAAACTTGTGAAGGACTTGCTGGCCAGAAACATATTTTCTTGTGGGACAATCAGAGTTGACAGGGGAGCCTTTCCAGTTTCATTCAAGAATACAAAGCTTGAAAGGGGTGAAACAGTGTATATCAGGAATGGTGATATTGTTGCGGTTTTCATTGGAAGGATAAGAGAGATATTTTCGCTGCTTCCTCTTTCCATGGAACATCAACAAGATTATTGAAGAGGCATGGCAAGGAAGATATAAGCAAACCAGAGCTCATTTGTGACTACAATAATTTTATGGGAGGAGTTGACAAGTGTGACCAATTTCTTTCTTATTATAATTTAGGAAGAAAGTGCAAAAAATGGTGGAAAAGGTGTTTTTAGGATGGTGGAGCTATGCATCATAAATGCAATGTGCCTTTATTTTACTTCAAACCCAACCTTTGCCAAAAAGAGAGGATCTCATAAGAAATTTAGAACCATCTCGATTCATGAGCTGGTTCAAAAATATTTGGATCTTAGAGAGGAGTTTGAAAAGCCACACTCAAGAACATCAGAGATTTCAGAGGCAAAAAGCAATAAACACCATCATAGGGTTTCAAGAGCAGCAAGACTTACCGGAAAACATTACCCAGTCAGCAAATATCCAAAAAAGGAGAAGTGTACATCCTGTGCATACAGGATTTGTGAGGATACAAAGAAGATGCTGGGCACCCAGACATGCAATCATTGCCCAAAATGTGATGCTTATATTTGCAAGAAATGTTTTAGAGACTTTCACAGTAAAAGTTTGCCATAAAATGAAAGCTAAACTTGTGTAGTCACCCATATGGACGCTTGTTTTGGCTACTTTGTTTGACTAAATTTTTATTTTTTTTATTTCTATAACCAGTATATTATAGTATACTTCACCTATTTTGAAGCTAATCTTCTACAGTTGAAAAGGGGACGATGCAACAGACTAAATTTTGTCAGAAATGTATTTCTTTGTAATGTGCATTGATCCCCAAAAGCCCCCCCACCCCAAAAGTATTAGAGTTACAAACAAAAAACCCCAACAAGATAGGCAATAGATCACATTCAGTGAATTTTGTTCAGAAAACAAATGCACACACCTGTTACAAAGCATAGATATTGAAGTATACAATGTGACTGGGAAGGTACCTACAACATGTGCTTACCCCCTGTTTCATTGAGAAACAATTTATCAAAAATTCGCTTTTCCCTTTTGTTGATATGGTTAGGTAAAGTGTTTTCAACAAGTATTTCTTTGTAGTTATATGATTATAAGAATGAAACACAAATGTTGTAAACAATGCATCATAAATTTTTTATGGCGAAGAAACAAAAACATACTTGTTGACCCCCTGACACTCAACAATAGAGGTGAAAAATTTTTTCTCTTGTGCTTCACTAACAGCTTTTTTTATAAGCTTCAAAATGATACATAGGTTTTTATGGGTAAAATTTTTGTTTTCCATTTATGAAATGATTTTAAGCAAATGGTGTTATGTTTTCTTTTTTGAGCAAATTTGGCTGGCTGCCAAAGGGCTAGACAGCTCCCTTCTGGCGTCCACGAACCATTCGCACATATCCACAACTTACATCCGCAAGTAGTTGCATCAACTGGGATGCAGACAACAAATGCTAGTGGAAAAAGCAAATATTCAAAGGCTATCAATGCGTTTTTTGTTCACAATCTCATGAAGAAATCAATTGTCATAATGTAAGGGACTTTAGAGAACCTAAAAATATTGCAAAAAGTACAGTCTTTGCTTTGTTTGTTTAGCAAAGGGACATTTTTCTTTCAAATGTAGAAGAAATATGTCATGCAGTATTTGTATGGGTAAACACCATAGTGAACAGGGTAATGTTTATTCTACAGCGAATAAGGATGCCCAAAAGGTGAAAAGAATACCTGTGTAAAGAATGTTGAAGGTGGGGGAGGGTAGCTCTCCAACCGCACAAGGTTATGTTGAGAGTTACGTAAACCAATGCTTTGATATGTTGCAAGGAAAATGCGCCAATGGAAGCCTAACACTTGTTTTAATATGCGAAGCCCAGATTTTGAAATCAAATGCGAAGTTTGTGGAGAGATATGCAGAAAAAAAAGGACTTCAGACGTTTTGCCATTATTGAATCATTTAGTGGTTAGAGTTATTGGTTTCTTGACAAACACTGAAACAATGGAAGATGCTACCAACATAATAAGATTATCTTATATTGCATTCATGTCAGAATTTACTACCCCAAATGAAGTAGATGCTTTTGACAATTTATCAATAATAATGAATGAGTTCAGAATGAATGACGAATAATGTGCGACGGAAAAACATACAGATATTGATAAAGAAACTGACTGTGGTGTAGCTTTAGTTGCACTGAAGTCCTTTTATGAATTCCAGAAACACAGAGTGACACTCACAAGCTACTGATTTACCGTCAGATGACTTTAAAACAAGAAACAAGTATTTTTTTCCAAGGTATATGGATTACCTCCAGTTAGTTATCATACCATATCTCCCATTGTGGACCAGAATCATTTATAGACAGTTTCCAATGAATCTATTTATAGACACTTTCAAAGTTTTGTGGTCTTGGGCAGCGTGAAGAGCTCGTAGAATGCTAAAAAGGGTTAAAGCGTCTAGAGAGGTCAACTAGAGAGGCTTAAAGCATCTAGAGAGGTTACCCAAATGATGGAAACATTTTGTTTGAAACTAGCAGCGAAGCTGAAATAGAGGAAAGGGAAGAATGGCATAAACCATCAACTAGAAAAGATACCAGTCATAGTTCTGGGCAGTATTCTTAACCACCAACTACTCCAATTGTTTTCAAAGCAGCGCCTAAACCATTAAACAGAAAGGTGAGCCCTAAGTAACAAAGGACTTAGACCTAAAGATGGAAAAATGCGATTCAATGCCTACAAAGAAAAAAATTCATGTGTATCTAAAACACTGCCAACTACCGAAAAGAGCATAAATGAGCTGTGAAGGAATTTTCTGAATCTGTCTGATTCAGCAAAGCAGGTAATTTCTACACTAAAGGCTCGAGGTAAAGAGGTAAACTGTATTTGTAAACAGCTATTCAGGCTGTCGCACTCTTGCATGCTTTAGAGGAAGTGATACGAGGCTCGCTGTGTAGAAAAATGGCTCCAAATGAAAGTCTCATACCTTCAAAGATAGTAAGCAGGTAATGCTTAAATTTTGATGAAATATAGATTTGATTTTCAAAGTTGTGGTACCTTACATTTACATCTGCTTGCCTGGCTTAAAAGCATTAATAGCAGATTCAATTTGATAGAATTCATGGAGATTAGTAATTCAAGCAAGACATTCTTCTATTCTGTCAGTAGACATTCATTATCATAAGGTATTGCAGCTCAAAGAGCAACTATTACAGTTCTTGACACAAGGTGACATGGCTTTTCTAGATGGGACAGCATCACAATGTTACAATTGAAATAGATCAGCTCTTATAAGAGAGTTTCTGTTTGCAGACAAAGCTACAGCAGGGATGTTTGTGAAGCCTGAAAAATGAAAAATTCCAGATTCATCCACAGTCTACACTTTTTGAGAAATGAATTTGAAGTACTCAAGATCTTACTCTAGACCGCGGGACTTTCTTTACATTTCACCGTTCTCATCATGAAATTCATACAAAGCCTAATTCTATCTTTGAGGGTTATTAGTATACATCTTTCGGGGAAATTTTGGGGCAAACCTGCCCTGACAAGTGAGAACATTGCGCCACAAGCCTTCAAAAAGATTCAAAATACATTTTTTGATCATATTTATTGGAAATCGATTTTGATTTTAGCAATTTTTCTCAATAATTGAAATATTGCATTTAGTTTTAAGGATGTAGCTTACCCCCATATCCCAAAAAAAGACAATACCCCCATATCTCCTGGTTGGTAGCACGTACAACTTTGAAAATATCAGAAAGGGAATCAGCACCATTGAAGCCTAAAGGTAGATATAGGTTTCAGTGGCATATCTAATAAGCTTAAAAATGAAATTCAGGGAAACATTGTCAAAAGTACTTGAAAAGCCAAGTGATTTGTGTTGTGTTTTTATATTTTTCATTTTTATTCCTGGATACTCCTTTTTCCCCACTCTAAAACAATGTTGATAATTTAGAAAAATATCATAAATAAAGCATGAAATAAAGTGCTTCCTAAAATCATGACTTTTTTCATAGTAAACCTATGTTGTTCTGTGGGGAAGAGGGAGATGATTGATTTTGATCTTGAAAACTGAGATCAGTGTTCTAACACTTTTGGCAAGGATGGTACTAGAGAAAGACCTATTTCATATCTTTTGTAAAAAACTTAAGGAATAAAACTTACAACTTACAAAAACTTACACTTTATGGAATAAAAACAAAAAAAAACAAAAAACCAAACACCGCTTTATACCAAGAGTGACATTGAGCATTAGAATATAAGGGCCCCACTTCATATCAGATTCGTTTCATACCAGATAGGCCTTCTGTTCACACCAGGAAGACCTGATCTGATATGCTTTTGCTCCGTTTTTGCAGAGTGGAATCACTCCACTAGAAATGTGGCATGAAATCAATCTGATATATACCGGATTGCCAATTGTAAAATTGTCTAAGAAATTTTTACGATGTGGCTGAAACACACTTTAAAGTGCTGGACTCTATGATGGTAGATGAGACCACATATTCTTGTATCATCGTTTCGTTGCTGCTCAACAAATCGCTGGAAGCTGTTCAACTCAGTATGTTGTGAGCTGTGAAAGGCTCTAAAGATTTATCACTTTCGTGTTTTTTGGAAGTGCTGAGAAGCAAGCTGAAAGTACGAGAGTCACACGTATCAATTTTTAAGTCAAACTTTGCTAGTTCGTCTGGGATGCAGACAACAAATTCTAGTGGAAAAAGCAAATATTCAAAGGCTATCAATGCGTTTTTTGTTCACAATCTCATGAAGAAATCAATTGTCATAATGTAAGGGACTTTAGAGAACCTGAAAATATTGCAAAAAGTACAGTCTTTGCTTTGTTTGTTTAGCAAAGGGACATTTTTCTTTCAAATGTAGAAGAAATATGTCATGCAGTATTTGTATGGGTAAACACCATAGTGAACAGGGTAATGTTTATTCTACAGCGAATAAGGAAGCCCAAAAGGTGAAAAGAATACCTGTGTAAAGAATGTTGAAGGTGGGGGAGGGTAGCTCTCCAACCGCACAAGGTTATGTTGAGAGTTACGTAAACCAATGCTTTGATATGTTGCAAGGAAAATGCGCCAATGGAAGCCTAACACTTGTTTTAATATGCGAAGCCCAGATTTTGAAATCAAATGCGAAGTTTGTGGAGAGATATGCAGAAAAAAAAGGACTTCAGACGTTTTGCCATTAGTGAATCATTTAGTGGTTAGAGTTATTGGTTTCTTGACAAACACTGAAACAATGGAAGATGCTACCAACATAATGAGATTATCTTATATTGCATTCATGTCAGAATTTACTACCCCAAATGAAGTAGATGCTTTTGACAATTTATCAATAATAATGAATGAGTTCAGAATGAATGCCGAATAATGTGCGACGGAAAAACACACAGATATTGATAAAGAAACTGACTGTGGTGTAGCTTTAGTTGCATTGAAGTCCTTTTATGAATTCCAGAAACACAGAGTGACACTCACAAGCTACTGATTTACCGTCAGATGACTTTAAAACAAGAAACAAGTATTTTTTTCCAAGGTATATGGATTACCTCCAGTTAGTTATCATACCATATCTCCCATTGTGGACCAGAATCATTTATAGACAGTTTCCAATGAATCTATTTATAGACACTTTCAAAGTTTTGTGGTCTTGGGCAGCGTGAAGAGCTCGTAAAATGCTAAAAAGGGTTAAAGCGTCTAGAGAGGTCAACTAGAGAGGCTTAAAGCATCTAGAGAGGTTACCCAAATGATGGAAACATTTTGTTTGAAACTAGCAGCGAAGCTGAAATAGAGGAAAGGGAAGAATGGCATAAACCATCAACTAGAAAAGATACCAGTCATAGTTCTGGGCAGTATTCTTAACCACCAACTACTCCAATTGTTTTCAAAGCAGCGCCTAAACCATTAAACAGAAAGGTGAGCCCTAAGTAACAAAGGACTTAGACCTAAAGATGGAAAAATGCGATTCAATGCCTACAAAGAAAAAAATTCATGTGTATCTAAAACACTGCCAACTACCGAAAAGACCATAAATGAGCTGTGAAGGAATTTTCTGAATCTGTCTGATTCAGCAAAGCAGGTAATTTCTACACTAAAGGCTAGAGGTAAAGAGGTAAACTGTATTTGTAAACAGCTATTCAGGCTGTCGCACTCTTGCATTGTTCAATGCAATGTGTGTGAAGACTGGTTCTAGTCTTCACGCATTAGACTGGCTCATCAATCTTCGGCAAATTTGATACCCCGATACCACTGTAGCATATGCCTGAAGAACATATACTGAATAGCATATGATCGCTATTGATACCAGTCGATCGTAAAAGGTCTAACTAACTTTTATTAGCAAACAGTTGGTAATTTCTCTCTTCGACAGAACTTTGACCTTTGACCTTTGACGAATAAAAGCCGCAGTTTTTGATGAAAAATAATTTTAAAAGTCGCTCTCAAATAGAAGCTATGTTCAGAAACAATAATGGAGTAGCCGCCCTTAAATAGAAGCAGCATTTATTTATCAACACTGTCAGGCATGAAACGGGATGGTTACAAGATGTCATTAGATTGCTTTAATCTAGCCCCACCGCACATATCATTCTTACATACCCTTGATTTCGCACATGCTTTAGAGGAAGTGATACAAGGCTCTCTGTGTAGAAAAATGGCTCCAAATGAAAGTCTCATACCTTCAAAGATAGTAAGCAGGTAATGCTTAAATTTTGATGAAATATAGATTTGATTTTCAAAGTTGTGGTACCTTACATTTACATCTGCTTGCCTGGCTTAAAAGCATTAATAGCAGATTCAATTTGATAGAATTCATGGAGATTAGTAATTTAAGCAAGACATTCTTCTATTCTGTCAGTAGACATTCATTATCATAAGGTATTGCAGCTCAAAGAGCAACTATTACAATTCTTGACACAAGGTGACATGGCTTTTCTAGATGCGACAGCATCACAATGTTACAATTGAAATAGATCAGCTCTTATAAGAGAGTTTCTGTTTGCAGACAAAGCTACAGCAGGGATGTTTGTGAAGCCTGAAAAATGAAAAATTCCAGATTCATCCACAGTCTACACTTTTTGAGAAATGAATTTGAAGTACTCAAGATCTTACTCTAGACCGCGGGACTTTCTTTACATTTCACCGTTCTCATCATGAAATTCATACAAAGCCTAATTCTATCTTTGAGGGTTATTAGTATACATCTTTCGGGTAAATTTTGGGGCAAACCTGCCCTGACAAGTGAGAACATTGCGCCACAAGCCTTCAAAAAGATTCAAAATACATTTTTTGATCATATTTATTGGAAATCGATTTTGATTTTAGCAATTTTTCTCAATAATTGAAATATTGCATTTAGTTTTAAGGATGTAGCTTACCCCCATATCCCAAAAAAAGACAATACCGCCATATCTCCTGGTTGGTAGCACGTACAACTTTGAAAATATCAGAAAGGGAATCAGCACCATTGAAGCCTAAAGGTAGATATAGGTTTCAGTGGCATATCTAATAAGCTTAAAAATGAAATTCAGGGAAACATTGTCAAAAGTACTTGAAAAGCCAAGTGATTTGTGTTGTGTTTTTATATTTTTCATTTTTATTCCTGGATACTCCTTTTTCCCCACTCTAAAACAATGTTGATAATTTAGAAAAATATCATAAATAAAGCATGAAATAAAGTGCTTCCTAAAATCATGACTTTTTTCATAGTAAACCTATGTTGTTCTGTGGGGAAGAGGGAGATGATTGATTTTGATCTTGAAAACTGAGATCAGTGTTCTAACACTTTTGGCAAGGATGGTACTAGAGAAAGACCTATTTCATATCTTTTGTAAAAAACTTAAGGAATAAAACTTACAACTTACAAAAACTTACACTTTATGGAATAAAAACAAAAAAAAACAAAAAACCAAACACCGCTTTATACCAAGAGTGACATTGAGCATTAGAATATAAGGGCCCCACTTCATATCAGATTCGTTTCATACCAGATAGGCCTTCTGTTCACACCAGGAAGACCTGATCTGATATGCTTTTGCTCCGTTTTTGCAGAGTTGAATCACTCCACTAGAAATGTGGCATGAAATCAATCTGATATATACCGGATTGCCAATTGTAAAATTGTCTAAGAAATTTTTACGATGTGGCTGAAACACACTTTAAAGTGCTGGACTCTATGATGGTAGATGAGACCACATATTCTTGTATCATCGTTTCGTTGCTGCTCAACAAATCGCTGGAAGCTGTTCAACTCAGTATGTTGTGAGCTGTGAAAGGCTCTAAAGATTTATCACTTTCGTGTTTTTTGGAAGTGCTGAGAAGCAAGCTGAAAGTACGAGAGTCACACGTATCAATTTTTAAGTCAAACTTTGCTAGTTCGTCTGGGATGCAGACAACAAATTCTAGTGGAAAAAGCAAATATTCAAAGGCTATCAATGCGTTTTTTGTTCACAATCTCATGAAGAAATCAATTGTCATAATGTAAGGGACTTTAGAGAACCTGAAAATATTGCAAAAAGTACAGTCTTTGCTTTGTTTGTTTAGCAAAGGGACATTTTTCTTTCAAATGTAGAAGAAATATGTCATGCAGTATTTGTATGGGTAAACACCATAGTGAACAGGGTAATGTTTATCCTACAGCGAATAAGGAAGCCCAAAAGGTGAAAAGAATACCTGTGTAAAGAATGTTGAAGGTGGGGGAGGGTAGCTCTCCAACCGCACAAGGTTATGTTGAGAGTTACGTAAACCAATGCTTTGATATGTTGCAAGGAAAATGCGCCAATGGAAGCCTAACACTTGTTTTAATATGCGAAGCCCAGATTTTGAAATTAAATGCGAAGTTTGTGGAGAGATATGCAGAAAAAAAAGGACTTCAGACGTTTTGCCATTAGTGAATCATTTAAGCCTAGCGCACACAGCAGATATTTGTCGCAAAAGACGAAGATTTTTGTCTTTTTCATAAAAACTGATTGCCCGCACACAGCACGATTTTTTTCGGATTAGTGCCTCGATTAAGTTTTGTGACCTCTTTTTCACATTGTTTGAACTTCTTGGCGCGTAAAATAAAATTCCAAACACGAATAAAATTGCTCAAGAAACTGACAAAGGTTATGAATTTGACAAAAAAGAAAGCACGGTTGGCTATTATCCTTTTAATAAGACGAAGAAGAAGGAGGCGAATTGCGAGACGAATGTGGGTGAAATCCTGGATTGAGCGTAGAAATGAGCTGGGAGCATATCAGAATCTTGTTCAGGAGTTAGCATCGGAGGATAAACCTATGTACCAACGCTATTTTCGTCTCAACGAAGACCTTTTCAAATCTCTTCTTGCCAAAGTAAGACCAATGATTCAAAGAAAAGACACTCACATGCGAAAATCAATTAGTGCAGCAGAAAGACTTGCAGTCACACTACGATACTTAGCAACAGGTGAGATTTCACAATAGTCTGCCAGCTTGATTCAAAGAGAAAATATAGGATACAAATGAGAAAAGTAAAAATATATTTGTGAATAATAAAAATAACTTTAAATATTCTAAATGTTTCTTCTACAGAGTTCGTAGCAATACTTAATAACAATAATGACAATACTTCTTACTAATTGATATCTTTCACAAACCATTTCACCTTTAATGCCAATCATAATGAGCATTTTGAATTGAGTATCATCAAAATGAATGCAATCATAAATCTGATAATCTTACATGGAGAAATTGAGGTAATCATATCATTTTAGATATTGATTGGTATAATAAGATGTTGCATATCTTTACAGGAGAGTCATTTCACAGCCTGGGATTTTCATATAGACTTGGAGAAAGAACAATTTCATCAATAGTGACAGAAACTTGTGATGCAATTTATCAGAATCTTAAGGATAGATATCTTAAGGTACATAACATTTTTTGTTTTCTACTTTTTGGTTTTCAATACAATATTTAATGTGCTAATTAAAACCAACTCACATAACATTGAAGAGTGCAGTGAAAGCAATATACTGTATGAATTTTAAAGATTAGAATTGTCCGTACGATGGCCCTTCACTCATATCTTGCTGGTCAAGTGACTGCCTGAAAGACTGCATTCTAGCATGTTGACCAGCATGATATGGGTTGTTGAATTCATTTGAGAAAGAGCCCATCTGTGCCTGAAAAAGAGCATTTTGAATGTTGTTCATTGCAACAAGTCTTGTTTTCTCATCCATCACAGACAAAGCATGTGTAACGTATTCCCCAAAGGCAGCTGAAGGGCTTGGCTTTGCATCCTTTTTTGCAGCTAAATTTTCATCTGCAGAGAAAGATGATGCAAGAGACTTCAGAATGGAGAGTTCTTCCTCTTCCTTTTTCTGCTTTGCAGTTTTGGATTTTTTAACAGCAGCCAGTGGCCTGCTTGTTGAAACTGGTGTCTCTGCAGCAGGGGCATCATTGTCGTCCAAGTCTCCATCACAGTCACTGTCACCAGTGTTAAGCTGTGGCTCAGATAAACTTTCAGTTGAAGACTAAAATTTAATATTTTTGTATTTTAGATTCCAAGCACATCTCATCAATGGAAAACAATCAGTGATGGTTTCTACAATTTATGGGACTATCCTTTTTGTGTTGGTGCATTAGATGGCAAACACATTGCAATCAAACAACCAAAAATGTCTGGATCAGAGTACTTCAACTACAAGGGATATTTCAGCATAGTCCTTCTAGCATTGGCAAGTTATGACTACAAGTTGATATTTGTTGATGTTGGTGCAAGTGGAAGAAATGGTGATGCTGGACTTTTTGAAACATCGCCTCTAAATCAACAGATGAAAGACAAATCAATTGCCTTTCCAGAAGCTGAGCAATTTGGGGAAACATGCATCAAATGTCATTATCATATCATTGGTGATGATGCATTTCCCTTGAGAAATGATATCATGAAACCATTCCCATTTAGACAACTGTTACATGAACAGCACATTTTCAACTACAGGCTTTCTAGAGCACGACGGGTTGTCGACAAAGATTACAAAGACAAAGACAAAGCTGACAAAGATTATGTTGGAGCCTGAAAAGGCTAAGCAAATTGTGCTGGCAATTTGTTGTCTGCACAACATGCTGATTGATGAGCAGCCTTCATATAAAAATGCATGTGACAGTGAAAGAGACAACCATGAGCTTTTTCAAGGCAGCTGGAGATTAGACAAATCTCTAACTGAGTTACAGAAGACAAAAAACAGAAACTGTTCATTAAGTGCTAAGGGTCAGCGTGAGCTTTTGAAACAATATTTTTGCTCAACATCTGGATCAGTATCATGGCAAGATAGTATGGTTGCAACAAAAAATAATGAACTCAACTAGCTAGTGTTGTATTGTACCTGCAAATTAGAAATAGACACTCTGTTGGATACATATGGGCTTAAAAATTGAAGGCGGTCTTCTATCCATTGAGTCTTCTTCGTCTCTTTTGGTCGTGCACTTCCACTGCTTGGGATTCTGCGGGAGCGTGCATATTGCGTGCGCAGAGATGCGATTCTTTTTTTTACTTGATTCACTAGAATGAATAAAACATGAATTCGTACAGCAATGTTTCACTTCAAATTGAGTAGGCCTAAGAAAAGAGGACTAGCCTAGCTAGCTAGTCAAAATTATTCACTCACCGTTTGAAGAAAGTTTAGTTGCAATTTCGTTCAGGGCTGCTAGCTTCTTGTTTCTGTCTGAATATTCTGGAGACGTAACCATATACAGACAAGCCTTTTCTTGCCACAGATCGACAAGCTGCTCCTCTTTGCTTGCTGTCCATATACCGACTTCGTCTTCTGTATTCTCCATGGCGTTCTCAATCTTTTTTCTTTTGGCGGGAAAGAAAGGCTCCACAGAATTCACGTGACCATATAATCCAAGTTTTATTGGTTTAAAAATTAAAAACTTGTCTTTCGACCCCGCACATTGCACGATTTTTGTCTTTCGTCGTAAAAGACAAAGACAAATATCAAACATTTTTTATCTCAAAGATAATCGTAAAAGACAAAAATCTTTGCGATTTTGCCCCGCACACTACAGATTTTCGTCTTTTGAGACAAAAATCTTCGTCTTTTGCGACAAAAATCTGCTGTGTGCGCTAGGCTTTAGTGGTTAGAGTTATTGGTTTCTTGACAAACACTGAAACAATGGAAGATGTAACCAACATAATAAGATTAGCTTATATTGCATTCATGTCAGAATTTACTACCCCAAATGAAGTAGATGCTTTTGACAATTTATCAATAATAATGAATGAGTTCAAAATGAATGCCGAATAATGTGCGACGGAAAAACACACAGATATTGATAAAGAATCCAGAAACACAGAGTGACACTCACAAGCTACTGATTTACCGTCAGATGACTTTAAAACAAGAAACAAGTATTTTTTTCCAAGGTATATGGATTACCTCCAGTTAGTTATCATACCATATCTCCCATTGTGGACCAGAATCATTTATAGACAGTTTCCAATGAATCTATTTATAGACACTTTCAAGTTTTGTGGTCTTGGGCAGCGTGAAGAGCTCGTAAAATGCTAAAAAGGGTTAAAGCGTCTAGAGAGGTCAACTAGAGAGGCTTAAAGCATCTAGAGAGGTTACCCAAATGATGGAAACATTTTGTTTGAAACTAGCAGCGAAGCTGAAATAGAGGAAAGGGAAGAATGGCATAAACCATCAACTAGAAAAGATACCAGTCATAGTTCTGGGCAGTATTCTTAACCACCAACTACTCCAATTGTTTTCAAAGCAGCGCCTAAACCATTAAACAGAAAGGTGAGCCCTAAGTAACAAAGGACTTAGACCTAAAGATGGAAAAATGCGATTCAATGCCTACAAAGAAAAAAATTCATGTGTATCTAAAACACTGCCAACTACCGAAAAGAGCATAAATGAGCTGTGAAGGAATTTTCTGAATCTGTCAGATTCAGCAAAGCAGGTAATTTCTACACTAAAGGCTTGAGGTAAAGAGGTAAACTGTATTTGTAAACAGCTATTCAGGCTGTCACACTCTTGCATTGTTCAATGCAATGTGTGTGAAGACTGGTTCTAGTCTTCACGCATTAAACTGGCTCATCAATCTTCGGCAAATTTGATACCCCGATACCACTGTAGCATATGCATGAAGAACATATACTGAATAGCATATGATCGCTATTGATACCAGTCGATCGTAAAAGGTCTAACTAACTTTTATTAGCAAACAGTTGGTAATTTCTCTCTTCGACAGAAATTTGACCTTTCACCTTTGACGAATAAAAGCCGCAGTTTTTGATGAAAAATAATTTTAAAAGTCGCTCTCAAATAGAAGCTATGTTCAGAAACAATAATGGAGTAGCCGCCCTTAAATAGAAGCAGCATTTATTTATCAACACTGTCAGGCATGAAACGGGATGGTTACAAGATGTCATTAGATTGCTTTAATCTAGCCCCACCGCATGTTTGAAGCTGTAAAGTTAAAGATAATACATTGGGTGATGAAATGGTGGAGGTTGTTTTGGAGGGCATACCGTAAAAACCAGACCCTGAGATCCTTAGACCTAGGACCCTAAATTACTAAAATAAAAAAGGACCCTTAACACCAGAACACAGAAGGGTCTTCCCCCCGATAAGACAATAATCGATCAAAGTTGACTGTCATCATCGCACCATGATGACAGTCAAATCTGCATAATTATTTGGGTTTGAAATTATTGTCTGTGCCACCTCGAAGTTAGCCCCAATCGAAAAGAGAGCAGCACCAAGCTCAACACATTTATCGAGTTGTGCTGCTAGTATCGCTGGGATTTAAAATGGCCAGCAGAAGATTAAGCCTTTGTACATCATTTGGCACAGTTTGACTTTCCTTGTGAAAAGGAGCCAAGAGCTGCGCCAGAGGCTGTAGGTTTCCTGTCAAGTCCGTTATTTTCCTGTCATCAAGAAGGAGGCTGGACTTCTGTAACACTTTCAGATTTTCGGTTATTGTAGAGCACAGCTCTGACGTTGGCACTTGGGGTCTTCTAAGCCATTCACAGC
Organism: Rhopilema esculentum; assembly: GCF_057945365.1. Classification (NCBI taxonomy): domain Eukaryota; kingdom Metazoa; phylum Cnidaria; class Scyphozoa; order Rhizostomeae; family Rhizostomatidae; genus Rhopilema; species Rhopilema esculentum. The sequence continues at coordinate 831,777 of NC_142825.1, forward strand.
CTTCTGGTCTTAGGCGTGAAAGAGCTACCTGCTCTGGCGGATATACTTTGACCCAACCATATTGCTTTAGAAAGTTTTTTGGGAAATGGTTGCAGTAACCTACTTCCTTGATTTTATTTGATTGTGTGTAGGCCATCTGTAAAAAATAGAGACACTGTAAGTTGTCGGGTGACAACAGGAAAATACACATGCAAGTTTTAATAAAAATTTTTAATGAATTTGAAAATCATACTTTATATCAATGAGTATAATTGTAAGGAATTAAATGCTGTTGAGAAATCTGCATGATTTAAAGCCTAATGGCGAATTTAAAGCGTATATGTTTAGCTAATGTGACTTTAGGAAACTGGTCTAAATTGAGTCTTATCAAAGGAGTCTAAAAGTGTAGATCTGTTAGTTACTTTACTCGAGGCAAAGGGACATATGCAGTACCCTCAGGAGTGGTTTCTGTGTCAAGCCAAACTATACTTTCTTTACTGTCTGGCCTTGCACCTTTGAAAACTGTTGTAGCATATCCTGGGAGGAAGGGGTATTTTGTAATTGTCTGTTCATTTATTATAGCTGTCATGGGAAATATATCAATGACATGGCTGTTGGGATGTGTGGCAATTATTGTTTCAGAGGAAATACATTTGACAGTGACTAATTTATCATTAACAAAACCAATAGATTTATTCACATGTCTGGTTAAAATCAATCACATTCCCTAATGAATGGAAATCAAATTTTCATCAGCAGCAACAACAAGGATGTCGATGAAAAAAGTTTTTAACCAGCAAATTGTTAAAAAAAGATGCAGATCGTCGAGTAGTGTAACGAAATCTGGATGATGTTTGAGAGTTTCAAAAACGCTTTCTAATACTGTATCTGAGTTACAGAGAATTTGGCCATTTGATATTGCGTGTAGCACCGAATCTGTTGGCATCGAATATGATGCAAAAATTCTAGAAGAATATCATCCTGTATTCTGTGTTGCTGTGAAAGTGCAAACTTTGCTATGTTACACATGCAGTAGACACAAGAAAGAATGTTTTCTTCTTGTTTTGTCTTATTGTTTCGTGTAGCAAGAGGCTGTTATTGACTAAAGTCTCCACAAAGTACAAGGATTGGCCATCTAGACAAAATGTTGTTAGTTTGCCATTTTGGCAATTTTCCAAAATTTGACAAAAGCTGGTCAGTTATTATGCTGTTGCAATTCTCACATTTGCTCCAGCAAAGTGTTTGACACCAGCGCAGCAAAGACGAGACAACATTACTTTGTTTTGAAAGATTTTCTGTTGAAGCTACTTGGGAACGAATTGTTGCCATTTGAGCATCCTGTTCTTGTAATTGACGTTCCCTGGACTGAATGAAATTTACCATTCTGTAACTTGCATTTGGACCTTTGTCAATAACATAGAATTTCTTTTCATTCCAGAAAGACAATGCATCATCTAAATTCCAAGGTATAGGCATGATAATAAAAAGAAAGGTTGGTACTAACAGTTTGTAGTTGAAATTTGGTGCAAAAACTGTCAAGTGTCTGTAAACAAAAGATGATCTAGTGACAATAAATGAATTATATACTGCAACTAAGAAAAGTGGAGAAAAAAGACGTTACAAAAAAGCGATTTAAATTGAAAATGAATCTTGGTTGAAAGTAAATTGGAATAAATGAAAAAAATAGAACTTTGCCAATAATGAATGTTTTGAAAACGGATAGAAAATGGTACTTACAGTGATTTGAAAATAATTTTCTCTTGAGAAAAAGATACCAAAAAATATTCAAGGCATCTATGAAAGGAAGATCACAAAGTGACAAAAGGAATCTGGCAAATAATGCTCTATAACAGAGCAAAGCAATTTTATAAGAACAAGACAGAATAGTACACATAATAATACACAATTTACAAATAATACACAGTGTCAGACATTAAATACCCTAAATATATGCTGTAAAGTCTTCATAAAATATAAAGTACCATGAGCTGAAGCGAAAATAAAACTGTCTGCTAGCTGCCAGAACCTGAAATGAGAAAGAAATCTGTGTACAGATGACTTTTGTTTACAATTTAAAACTAGGACGAGAAAGGTATAACAACTTTTCAAAACAGGGGTTAAAAGATGCATTATTTGATACCATTCAATAGAAAAGTTCGCTTTTTCTAATGATATATACATATGTTATAGTTTGAATAATATTGAAAGAGATAGAATCAAAGAACAATTGCCACACCCCAATTTCCATAATAGCTGGCCAAAAATCACAATGGCTGATCTGAGTAACAAAAATTGTAAATCAAACAGTATTAAAGATATTAAATTGAAAATTGAGACACATGTGGATATAAACAAGAAAAGATTATTGCAGAAAACAAGATTCAAATCGGACCTTTGGGCGTGGACTTATGACTTCATATGTTTTTGTAAATCTCAGAACTGAAGCCTTGTAGGATTCACAAGCCTGTTACTCACACATCCTTGAAAGAAAGTCAGTAGCCAACTAGAAAGGACTATTAAGGCAGGTTTCCACTTTGGCGAATCTGGTTGCGCAAACCTTGTGATCGCTCGATTGCTATCGCAGGATTGATTTCCACTCTTGAGATTTGGCCACACGATCCTTGTGAGTGCCCCAGAAGAATTAAGCGCGTCAACAATATGGTGATTACAAGGCCACAAATTTTGATTCTCATTTCGTTGAGATGACGATTAAAAGGAAAGGCATTGCAAACTCGTAACAAAAGGAGATGCTGGGTAAGGAAAATATGTGCAGAGAGATGTGAAAAGGGAGAGTATCGTCAGCTTGTCAAAGAGATGAAACTTTTCGACATTTTCAAAAGCAATATAATCTGACTGTACTTTAGGGGATTGACTTTGTTGAAACTGGCATGACTTTAGAGCGACATGACTTCTGGATCGATTGTTATTTTTTCCATGGTCTTCTTCTCAGCGTAGCAGGGCGTGGAGTTGACTTTTTGGATAAGCAGCAAAGAAAACAAGACAGGAGGCATTTTACATAAACCAGACAAGAAAACAAAGCATCTAATTGGTTCTTGATAATATGGTCGCAGAAAAGTTAAAATCTATTCAACTCCCAAAAGCAGTTCCGCGATCGCCAGTGCAAAGGGGAATCACTGTCATTCGCTTTAATGCGCATGCCCAGTACAGCAGTTGCGCGATTGCCTGACCTGAATCACTGAAGTGAAAACCTGCCTTTACACCAGCTGCTGCTTATGTAGAAATGTGTCATATTTCCAGAGTAGGGGTAAAAAGGAAATTTTCCTGTACTGAAGCCTTATAGCATTGAAAGGTCTATAAGGTAGACATCATTGAGAACTATGACACAAGCATGTGATATCACTTTAAACTTATCAAGATGCATATTTGGGTGAAATATGAAATGGATACCTTTTATAACATGATCATAAAGACATCCCAAAACTATGTTCCATACTGAAGCATTTTTCGTCAATCTAAGTACTGAAGCCTTATAGGATTCTCAGGCCTGTAAATCATGCATCCTTGAAAGTGATGACATAAAACCAGGAAAGTTAGTAGCGACTATCTAGGACTGTTACACCAGGTGGTGCTTATGTAGATATAAGTCATATTTCCAGAGTAGGGGAGGAAAGAAAATTTCCCATTTCTGAAGCCTTACAGCAGGGGTCGGCAACCTTTCTAAACCAGGGGGCCAAAATTAGACTTTGGAATGCATAAGAAGGCCGCAACTCAAAATACAGTATAATTTCAATATATACTCATTTTACTTCAACTAACTACTAATCTAACCAATTAAATGTATTTATCGGCAAAAAGCTATACTGTAACTTTGAAGCAGTACACTCTTTTTTGGATAATTCGTAAATTTATGTTCAGGCTTATTGTTGTTAAATGTTTTGGAAAACTGAGGCTGGAATGTTCTCATTTTCTTCTTAAATTTATAAAGTATAGGCAGTGCCATTGCCAGCTTAAGTGTTAAGGCCTCATTTGCCAACAAACTGTGCGAGACAACCTTGGTTTGCCACCATGGTTGATTGTTGATAAAACTGGATGATATCAGTTTCTTTGAATTTTTGTTTCAATTGACTGGTACCCTGCAGCTCGATCAACTTCATTTGAAGATTTTCAGGGGGAGCTTCAACTTCGACTTCGAATGGGGAAGCAAACAGCTTGAAGTTTTCACCTTGACACTGCATATCTTTAAATCGGTCATTAAACTGCATGGAAACGTCACTAATGAAAGATGCATACATCGACACATTGACAGGTTGCTGTTCCTGCAAAGTGGGAACGAGAGCCAAGTTCCCATGATCCAACTGAGTATTCCAAAGGCCCAGCATACGTTGGAACGTCACCACATGCTCATACATAACATGCACAAATTTACCATGGCCTTGAAGCTTCTTTTTTTGCCTGTTCAAGTGACCAGCAATGTCAATGAGGAACGCTAATCTAGACAAGAAGCTAGGATCACTGAATTCGGGTGCTATAATATTCTTGGCCATCATGAAATCGCTAATCTCTTTCCGAAGCTGGTAGACTAGTTGAAGCATTGCACCCCGACTTAGCCATCTAACCTCAGAAAAGTACAACAAGATAGATACAGCTAGAAAATCTAACAGTTTGTTTGTTCTGAGAGCAAAGAATTCGTCATATCCAACTTTTTGCTCTGCCTCTACTCTCATCTCCAACCCTCTTTCTTCCAAAAAAAAGTTGATTGATAAAGGGTAGTTTGTAATTATTTAACAAAATATTAGTTCCAAATTATGACAAGTGAAAAGAAAAAGCCTTAGGAAACGGACAGAAGATCATGAAGGAACAGAATTTGGTCTAGGCATTTATATTGGCGTAAATCAAACAGTTAACTTTTCAGTTTTTTTCATTATGTGACAATTGAAGATATCCTTAGAGGTGGCTATGATAAAAGATAATATATATTTAATGAATAAATTCACTTGACGGGTTTGATAAAAGGACTTGTAACAAATCTCTTTCGCAACTAATCAAAAAGCCACAGCAAGGAAGTACTAGCCTCCATTGTCGTACGAGGCAGGGTCAAAGTCCGACTTGTCCACTCTTCAACATGCCGACATAACCTCCGAAAAGGTCTATTGTCTCTAAAACAGTGCACCAAAAAGCATAAACGATTTTTTTTAACATTTATGTTTATATATGAACTGTGTGCGTTGGAAAAGGAATTTTCATCATCCAGAAAGGTGAATGATGAAAATTGAATTATATATGCCTGACGACTCTGTTGATTCACTATGATGATTCACACAGAAACCGCGGTACATTTGACAATTTTCCAACATTAATCAAAAACGGCCTTTCAAAGCATCAAAAATAACATTTCACAAAATCATCACATGGTCTTCAATTTACATTCAAAGGCAACTCAATTCTCCAGAGGAATTTATAGGTTTTGACCCCAAATCTACAGTTTTCCCATAAAAAAATGCCCTCTGAAAAAATTGCAAAATCCAGGCTTTTTAGAAAATGAGGGGTCAGTGTCTCAAAATAACTTTTCCTCATCGACGAAAATCAGACGGGCTTTTACGTTTTCATTACAAAGCTATGTGGGATGACATTTATGAGTTATCTTATATATTGTGAAAGTGTTTAGCAAAATATAAACTTCAAAAGTTGGAAAACAAAACAAGAGCCAGAGTGTCATGTCCATGAATAGGAACCGGAAAAGGATGAAAACGAGGGTTAAATGCAAGCAGGAATAACACGATGCATCAAAAGTTAGTCATAAAACGAATGCGAAAAAAATGCCTTGAACAAAAAAATCCAATTAACTGATGACGATAGAATAGGAAAATGAATGGGAAAACGGGGGTTTCATGACATTAGTTTGTTGTCCAAATATGCAGGGAAGCATTGATTGCTTTGTTTTTCATTGCTGATAATTAAACATCTCGTATTGTTTATAATTTCTATGATTAAGTTTGTGTGTACAATAGGTATATACTTTATCAGAAAATTTGAACCATCAGCAGTTAGCAGACTGATTATCCTGGTATTCCTTCTTGTTCCATATCGAGCAAGATGTTGAATAGTAAGGAAGTGAAGCTTCAGTGCGGTGTTGCTGAGAGAACATGGGGATATAGAGAAGAGGTAAGAGGTTCTGGTAGAAGATCTCTGGTTCAAGAATAGAAGATAAGTGTAAGTGGGAAGACAAACAGGCAGTTTAATTACCCAAAGGCTGATGCAAACAATTGAGTAAGTTGGTTTCAAGTGTAACATTCTGCCTTAGTAATAAACAAGCAATTATTTATGTAATTGGATGCTTTATATTTTATATCTCTCTAGAAGGTAACTCATGTCTGTTTAAGCTTGTCAACTTTTGCTAATCACAAGATCAGTCTTTAACGTGAGTGAGTCGTAATGCTAGGAACAAAACTGAACATCATTAGATATGGACGTGACAAGCAAAGCAAACCACGGAAGGCAAAGGACCCTACAAAAGGATTACATTCAAACTCATTTACATCAAATTTACAACACGCATTATCCGACATACAACACGCACAATTCCACTGATTATCAATTTCATCAAATGCTGTTAAAGACTTTGTATTCTTTCAAATCAATGATGTCATCATTAAACAATTACACTTGGTATTCAGTAACCTCGAATTTGCCTAATTACTACATTTGATTTTGTATTTTGATGGTACAATCAACATTTTCAGATTCCATCAAGAAAAGAAGCGTCATCTACATCAAGAAAGAGTTTTTTACTGTCTCTGGAGACAAAGTAATAAAACAGCAACAGAAATAATGCTTTGCAAAGCAGATGCCCATGCAAAAATTATTCGCGGATACAGCGTCATTGTTGACAATGTCATTGTCAAAGCCAGACATTGTGGGATCTATGGCAGCCATGCCAAACTGGAATGATCTTAAATATTCTGAGCCTGAAATGGGAAGACATATTGAATAGCTCTATTTAGTCACGTTTTAATGTCTTTTAACTGCAAAGATATTTAAGGCATTTCTATACATAGTCTAAATATCTCTGTTTCCTCTCATTTCTTGCAGACAAGCCAACAAGACTGTGCTGTAACCTTCTTTGCTGGCCATAGCTAGATCCTTGCTGAATTATCGAATTATCTATCTATAGGGTTCTTACTATTGTCATACCGTAATTCCTTTAGTGAGTGCCTGAAGGGCTGACTTTGATTGCTTCTCCAGATCCAATTTATGATTGGAAATGTATGCACAGCAACAATGTAGCATTTCTTTAAATTACAATTGGAATTTACCAACCGAACCAAGGTATTAACCATTACTTTATTTCATTTTAGGGTCGCACAAATCATCATCCAATTTTGATTGGTCAGTACTGGATACACTCCATTTTCAGAAAACCACATCAATAGTAAGCAGGAGTTTTTTTCTTTTTGTTCAAATCATGGTAGTCCTGACAAAAAAAGTTCAGCATATTCATACTTATGTTTTAAGCTTGCCATTTTGAATTCGCAGGAACAATCTCGAACTGCCAGGAAGGTCTGTAGCTGACAGCACAAAGGTTGGTATTTTTACATTTAGCCATCATTTCAAAGAAGACAACTTGTTTTTTGAAAGTTACTTTTTTCGAATCAAGTGTAACTCTCAACAATTAATCAAAAGTCATAGCTTAAGGTTTCCAAAATGCATTTCATTTTTGAAACATTGGCATGGATGCTACCAATGATTTACACATTTCTGTGCAGCCAGAAAGGTTTGTCATTTTAACAATGATTATTGTTTTATCATAGAGTGCATGAATCGTATTTGTCTTTGGTACGATTTATTGCGCGAATCCACTCATCCCTAATGGCAGAAAACCTCAACTTACTTGGAACAACGAAAGGGCTTTGGACAATAGCATTCGCTGTGAGTAAGCTCTGGATGAATTTCACATCTTTCCTTCTTCCATCTTTTAAGCTTGTAAGTACTGTTTATGCATCCAACTATGGCACAGTTCCCATTTACCATATTTGTTTAAAAACGGCCTAAGCACAATGCCAATTCAGAGCGTATTTGCGTAACCCCCAGAGCAAGGTACTCAAGAAAGATTTTAAAAAAGCTGTTCCCGAAGATGACAGACTACCCACAGCAAATATTTTTGCTTGTTAACAATGAAACAGTGAAGTGATATGTTCTCAAATCGAGCAACCTGCACTGCACTGCACGTAACAACTTGCAGTAACTATGGCGAAAAAAAAAATTTATTTCACCCAATAACTCGTGCCAGACCCCGAGAAGAACACGGCTCGGCTTATCGTTAAATGGTGTATTTACCTGCCAATGATCCTTTTAATAACATTGAAGATATGCAGTTCAATTCAAACCAAAAACTGCTACACAAAGTTCCAACACTGAGAAACAAGTAGCAAGTGCTTTTCCAAAAGGTAACATGACTTGTGGACATAGTGCTGATACCAATACTGAATCCTTCTCTGAACGTTATGAACCCCCATTGGGAAACAATACTGCTAGCATTAGTATCTCTACCCTGGAACTTGAAGCTACATATATAGGGAAAATGTTTGCCGAAGTTGCTTGAGCGATGTCCCAATATCGAATTCCAACAAAAAATGGTTCAAGGGCAGACATAGAAATGTTTAGATACCCTTTATGATCTTGCAAATGAAAGACAAAAAGATACAATTGTTTTAAATGGTGCTAAGTTAATTGAAATGCCTGCGGAAGGTATGTACAGTTCAGATCTCATGAGAAGGCTTGCCAGGTCAAAATTACCAAGCGAAATAGAGGCAAATCTTATCTTAAGCAAGGTTTCAGTGTCTTTACTTTCAGAATAGCAATTAATTACCTGATCTCACAATTTGGCGCTCCTACTAGACTTAGACTTGATTCTGAGTCGGTAAAATATTTCACCAAAATTATTAGTAGACAGTCCCTACTGCTGTTGGGTTATCTTTGAAAATTTTGTCAAGAAGATGGGATCTCGAAAAGAGTCTTCTGTCTATTTTCATGCCCAAGCAAAGTGCACTGAAGATGGTTGTTTTCATAATGCTTCGTTGACCATCGGGTACCAAATCAGTAGTAATATGCAAATATCTTTTAATGGTAATGTCCTACATAAATGTGGTAATCTTTTTTCTTTAAAAATATGTTGCAAAGGCCAGGATGTGATAGCGCAATACCTTGTAGACAATTTATCAGTGCCTCCCTCAAAAAAATGCAGAGAGGATCTTAAATAATTAAATGACCTACAATTTTCAGCAGGAAATATGTCAGGACCAATTAAATCATATTGAGTGTAGTATTGAAAAACTCAATTACCTCCCACCACATAAAATGTACCATGATGGACCAGAATTTATGGAGACAATTGTCAAATATTGATGGGCAATCTGCCGTAGGTGGAGAAGGCGAAAGATGATGATGTCAGGTGTAGGTACAACTAACAGTGTGTGCCAAGAGATAGCATCTTTAGCTCAGCGTGCGGCTAGGAGCTGCCAAACATTGCCGGAAAATGTTATGTCCCCCTGAGAGTCAAAGACGAAAAGGAATCAATGAGATTAAGGTGGACTTTTAGAACTGAGTTTGGATATATCCAAAAACCAATCATAAATCCGGATAATCTACAGATTATTCTAAGTGATAAAATAATGACGATGTTGTACCATGAGCACATACATAATGACATCAATGCAACTGGCTCTGTCACAGATAAGCATAAATGGCTTTTATATTGTATGGCTGTAGTAAGAAATCCATATGCTGAAACACATCTGTTGCCAATCGGCGAATTCATATCCACCATTCATATCTGGTAAGCACAACCAATCCACCATTGAACAGTTTTTGCAAATGATACATTAAAAGGAATATAGGAAAAACAAAGAAACTACAAATCCTAGAATGGTAATGACAGATTTCAGTTGGGCAATTATCCTAGCTTGCCTTAAAATGTTTTGAAATGAAAGTCCTATTGAATACTTGAACAGAGCATTTAGAATTGTGAACAGGGACGAAAGTACGACTGATTTTTTTAAAACTTTTTTACACGTTTGCGCTGCACTTATAATGAAACTTAGCAAAAAACATGCAACAGCAAAACATTGTAAAAAATTTTCAACAAAGAGCCAGGTTCATTTTGGGTCATTCCATGTCAAATCATCCAGAGAAAAGAAAATTTGTGACCATCATGTCTTGGATTTTGATCATATTTCGCACAATCAAAGCTTCTAAAGAGATTAAAAAAACTGCAAAATTTCAGATTTATATCTTGAATAGTTTAAAAGTTACAGTAATCCAAAAATTTTGGTGAATCAGCAAATCTGCAGAAAATTGGGCGTGATACACACTGACCCGTATCTCCTTTAACAGTTACAATTCAAAAACTATTGCAGATATAAGACTCAAATTGGCAGGGAACCAAAAAACTAGCTGAAAATTTAAAAAATGCATTTTAAAAATATTTGTGATGCTTATTTACTAGACAAATCAAGCATTTTCCTAAAATTATGAAAAATTGCATTGTCCGCAAATTCCTTGAAATTTAAGGGTGTGGGCAAATAGATACAAGCAAACCTTTATAACTCATTGAAACATAACAGTTTTCTCTTAATTTAAAACAATTTTCATCAATTGTATGTGAAGGCACAAGGACTAACATGCACTTGAAAATCACAGTCCATTTTCGCAGAATAATAGCACTGAAACGTTAGGTGTAGCCTCATTTAGTTCCTCAACATTTCAATTTATCACAAAATTCCCAATAACAGCTGAAGATTTATATAAATCTCAATATCAATTCATTCACCACCATAATTGTACTACCAGCAAGGATCCATAACATCATGATAAAAAATCTTCAAATTTCCTGTTGATATTGTTCAAATACATGTCGCTTATAGTGTAAACCTGACCAGATTTAGTGTTTGGCGGCTCTATTTTACACATTATTTTTGTGCAAGTTACCCAGCAAACGTCATCTCTTGGTGGCCATGTAAAATTTTTTACATGGTCCATGTGGATGAAGAAACTTGACTTTTGCACCTCAATTCTCACTGTCTATCTCTTCAACTAGACCTACCCTCCACAAGGCATCATAACAGCAAGCAATGAAGTCCATGGTGCTGGTTGAGATTTTTTCCTTGCTTGTCATTGAAATAAACTGAACTAAACTGATCATCTTGACTTAGGCATTTAAATTGCTCACCCAACCCATCTTGCAAAGGTTTAAAATGGTGGTAACTTCTAGTACCTGGTACTGTTTAGCCTAGCATATAACGCTGTCTTTGCATATTTCTTACAGCCACCATTTCCTCCTTTCTTATCATGGCAAATTCAATCTTTGGCATAGCTTCTTTACATTAAGTATCGTAAAGTAAGTATCATATGTACATTAAATATTGATATAACATTAAGTATCTGGCCGTATAAAGGCTGTTTTAGGCTAGCCCTAGCTGTTAATCTTTTGATTGCACCTCCAAGCCCATCACAGGAGGATTTTTCATGTGAAGTTGCAAAAAAAGACCATATTGCAGACAGACCAAAATCATCTTCATGTTTACAGAGATTGACAAAATTCTTAAAGTTTTTGTATTGTCCACCACATCCATCTGAAAAGTTATGCATTTCTTTGACATGTGGAAGCTTTAAATTGACGTACGCTGTAGTTTTCTGCTGAACTTTGTGGACTAATGTGGGGTATCGTGATAAAACACAAAGGGACATGTCAGTCAGAACTATCTTTCTAACCTTCCGATGATAACCGGCTGCAAGGTACACTGTTGATTGTTCCAATGAAAGATCTGCACCTCATCTTGAACGACAAATTTGTAATTTTCTGCAAAATCAAGAATTGTATGTATGACTAACGCATTTCATAAAATAGACTTACTGCTTCCTCTACATGACTTCAATGCATTTTCCATTCTTAGGCTGCGATCACATTGCACAAGCATTTACTGGCGCCAACTTTTGCATCACAATTTCTGCAATTCTAACCCCTTGCTGTGCTCACCCTTGATTTCGAGCTCCTCATCACCGAAATTGAAAAAAGGCCCGCAATATGGGATCCAAAGAATACAAAACATTGTAATCGCAATTTCACATCTAAATGCAGGGAAGAAATAGCAGATATAATGCAGTCACAAGGTAAATTTTTGAATTACCTTGTGTGAAAGATAAAATTTTCATATTTTGACAAATAAGCATTTCACATGTTGCAAATAACTCTCCTTAATTAATTATATTTCTTTGCCGTGGGACTTCTCCTGACGAACTGTTAAAATAGTTCATGAACTTATTTCGAATCTCTAGGCTTATATTGTTACCCCGGTAAGCTTGTTGTTGAATTGCTCGATCTCCTCTAACATTATTTTAACCCCACAAGTTTTCTGCCATGTCATCAAAACGCAAGCCTTCCTTTTCAACTATTATATTATGCCAGAAACAAATAGCTTTTATTAGTTCCTCGCAATTTTTTACACTGATATCCACATCAGTTGCCAAAAATCTCCACTTTGCTTGTAAGATTCCAAAGGCATACTCAATACACCAACGAGCCTGAAAAAGTCTGTAATTGAAGATCTTTTTGCATCATTGAGATCTTGACGAGGAAAAGGTCGCATGAGGTAGGGAGTGAGCAGATAGGCCTCATCACCAAGGATTACAAATGGCAAAACAACATCTGTGTTGGGTAGAGCCCTTTTGGGGGGGGGGGGAATATCCAGGGAGCCATCATCAAGGCATCTTCCTAAACTTGAAACACGAACAATTCCTCCATCAGCTCCAACATCAATTGCAATGAATTTGCAATTAGCATCTGCCCAACCTTGTAGCACAATGGAAAAAACTGTTTATAATTGTGGTACATAGACCCAGCACGGTCCACATCTCTTATTCTGACATGCTTTCCGTCTACACAGCCAAAGCAATTCGAAATTCATGCTCACATTTAAAAAAAAGTTCTTTCCCGTAAACAGCCCCATGTAATTCTTGTTGTCTCCTCTATAACCCCTGACACGGTCAAAACACCAACTCGAAAATGGAATGCAAGTGAATGGTATGATTCACCAGTAGCCATATACCTAGGGTAAAATAAAAATATTGGATGTCAAACGTATTTCATTGGAAATAATTTTTTTTCAATGGACGTTTTAAAAAAAACATGGAAAGCAATGTGTGACAATTTTCGAATAGAGCTTAAAAAAGTACCCATGGGAAAGTCAGGTGATTCTGGGCTACCACTGGACCAGTACCTCTAAAAATGGCCTTTTTTCAAAATGATGTTTTTTTGAAAAATTTTATGGTTGGGAGAAAGATGTCAGGCAATCTCACAGCCGCAAAAATTGGGGAGATCAGTCTCCAAAATGTTAGTAAAAATCCCTCTCCAGCTCTTTCACAGAACAGTGCAATGGAGGCTTGAGAAATACTTCCTAGAGAAGGGTTTTCCAAAGATGTTTCTGCAGCTGACTGCCAACCACTACAGAAACCAATTAACAAAAGAAAGAGGTGCAGAGGCGTAGAAAATGAGACCGAAAAATTAATGATGTTTGAGAAGGAGAAGATAGAGATAGAAAAGGAAAAATTCCAGCTTCTAGCAAAGAACAACGAAAGACAGGAGAGAGAAGAAAGTGACCCAGACCAATTATTTTTGTTAAGTTTATTGCCACTCATTAGAATAGTTCCAGAGAGGGAAAAGAAAGACGTGAAAATTAAATTTCAGAAATAATTGCAAGAAGCGCTTTTTAGTGGCCCACACAATACAAACGTTTACAGGCCATGGGATGATTGAAATAATCCATATATACTTTAGATTATCCAAGAAATATATTAGAACATGGTTTGCGACCTACTGCGCAATGATGCAAGTAAATGCTTGTGCAATGTGAACGCAGCTTTAGGCTCAGGATCAGCTTATATACCTATTTCAATTAACGGGCAGTTCGGATAAGATACTCTGAAACACCACAGAATCTTGCAGCATCTCTTCTTGACCAAGATTCGGGCACCAGAGTAGAATCTTAATTTTCTCTCTGTAGGATGAAACATTTAACTTTTCTTTCAAAAGATACATGAGCTTGTCAAAATCTTCATCTTTACCTTCAAGTGATGTATTTGACTGTTGTGTGCTACAGCTTTACTCTAAATCTTCAACATTAAGATCAATAGCTGTTGCTGTTTCAGTTTCTTGTGCCCTGAACATTAACACAAATAGCTCTTGCCGTTTCAGTTTCTTGGGCCCTGAACACTCTGTTAAGCTTTTCCTCTGCAAACAATACTCTCCTTCGTTTCTCGATACCATGAAACTTTATTGGTGAAATGCCACATAATTCCAGACAATATCTCTAGAAATTTCGGGATCATTAATTTCTACATCTTCTCCCCCTTTTTTTTTTTTTTTTTTTTTATATCCAGATAAAATGTTACAATACAAATTACATTCTACTTTACTTGCTAATTACTCTACGATACTACAGGTACAATACCATGAAGAGCAATGGACAATGCCAACCCCATGGCCATTACATGCAACTAGAGAAACAAATACGAACGCTACACTTACACTTAATCAATGTTACAAAAAAAAGAAGTATATATATATAGAAGATTACAGGTACAAGATAATACGTTTTGAAAAACTGAAAATAGCAAATAAGTGGGTGAGACACAAGATTAAGGGATATTTGATGAAACTGATTTTATGATCATTCAAAGCGTTCCGTTCTTGAAATATACAGAATAGTAGATTCCAAAATGAATTTATTTACTTCAAATGGCAATTTTTTGTCGCCATACAAAAGAATCTGTAAAAGGATAGGATTAGGAACGTTGGTAAATTCAAGTGCAGTACTGGAATGACACAAGATAAGTTCAAATTTGAGTGCAGTACTGGAATGACACAAGCGAGGAGGTCATGTCTTTGTTCTTCAAAAGAATGGCATGACAATATGAAGTGCTCTTTCTTTTCTTCTTCATCAATAATATGTGAGCTTTCAGACTGGCTTTTACCATAATATTTAAGTATTTGCTGGTAGCAGTTCCTGCAAAGTTTCCACCAAGGCAAAACATTGAACCCTCTTTCTTTTGACTCTTTTTTGAGGCTACCTTTGTTTTTTTTGGTGTCGCTTAAATGGATCACAACAGTTTACGGACTTTTTTTCAAATACTTGTCCAAACATCATTTTGTCGTGTTTGCAAATATTTCCACCATCATCAAGTTGATTCAACCTGCTTCTCCATAGAAGTACCTCTTGATGTTCTCTTGGTAGGTCAGAAAAAAAGAGTTAAATGCCTTCTTCTTGTGAAAGATTTTTTGTGGCACAAATCATCTAATAAGGTTCCAAAACTGCAAGGCTGCATTTCCATCTTGCTTGTAAAAGAAAACAAAAGGCTGGCAGTCTGCGATGGTTTATGACATACGAAAACCAGGTCATCGGCGATCATCCCCGATCATCGCAAAAGTCAAAATAATTTGACTCTCGCGGTGCTTCCCACAGACGATAGCAAAGAGAACAATAGATCAGGAATGTTATGTCTCAAGTGAGGTCATTTTCACTCAAGCGAGGGTAACTGTTTCGTGGAAAAACTGGAATGCTTTCGACAGTGAAGGAAACATAAAAGCCCAGAAAGGGTGGTGCTATAATTCCTATTCTAATTTTCTCATTTTTTGTGGTGAATCATCAGTTATGCCATCAACATTATATAATCCACTAAACAAAAACGTTCCCAGGAGACCACAGTTTTATAACTTGGGCATCATGGATTCGTAACATTTGCCTAATCCTGTTCAAGCTAAAGAAGATGATGCTGTTTTCATTGATATCATACGCGAATTTACAATCGAGCATCAAAAGACTTCCAGGATCGAAACAAAATGGCCAATAGTGGGAATGCCGTGTCAGCATAAATAAGTGAAAATATCGATGTGGTAAAGAGAATGTACGAGTCCATCAGGACCAGTTTTAGCAGCTATCTTCAAAAACAAAGGGCAAGGTCTGGCTCTGGTGCAGAGGTCACTGCTCTTGACCCAAAGTTCGAGCATCTCAGAAGGCTGCTGACCTAAATGAAAACGTTGGGGACGTCTGGGAATTTTGAAAATTGCCTGTATTTCTTGCCTTGCCTGTACATCCTGTACATCCCCCACCATCGGGGAACATCCCCAACCACCGGGGAACATCTCGACCACCGGGGAACATCTCGACCATCGGGGAACATCCTGACCATCATGGAACATCCCCGACCATCAGGGATCGTCCCTGATCATCGGGACTGCTGTGCATCGGGGATCGTTGCCGACGAATTACGATATTTGAAAACCAGGCTCAACCAAATGCTAGAACCTCCTCTTTTATTATTGCTCAACATGAATCTCATATCATCAAATTAACACACCCACTCAATGCATGACTCATTACAAGAAATGAAG
Source organism: Rhopilema esculentum (assembly GCF_057945365.1). Taxonomy (NCBI): domain Eukaryota; kingdom Metazoa; phylum Cnidaria; class Scyphozoa; order Rhizostomeae; family Rhizostomatidae; genus Rhopilema; species Rhopilema esculentum. The sequence continues at coordinate 848,158 of NC_142825.1, forward strand.
AGGAAGTCAAAGGCAATAAAAATATCTCTATAGGAGGGGAGGAAGCATTTAAATGATGTGTTAACTATCATTAAATCAATTTACACCTAAGCATGATTTCCTATTGCCTAACAATCTAGTCTATTGATCAATTTTATACTCGGCTTGCTTCAATTCAACTGTGAGCACAGAAGAATTTATTTTCTTAATGCTTAATTAGAATTTCGAAGAAAAACCTGAAGCTAAATGCTAACTGTAAAAAAATTTACTAAAATTTCTGACAGAGCAGAAATATTAGCATAAATATTTGAAATTTTCTTGGAAATTTAGTGAAGGAGGGGGTAATAACTTGAGATCAGAGAACTCTGCTAACCCAGACACAGTATCCTGCATTTGCTGGAAATCTTGTAAACAAAACAGCACCAACATAATACTTCACACTTTGAGTGACATGGATTTGGACAAACCAACAGGATATTTTGTATTTATATTGATGTAAATGAATTGAAATTGATATTTATATAAAGCTTAAACTGCCATATAACAGTTTTTTGACAAATTGAAATTTTCAGGAAACATTACAATGAAATTTAGAGAAATATGAAGCTACACCTAACGTTTCAGAGCTATTATTCTGCGAAAATGAACTTTAATTTTAAAATGCGTCTTACTCCTTGTGCCTTCACAAACAATTGATGACAATTGTGCTAAATTAAGAGAAAACTGTGTTCCAATTAGTCTGAAAGGTTTGCTTGTATCTATTTGGCCACACCCTTAAATTTCAATGTATTTGCAAACAACTCAATTTTTTCATAATTTTAGGAAAAGCCTGATTTCTCTAGTTAATAAGCATCATAGATTTTTTAAGTTGCATTTTTTAAATATTCAGCTAGTTTCTTGGTTCCCTGCCAATATTAGTCTGATATCTGCAATAGTTTTTGAATTGTAACTGTTAAAGGAGATACGGGTCAGTGCGTACCACGCCCAATTTTCTGCAGATTTGCTGATTCAGCGTAAATTTTGGATTGATGTAACTTCTAAATTATTGAAGATGTAAAGCTTAAATTTTGCAGTTTTTGTAGTCTCTTTAGAGGCTTTGGTTGTGCAAAATATAATCGAAATCCAAGATATGATGGTCACAACCCATGGATGATTTCACATGGACCCTTTTGCAATGCGCTTCTTTGGGCGTCTGATGAACTGCAAAACATCAAGAGATGCAATATCTCTTGCGAAATGTGGGAAAAAGGTCATTACATCAGAGTATGCCACTAAAACAGTTGTTAAATCGCTTGAAAACATAGAGGGTATATCAATTCATTTGATGAAATGTTTGAAGAAATTTCTGATCAGCAGACAGAAGACTGGAATGGATGAGCAGGAGGTTGGAATTTAAGACGAACCTATAGGATGGGATGAGTCGATTGCTCCTAATGTCAACTCATTGTTCCATACACTTTGGGAGAAGGAGCTTGGATATGATTCAGATGAGTACTTGACAGACAGTCCTAAAGATTCATGTAGGCAGAAAAATAATAAGAAAACTCGTACTGAACATGATTCAGTCCCAATAAACATAAAAAATGAAGAGGTTTATGATGGGGATGGGGATATTTCTAAAAATAGCGAGCACAAAGTTCTTGAAGAAATATGTACTTCATGACAGGTTATTTTTGTTGCTGAACTGCGAAGCTCCCATGCATCACTTTATGGATAAATATTTTGTTAGGTGATCAATCTAAACATAGCAATAGCTACATAGAAGCCAAAAAAGTGATGTTCAAAGATCTTTCTTGGATAGCAATACCACAAATGACTATGCTGAGCAGTTTGTCAGTGTAGTAAAAAAGGACATATCTCAGTTAAAACTGCCCATTAACAAGTTTGTAAAAAAATGATGGGAGGAACAGAGAGGTTTGCATCTCCAATTCTTGAATGGTATTTATATTGGTATGAACGCCGAAAAGGATAATGCCCAAAGAAAAAGTAGTGATAAGCAAGATGTTTTCAAAGATCCTGAAAAAGTGCAAAATTCAAAATGGAAGAATACATAAAAAAGCTTTGTGAACAAGAGTAACTTTGCCATTCCGAAGATGACTTTGAAAGCTCAGTTCACAAACTGGAGGAATCATGGTCGAAAAAACAGGGTCCAAATCAATCAGGGAAACGCCACTAGAAAACTGGCACGTATCAGAAACCACCAGAAGCAGAAAGGTCAATTGGTCTAGGAAGCAGTGGTATAACGCACAGTGTGCACCTTTAAACACAAAACTACGGGCCACCAAACATTTGGGCCTCGAAAAGTTTTCGAAAGGCGGGTTTTTGGATAAAAACAAATGTTTCTTAATAGCATTCACAGCAGCATGAAGGTGGGCACAGGACGGGATATGATTTTTGAGCAAACACAATAATGATATAAGATAATGCATGTCAATTAGGTTTCCTTCTAACGCATATCTATATCCGTTATAAAATTTTAGTTTACGAGGAAATCGCAGATATTTGAAATATTCTTGATTTTCTCAATAAAACAGTTTGAAAATGTTTATCTATTCTGTTTTCAAGCATACCGATCACTGTTCTTGCATCCATTTCACAATGTCTTCCAATCACAAGCGTTTTTATGAATCTGGTGCAAGCAACAGGGCTGAAATGTAAAATCGAAGCAACTACAGCAAACACAAAGTCAATTTCGCTGTTTTTTGAAAAAAACAAAGACCAAAAGCTACCAAGCACAAGTCTCCCTCCGCAGGGGGAAATGGCCGAAGAAAAAGTCACGAGCCCTGTCTTTGATAATTCTTATGAAACGTCTGAAAAGAACAACAAAAGTGCGAGTCAAGCTGTATCTCAAGTAAAATCATGCCAGTTTTATCTTTCAAAGACTTATCCAACTGATTGTGGTCATTTTTGTGAAGGTGTGCTTGATGCAGATCTTAAGAAATTGATTTTACAACATGGGTCATGTCGACCAGGTGGTACATTCGAGTGCATGAAGGAAGATGGATCTGTCACTGCAAATTTTAGTGCTAGGTATTATAACAAACACATAAAAAATATTTCGGTTCCAAGGCTATGGCTCTGTTACTCGATGGAAATAAAGGAACCTTACTGCGAGGTTTGCTGGCTGTTTGCTGATTGTTCATTGCATAATTACAAAAGCCAGCGAGGCTGGATCAATGGTGATAATGGCACTGGCCGCAACATGCTGGAAAAAATAAAGCAGCACGACAGTACACTCATGCACATCCAAGCCGCTTCTGTATACACTGCATGGAAATCCGGCAAAAACTTAGATGAAGAAAACAAACAATAGATACGAAAAAACTCTCGTTTTTGGGTTAAATTTCTCCATTGCATTGTGACAATAGTCTTGACTTTGGCATCAGTATCAATAGCTTTCAGAGGTCGAAGAGAAAATGTAAAGGATGGGCTTTGTGAAGGAGGAAATTTTCTTGGTATGGTTGTTTTGTTAGCTGAATACGATGTAGTGTTGGTTGAAGTGGTACTATTTCCTACTCGAGCCACAAAGTATTTGAGTGCAGCTATTCAAAATGAGTTGATTGAGTTGCTTGCAAGATCAGTGCGATTGTCCCTCGTTGAAAAAATCAATGTGTCCCCATTTTGGTCAATAATCCTTGATTCAACTAGTGACATATGTATGGTCAATCAGCTTAGTGTAGTAGTACGCTGGGTTCAGATTGTTGGTGACAAATGCTCTGTTGTGCAAAGTTTTATGAGGTTTGTTAAGATAACTAATCCAGATGCGAAAGGTATTGCTTAGACAGCAAGAACTTTTGTAGAATCACTTGGAATTGACTTTCGAAGAATCAGGGGACAGGGATATGATGGTGCTAGCATGATGAGGTGTTCATTCTGGGGTACAAACATTGATTGAAGAAATGGTTTCATTCCCTGTTCCATTTGTGCACTGCGGCTGCCACAACCTCAACCTTGTCATGATAAGGCTCTAAAATTTGACTCAACCTTAGTTAAGTTTGGGGGCCCCAAAACACGACTTTCACTAAGGGCCCCACACTGCTCTGTTACGCCACTGCTAGGAAAGTGAAGGGAGAGTTGCAATTTGATAAGGAAACAGCTAAATAGGAACATGAAGGAAAAGGTCCAGGCAGTAAAAATGAAAGAAATAACATTAAAAACGATGAGGTTGGTGTAGATCATGTTTTTTATAAAGAGGTTGACAGTAAAAGTTCTAATGACCCTGAGAAACAACAAACTTTGACTCCTAAAGAGAAACCAGGCTTTTCAGTTTACAAAAATAATTGTTATTGTAATGCGCTTGAATCAAGTGGAGGCTCTATGGAAAAGCTGAAAAAGGTATTGGAAGATGGTTGGTTTAGTTTGTCCACGGCAGAAAAAAGAAAAATTTATCAAAGATGGCAGCAAAAACAAGGACTTGTGCTGTTTCTGTGGCAAAGCCATGTCTCCTAGCTCAAATCCGGGAACGAAAATCGAAGAATGGATTTTGTGTTTTCAATGCCTGAATTGGTCTCATTAGAAATGTATACTCCTTGATAAAAACAATAGTGACGTCATTGAAACTTTCATTTGTCCTCAGTGTGCCAAAGTTCACTTGCTTGGATTAACAAACTATATTTACACTTTCGGATATTTGCCTTCTAATAAAATTGGAAAGGTCTTGGATACCTACTATAGCGAATCGGAACCTCTTTCTGAGAAGCAAAAAAATATCATCTGCGATCATGTTTTCACACCACAGACTGTACACAAGCAAGTGAGTGTACCTGCCCGGCAAATACTAAGTTAAGGTGGAATAAGAAACAAACATAATCTCTGAAGAAACAAACTTTCTGAAGTCAAAACGAATTCAAACCACATCTAGAGTGTTCTATATTTAAGAGACTTCTTGTTAGGAACAGGGTGGACCCACCTTGGCTAACTGACCTTAATGGCAATGAAATTGCCGACCTAGAAAATTGAGTTGCCTTTCCAATGAATGTTGATTGAAGATCGTGTTATGATTTTGAGAAAGTTATTTTTTATACACCGATGAACGGTTTTTGTTCGATTCCTCAGACAGACTCCATTTTCTTTAAAAAAACGTGAGTTTTGCAATTTTTTCAGATAGCATTTTTCAAGGGAAAACGGTAGATTTGGGGTCGAAATCTGTAAATTCCTCTAGAAAATTGAGTTGCCTTACCAATTAATATTGAATGAACATCATGTGATGATTTTGAGAAAAGTTTTTTTTGATACACCGACGAGCGGTTTTTCTATGAAATGTAAGAGCACCTCATATTGCAAGATACCATAGACAGGAAGTAGATGAACTAAGGCAAGAGTTTTATACTTTTTGAAAGTCTCAAAAAAACTTTTTTTGCCTGCAAAAGGTACTTGCTAACAGTTAAATTGACAAACAGTGATCATATGTTAACCAGTTTGTTAATAATTCACTGAATAATGCTTCAAAGGGAAAATATTAGATAAAATGAAGTGGTTTTCATAAAAAAACATTGCAAATTTTGCCCTTGTTTAAGACATAGCCCTTGTTTAAGACAGGGTGCAAATAATGGAGATAAAATTCGATTTTTTTGAAAATCAGTTATCAAATAACAGTCAAACTCTGAAAAATTGTGTTTACCGTCGGCTTTTTGGCCAAAAAAGACAAATTGCCGGTCCGTAAAAAATGGCCTATGTTTCCTCAAGTATGTTTCCTCACAGGACAGACTTTAGAACAAGACACCCAATCGTATAATGAAAATCTTATTCGATCTAAAGCAAGTAAATTATGAATATAAATAAATACAAAACGTCTTACAGCGGCGATAAACTGAATAACTGGAATGGAAACTGAATGCGAAAATACAATAAAATAAACTTACTTACTTATGGTGATGTCTCTAAAGTGTCTTTGATAAGCTGGTTTCTGTCTAAATATTATTCCTGGTTAGCATGCAGTAACGATCGTGTCCTATTTTCCAACGTGTGAATACTACTAACTAAAACTAATTTGCATAAGAATAAAACAGAGCGGGATAATACAAAGCAACTTGTCAACATAATAATAATGTCCTTTAAGAATATATTATCAACAAAACATCCTCCGCCCCCGATGGTCCTTATCAAATATGTAAAGTTATTTATTCATATCCTTCTGCTGGGCATATAACTGCTATCTTTGTCACTGGGCGACTGTATTCTCCTGTTGCTGTTTTTACTTTGACATTGCGCACTCGTCCATCAGGTCCCGGGAATACTTCAAGGATTCTTCCAATGTTCCATTTACCTCGGATTGCGTTGCTCTCGGCAACAGTAACTGTGTCATTAGGTTGGACATTGCGGCGGTCCATGTGCCATTTCTTTTGTGGAACAAGTGATGGAAAAACATCACGTATCCATCATTTCCAGAATGATTTTACAATTTTTTGAACAAACTCTACCCTTTGAGATCTTTAGTTTCTTGAAATGAGCCTTGAGGTACTTCTGGGGTAGCTCTTCCTAACAGAAGATCGTTTGGACATAAGTAGGCTCCATCATCTGGATCATTTGGAATTCTACCAATTGGGCGTTGGTTCAATAAGTTTGCAACTTCCATCAAACAAACAAGGGTCTCGAAACTTGTTCACCAATAGCGATTTTTAATGCTCTTTTGCTGCTCTTTACAAGTGCTTCTGCGCATCCATTTTGGTGTGGTGCTGCCGGTGTGATGAAAATCCAGTTTATGCCTTTCCCTGCACAAAAATCTTGTAGTTGGTCAGTGTCGAATTCCCCTATCATCTCTCTCAAAACTCTCTCTGCACCAACCATCTGTGTTCCATTGTCACTCAAAATTACTGCTGGATAGCCTCAAATGCAAAAAAATCTTCTCAGTACTTGTAAAAATTCCATTGTAGAACAATCTGTTGCTAGCTCTAGGTGAACTGCTCTTGTACTCAAGCATGTAAATATGACACCATAATGCTTTGCTGTTTTATTACGTCCAATTCTAACATTGTACGGTCCAAAATAATCACATGCTGTGTAGTAGAATGGTGGTGTTTGCGGTGTCAGTCGAATTGCAGGAAGGCTTCCCATTTGTTGTTCTTCTGCTTTGTGTGCCAATTCTCTGCAGAACACACACTTGAATTTAACAGATTTGCTTATTTTGTTGCCTGTAAGTATCCAATATTTCCTCCTTATCTTTGCTGTGGTTATTTCAACTCCGGTGTGCCTGTGTTGGTGTACGTGTCTAGTTATCAGCAGTGAAATCCTATGATTACTTGGCAGTAGGGCTGGATGTCTTGTCTCATAAGACACTAAAGCTTTATCTGCTCTGCCTCCAACTCTAATAACTCCATTTTCGTCAATAAAAGGACTGAGTGACTTGAATTCACCTTTCTTTAAACGGTTATGTAAGCTTTTTTGTGCATCTTTGATCAGAAACAACTCTGATTTCTGGAGTTCCTCGGGTTTCAGTGGTCCATATTTAAATGGTACATGACGTTTCAGGCGTCTGATATTTTCAGCTAGTTTTTTGATCCATGCATAAACTCGTATAAGCTTCGGCCAACTGGAGACTGTGTCATAATTGATAACATTTTCAGGCTTTGTGTTTATCGACAAACAGACTTTTGTAGCTTTACGACGTTCACTGTCTTCTTTGACTGGTGACGGAATAGCTTTTGTTGGCCATAATCCTTCCGCAGTTCGTAGAAACTCTGGTCCGTGCATCCATCTTCCGTTCAGTTCATGTACATGAATCCCTTATGACAGTTGGTCTGCTACATTGTTTTCCCCAGGAATGTGTTTCCACTGGCTAGGGTCTGAATTGCTTTGAATCTCTCCTATCTTGGATGATACAAATGGTTTGTAACTGCGTGATGGACTTTGAATCCAAGCTAATGTTATTGAGCTGTCTGTGAAGAAATTAACATCCTTGAATTCGATCCTTGATTCTTCCTGAATCGTTTTTGCAAGACGTGATGCAAGGACAGCAGCTTGTAACTCCAAGCGTGGTATGGTTAGCTGTTTTAGTGGTGCAACTCTTGTTTTGGCAGCAACGAATCTAACATCAAATTTGCCATTCTCAATCTTCTGTCGAAGATATGCACATGCTCCAAAGGCTTCTTGTGACGCATCTGAAAACAAACACAATGATGGTTTTTCTTTGACATCTGTTGTTAGCAATGGTCTTCTGAAAAAAATATTGTTGAGCTCTTTCATCTCTTTAAACAGTTCATTCCATTTCCCTCGCATATTTGTAGGAATTTCTATATCCCAATCAATTCCAGTCTGCCATAGTTCCTGTATTCCAATCTTAGCTCTGATAATAAATGCAGCAGCCAATCCGATTGGATCATAAATCTTTGCAACTTCAGACAGTAGTCTTCTTTTGGTTAGTTTTACCTTCTCTGTTAGATGCTTTTCTTCATCAATGAGTTTCATCAAGTCAGAGTCAACTTTAAGTGACAGCGTATCTGACTTTCTGTTCCAAGAAATTCCAAGTACTTTCTCATCTGCTTCTTCTTTCAGCATATGGTTTGCATCTGACTCTCCTGTATGCTTGCTGTTTTCATGCAGTTCTTTCTTTGAAATCCATCCTTTGACTTGGAAACCTCCGTTCTTCAGAACAAAATCTATATCCTCTGCTAGCTTCTTTGCTTCTTCTACCGTTTTCACTGATTCACATATATCATCCATGTAAACATTTTCTGTCAGCACCTTTCCAGCTTTCGGTTTGATTTCTTTACATTCTTCTGCAGTCTTTCTCAAAGCAATCTGTGCCATCGCTGGAGCTGGTTTGTCCCCAAATGTAAGAACTGTCTTGACATAAACATCAGGCTCTCTGTGTGTCTCTAAATTACGCCAAAGAAATCTGTGTACATGCTGATCTTGTTCTGGTATCAATATTCGATGATACATCTTTGATATGTCACCAATCAATGCTACTTCTCTTTCTCTGAAACGCAGACTGACTCCAAAACGGTTATTCAATAGGTCTGGGCCTTTCATCCAATAATCGTTGAGTTGATGACCTTGAAACACTGATGATGAGTTGAACACGATTCGGACAGGTGTGCTTTTCTTCTCTGGTCTTAGGACTGCATGATGGGGGATGTAATGCACAGGGCCTTTATATTCTTTTAATTCGTCAGTTGTCAATTTACTGAAAAGTTCATTTCGTTCATTTCTTTCATTTGCTTATCATAAGCTTCTGCTTGTTCGGGTTTAATCTTCAATCGACGTTCCATTGATTCTAAACGCTTCACTGCCAGTTGTTTATTGTCAGGTAGAAGATTGGGATCCTTTTTCCATGGATATGGAAATAGCCATTGGTTTTCCACCTTAACACACGATGGCCTCTTCCTTCTCAGTTTCACTCAGTTTGTCTGCAGTGCATATGCATTGCTTCATATTAACTCCCATTGATTCCGTGGTCCAAAAGGCAGCAGGGTCAACTGGTTCTGTATACTTCACATGAAGTATGCTTGTTACTTCACATGTCTCTCCTGGTCTTGCTCCAAAAAATACCCATCCAAGTGGAGACTGTCGAGCCATCAAATGGCCAGCTTGCCTTGTTTTACCTGAATGCATGAAAGCATAATCTATGCCGATTTACAAGTCCACTGGGCCATTTCCTCTTCTCACCTTTTCTGCTTGCAGTCCGAAAATTTCTTGTAGTCTGGATGTGTTGACAGATTTGATACCATCACTTATTATTGGAATGCCAATTGCCTTGACTGAATACTGTTTCTGGTCATTGATTTGGGAAACTGTAATAGTATATTTCTTTGTTTTTAATGTTTCTTCCTCTCCACCAACTTTTGTAATGTTGACTGATACATCTTGACCTTTAAGTCCTAGTTTTTCAGCTGTCTCTTGACGTATCAAGCTGATTTGTGCTCCTGAATCTAACAATACATTTCCTCGCTTGAAGAAACCTCTTGAATTGGAGATGTTGACTGTAATAACTGGAAGGATTGCTTCTCCGTCATCAGATGCGATGGCAACTCCGACTCCTACTGTGCCGTTTTCCTCTTTGTGCAGGAGATGATGATGGAAACCGTTGCAACGTATACCATTTTTAACGACTGGACATTGTTTGCGACAAATACAGTTGGCGGCTTTGTGATCTCTTCCAGCTTTTTTCAGGCAGCTAAAACAAACATGATTTTCTCTGGCAACTTTGTGACGGTCATTCACATTGAGCCCAGCAAACTTTATACATTGATCTGGCCAGTGTGAAGAGTTTGAGCAAAGCCAGCACTTGTGTCTTGTTAGTATGTTGCGGTTGCTGCTTTCACTAGCGACATGAGTGACGGTACGCTTGTGAACAAAGGTTGATCTGATTGGTGCTGTAGCACGCATACGAGACTTCATCACCACTGTCATCCATAACATTAATGCTTGTAAAGTTGGAACTTTTTTCTCTTGCTCCAGGTAACGTGCCCATATTTTTCTGTCATCAGCACACATTTTTTGCTCTATGATTGAAAGCATATGACTATTGTCCATATCACTTGGTATACCGACTTCCTTCAACGTGTTGTAGCATCGTTTGACTAGGTGCACTAAATCACAAAAACGGGCATCTTCACCATCCTGTAGTGGTCTGAATTTGGTAATATCTTGTGTGATTGCATCTGATACAAAACGAGGGTCTCCATAAATAGCATCCAAATACTCCCATGCTGCATCATAATCGGATCCAATTCCTTTGATCAATTCCAAAGGTTTATCTTTCAAACAGGTACGTAGCAGTGTAATGGCGTCCCTTTTGGTGTATCAAGCCTCGATTGCATGTTTAAAGTCAGAACGAAAAATTGCATATTCTCTTACATTACCTGAAAATGATGGCATTTTAGGTTTCTCAACTTTAAAACCACAAAATTGCTGTTCCTTAATTGGGTTTTCATTGTCTTCCTTAATTGGGTGTCCATCGCTAATCCCTTTGATACCTGGAAACGATCCGCTTCGTCTTTGTCAACACTGCCCTCATTTGTTTCTCCTTGAGTCATTGACTGCATATTTGGAATTCCATCAAACTGTTGTGGGTTTCCACTCGGGGGGTTCTCGCGAGAATTTCTTGAAAATACTGGCGCTGTTTCCGATACTTCGTCTTCGTCTTCGCTTGAAATTTCCTTCAATTTATCAATACATTGCTTTGCCTTCGTTTCAATTTTCATAAATGAGTCCTGGCATTCTGCTAACCATCTTTCCTCTACTTCATATTCATCGTCATCCTCGATTAGATTTGTAAACTCCTCGTGTTTTTGCACTAAAAGTTCAAACGCTCTTTTACATTTATCCAAAAGTTCTTGTACCTCGTTTACCGCTCTTTCATTACCGATTACGTGATCTAAGGCTTTCAAGGCTTGAGTAAAAGCTCCTTTCGCAGTTCTTCGATCGATTTTACCCCGTTTTAACTGTTCAGTTTCCGCCATGGTTTCCTATCATTATTCGCTCGGTTTACAGTTCTCCCGTTCTTCGACAATTTAACATAAATCGAATGTATGTTTCCTCACAGGACAGACTTTAGAACAAGACACCCAATCGTATAATGAAAATCTTATTCAATCTAAAACAAGTAAATTATGAATATAAATAAATACAAAACGTCTTACAGCGGCGATAAACTGAATAACTGGAATGGAAACTGAATGCGAAAATCATCTTTCTTGATTGCAATATGCTTCTAGATGCAAAATTCCTCTTAAATGTTGCTGGAATGGTAGAAAAACGTAAAAATCTGGCTGATTTTTGTTGATGGGGAAAACTTATTTTTCATACACTGACCCTCAATTTTCTTAAAAAGCTCAATTTCACAATATTGTCAGAGGGCATATTTTTACTGGAAAACTGTAGATTTTGAATTGAAACGTGCAAATTCCTCCAGAATATCGATTTGCCTTTCCAATAAATCTCGATTGAAGATCTGTGGTGATTTTGTGAAATATTATTTTTGATACTTTGATACGCAGTTTTTGACCGATACGCAAGAAAATTATCAAATTTTACGAATTCTTACGGAATTTTCAGTTTCCAAATGCTAAATTCCTCTTAAACAATTATTAAATATGTCGTTAGAACAAAAATAAACTTAATATCTCTTCTAAACTAAATGTTAATCGATTATAATTTGTACAGTGGTTTCTGTGCGAATTGTCACAGTGAATCATCAGAATCGTTATGATAAAAGAACTTCTCAAGTTTATGTTACAATGTGCCTTCTCTAGAAATATTGGATGTGGAAATGAGTCAATTGAAAGCTTTACATTGGCTTTTAATAAGGAGAATCACAATAGATAAATTGTAATTATAAACAAATGTTATTGTGAGAAGTTCAAATTGAGAATTTTAGGACCTGCGGAGGATGCAAAAAAGTAGCTCAAGGTCAAATAATTTGACAGTCAGTTTTGAGTATATGACAAAAAAATGACATGCATCATTGGATGGAGTTGTCAACTGCAATTGCAGTCATTTCTGGTTCCTTCGTTTGGAATGCTGCACATGATATTCTTAGATGATTTACTAAAATTATAAAATGAGCTCAGGGGCAGTGGGTAGCGCTTAAAGATTGGTATTAATTTTTTTCAAGTAAAGATACAGGGCTTTTGGCCACATAGCCACTTTGATGAATTTTCCGTTCTTTCGTTTTGATGATACAAGTTTTCTTTTGGTGTATTTGAGGGAGTAACAAATTCTCATTCTTATAAATAATTTTAGCATGTAATTTCTTGGAAAACTCCTGCAAAGGAATATCTATTATTTCTTTTTCCAAAACCTCAAGAAGGTGCTTTCCAATTCCTTGTAATAAATTGAGGTCTTGGAATTTCCCTACAAAAGTGTATTCAAGCTTGATAACATAGTCTATCATTACTTTAGAGGGAACTACCAACCCTCCAAAAGCATTGCTGTCCGACTCATATGCTTTGAAGAACATAAAGACCTTCCTGTCATCGTCAAAAGAATCATTTGTCAAGAAAGATCTACATGTCTGGCAGTCATGCTTAGTGAAGGATTTTCTAAGCAAGAAACCAGCAACATATGTAATGGCATTATCCTTCAAAAGCCTGTTCTTGACAAGTTGGTGTGAGAATTCCTCTGCTAGTATAAGCTTCAAAGGAGCTTCAGCTAGTGACGATTGTGGCACATGTACTTCAGACAGACTTGGGAGAAATTGTAAAGGCTTGTCATCGTCAGCTTCACAGTTACCTGATGCAATCTTGAGGAGATTACAATGGAAGAGCTCTCTGTATGCTCTCTTAAATTGTACAGGAGTGGGGTTGTCAGAGTTCCCTTTTGAATTGAGCCGAATAAATTATTCAAAGGATCTTGGTTTAGCTGTCTCGTTAGAAGATAGGAAGCTTGGCCATCATTGTAGAGCTTCTCCCATAGCTGTAGTATAGAATTTAAGGTGAGCTCCCAACTTTTGAGGCATTTCAGTAAATGTGTCTTGTCCATCACAGTTATATTTTCCAGCACTCTTAAATTTTTGAAGAGCTCAATATCTGATCTTATTTTCGTTCTAGATGCAGATGTATTGGACAAAGGATTTCTATATTTCTTTGGTGTGCTGAAGCTATGAGAGTTGACACAGTCAAAAATGTCATCCATCATTTTGATGAAATCTGCTGTGCCTGCAGCCTGTGCTGGGAGTTTCTGGCAAAAAATGTATGCTGACATTCCTGCAGTGACAGAGTGGCTGAAAACTTGATCAGCTAGCCTAACTTTCATTTTCATAAACCCGTTAGGGTTTAGGTGCTTTTCTGTAAGCTTAGGAGCCATTCTAGTTGGTAGCTGCTGCTCAATTCTAAAAAAAAGCTTGATATCAGCCCACTGAGCTGTCTTGCCGTCAAATGAAAATTGGTACTTCATCAAGTTATTCCTTACAGATTTAAGTAAATGTGGTGGATCATTTATGATGAGGTACTGTTTTCCATCCACTCTATATATGGTCGTTCTGGTGTTACTTTCTCCCCTGCTATAAACGTTTGGAAATTAGAGCCCTGGTCACTCACAAGAGCACCAATATTCAAGCCAAGTGACTCAAGATGGTGGAAAGCCTGCCATAAAATCTCTTTCAACTGGTCACTTTTGCTGGTCTCATGGACCAGATAATATGACATATTTCCAATTTGAGAGGACACCTCTTACCATGAAAACCAATGCAGATGTTGCTACAAGACCCGATGACAATCCTTTTCCATAGTCTTCAAGACCAATGATGAAATCCTTTGATGGGTCATAAAAAATATTGCTTTTGAGAGAGACTTCATCCATCAAAAGAGCACAAATTTTGCTGCGAGCTGGCAAAGTATCCACTCTCTGCTTCAATCTGAAAGTGATCTTTCAGAAAAACCAGCCTCAGATGCAAATGTTGAGACCATTCTGCTAAGTGTGCGTTTGGAAGGCAAATCAAATAGCTTAGCTAAGAATCTGTATGCTTTACCACTTATATGATATAAATATAGTGCCCAAGCCTTAAACTTATTATCATAACGCTTGCCTTTTGCTTTTTTTCCAAAGATGTGCTCGAGTTTTCAGAAATTCTAGAAGATCAGCACTTATATAGCCTTCTAGAAGCTCAAAGGCCTTTTCCATTTTTTCGACCTGACTTTGCTTGGCATTTTTTTGAACAAGCTTCAATTCATTTTGAAGATAGTTGCACCTGTTTCTCATTTTTGTTAGCATCCTCCTTAAATTTGTTTTACCGATAGTATGAGCGCTCAATTGATTTGGGGTCTGACATGCATACCCAGTGTTGTCTTCTGAACCAGCCCTTGCGTTGATTTCATTACCTGAAGCATGGAAAGTTTTATTGGACAAATGGTTACTGTATTTGTTTTAGTTGAAAAAATTGAAACAGTTAATGGCTTGAAAATTATAAATCAAGTTAGTAATTAAGAAGAAGTTTTGAATAAAAAAAAGAAAATTGTAACAAATCTTTAAACAAGTTGACAAAATATACATAGAGTAAAAACTCAGTTTGGATAGAGTAAAACTCAGGGGCAAATAGCAACAAATGCCAACTTGTAGTTAAATTAGAAGTTAATTTTTTCTGATAATAAAAAATTTGCTCATTTACCAAGTTGGGTTGATTGTATGTAATATATTCTAGATAGTGCTAAATGAAATCCCAATTTTTCAAATAGGTTTGAACAAACTTGATTTTTCTTCTTGCTCTAAATCTTGTCCAACAGGAAGATATATGAGATGCGTTTTTAATTGCCTAATAACAAAAGCATTTCTATCTATTTGTATCTAAGAACAAGGTATTACCATTACTAGTGAACACTTCCTCTGTATAATCTTTTTCCAATTTGTTTCTCTTACCTGCAATACATATAAAGAAATTGTTTCAATTTTTTAACATAGTAAATGAAACCCTATCACAATTAAATATTTTATGCCAAAACTCTAGGAAAATACTTACCAAGATATAACAAAAGATCACTTTCCTAATTTACTTTTTGCCATTTTTGATAAACTTTTCGGGTTCCTCAACAGTATAAGTTTAAAATTCTCTTCACAAGGATATTGAAACTTTTGAAATGTCACAAGAAAAGTTACTTTTTACTGTATGAATCTCCAGTTTCTTCTGGGCCAAAGCTGTCCTGAAGTTTTCGTTTTGGTGTAGCTAAAAATAAAAGAAACATTTATTTCACATGCTTAATAGAACATCTATAAATGCTTTGAATTAAAATGTTTCAAAATGCCAGCAAAGAGTTTCGAATGCGTGGCAAGAAGCAATCAACATTTATTGAAAATAAATCATACCGTAATGTGTTTGATCAAAGGCAAAAAGAGCCGATAAATAACAAAGTAAGTGCCATATGAAACAGCAAATTAAACATAACATTGATTTGAATCTATTGAGCAAACTCATTTTGGTTGTAACACTAAGATATCATAAAGAGCCATTTAGTCATGTTTCATAAGACAGGAAGCATTATTCATAAAGTCATCAATTCATAAAGGCGCTGTCAGCTGTATTGATATTGCATGATTAAGAAAATTCAACCTTACTTTTTTAGGGGCTTAAATTCTACCTTGCTGCAACTAGTCCTAAGAGTTTCTATTTCCCATCCCTCAAAAACATGAATACACCAGTGACATCAAAGAAATATTGTCAAGCACTTTGTTAACTGTATATGTTAAGAAAATCAGAGAGAGCAATACTTTTTTATCAATATCATCTTGTTGCTATTTTTAGCTGAAGGAGCGGTTTCAAAGAAGTGGTGCAGGCACAATTCCACTGACTTTGGTTAAAGAAGAGGACAGTAGCCATTTTGTTCAGTATTTGGGTAAATATGTGATATCCTTTACTACCCCATAAAATAATCATGTGCTATAAATCTACATGTGCATGTACAAAATAGTTAGAGCAAAGACCCCATCCATAACAAACGATCTTTACTTGTTTCAAAATGCCAACAAAGAGTTTCGAATGCGTGGCAAGAAGCAATCAACATTTATTGAAAATAAATCATACCGTAATGTGTTTGATCAAAGGCAAAGAGAGCAGATCAATAACAAAGTAAGTGCCATATGAAACAGCAAATTAAACATAACATTGGTTTGAATCTATTGAGCAAGCTCATTTTGGTTGTAACACTAAGATATCATAAAGAGCCATTTAGTCATGTATCATAAGACAGGAAGCATTATTCATAAAGTCATCAATTCATAAAGGCGCTGTCAGCTGTATTGATATTGCATGATTAAGAAAATTCAACCTTACTTTTTTAGAGGCTTAAATTCAACCTTGCTGCAACTCGTCCTAGGAGTTTCTATTTCCCATCCATCAAAAACATCAATACACCAGTGACATCAAAGAAATATTGTCAAGCACTTTGTTAACTGTATATGTTAACAAAAATCATAGAGAGCAATACTTTTTTATCAATATGATCTTGTTGCTATTTTTAGCTGAAGGAGCGGTTTCAAAGAAGTGGTGCAGGCACAATTCCACTGACTTTGGTTAAAGAAGAGGACAGTAGCCATTTTGTTCAGTATTTGGGTAAATATGTGATATCCTTTACTACCCCATAAAATAATCATGTGCTAAAAAACTACATGTGCATGTACAAAATAGTTAGAGCAAAGACCCCATCCATAACAAACGATCTTTACTTGTTTCAAAATGCCAACAAAGAGTTTCGAATGCGTGGCAAGAAGCAATCAACATTTATTGAAAATAAATCATACCGTAATGTGTTTGATCAAAGGCAAAGAGAGCAGATAAATAACAAAGTAAGTGCCGTATGAAACAGCAAATTAAACATAACATTGGTTTGAATCTATTGAGCAAACTCATTTTGGTTGTAACACTAAGATATCATAAAGAGCCATTTAGTCATGTATCATAAGACAGGAAGCATTATTCATAAAGTCATCAATTCATAAAGGCGCTGTCAGCTGTATTGATATTGCATGATTAAGAAAATGCAACCTTACTTTTTTAGAGGCTTAAATTCTACCTTGCTGCAACTCGTCCTAGGAGTTTCTATTTCCCATCCATCAAAAACATCAATACACCAGTGACATCAAAGAAATATTGTCAAGCACTTTGTTAACTGTATATGTTAAAAAAAATCATAGAGAGCAATACTTTTTTATCAATATGATCTTGTTGCTATTTTCAGCTGAAGGAGCGGTTTCAAAGAAGTGGTGCAGGCACAATTCCACTGACTTTGGTTAAAGAAGAGGACAGTAGCCATTTTGTTCAGTATTTGGGTAAATATGTGATATCCTTTACTACCCCATAAAATAATCATGTGCTAAAAAACTACATGTGCATGTACAAAATAGTTAGAGCAAAGACCCCATCCATAACAAACGATCTTTACTTGTTTCAAAATGCCAACAAAGAGTTTCGAATGCGTGGCAAGAAGCAATCAACATTTATTGAAAATAAATCATACCGTAATGTGTTTGATCAAAGGCAAAGAGAGCAGATAAATAACAAAGTAAGTGCCGTATGAAACAGCAAATTAAACATAACATTGGTTTGAATCTTGGTTGTAACACTAAGATATCATAAAGAACCATTTAGTCATGTATCATAAGACAGGAAGCATTATTCATAAAGTCATCAATTCATAAAGGCGCTGTCAGCTGTATTGATATTGCATGATTAAGAAAATGCAACCTTACTTTTTTAGGGGCTTAAATTCTACCTTGCTGCAACTCGTCCTAGGAGTTTCTATTTCCCATCCATCAAAAACATCAATACACCAGTGACATCAAAGAAATATTGTCAAGCACTTTGTTAACTGTATATGTTAAAAAAAATCATAGAGAGCAATACTTTTTTATCAATATGATCTTGTTGCTATTTTCAGCTGAAGGAGCGGTTTCAAAGAAGTGGTGCAGGCACAATTCCACTGACTTTGGTTAAAGAAGAGGACAGTAGCCATTTTGTTCAGTATTTGGGTAAATATGTGATATCCTTTACTACCCCATAAAATAATCATGTGCTATAAATCTACATGTGCATGTACAAAATAGTTAGAGCAAAGACCCCATCCATAACAAACGATCTTTACTTGTTTCAAAATGCCAACAAAGAGTTTCGAATGCGTGGCAAGAAGCAATCAACATTTATTGAAAATAAATCATACCGTAATGTGTTTGATCAAAGGCAAAGAGAGCAGATCAATAACAAAGTAAGTGCCATATGAAACAGCAAATTAAACATAACATTGGTTTGAATCTATTGAGCAAGCTCATTTTGGTTGTAACACTAAGATATCATAAAGAGCCATTTAGTCATGTATCATAAGACAGGAAGCATTATTCATAAAGTCATCAATTCATAAAGGCGCTGTCAGCTGTATTGATATTGCATGATTAAGAAAATTCAACCTTACTTTTTTAGAGGCTTAAATTCAACCTTGCTGCAACTCGTCCTAGGAGTTTCTATTTCCCATCCATCAAAAACATCAATACACCAGTGACATCAAAGAAATATTGTCAAGCACTTTGTTAACTGTATATGTTAAAAAAAATCATAGAGAGCAATACTTTTTTATCAATATGATCTTGTTGCTATTTTCAGCTGAAGGAGCGGTTTCAAAGAAGTGGTGCAGGCACAATTCCACTGACTTTGGTTAAAGAAGAGGACAGTAGCCATTTTGTTCAGTATTTGGGTAAATATGTGATATCCTTTACTACCCCATAAAATAATCATGTGCTAAAAAACTACATGTGCATGTACAAAATAGTTAGAGCAAAGACCCCATCCATAACAAACGATCTTTACTTGTTTCAAAATGCCAACAAAGAGTTTCGAATGCGTGGCAAGAAGCAATCAACATTTATTGAAAATAAATCATACCGTAATGTGTTTGATCAAAGGCAAAGAGAGCAGATAAATAACAAAGTAAGTGCCGTATGAAACAGCAAATTAAACATAACATTGGTTTGAATCTTGGTTGTAACACTAAGATATCATAAAGAACCATTTAGTCATGTATCATAAGACAGGAAGCATTATTCATAAAGTCATCAATTCATAAAGGCGCTGTCAGCTGTATTGATATTGCATGATTAAAAAAATGCAACCTTACTTTTTTAGGGGCTTCAATTCTACCTTGTTGCAACTAGTCCTAAGAGTTTCTATTTCCCATCCATCAAAAACATCAATAGACCAGTGACATCAAAGAAATATTGTCAAGCACTTTGTTAACTGTATATGATAAATTTAGCTGAAGGAGTGGTTTCAAAGAAGTGGTGCAGGCACAATTGCACTGACTTTGATTAAAAAAGATGACAGTAGCCATTTTGTTCAGTATTTGGGTAAATATGTGATATCCTTTACCACCCTATAAAATAGTTATGTGCTATAAATCTACATGTGCATGTACAAAATAGTTAGAGCAAAGAACCCATCCATAACAAACGATCTTTACTTGTTTCAAAATGCCAACAAAGAGTTTCGAATGCATGGCAAAAAGCAATCAACATTTATTGAAAATAAATCATACCGTAATGTGACTGCCGTAATGCCGTAATGCCGTAATGCCGCATGATGACTTAATGGGTATACTATTGGGACCTATTGATTTACCTGTTTTTAGCATATCTATTATATCTGATACTTCAAGTGGAACTGAGGGACTTCTAAAAAATGAATGTGGATTTCTACTTTCAAGGTAGTCTAATGGAGATTTTGGTGACCTGGGTATTCTTTTTGTAACGCCATCTGCTACATTAACAAAGAAGTCATTAAAAATAGTAGCCAATGTTGAAGAATCTGTTGTCAAGTTTCCATTTCCATCTTTGAGTTTGTTGATGACATTAACTTGAGAATTTTTAACACTAATTATGGATTTTATCCCAGTCCACAACAGTTTCATATTGTTACTATTTATACTGAAATAGTTATGAAAATACTTTGCCTTGCTTTCTTTGAGTTCAATGGCAACTCTGTTTCTAAACTGTTTGTACAAAAGTTTTGCTGCAGCATCCGGTTTTTTCCTCAGGTTTTTAAGAGTTTTATCCCTTAGGCGCATCATTTTATGAATCCTACTGTTGATCCATGGCTTGTTCCGTAGTTTTATGTCTTTTTTAGCGAGTTTCTTCAATGGAGCATGCTTTTCGACAAGTTTGTCAAGATTAGCAAGGATCTATTAAATTTAGCATTTACATCACTTTGATTGTCATTCAAGTAATCAAAGTCAAGGCTCTGAAAGTCTGCAAGAAATCTTTCCTGGTCAAATTTTGAATAGTCATGTTGATAATATGAGAGATTTTTATAGGTGGAAACTGCCTTTTTATTAATCAAAAACTGTGGAAAGTGATCAGCAGCTTGTGTTAAGATGTTACCACTTTTGGTGTCTAAGTTGCAAACATTTGAGAAAATATTATCAATAATGGTAGAAGAATGGTCAGATACTCGAGTAGGATGGATTATATATGGAATGAAATGTTGAGAAAGAAGGAGACTAAGAAAACCACAGGTAGGAGTATGAGCGTCATAGTTTAGTAGGTTAATATTGAAATCACCTAGGATGAAAACATGCTTATTTGCAACAGAGGGGTTAGATAAAGTCCTTTGAATATATTCATTGAAATGTTCAATTTCAGAACTTGGGTGTCGATACGCACAACAAATCAAAATATTTTTGTCTTTTGAATTTTCAATTTCAGCCCAAACTGTCTCATACTCATCACTGTCACTGACCAGGTCTAGTCGCGCAAGGTTAGGCAAGTTGGTAAGTTGGGAGGTAATTTCAAATGACGGTAAAGAATCAACAACAGACAGTTTATCAAAACCAAAAAGATTTGATAATGTTTCATTATCATTGCGCCAAAAGGAAAAATGGATTCATGATATGTTATTGAGCAGTTGATACAAAACCATGGAATATCATCAGGTTCATTAGAAAGTGCCTCATATTCCGAGGCAGATATACCATTGCATTTTATATGATGCCAAAAATTGCAATTATTGCAGAAAATACCTTTTTTGTTCACGTTTTTGTGGCAAATGCCACAGGGATACTTGACTGAACTGGAGGGGGGGGAAAATTCTACTTTGAGTAGTAGATTAACACAAAATTGAGTATCAATCAGTTATTTGAGTTACTGCATCCAAAATCAGCCAACGCTGACCTCTGTATCATCATTATTTTTATGCTCATGGTTTAATTGCCTTTGTCTTCTTTGTGGCCTTGTGTCAACGTGAAAAGGCTTCTCTGTTATGACCAGCTTGTCTCTTATGAAATATGCATTTTTTCCTTCACGCTGAGCTTGAATGAGATCAGGAATTTTGCTTCTTCGTCTCTCCAGGGTTTTCTCAGCAAGGTCAGAATGAAAATAGATACCATCAGGTTTCTTGTCTCTTGCTGCTTTTAGGATTGCCTCTTTTTGCTTCCATGACCTTAGTTTTGCAACAACTGGCCTAGGCCCATACGACGAACCGTCTTCACGTGTTGCTCCTGGTGGTCGTTTTACGCCAATTCGATGTGCTCTTTCAATCTCCACTTCCGCTTGCAAGTCGAGCTTGTTTTTGACACATTCAAGTACCATTTTCTCCGTGTGATCCCAGGATACTTCCTCGTCAGATTCGTTAAGGCCGATCAGTTTTATGTTATTTCTCCTTGACTGGTTCTCAATATATTCAACCTTGTTCTCAACACGCATGAACTCCATCGTTTGCTTCTTAAAGCTTGTGCAATTTTTATCGACGGTTTCGGTAACAAGTGATAGCTTCTGCTCAATTTTCGTTACGTCTCTTTGACTAAATTCGAGACTCTTCTGTAACTCAATCACATCTTTTTTTACCTCTTTTATGTCCTCTCTCAGTCCATTGAACATTACTTCAATCATACTGCGGAACGCATTTTCTTGAACAGCCATTAGGCTCTTGACAACTGCCAAACTGACCACTTCATTATCGCTGTTACTCATCTTTCTGGATAACCAAGACCACCATAAACTCTTCCATTGATAGCAAACAACTTAAACTGAACTTGTATTATAAAATTGAACGATAAATTCATAAACTAAATAAAGAAATACGACTTTGATGCTGAGCGAAAAAACACGTGTTCCACTCATCCGCCATATTCAACTAACCTTGTGAGAAATTTCTCTTGCCTTAGTTTCTGAGAGACTCTCCATAGCCCTTTTCCTCACAGCCTGTGCCATTTCCTTCTCTGCCCCTGTTGCCTGTCTCTTACCATCATCACATTTTGCTTGCTGCTGCTCTGCACTGTCTTTTCTTTCCAAAATATCCTCCATTGCTTCATCTAGCTCACTGGGTTCTGGTGCTACCCCACTAGCCCTCATTTCTTCGATCATTTTCCTTCTAAACCCCCTTTCTAATTTTACGAATCTGTCCCTAACCGCTCTCTGATCAACACTGAACTTTGGCCTTTCTACTCCATTTAATGCATCTGCAATTTTGTCCCACCATTTCCCCCTTTCCCTTGACCCATGCTTATATTGATAAGGCTCCTCTGCCAGAATTTCACGGCAAAGCAGCACATCATGATCTTTAGTCCATGTCATTTTAGGCCTATTCAAAATAAGTTTATATCAACACATACACAGGAAAGTTTTGGCTGAGACCTTAAAGCCCATCCATTTCAGGAGAGACCAGGAAAAATTTCAACTATTTCAGCAAGGTAAACTAACCACTTGTTCTTCTCAAAACAACAAAAAACAGATTACAATTTAAATAGAGTTTATTCAAAATGTAAATTTAAAAATGCATCAAGTACAAAAGCAAGTAATTCCAGCAAGTTAACTTTTACTTTAAGAGTACTTCAAGAATACAAAGTTGGTGACCATTCAGATACTGATCATACACAGGCTTTCTCCTTGTATGAACTGATAACTTCAACAAAACATCAGGAAATCTGGCAGGCTTTTGACCTTTATTTTGCTGTCTCTCAACGGTAAATGCCACTTGATTTCGGAATTTCAAAAGGAATTTCATATTTCAATAGACAACTTCAAGGAAAATTTAAAGCATTAGAGTGCCAAAGATCAAACTGATGCCTACTTATGATTCCACCATCTTCTCCAAAAGATTGTGTCAGTAGATATATTTGATACTTTAATTCTAGTAGATACTGTTGATTTTGATAAGACTCTGTGATACAGAGAACTTCTTGAACAAAAACACAGGGAAAGTATACCCTTTGTCTTCCCTAGTTTGCTTTATGTTGCCTACTTTCTTAAATTAATGAATGACTCTGAAACTTACCTGGATGTGTTTGTTCAATGCAAGACCTTTCCAGCCAGTAAGCTGATCCATCTGGCATAATTTACTCTATCGGTAACGAAAAACCATGGAAGCATTGACCTGACCGCCGAGAGGTGAAGTTCCCAATTGTTTTCTCTGGTAGCTCGAATAAACAGCAACAGAATCTCCACCATTTCAATGTATGTTTGCCACAAAGAGAATGTTCCATGCTTCGATGATTCCTGCTTTGAAAATTCCTCTATTCTTTTTGACAAAGACTCTAGCTGAGGTGAATGCACATAGTTGGAAAATTGGTTGTCAGGATAACACTCCACCATGCTTGCTGCAATGTGACAGAAAATAACCTTTCTAAAGAGATAAGAATATCTTGATTATAGGGGAAAGGGGAGCTTTCAGTTACACCACCACATGACTATCAGTCTACCCCTCTTCAGATACATATTTTCATGATAAAGCGTTGTGTTAATATATACTTTTGCAAAAAATTGTACTTACCAATGAAATCTTGGGTCTCCTCTTGTATTAGGGCTTCATACATGACTTTATGACATCTTATGCTGCGATTGTAATGTTTCCCGGTCAATACACCTGACAAAGAACCCAGTGCTACAAGATCAGATTCCAGAAGAATGTCCTGTGAGGAAAGAAGAACCATGTTTAGAGCAAATGTATGAATGCATAATGAACAAATAACACCATCAAAATGTTACCCCTAAATGCTTTAAGGAGCTTGGAGGTTAAACTTGACACTGCATTTAAAAACTTTCTACGTAATACTTACTTCATATTGCATATTACTTACTACACTTATTACCAAGGTACTATACCTTCCTACTTATAATGTCATGAATCTAACATTCCGCTGAAGCAAGACTTGGGTTTCTAATGTCTTTATTTAAATTTCTCTATTGTTAGAAATACAAAATTCTTACAAAATGTTTTTTCTTACCTTCAGCCCTGCGACCTTGCAATTTTTGAAATGGCTCCACAGTATGACATGGCCATATGAAAATCTCCCATTCTTATGATGAACCTTGAGTAATAAGCTGCATCTTTCCATCTAATTTGTTTTATTTTAGCATAGATTGCTTCATCAAACACAAGGCATAAATAGGAAAGTCCTAATTTATCTGCAATCTTGGTGCTTCTTGTTAGGATGGCATTAACTGTTGATATTTAAGTAGGTGAGGCGTCTATAATTGGAAGATAGCCAATCATTGTGGACTTTGGCAGTGAGTTTTCCTGTAACTTGGTATTGAATCCTGTCCAATTTGGTATGTTTGCATCATCAAATGATCTGCATAAAACAAATGAAAGGTCCAGCAATCGTTTCCCTTTCTGATGATCTTTATGAAATTCTTCATCAATATAAAAACTGGATAGATGATGACGTAGGTCAACAGTGATGTGTCTCCCTAAAACATAAGGATCTATCTTGCTGGATGGTTCATCCAATGAACTTACTCTGCGTGGTAGACTTTTTCTCTCTGGCACTGTTCTCTCTGTATGTACTGATTCTCTTTGCAATATAATACCACCTGCCACATGAGTTGTACCACTGCCAGTCCTTGTGTCTTCTCTAAAGTCATCATTGTCCCATGCTAAAGTAGTACTGGTGTTTGCAGAAAATCCTGATGGTATTATGCAATCTGGTGAAATGTTAAGTTGGGCTAAAGCAGTCTCATGTCTCAAAGCAAATGTATGTGATACACAGTGACCTAAATTATTCAGCAACCTCAGTGCAGATGATGATCCTGTGAGCTGCCTTAGAGCAATATCCAAAGAAATACTCTTTGGTGTATGTTTTCTTCCATTTGAAGCAAGGAAAACAATATCCTGGGCAATTGACATTACTTTAACAAATTGCTCACTTTCCTCCAATATATGCTGATCCAGCTGTGCATCTTCTGATAAGTCACATATCCAAACCAGAAAATTTAGCAGCTCAATTGAAACAACATTTCTTGAATTTTCATGACTAATATCAGATGCAAGTGGTGGCCATGGGAGTTTCAATCCTGGATGATCCGAAAGCTTATTTCTAATAATCATGGCGCCATTATACAATACCTGAAGTTCATTTACATGCATCTGGCTGCTTCCTGGCAAAACATATTCATCATCCATTGCTATGCTTTCTTCTAAAATTGTTTCCTTTAATTTCATGTGTTCATCCAGTATATCTTCGTAAGATAAATTCTCCACATAAACCTTCTCGCTTTTGTTGCTCATTCTTGGAGTGAAGAATACGAGCTGAGGATACTTTTTCTGAAGTCTTTCAAACGAAATGATCTAAAACTAGAAGCATCAATAACTTCTTCTTCTTTTACTATATTTAAGAATCTCTCAAAAATAGTAGTCATGTGCATCATTTTATTCTCTGCAATAATCTTTTCTCAATAATCTTAGAAGAAAACTTTTTGTAACTTTTTTCATACAACAATTGTGTAATATTTTGCAATTTTTCCGGGCGAGCTAGAAAATTTTTGTAGTTTGCATAGCAATTTTTGTGATATCGCACCTGAATTGCCACACAATCTTGATCTCTTATTTGAAGGAGAATCTTCTCGTTGTTTTTTAATTCAGCTGCATGACGTAGTTGCCCAGCATCTTCTGTCTGGCATAATGTTAGGGGTACTCGCTTTCGTTTACCACTCCACTAAAAAATTGGTAGCAAAATATCAGAACTAAGACATTTAGTTCAAACATTGATTTTAAGCATCATTTTTTTATCAATCTCAAGGTGATTATTGTATTAAATGCATGTATGTCCATAAAGGTGAGATACAGCAAGCAAGAAATATTGCAGTTTTGCTTTCCAAATAAATTTATTTATAGAGAATAAATACTTTCTTTTTCATCTTGATATTTGAAGACCTCCTTGTCTTCAGATAAAGGGGAAACCAAAAACAGCCTATAATCACAATGTTCTTGTTCTGCGTAAAGGCATTTTTTAGGTTCGCAACATGTGGCTCAACACAAGTCGTAAAATTATTTTTCGGTATTTTTGATTGAAGTTTATTGCAGGGTACGAATCATGATCACTGACCTTATCTTGCTGAAACCAGTCAGAACCTTTCAAGCAAATTATACAACGCTTTGGGAGGACAAATGAATTTCTTTGCTTTGGTTTTATTGCCATTGTCATGGTGCTTTTCTTCCCCTCCAGCCGTATTAACTTGCGGTATGGTAAGGCGGCAGTATCATGTTGGTTGTCATTGTCGTGGTTGGTTGTCAAAGAATTATTATCATCAGTTTCCTTGCTGCTACTACTTGTGTTTATCAAGTTTTTATTGGCTTCGGCTCTCCTTATTTTCTCTTCGTCACACAAACGCTTGTAGCAAGTCTTGTGACAATACCACTCCAAATCAAAGTTATCTGAGTTGATCTGTTCGAGTCCTGTTTCGTCTGAAAATAGGTTGTATGAACTGCGACAAATCTCAGCATGTTCACCATCCAAACTGACCCACTTCCCTCTACAGCTAAAAAAATTTCTCTAGACGTTGTTTCGTTATCAAATATGTACTTTCTTTGATATCTTCAAAGTGCATAAAACACGATTTGACAATCTTTGGCAACCGGCCTCCTTCTTCTCCATCCGCCATGATTCTAAACAACAAAGCAACTAAGCAACATCACCATATATGTAAAATTAGCGGACCACATCAGAATCACTGAATCACAAGCGGAAAAGTGAGTCCGCCGATTAGCCTACATATCACATGCTTCAAGATATCATAATGGCGCTTCTCTTGTTTGAAGAAAATTTGGCAGCTTCTGGGAATCTTTTTAAAAGAATTGTGCAGCTGTTTCAATTGGGGCCAAGTATCTTGCGGATGTGGAATGAAAAATGCGTCATTTAATGCCATTCTTGCTCAGTTTCAAGGAATGTGCCACAAAAACGACATGCTGGAGCAACATGGACTACGGCCTATACGGGAAAATTGTGATAAACGCTGGTACACTAATTCCAGATCTGCCTCCACCAATACAACTTGGATACAATGTTTGGCATTATTTCAAGAAACAGAAGCGACTGCCTTGCCAAAAACCTCATTCCCCAATTAGTGCCAAAGAAATGGATGGACTTTTGTATCTTGCTGTATATGTAGTGAGCCAGCCACTTTCATCAGTATTTAACAATTTCATTGAGGAAACAACATATCACAGAGGTTGATTGCCAGTCAGACAAAGGGAGGGTTAATTGCTTTGAAAACTGAGGAACAGATAATCTTGTTGTCTGTAGAAAAACTTTCGAAGCCCATACTTCAACATCAAATATTGTTAGGAAAAAAGCTCTACAGCTCGGGATAAATCTGTTGTTTGATATTGATCTCATTAGCATGTATAATTGCCTTATAGAAAATTCCATTTTACCAATAGACCTTGAGGTAAAAAAAATTGTTGGGAAACATGCTGAAGTTATACTTTGGCGCCAGGTTATTTTCTTTTGCAAGAGATGTTGCAGGAAACCACTTATATGTTTCAAGGAAGGTTGAAACAAAAGCTTTGCGGAAAGATATTGAAAAAGCAACAGATAAACCCTGCATTAATAATTGAGAAATTATGAAGTAGTAATAACCACCGAGAACGCATGGGGTCACATGCTTTTGGGACAGCTTTTAAATTCTGTTCAAACCACATCCCATTTCATAATGAACAACCTTACAAAAATGATTCCATACAATGTGCTTGCAGTTATTCCACATGTATCGTGTTTTTCCTTCAGGTGGCTATATTAAAATCTTTTTAAAAATTTGAGAAGAATGCAGAAGGTACAGATAGCGAATCATTTTGCATTTGCTTCATCGGTAATAATCAAAATATTTATATATAAATCTGTACTATCAAAAGCCCTAAAAGTCTTAATCAGTAATATTATTTTTATAAATATTCATATAAAAAACAATAATGAGAAAGTAATAAGACAACATTATATTGATTAAAATAAATTATTAATATTAAAAATTAGTCTGCCTCATGAGTGCACAAGCACAAAACTTGGAGTAACAGAAAACATGTCTCACATCAATCCTATCTACTACTATATATATTTATACAAATGTGATTAGAATGAGTATGTATGTACATTCACTCGAAATATGAAATGGTCCACAAGATATTTTGAATGTTTAATTTTGCGGCAAGATACCAAGTTACATCTTTAATCAAGTTTCTTCCCCGAATGATAAACATAGTTTTGAGTTGTCTTTATTAAATGGAGTGCATCAGAAACAAACCATGTGTGTCGATCCAGTAAAAACAAATTTATGGTACAGTGGACACCATCTGCACCTTCCTTTCCACCCAACATATCATGCATTTTGTTAAACTTTCTGTTGCATGAAGCTCCATCTGAAACTGCAGCAATGACAGACAATTGAAGGTCAGCTCCAGTATAGCAATTGCTTCCCAAGAAGTTATCATAATTGGGTAACTCCTCTTATAGCAAAATATGCAAAGCTGAATTTCAAGTCTGATGCCAAACCTCTCACATAAAATACCAGGGTATGACTGGCTAACTGGTCAACATCATCAAAGCAAGAGTAATTTAGTTCTGCATTACCCAAATGAACAAACCCAATTAGTTCGCCAAAATTGTTTTAACCAAAATTCTTCTGAATTTTCACCTCACCAATTGAAATAGCAATGTAATGTTGAACACCCTTCAGCATTGATGCAGTTTCAATGAGCTCATTGATCACTTCAGAGTTAAAACCTGTCTTAGGTCTAATTGCATTTCGATAGTCCCTTAATGTTTTCTACGACTTGGGAGAGTCAGTATAATTGTATTAGTTTATCGTAGACAGATGCAAATTTTGATGGCAAGGACAGGCAAAAGCATAATATCATTATGCGATTTTCTTACTTCCACTTTGCAGAAGTTAAGTTTGTTGATCCCAAAAAAGTTTTATGAATGGTTATGAATTCTGTATTTTGCTTACCATAATTCCAAAAATGTCACTTTAAAGCTCATCATCAATTTCTACATCTGCAGACTTTATTTCTTTTTCCATTCTTTGGATTTGAATTTTCCATTTTGAAGACTTCAATCTCTTTTCTGCAGGGCTAACTCTGCCCTGCCACACCTGCCATCGAATTTTTGTTGACTGGATCTACCCTTGCAACATCAATAAAAAGAGTATCTCTAGGACAGCTGCTAAGATAGTAAGCATAACTGTCAAAAGATACGTCATAGCTGACCCTTTTTTCGTCAGGAAAATACCACAATGGTGTACTGGAGTTGGACAGTGTTACATGGTTATCTTTAGAAAATATATTGGAAAGAGTTTCCCTGGTGGCCAATTCGGACATACTCTGTTTTAACAGAATTGTTTGAATAAATGTTTTCCCTTCTCCAGCATACGAGGGGGCATTCAAAAAGTTTCCGGAATTAAAGAAATAAAATGAACTAACTAAACAGTTTTATCTACATCTTTTCAAAGTACTCTCCAGCATTATCTATGCACTTTTCCATTCGCTGGAACCATTTGTGGAACATGTTAGCTCACTCTGTTTGTGGTATAGCCTGGATGTGCTCCAAAAATGCCTCTACTTGCAAGATCAGGGGTGTCAAACCTCACCCCACAGAGCTTCGACTTGCTAAAATGAAACACAAAGAAGTCCCATGGAGCCAGGTCTCGACTGTTAGGTGGATGATCTACAATGCCTGCCAAAAGTCTTGGAACACTGACGTCAATTTTAAAGTTCAGAATCAATCATCCCCTCTCCCCTACAGAACAATGTTGGTTTACTATCAAACGAATTAGGATTTTAGGAAGCACTTTCCTTCGCTTTCTAAAATAGATATTTCTCTAAATCATCAACATTGTTTTAGGGGGAAGGGGGCGGAAGTAGTAAATTTTTTTTCAAGAAAGGAATGAAAGATATGAATGAAGCGTAAATTGCCAGGTGTTCAAAGTACTTATGGCATTGCTGTTGTACTTTCTCTATTTGCAGGAATTCCTGAGTAACGTTTGCTCTGTGCGCTGCAGCGTTGTCATGATGCAGCAACAGCACACAGTGTTGAGTTCTCGGGCCCCTTCAACAACTGCAGCAAGAACACAAGGAAGGACGTATTTCTTGGATAGAAACTGCGGCTTCTATTATTTTCATTAGGGAAAAATGTGGCTTATAATCAGAGGCGGCTTGTATTTAAGGGCGGCTTTTATTTTTTTTGGTTGTTACACCTTCGAATAAAAATTTCACACAGATTTTTAAATGAGTGAAGTTCTGAGATCTATCGGGAGCACGTTATAGTTGCAATGGGAGAATTAAAATACAAAGAAGCAAATTTTTATCACACTGTTATTCCTTTATATATAAGCATGTCATCAAGAAACCAGATTTCCAAGTTACAGATGCATAAGCAAATCATGGCAGAGAAACAAAAGAACTATTTGATTTGAAATTTAAAATGAGTGCAATTAAGTGCGCTGAAGAAACAACGAACAGACAAGCTGCAAGGAAGTTTGCTGTAGATGAGAGCATCATACGGAGATGGAGATAGAATTCATAAAAAAACTGATGATGAATCTTCGTCCATAATTGACAGCACAGAGAAGCGATTGGCTGGTGCAGGACGAAAACCAGTACTAGGTGATCTTCAAGAAGAACTACTGGAGAAAATCATTGACGTGCGTGAGAAACATTATCATGTTGCATGCAAAATCCTAACTGTCTGGGCACAGCAGCTGACAACTGCTCATAATCTGGGCGATTTTCAAGCTAGCTGTGGATGGCTGTTCAATTTTATGGGACAAAACAACCTTATGGTGAAAAGGCGCACTACTACAGGACAAATGATTCCCAAAGATGTCCTGCAGAAGATTTAAACTTCGTCAAGTTCTGCGAGAAGCAAAGGCATGAGTGTGGTTTCTTGCTGTCAAACATAGCCAACATGGATGAAACACCCATTTGGGCCGATATGCCAAGCGAGACAACAGTAGAAATACAAGGATCGAAGATCGTCCCAATAAATCACAGCGAATCACAGTGTGCTTAGAATCCCTGGAAAAAAGATGAAGTCAGAAGTTGCCGCTGTCAAAGGGGCAATAGTGAAATGCTCTCCAAACGGATGGATGAATGGTCAACTGACAGAAGTGTGGGTTGAAGAGGTATGGGGAAGTTTGGCTTTTGGGAAGAGGTTTCTGGTATGGGACTCGTTTAAGTGCCACATATCTGACGAAATTAAGGAGACAGTACAAAAGATGAAGACAGTGATTCATGAAGACGGCGAGTTTGAGTATACCAGGGGAGGAATTCAGAAGCCACCAAATCACTTCTTGCAAGTTCAGTGGGTTGTTGAAGCATGGAAACAAATCAACAAAGAGATCATCAAGAAATCTTTCGATATGTGCGGGATAATGACGAGTGATTCGGACAAAATTCACTTTCTGGGAAAGTGTCAGCGGACAGAGGAAGCCAGGGTACTCTTGGGTGAATCGAATCCAAGCATTGAGTTTGTACCATGGCCAACATTAGAAGACAACTTTCAAGAAGAAACATATTTATGATATTCATAATTTAGAGGATTTAACTAATAAAATTTTAGAGCAAAGTGAAGTGGAAATCCTAATGATATGATGAAGAAAATATACGTCGTCAACCATTCTATTAACTTCAGTAGGAAAATGCGGCTTCTATTCAGGGGCAGCTTCTATTCAAGAAAATACGGTATGCACGAAGAATAAGGTCGGCTTTGACTAGATGAAGAGTTCTCCCTGTATTGTACAAGAATAGGCTTCAATTTTTTAATAGTCTGTGCGCCAAGATCTTCTAGACAATCAACTTTCTTTTTCTTCGACAGCAACAATTTGGATGCATCTATTTCAATGAGAAAAAATTATTAAACGTAGAAATATATAAATGTTTGCACAGCTGACTACATCAGTTGTCTTGACTTCAAGCACTCGTCTCTCTTTCAAACACTGCGTGACGTAATTGTGAAAGTGGTCTATTGCATTTGGTCTATTGCAGTTCCTCAACATCAACATTTGAATTGATGTTTGCAGTCCCACAGGTATGGCCTTATGCGCCTGCAAATAGAATCACTCAACAGACCTGTCTCCACTGATTGAGGAAAAAGGCCTATGACCCAAACTGGACTATACTTGTGATCATTTTCAGACTCTTCCCCGCATGCAAAAATAATTCTCTGCCTGCAGTGCATTGCACGTATCAAAAAGTAAACTGAGTCTTCCTTGGGCTCCTGTGACATTGTGAGCAATTCTTAATTTAGACTTCTTGCACTACCCTCTTTAGAATGTGATCTCAAAATTTTCCTCAACCTTGCAAGGGAATTTGCCCTGAACCTTGTAAATAGCTTCTTATTTGCAGACCAGGAAAGATATAATTAATTATTGCATTCACTACTTCCCCCTCAAAATATCCTCTGTCAAACTCAACTTCAACTTGCCTTATTAGGGACACATAAGACAATTTTACCCTTTGACCCACCTCCCAAATCTGCTAGTCTGCATGGTCAGATTATCAGGCTGGGTAGTTTGTGTTGTCTTAATTTTTGTGCTATCCCCCTCTGCACCTTCTGCACACCCCGGGCTGTAGATGTTTCTTCTACTTCCTTATCCTCTTCCAAGGGAGAGGGTGACAACTCACCACATTTCTTTAATGTATTCAAATTCTTGTTGGGTTCATTTTTCAAAGTTCTCTTCATAAACTGCAGACAATAATTTAACAAGCTTTAATCGACTCTTACAAACAACATCTTTCTTTGGAACTTTGAATTTGTCTGCAAGTACTTTCAATTTCTCCAATTCCAGCAAATACAATATTCCCTCAGCATGCAACAAT
Organism: Rhopilema esculentum; assembly: GCF_057945365.1. Classification (NCBI taxonomy): domain Eukaryota; kingdom Metazoa; phylum Cnidaria; class Scyphozoa; order Rhizostomeae; family Rhizostomatidae; genus Rhopilema; species Rhopilema esculentum. The sequence continues at coordinate 881,630 of NC_142825.1, forward strand.
ATTTCCTCCATCTCTGCAATCCTTGTACTAAATCTTCCTCACAGGGTACCAAAATATGTAAGACACTCGGTTAAGCAGTAGGCAGAACCTTTGACATCAATTTTTTAATTCATCTTTTTCGCTAAGGCCACCTACTTTTCAAAAACCTGTGGTTGCGTGAAAAAAGGCAAATTGATTATATTATCCCCAAAAAATAGTTCCTTTTTTTCGAGGGGTTTAAAAGAACTTAAATTTACCATCTAAAAATAAAAAAGATAGTATTGTTCTTACATTCCATAGGCACAGCACTGTACACTGCAGGCGAATGGGGCTGAGTCTGAATCATTGAAAGAACAAACACTATAATCCTCTTCACTAGGGTGCTGTTCAATATTGCTACTGTTGTTGCTTGTTACATTCTGCTCTGCATTTTATTCTGCAGCAAATTGTGTTTCCCTAAAACCATGAGGGTAGGAAAGTTTCCCCTCCTCAATTTTTTTGCTCATTGATATCAATAGCAATATCACAGTCAAGGTGATCGGGATCATATGGAGCCTATATTGTCGATGTTTAGGTAGAAATTTGTATCCTGGTTTGCTATTTGATAACATTTTGGATTACGGTCTTCATTCCTGAGATCTATAAAAGACCTAAACAGGAATATATGACCATCTGGTGACATTTGGTTCAAGAAATGTTTATCCTTGTTGAAAGAAGCATGTAGCTGCTCTGCTACTTCACTGTTGAACTTTTCTTGAAGTTCTTCAATACATCTGATGCGCCTAAGAGCCTCTACTCTACCACATGTGTTCAATTCGTGAAACCTGTCTAATAGCGCAAGCCTTATACTGATGCTGGTAACTTGTTCTGCTATTCTTGGGTATTAGGCTGCAGTCACACTATACTTGAAAAAGCATCCTTTTTTCTAACCCGTATTTGTTTTTAAATCATGTCAACCGGTCACATATGATTTTTACAAGGATGCTTCATAAAATGCAAATTGATAACACGCAGTGTTTGTTGAAAGTCTGCTATTAGAAAGAAACAGATCATGGCAAAGCGAGCTTTTCTTTTGGCCAGAGCACAAAGAAACCGTTTCCTTTTATCAACGAACAGCTGTCATGCTTTTTGGGTTTTAAAAGAAGGAAATTTAGTTCGAACAGCAAAGTGGGTTTGGTCTATTGAAAGGCCTCAGCAATGGTTCGATAGACTATGGGATAATGTAGAATTTGATACCCTCGATGACTATTGGAAACAAGAATTCAGATTTTCTAAGCGTTCATTCAATGTTATTTTGAATATTGTTGCTGGCGATATGGAAAAAATCGACACTAAGTTTAGAAAGGCGATTCCGATCCAAAAACGTGTAGCCATTGCGCTTTGGAGACTTTCGACAGGAAACAATTTTAAATCAACTGCTGCTGTTTTTGGTGTTGGGAAATCTAGCGCAGTCGATATAACCAAACAATTTTGCAAATTTATTGCGAAATGATCAAGCAATTTAATAAAGTTTCCAAGAAATGAGAGAAAAAACTTCTATAGCTTTGGAAAAATTTTCAGAGATTTGTAAGACCCCCAAAGCTATAGGAGCCATTGACGCCACACATGTAGAAATCATTGCACCTGAAAATTCGCCTATTGACTACTTCTGCAGAAAGCAAAAGTTCACAATAAATACGCAAGCTGTAGTGGATGGAAAATTGAAATTTATAGATGTATCAACTGGTTTTCCAGGCAGTATTCACGATGCAAGGGTTTCACATGCGAGTTCAATTTATCATACAGCTGAAAGGGGTGATATTTTGAATAATCCACTCCCATACATAGAGAACCTCCTCGACAGCTACCCCAACTTCTTTTACCAAATCCAATTCGACGATTGGCCTGCATGACAATACTTCATCAAAATCCTCAAAGAATGGAGGAAAATCTGGAGCAGCGCCGCTCTTTCTATTGTTCTCCTTTGTATTTTTGTACCCCTCTTTTAAATTTGAAAATTTTTTCTTGGCTTGCTCTACAGTTTTTTCGGTCCATTTTTATTTACATTATTTATAACTTTTGACCATGCCTGTCTATTGCGACTGCTTTCCAGCTCTGTGACATTATCCTTCCACTCTTTGATAAGGCTTCTTGTTTGCTTCTCGGACCAGCGACAATTTTTACCTTCTTTCTCCTTTTCCCCTTTGCTTGAATCGAGCGCATCCCCTGGATTCAGTGCCATACGTGCATTCTGATAACGTTAAAATTCCATTTGCTGCAAATACATTTGGTACTGAAACGACTGTGGTGGATAGTTGTTTTCACGAGAACTGCCTGGAAAACTGTAAGGGTACAACATGCTTGTACCGCACTTTTGATTTTGCTTCTTCGATTTGTTCAGTGAAAGTATGTTAAGGAAAAAAAAATTTTTGTCGCGTGTATTTCATTTCATGCCAACCCCAAGGAAACATCAGAGGTAGGAAACAGATAAGCAGAGATTTATTTATTTAGCTTAACAAGTATTTAGATTGGTTTTGGGAAGCTACCGAGCATCCTAAAGGATTAGAGGGATTTTCTTTGAGAATCCTAAAAGCCGGCCAAATTCCAGAAATATTTAGCAAGGAGATTAGCATGACACCTTTAAAGAAAGCATGCTTACACCTAGTGTGACCGCAGCCTTAGTTTCAAGCCACGAGCAAGAAATGGAAAATGTTCCTTCATTTTCGCTTTGTACATATTCTTGCGTGGCTTCTGCAACTTGACCTTTATGTGGACTCAAAAATCCCTCTTCATACCTGTTTCCGTGTGCAGCAACTAGATGTGCCATGTCATTTATAGACATTTGGCCAATGTTTGAGGCTCCTTAGTGTATCTATGTAGTCTCGTGGGCCCTCAGCTCTATGTAATAATACCATGCTGACAAGCAACAGTAAGCCAATTGCCAGAAGGACTAAAGCGTTTTGTAAGTATTTTGTTAAAAGAGTTAGTGTCAAAGTTTTGATTTTGTGACTTAACTTGCAGGTTAGTATCTGTACATAATAGTCGTCTTAATGTTGAAGTGGGTAGATTCTATGTGACGTTTGATCTTGGATTCCTAAGCTACAGATCTAGAGAGCAGACAAAAAGCACAATAAAAATGATATACTTTTTCATTGCATTTTTTGTCCCTTTTCTTGCACGAAACTGCAAAATGGGCATAATCTATAGGTTCCTTGACATGAATAACATCAAAGAGCTCTTGCTTGTCATTTGCTTAAACGATTGTGCTATCGCTCTCTTTACTTACATAATTCAAATTATGAGTAGATATTTCTTCCCCCATACATTCTTCCAAAACATTAAACTTTGTGTTGTGTATCTGCTTGGAATTTTAAAGCACTCTCACAATGTTTTCACACAAATTAAAGTTAAATGCACACGTTTCACCAGACTGGAGATTTATAAGTCTGTTATCTTTTCTAATACTGCCCCATCAATCCATCTACTACCAACAAAAGACTTTATCTCTGAAATCCTTAATTTGGTAACAGGACAAAAAGACAGGTCATAATCCTCTTTAATTTTATCAACAAAGGCCATTAAAAAAGACCTTTCAATGTCACTTGTTCCCATTGCTTTTTCTATGCCCCTACAAAGCTTGTTAGCCCATTCTGTTTCCTCTTTAATTTTGCGGGTTATGCCGAATATCTTCATAATACTTAAACATTTTGTTATTGCATCAAGGTTGAAATATTTATTACCAATTTTTGCACATAACTTTTTACTATCATCCTCGTTGCTTTTCAACTTGTTGAATGCTGTTTGTAACACATGTTCACTTGAGATACTTCTGGAAAAATCTCTTTCTATTTGGGTGCTTTTTGCTACTTCCAAAATTTTCTCCAGGCAAATGTCACTGGCTATTCTTGGCATGTTCTTCAACCAGCTTTGTTTCCGTGTCTTTTCATCACTGACGCAACTTGCGTCTTCAACATTTACTGGATGTAAGCATTCCTAATAATGATACAATACCACCGTATTTCATTAAATCAGAACTTTGTTGTTGTTTTTACAGTTGGTACTCCAATTTTTCTTCGTAAAATGCTTTTCAAAATCATCATACAAAAATGCTACTTAGCCGGAGTAGTCTCCACCTGCCTTAGCAAATCCAGATAAACAATAAATGTTTGAAATTAAGGAAAAAGCAATCTATAGAAACCTTTCCAACAGTATACTGTTCTGCATTACCATTTTCATTGAGCCCACTACCGCCAAATTTTGCTTGGTTTGTAATCACCAAATAATCCAGGTGAACAAACTAGAATGTAGGTAATCAAAAAGATGTTACTCAAAAATTGCTAGGTATGCCAATCAAAAATATTTGAAGCCAATTCTTGCAAATCATTTTTCAGAAAAATTTGCAAAGAACAACATTACAAAGTTGAATACAAGATGGACACTGACCTTGGTGGTTTCCTTGTCAGCCTTCTTTCTGTCTAGCATTAGGCTACTCTTCTTCTTCTTAATTGAGTATCCAAAAGGTTGCATTAGGTTTTGGAGCAATTGGAAAAAATTATCGCTAAGATCTTTAGATGTAAATCACAAGGTAAGTTTTTGTATTCCAAGGAAAAGTTTTTGTATTTATTTTTGTCTTGTGCATTGTGTCAAGAACATACTGTAACTGCCCTCCTTTGTCATTTTTAAAATTAGGGCCAGATAATTTGGTCAAGTAGATAATCTAACAAAAAGATAACAAAAAAACATCAACGTACCATAACCATACTTGAGAGGCCCATATATTTATACAACTTTGACAATAAAACAATTTTACAAACTGTGGCTTTCGCTTGAAGTTTCTATGACGAGGTCAGAATGATTTGATAGGTTCTTCGCATGCCAAATCTGAATACGCGTAGCTTACTTACGGACAGACTGATCGATTCACTACAACAGGCTTTTCCGGTGTAGGGGCAGACCTCATCAAAGATCTTATGACTTCTTGAATTAGCAAAGGTACTCCTTCATTGGAACTTATATGTATACTGTCTGCTTTGCTCCATAATTTTCTGTCCCATTTGTTAAAGAAGTTGGCCACGTCAATATAATGTGCAGCATATGCTTTACAAAACTTCTTCAAAGCACTGTTATACATATCCCTTCTGACATAAATTTCGTCTAAATGAGGTAAAATTGAAACGAAAAATACCTGCAAATAGACAATGCTATCAAAGTCATTCTCAACACATAGGTTGAAGGAAGAATTTTTAAGATCATCAAGAGCTATTTTACTTGCTATTTGCAGCTTAGTTTTTTACCGCTTGTTCTATTTACATGTAAGGGAAACCTTTAATGACAAAAAGGATATGACAGAGTGCTCTATTGCACTCCCACTGGAATTTGCATTGCAAATTGGCTTCTTATCCTACCTTAGAATCAGATTAAAAAAGTCTTTCTCTACTCTTTCCATCCTCAAATGTTGCATAATGTCATTGGTTCCAACTAGGAACACAATGCAGCCTGGAACGGTTGACACTTGACAGTTTCTTAGCTTGCAAGCAACAATGTTGAAGGGCCTCTGCCTCTCCAGCCAAAAAACAAAAAACAAAAAACAATAAATTTCCTTAACACCACAATTTATCTTTAATATTTGTTAAGCCGCCAAAGAATTTGACAGCCTGGACTCGAACATGGTCTGATTATAATTACAAAAATACCACTAAGTATCTTGATGCCATCAGCCCTGCAGGTGCTGTTATATTTTTATCTACTTGCTGGGATGGCATTAATCTCCAAAAATTTTGGACGGTAAAATTTTCGGACAAATACCCGATCCGAAAATTTAACCGCCGAAATGTTTATCGTCTGGATATTTTAACGTCCGAAAATTTTACTGCCAAAAGTTTATACAGAAACTTTGAGAAGTATACTCATGGAACGCTAAAATCCATATACATATGTTCTAAAGCGCTGAACAATTTAGTGTTAAAAGAACCTTAAATTATAGAAGTAGATGATAAAAAAATTGAAAGATAGACACAATAGAAATGGCAAGCAAATATGATAATCTTTGGCTTTGTTAGCAATTATTTAAATTGAATGCCGAAGAAAGAAAGGCGCAGGACTGTTTAAACTTCCAACGAGAAAAGATGAGTAGAGCAACAAATGGAGGAGGGATTTCCTGAACGTGTTAACAAATACCGTGTCCAGGATGAAAGTTTTAAGCGACAATTGGCTGCGGACTCACTTCCTGTTGTGCCGAAGAAATTTCCTTCCCGAAGAAAAAAAGATTTGTAAGTATAAATTGTTGTCAGCGTCAATCGCTTTTATACTTTAGCCAAGCAGCACAAAGTTTTTATTTAACACATTCCACATCTTTAAAGAGGGCAACCTATCAGCAATGCTGTATTTCAAGAGGCCTTCTACTTACTAAAATCGAATGGCTGCATATTGTTACACCTTGTTACACTGTATATTTTTTGCATGATGTGTAAGTCCTGTTTCACAAGGAATTTGCCTAATTTGTTTCGTTCTATCTTTCTAAGGTTGTGGACCTAAACTAACAAAGGAAGAATTGGTCAAGGGAGCACTGCCACCACAGAACTTGCCAATTAGAAACTCTGACCTTGGCCCAAACACCAAGAAGATAGAACATCAAAGAGTATCAAAGTATATTGTTCGTGATCAGCCATTAATAAGTGAAGCAAGAAAATTTTGTTACAAGGACTTCAAAGAACTCACCAACAGGACACAAAAACTTGTTCTGAAAGATTTGAGTATTTCTACAAGTGATAATCTGATACGCTGAGAGCTCATTTTCTGGATTTTCCATTCGACATATTTTACCAATGCAAGCTGATCCATCTGCTCAAAAGGAAAATTCCAGTCCTTTTCCATCAAAAGAAAACACACGGGCAGTAAAATGTGAGATTCTCATTCCAGAAGGTGATAAAGTATGTGGAGCTTGCTTGGAAAGAGCTAGATGTGAAGAGCATGCCACAAAGAGAAAGCAAAGGAGACTTGCAGTGCCCCCTAAATTGAAAGCCCCAGTAAGTTTAAATTCTGCTCAGCCCATCAAGTGTACACTTTAGGCACAAAGATTAAGATGTAGGCAACTCCAGTCACAAATAACAGAAATGAAAGTCGAAATTGAACAAAAGAGCTTGCCAGTTACACAAAATCTAAGCCACGATTTATTAAGTAAAATTTCTGAAAACAGTGGGAAGATGACACCATTTATAAAGTTGTTCTGGGAACAACAACAGAGAATCATGTCTTGTTAAGCACAGGGAAGACGGTACCATCCTACAATTATTCGCTGGTGCCTTTCAATTGCCTCAAATTCGGCATCGGCATATGATGAGTTGAGAGATACTTTCAAAGACTCTACAATTGTGCTATCAAGCTGAAGGGTTCTCCGTGATTACATCAAACGCCATTACTCCCCAGACTGGGTTTAACCCTAAGATCATTGAAGAACTATGCAATGCAACAAAAAGCCATGTCAATCACCAGAAGTTTGCGTTTATCCTGTTTGATGAAATGAAAGCGTAAGGAAATTTGGTCTGGGACAAACACTCAGGGGAGCTAATTGGATATGTTAATCTTGGTGACCCAGAAATCAATTATGCCACATTAGAGAAAGTGGATGAAATTGCCTCACATGCTCTCTTATTTATGGTGAGAGGGTTTTAAATAGAAATAGAGAGAGGATTTAGAATAATGAAAAGGAACTTAAGTGATGCGAAACAACAAATACAATGAAACTGAAATCATATTAGGTGCTTTTCAACAACCAAAAATTGAAATTTCATATGTTACTGATAATTTATTTTGGAATGGCCACGTAGGAAACCTGATGAGAAAGTCTGAATAAAAACACTCTTGGAAAATTATTTGGAGAACTAGGCCTTGTAGAACTATAACTAGAGAAATTATTTTAGCACTGATCGCGAACAATGCTAAAATTGCACAATTTGAGTGTCAAGGATATTTTAATCATTGCTGGAAGTCTTTATCATACTGTTGGATATTAACTGCTAAAAACTTCAAGTTTAGAATCTTGATGTATTCATTCTAACTTATGACTCAGTTGTAACTACACAGCCTAGACCTTCAAATTTACATGGCGACGACATCATCGCTTTCTTTTTTTTGTGCTCAACAAATCTTTATAAACATTTCTAGCTTCCTTACCTCTTCAATAGCATTATCGAATGAATCCTGAATCTCAAGTTCATCGTCTAGAAAACCTGACTCAAAAAGCTCCATAATTATATCAAAATCATCGCCTGAAATCATATCCTCCTGCATATACTATATGCATATACCACTTTGGACACTAAATTTCAATATGCTTCTTTGCAGCTGCTGACCAACAACGAAGTTGCTCTCCCATATCAATGCTAAATATGTTGAGGCCAATTGAAAAATGCCACTGTTTTACCATGGTACTAACTGAACAATGCCACTGTCTTAACATTGCTTTTGGCATCTACTTGATATTCAGATGCAGCTCTACCTTCTTTCTTGCGTTCCTTGTCACTTTTGAGATTTTTATGTGCCCCTTTAAAATGATTTGCACGTATTGCTCCTCCAGACCAAATGCCTTTTGACTTAAGATCTTTAATCAGCTCAACAGACATGAAATGTTTATAGCCATGACGTATTCCTTTACAAAGGGTCAAGGCCAAAAGTTCCAAGTCTTCTTATCATTCTCCTTTTCTGTGTAAATCTCAAAGTCATAAATGATGCCACTTATGCCAGCTCTAGCCCACACTTTGAACCCCTATTTGTTTGCCTTCTTAGGGAGATATTGCTTGATGGAAGACCTAGTTGGTATTATCTGTTCATCAATTGAATTGCCTTCTTCAACTGAAATCTTGTGACATTTCTCAAGAATAGACTCAACCATTGGCTTTACTTTATACAATGGATCATAAGTGGAATCTCCTCTTTTTGGCAGCATAGAGTTGTCATTCACATGAAAAATCGCTTCAGGTTTTCAAATGATTTACATACTGTGTGTGATTTACATACATTCTTGTTCCAGTCTCATAGTCCTCTAGTCTAAAAACAGAACAAGGGGTCTTTTTTGAGTTGGGGTCTATATCTTTTTCAGCGTATCCAACTGATGATATTCCTGGTATTGAACCTACTAACAACAGAGATATCAAAAGTACTTTGTAATATTATTATCTAAGACTTTTTTTATCTTCTTGATTACACTCTCATGCCTAGCCTCAACTATGCCTCTGAAATTTTGGGGACAGATGATTGAAAAAAATTAGAAATATTGCTTCTGTCAGCCTGTAAATACGCATTAGGAGTTAAATTATCAACAACAACTGACCCTGTATATGCCATGCTTAGGCGTTACCCAATTATTTCATCAAAGCATAGGGGAAAATGCATGACGGTGGTCATGACAGCACGGAATCATTTTAACAACATATGCAGTAAAAACTTCAAAGTCAAAGTAAAAAAGTTAATTGTTTTCGGAAATCTAGTAGATATGCTACTTGATGAAACTTATAAAACAGAAATGCTTAATCAAGGTTTATCAAGAAAGAACTTTTAATCATTATTTCAAAACAACAAACAAAATTGCAGGTAAATATCAAAGTATCTACATTTATATAAAATTACAATATTGAGATGAAACATTGTCGCGAGAAAGAGGATAACCTATAGAAACATTTAGAAATTGCCACAAAACGAATCTATTGCCAAAGTAATTGCCAAACAACAAGGTTTTTGCGGGTTATTATCATTTGTTGTGAATGTATTGCATTTTCATGTAAAATGGAAGAAACTGGATGCTACTATTGATTATTAGGAATGTGACTTCGAGATTGATAAGGAATATGAAAGAGTTGAATTGTCGCAAGAAATGATGTAGCCTACAGAAAAATCTAGTTTTTGCTACAAAACGAAACTATTGCCAAAGTAATTGCCAAGCATCAAAGTTTTCGTTACTTATTATCATTTCTCTTGATTGTATTGCCTTTTCATGGAAAAAGGAAGGAAGTAGCCATTACTTTTGGTCATAAATGTAACTTTGTGATCAAAAATGAATATGAAAGAGTTAAATTGTGGCGAGAAAAGTGTAAACTACAAAAAAATTCAGATTTCACTACAAAACGAAACTATTGCCAAAGTAATTGCCAAGCACAGGGGCGCACATCACAAAAATTCAGTCTAATCAATTGGTCCTATGTTAATTACTCATACTAACCTGTCAGCGTTTTCTGCCACACATCATTTATCACCATCTGAGAAAAACAAAACCATGTGTGCATTCGGCCAACCTCTTTTCTGGAACTAAATTGTGTAAACATATGCAATCACATGTCAAAAGTATTTCTTTCAACAAGGTCACACAAAAGTTTCTCGAGTTTTAGGTGGAAGACACGACTGATTATATCTGGCCTGTCATTGGCTGTCTGGTGTGGAAGGAAATTTTCTCTCACCTCAGGCCAGTTTTGATTTGCAGTCATTGTTAGGAAGATGTCAGGTTTACCAAATTTTGTGACAATGGTCATTGCATCTTGATAATTTTGATGCATGTTTCTTGGACTTCCTTGAAAGGTGGAGGGTATAATGAACATGCGGCCAACATTTGCATCTTCAGCTCATCTGTGTATGTGGTCTACAAGACCTTGATATGATTCTACCCTCAGTTGTGCTTGATGGGTTCTGATGTATGTCAGTTCATTCCCTTCAATTTTTGTGTATGCAACAACTAAATATTGTTGGAAAAGCAACTTTGCATGGTGAATGGTTGAAAAACCATCACGAAATGCAATCCTGTAAGCATAAAACTCGTTTAAAGAAATACGCTCCCTTTGATTAGGACAACGTGCTGCTGATTATGTCGAAGATCAATATTCTCCATGGAAAAACAACAGTGGATATGTCATTGGTCTGCATTTGGAGATGTTGTCTTTATTTTTGTGGTATTATTGTTGGCAGTATGGTATATAACTATGTCTCTGTTAGCAGGATCAGGAGGTGCCCCTTCATCTCCAACATAAACTGCAGCCATTTCTGTGGCTGTAGGATTATCACAACGTTGTCTTGAAATGGTCGCTGTGCTATGATCATTCTCACTGGTGGTAATGGCTGATTGTTTCCTGCAGCACTGTTGCGTTCTCTTTCAAGAACTTGTCCCATATTTTGGAACTGTGTGGCTAATGGATTGACAGTCATAAGCTCATCCTGTAGCAGTTACAAGACCTCAGGTTGCAGGTTTGCATTTCTTGGATCATGAATCCTCTCCTGCAATGCTTGATTTGTGTCCAGTATGTATAATTGTGAATACTGTGGACATTGTCCTTCAGGTGCATCTGCTGCACTTGTCAAGTGGTATGTTTGCCGATGAATAGTAACAACACGGGGTCCTCTGCCAGGAAGTTCATTCACAGTGGCATTCTAGGAAGCCATTGCCAAAGCAGCATTGTTATGACAAATGTTTAAAAAAAACCGCGATTGTGGTGTTTCAGCACTGAATAGGTAAACAATATTTCCTTGTGACTTTACCTTGAAAGCAACACTTGGTGAATACATTATGTCCATTCTGCCCACCAATGAAAAATTTGCCATGACAATGATAACATGTATTTGCCATCATGCCAAGGTAATGTTGCTGTGGTAGGTTGAAAAATGGCTGTGGGTGCTGATCGGCATTCAGTTGCTCAGCAGGTTGGTTAGGTTGAATATTATCAAACTGTTGTGGGGGCTGTTGGTCAAGTTCAGCTTCATTATTTCCCTGTTGATTTGGAAGCTCATTTTGTGCAATTTGAAGTTCCAGGGCAGCTAATTCATTTACTGCAATAGCAAGTTGGTTCATCTGCATTTGGTGGTCTGTTGTTGTTACGATGGTTCTGATATTATTGTCTTTGCCTTTCTCTTGCTCTTTGCTGATAAAAGTTTCGCCGAGGGCGACATGGCATATCTCAAGGCTGGGGATTACAAAGTTACCCAATTCAACAAAATAAAAGGTGTGAAAGTTTACTACTGAAATAAATATTACTGACATTGAGCATGATAGAATATGTAATTTACTTCAATATAGGATACAATTATTTTTGTTTTTATAGGCATAGAAGGTAAAAACTAAAAAACCAATATGTGAATAAAAGTATAAAATCCAAAATAGAAAAATGAGAAAAAAGGAGATAATTTTTTTTCTTAATTTTGGTTAAGATAAATATATTTTGGGGTTTTTAAAAATGGAGAGGTAAGGGTACCATTTTATTTTCATTTCCATTGCATTTCATTTTATCATCAATCAGTAGTTGGGTAACTGTTCTGAAATGGGGATTTAGCTTCAGTTATTATTATTATTATTATTATTATTAATCATTATTATTATTATTATTATTAATCAGCCCTAAATGGAATACACAATTTACAATACAGACATAAACTCTTGAATACCTATTATGATGTCAGGGTAAGAAAATAATTTGTGCAAATTTGGAAAGCAATGTTGCAGAGACTGGCTTAAATTATTGATATGACTTTAGGGGGGTATACATTTGAATTTGATAATATTGCTATTAGTGAATATATATATATTGTAGGTTTCTAAGGTCAGACGTTTAAACTACGCTTTAATTTGGTTTCTGAGCTGGTTTCCAAAGCTTCACGAAATTTTCACTCAGCACTTTCTTTGTCAAACATAGATTTACTGCTCCGTTATCGTAAATTACAAAAAGAATAGACATTGGCACGAAAACAGAACAGATCTGGGGTCTGAGGATTTTTGAAAAAAAATTTCCTGAGGAATTTTCGTAAGTTTATTGTATCTCAGTAAATAAAGAATGCAAAATTAGGAAAAATATAAAGCTCTTGAAAACAGACAAAAATAGATAGAAAACTACACACTTCCCTGCTTTAAAGTAATTATTATTAGAAAATTTAAACTTAACCCAAAATAACCAAATGGAAGAAAGCATCTCCTCGATCCTGTAACTTGCTGTTTTGTTTAAACTGTAAGCTCAACCGAAACGATCTGTTCTAGGCCGCCATGATAGATGTACACATAGAACCAGTGTTTTCAGATTGGATTTGTTAAAAATCCCAAAATGAGGCTCAAAAAGTCCCAAAATGCAACGGACATTTTCAAAAATCCGATAATTGTTTAAATGTGTAAAGGTATTTTGAAACTATTTTGAACATCTCATGAAATGAAAACAACATGCTCATGCCTCTAAAAATTACAAAAATCCCTTGTTTCCAATAAAGAAATACTTTTGTTTGTACTGTTGCAAAACAATCCTATATACTCCTATATAATTCTGTCCTTCCTACGACACTGCAGATGCTATTGAAGCCAATCACCTTGCCCCCTGGTCGTTGCAACGCCCTTGCCACGTAAGGAGGGCGTTTTGGTATGGTAAAATAAGTGTCGTTACTGCTTTCCTGCCCTTGCTTTTCCGGCAATTAGATCATTGTAGAATATATATCTTTAACTTATTGTCCGAAATTGTTGACAGGTTTACCGACTTTGCCGTTTTTTTGTTGAAAGGTTTGACAATGAAGAAGTCACAAAAAAGTTAAGACAGAGATCCTTCGGTTGAGATATTGAAAATTATTAAATTTATCTGTTGATGAAGCATTTAGATTGACACAAAACAAATTGAAGTTCGCTAGGCATGAAGCGGTGACATGGCTACCTTCATAGACCTGAAAGTTTTGTTAAGGAAAATACTGTTACTGGTACTGGCACGGAAAAATGAAAGTTTTTTGAGAATAACTTCAAATACGATGAAATCTGCACTGGATAAGATCTGTTCAAATGATTAGTATTGAAAAATTAGGGAGATCTCTAAATCCGAAGAACAGAGACATGAAAGATAAAACAAAATGAAGATGCATATTTGTAAACAATCTAAGCGTAAAAAATTTATATAGGTACAACTAATTAGTGTCTTTTACTTCTAATAAAAAGTCAGAATCGTCCATGTCCTTTGTCATATTTAATTCACAAGAAAAATCATCCAGATTTTTCGCAAGAACCTCAAGCACTTTGCAGCTTCGCTCTGCAAATTCCAAGTGACCTTTCTTTGTTATCCCTCTTTTTAATATCAGAAAGGGATGATTTGCATCCGTCAAGGAAGGATGCCAGCTCCTTCAATTTGTTTTGAATGTTATATTGAGCCATACCGTTTGCTATATCAACGAAGAAATTTTAGGTAAAAGAAAGTTCAAACTGTATGAAACCATCATATAACTATACCCTTTTTTATAAGAACCAGTAAATTTAAATTTAGGCTGACTGTTCTTAATTTGTTCTTAACTTTGACAAATTTTGAGGCTCCTGTTCTAATAAAGCTGTTCTTATAAAAAAAGAGTGTGAAAGAATTAGACTGCCTAATAAAAATGTCAATGGCACTGTACCATTTGATGGTATTGCAACTAATATTTTTCGCTGATTTCATAAACAACATGCAAAAACTTTGGGAAATGGGGTATTTTAAATACAACTTGACTGGTGCACAGAACCAATGAAACAGGTACGAATGTGCCCCTGGTATGTGTTATAGATGTGAAAGGTTCGGGTGGTACAGTTCAATTTTTTTAATGGTTCGTTTGATAAACTTCACAAATACAACGAATTCAGCGGGTATCAATGATAGAGGTCCTGATCATTTAGAATTATCATTAAATAGCATAAGGTCAAAACTAAAATTAAAGAATTAACTACAGATAGGATCCAATGACATAACCTGGAATTTCTCTAGGGTGTGCGAAACTAAATAGTTTTGTGTTAGAGGTGGGTTGTCTTATAATTGAAAATAAGGCATTCTTATAATTGCTTTTGATGAATTTCAATTTTCGGTCAATGTTTGTTAGTGGGGTGGTTCCTTTGATTATGCCAATGGTGAATACATAATGAGAATGTGAAAATAATTGTTTAACTTTTTTTAAATCAATGAAGGAAGGCATATTAGTCATACGTAATATCAATGAGAATATCCTGATTAAAGGGATGTTTAATGCATGAAATTATTTTGCAGCTAAAATATTGGACATAGGAACATTTTTTACCTCAGATTATTAACTATGGCATTACTTCGTATCGATGATTCTCGATACGAAAAATTTGACTATATGATGAAATTAGGAAGTTGCAAATCAATGAATAAAAGGTACTTACAAGTTTGAATGAGTCAAAGTTGAAATGTGATTAGAGATATGCGAAAGTGCAATGTGGGGTTGTCATTTGAAAGCCAAGTTTTATGGGGCGAAATTGTCATGTGATCATTGAGAGACACTTGCCCTTATTTGGATCATGTGATCATGTGATTATGGAAAAACGCGCCCTTATTTGGAAGTCAATTCCGAACATGGGAGTTATTGGGTAACGGCGATTAACTGTCAAAGGTAATCAGTAATCAGCAAATTAACTAATTAAAAATATACTATAAATTCAAACGAAAAGACAAATGACAAATGTTAAGACAAATGAAAAGCCAGTTAAGAAAAGGAAAAGTTAAAAGTAACCGACGTTGCTAAAACGAGGAACAAGCGGAACAACCCAGGAACAAGCGGAACAACCCAGTAACAACCCAGGAACAAGCGGAACAACCCAGTAACAACCCAGGAACAAGCAGAACAACCCAGTAACAAGCGGAAATGTGAAGTTATTGTTTTGTAAATAACACATGGGGGCGTTTATAAGCCAACTCTCTAAAGTTCGTGTGGGCTAGCACGTGCACTATCAAGAGGCCGTCAAACACTTTCGTTATGTAATTTTTTGGCAGTTCGCGGCCATTTCCCCTCCTTTTCACACAACCGTACATAGTTTGATGGATCAGAAAACCTGTCGTTGTGGTTTTTCACTCGAATCAAACACCGACATAGCAAGGCAAGGGCTGGTACGCAAAAAGCCCAAATTGAGGGGTCGAAAATTGAGGTGGGGGATAATATTTAGAATATATTAATGGCAACCGAAGGGGCAAAAGGACCGGGGGTGTGAGGGTGTCACACCTCCCCGATAGTATCTCAATGAGAAATTTCGGGTAAAATCTCAATAAACTAACAACAAATGTTGCCAAGTTTGTACGAGAAATATTCAGACAACGCAAAAAATTGGAAATTCTCCTGTAAACTGAATCGAAACGCCATTTCTAGGCATAGATTTTTACTCATTACTTTTGATTGTACACTATTAATTGTCGCATTTTTTATGTTGCTACTGTTGTTTAATTTGCTGCAAATTGTTGCTTATTATGTTTGTAAGAAGAAGCACTCGATTAACGTAAATAGCTGATGTAAGAATGGATCTTCAACTAAGTGTATTTAGATAAATTAATTTTTTTATGATGATGATAAAAACGCCAAACATTGGTTGCGTGTTTGTCACCTTGCCATCATTAGTTCACGATACTGCGCCATTCAATCGCCTGGGGAGAAAATGACATTGATGTGCCTACGAGAAACTGATGGTTTGCCCAGAAATAATTTTACTGAGGCGGAAAGTTGACTTCTTCTTTAATCCAAATTATAAGTTGTAAGAGAAATTAACAATAAATATTTGAAATTAACAACAATGGAGTAAACAGGTTATTTGCTTTTTTTTTATTAAAAAGGTATCTAGGCCAAGATGGCCTCTAACGTAATTACAACATTAATATAACAAGAAAAGTTAATATAGTTACTGCTACAACAACTTTTCAAACGTTAATATCAACTCTGTTTCATAAAAAATACAATTGTTAAATGCGTCTGTTTTCTGTGTTTGACATCAAAGGCTAGAGAGGGGGGGGGCTTAATAGAGAAGGGAGGCTTATTTAAAGTTTTTGCTTGATAAGGGGGGACTTGATAGAGAGGGGGGCTTAATAGAGCTTTTGTGGTAGCTCAAAATGCGTTTTAGAACATTTCTTCCAGTCATTTCTTGCATTCGTCTTTTTTGCATACTTTTGCTATTTTCAATAAATTTACCCCCTATGTCTAAGGGCCTCCGTGAAGGCATTAATCAGGCATAGAAAAAATTTCTAAGGGGGGAAGGGGGTCTAGTGCCAGATTGCCGTATGTTTAAATGTTTAAATGCAAATCAAATAAAGGCTTACTCTGAAGTTGAAAACTGAAGACGCCCTCTTCCTCGTTTATTAATTTTTGAAAATCTATCTTCATCCCAATAGACGTACTTTTTAAGATTGTTATTAACTCACAAGAAACTCGGAAGAATCTCTACTGAAAATGTAGGTTTATAGATATCATTCTATTTTTTTCATTTTTGTGTGACTGTATTTTGAACACCAAATGGCAATTCGATTCATTCAACTTCCTCGATTTTCCAAATTTTTGGTCACTTTTTTAATTTATTTTTGTCTCTACAACAAGGGCTGATTAGCCCTTGAAGAAATTTAGACAAAAATTAGGACAGAAATGTGTTTTTAGTTCTTACAAATTATTTTCTGTTAGTCCTACGAATTAAGTCTACCGAATTTCCAACAAATCCCTGAACTGGGAATTATTCATGTTGCGAAAATTTCGTACGAAAATTTCAAAAACAACTACGGTTGAACATCTACAGTATCTTTCCGTGGCTTAGATAAGTGGAGTAGCGCCAGGGTATTAATTGGTTTCCAGAGAAAAATACAAAAACTCTATGAATTGTAACAACATTACTTGTCTACGAATTATTGAATATGTTTACCTTTGTTGCCCTATAATGTGGGCTATGGTTTTAATTCAAAATATCACGAAAGTGTTGCAAGAATAAGATAACATACTGTATAATGTAAGGTTTCTTTTTATGTGGAATGTGAAGCGTGTATCAGAACTTTTATTGGTTCACAATAGCCTCGTTTCGACAGTATGATTTCACACTGTCTGAAAATGCATCATGGGATGCTCATTTTAATGGACGTTTTGAGCAGTTGGAGTGATAGAACCTCCCGCTTATTGCAACAATGACTAAATCCTAAGGAGTTATTGCAAGGAGAGTTACAAGTTTGTATACCTGTTTATTCAAATTTATCAACAACTAAGCCAAAAAAAGTATACTTAGTTGAAAGTGATACTTAGTTGTGTCGTTGTATGTATTTTAGGCCAATTGCAAGTTTACTTAATTGTCTTTAGAAATCTCCTTTGGCGGTGAAGGACCCTTTCTGTTTGTATTGTGCCTTTAATATGGCAGAAAGCTGTAACACATGTAACTATGATGAGATTAAAAAACAGAATTGCTTAAATAGAATCTAAAAACCAATTATTACATAAAAACTGGGTTAAATGTAAGTCATAACATAACATAACTGGGTTAAACATAACAAACAAATCCTTCAACTTGTCCCTATTCGAACTTGCAGCCTTGGTCAGAAAACCGTTTTGCAGATCCTTTCGGCAGTAAATTTATCGTCGATTTCAGAACAGTTATCATTGAATAGTTAAAATTTTGCTGAAATTCAACTAGACACTGACGGAGGTAGTGAATGTATACATTTCCATGATACACAACTTGCTTGCCTTGCTTGTTTGTGTATTCCCGGTGTCCCTCTGTTTTGACCAAAACCCAATCAGTATCTGTGAATAATCTTTTGCAGCTATGGCAACGCTTCACTGATGCTGGGGCATTCTTATTGTCCTGACGATGCACCAAATGAAATGCTTTCCTCATGGGTCTGTCAGGATTCAAGGGATCACACCCATCTGCTGTTGCTGATCCATCTTTAGGAAGAACTACCCATTGTTCTGGATGTGCAGATGCACTAAGCTGAACTTTTTTTACTTTGATTGGGGTAACTTGGCAAGTGTGTTGCTCTACCCCAATGACACGATCAACAAAAAGCTCTGGGTCAGCTTTTTCTGATCTTCTTTTTGCTCTTGGGGCCTTCTTTAGACCAGCTGCCACTGGTTTTTCAAAGAGCTGACTCTGGGTTGGCCTGAAGTTGAAAAACATGTCAACATGCTGCTGGCGTCGTATTGGGCTCCATACACTCCATTTCCTTGGCTCAATGAAGAATTCCTGGTAACCGTTGGACAAGCGATATTTGCCCACACCTCGAATTGCCCGCACCGCCTCATTGTAATATTCATCAGACCACTGTTGTAGCATGACATTGACATCTGTGACATTCTTGGGAGTATTCTCCTCTCGGCTGAATTTCTTTTGCAGATGATGTGCACTCTCCAAGCCATTCGTGTAAAACCTGCCAGTGATACTCAATGACTTTCTTGCACTAAGAACTAGATTGGACTTAAACTTGTCTGCTCTCATTTTTGCAAACCATGCATGGAATCCTGGGATGAGAGTATCCCACACCACCTCCAAGCTAGCCAATTTGGTATCAAAGTCCAACACATCATCTGCATCAGCGAGACCAAGTTGCTCAACTGGGCCTGACTGTGCTCCATATATATCCAACATTATTGCTTTAATGCTGGATTGGTTAGCACCTAGTGTCTTCAATTTTCTTTCATCAGCCTTTTGCAGATGTTGCGTGCAAAAGAGCCTCTTGGCCTTCTGGAAAATGTCTCCAAGTCCCGAACTAATAGCAGAATCTAAATCGTGACCAACTTTCTTGATATTAAATGTGTCAGGCTCCATGAACACAGTTTCAAGTGCAAAACGCCTGAAAAAAGGTTTGTATATGTTATTAACGCAAATATATCAAATTTTAGGCATCCACCTCAACCTACATACAAAGTGTTAGTAATGTCCAGTTTGGTGTCTTCATATAAACAAACATCATATATATAATATTGTGAAAAAAGCTTAATTGGAATTGGAATTGAAATAATTGAAATTTACAATATGCACCAATAATGATAACTTTTGATAAAATTCATAAATTTGCTATTGACCATAAATCGGCCATGTTGTATCCATTTGACTCTAGCTTTGTTTCTGCAGATGATTTTTGATAGTCAATGGTAGAAATATTTTCATTTAGACATTTAAAAAGAGTGTGAAAGAATTAGACTGCCTAATAATAATGTCAATGGCACTGTACCATTTGATGGTATTGCAACTAATATTTTTCGCTGATTTCATAAACAACATGCAAAAACTTTGGGAAATGGGGTATTTTAAATACAACTTGACTGGTGCACAGAACCAATGAAACAGGTACGAATGTGCCCCTGGTATGTATTATAGATGTGAAAGGTTCGGGTGGTACAGTTCAATTTTTTTAATGGTTCCTTTGATAAACTTCACAAATACAACGAATTCAGCGGGTATCAATGATAGAGGTCCTGATCATTTAGAATTATCATTAAATAGCATAAGGTCAAAACTAAAATTAAAGAATTAACTACAGATAGGATCCAATGACATAACCTGGAATTTCTCTAGGGTGTGCGAAACTAAATAGTTTTGTGTTAGAGGTGGGTTGTCTTATAATTGAAAATAAGGCATTCTTATAATTGCTTTTGATGAATTTCAATTTTCGGTCAATGTTTGTTAGTGGGGTGGTTCCTTTGATTATGCCACTGGTGAATACATAATGAGAATGTAAAATAATTGTTTAACTTTTTTTAAATCAATGAAGGAAGGCATATTAGTCATACGTAATATCAATGAGAATATCCTGATTAAAGGGATGTTTAATGCATGAAATTATTTTGCAGCTAAAATATTGGACATAGGAACATTTTTTACCTCAGATTATTAACTATGGCATTACTTCGTATCGATGATTCTCGATACGAAAAATTTGACTATATGATGAAATTAGGAAGTTGCAAATCAATGAATAAAAGGTACTTACAAGTTTGAATGAGTCAAAGTTGAAATGTGATTAGAGATATGCGAAAGTGCAATGTGGGGTTGTCATTTGAAAGCCAAGTTTTATGGGGCGAAATTGTCATGTGATCATTGAGAGACACTTGCCCTTATTTGGATCATGTGATTATGGAAAAACGCGCCCTTATTTGGAAGTCAATTCTGAACAGGGGAGTTATTGGGGAACGGCGATTAACTGTCAAAGGTAATTATTAATCAGCAAATTAACTAATTAAAAATAAACTCTAAATTCAAAAAGCGTTAAGACGAATGAAAAGCTGGTTAAGGAGAGGAAAAGTTAAAAGTAACTGTCTCTGTTACTTTTTCACTTGAACATTCTCTTGGTTTCCTGCAAAGTTGCAGGAAAACCTCATCCCCGGCCCTGTGAAAAAATAAAACATTTTAAAGGCAACTATAAATGATCTAACTTTTAATTACACTTCTGATAAATGTAGAGAAAATAATGTCAACGAAACAGCTAAAGAATAAATGTAATAAGATGAATAGATCTGTAGAAAGGAAGTTTTTATACCAAATGCTAAACATACCTTAATTCTCTTATGACATGCCAACGTTGATCTACGATTTTGAACCTTATTTTCTTGCTTTCTTGCAAATGCCCTTGCAGCTTCCATTTTCAATCGGCGAATACTGCCGTCATTGTACGGGAGATTCTGTAAAAAAGAATTTGTGAAAAAATTGTTGAGTGTATTTAATTTGTGAATATGGAAAGTGTTACGTTTTCAAGCCCTTCCTTTGAGCTGCGGAGATTGATTTTTCACAAACTTTACCATGTTCTTCAGAACAACATTCTCAGAAAAACTTTACTCTTGTCCTATGTGAAAGTACTTCTTACCCAATAGATAGCAACATTCCAATAATATGGCACAGAATAAATTGAAAATAGAAGTTTAAGGTCAGCAATATGACTTCTTTGTGCAATGGTGCTCCAGTCCCAAAGCAATGATTGCACTGTTGAATTGTGGTAAGATGAGTCTCCAATTGGTAAATAAATACAGCAAGCATTCTCAATATTACCCTGGACAGTATCAATAGCTAGATGATGATAGGGGTTGCCCGGTTCACACATTACTTTAGATAAGATAGTTGTCAAACATACCCATTAGACATTAGACTCCTTCTTCTGACGTGACTATAATTTTAATCCCTTTCATGGCATCTCTATAATCAAGGGGTTCAGAATCCGGTTTGCATAGATCTTTATGGACGGATTTTAGTAGATTAACCATACTGTTACTTTTAGAGATACCTTCAAAGAACCTGTATATCACAGACCTAATAGAATTTGCAGTAATGAGTTGAGGTAGCAGACATTATATTTGTTTCTTATTCCACGTTTACTTAGAATTTGCAGGGGGCCTACACTCACTTGCTTGTGTACAGTCTGTGGTGTGAAAACATGATCACAGATGATTTTTTGATGCTCCTCAGAAAGAATTTCCCATTCCATACCAAATCATCACCAAAAGCAATGATTGAAAATTTAGGCCTGGCACACAAGGTTTAGGGCGCTTCCAACAACAAAGATTTTAGAGAAAGAATTTTGGCTGTAGATCTCTTACTGTTCATCATATCTGCATCAAACTTGGTATTTTAGTTAATTAAGGTATATAGATCTCAAATATTAAATCAGATGAAATGGACCTCAAACAGTTTAATAGCTAAAAGGCTTCAAGAACATTCTCCATTTGTGCAAAGTTTTTTACTGCCGTCTGATCTTGACCCCTTCCCCCCATGAGGACAACCTAAACCCTGAATTTTTTTGCAGAATTTGGAAGAAGGTAGAGTAAATAAGCATCAGTAGAAAAATGGATTTGAGGTCAAGTCTCCTTTCAATGAAAACTGTGTCATGAAAATGATGAAATTTGACGAACAAAAGTACAATATTTAACTCTGTACCATGAAATACGAGGCACATATTGTTATTTTCTACTTTTAAATAAATTTGTTCAACATCAACATTATATTGCCTTCCTGATCTGGTAGTTGGAACTTTGATTTTCTTTCTTTTCTTGTAACAAGTTAAGTTTCAAATCACTAAAGCTTGGTTTCCACTATGAGTTAACGTGAGTTAATTTGAGATAATTTTGTGATCTGACATGGTTTAAAAATTATCTCATAGTGGAAACGGTCATTAAAAATTATCTCATGAAAATTAACTCGTGTTAACTCACGTTATCTCATGAGCTTGAAAACAAAATTTTTTGATTTCAAGCTCATGAGTTAGCTTGAGATAACATCTTATCAAAAGAAGCCGATGCGTGGGATGGGAATGTGCTATAATTTGCACTGAGGTTCTTACGCAACGCACTTGCACTGAGTATTACTTCAGATATTGAAAACAGTTTTCTTTACTAGAAAAAAACAAATGTGAAATAAGAGAAGCGTGTTCTCATTTCTAAGTTCCCATTCCAAGTGGTCGTATTCACCAAACGCATATCTTTTTTGGTAGACTTTCCGTACCGAAAACCTTGGCGCAGATCGCGAACGGCACTTCTAGCAAAAAATATTTTCCTTCTAAGTATTCTCAAAAGCAGAAGTAAAATAAGTTGTTCTTGTAAGATGCCCGCCATAGCTGGAAGGCTCAAATAAAATGTGTTTTCTGAAATTTCCATACTTAATTCTATCTCAAGTGGAAACCGAATCGGTACATGGGTTAACTTTGAGATAGCTCGCGTTATCTCACGCTATTTCACACTATCTCAAGTTAACTTGAATTTAGACCATGAGTTAATTTTCAATTTAGCTCAGAATTATCTCACGTTAACCCATAGTGGAAACCAAGCTTAAGATTGACAATACTATTGCTGTATCGCACCTTGTGAGATTGTTGTTTTTCGTTTAAAAGGTATTTGCTTGCTGATGATTTTTGTGTTTTCACTTTAGCGCGATGTTTTCTATTTTGGCCTCAAATCTTTCTAAGGCGTGTTTTGGTATGTTGATTTGTGAATATACGTGTACCCTCGGATCCTGTATGCAGCGAGAACAATAGAAGACAATGTGAATGAGGTTTGATAGTATAGTTGTAAAATAAAATAAAATTATATGTATATTGTTAAAGTTATATGTTTAATTATAAATTCAAAATTGTTCAACGCCGTTCGCGTTTCCGCTTATTGCCTGTTGTTGGGCACTCTCTGGTTCCTTTGTATCTTATGTGTTTATCCATGGCCAGGGTTTCTGCCCCTGATACAATACCAGCGTATGCAGCGGGATATCTTTTCCTGGCCATGTCTATGTAGTTTTGTGTGAGATCATCTTGCGATGACCTCATTGGTTCGTGATGGGAGGCCAGTATTTTGCACATGGTCCTGGGGAACGTGCAACAGGCCTCTGCCACTTGTTTTTGCAAATCCAACGAGAAATCATTTCTGTATCGGATGTTGACCTCCGGTTAGAGAAAAGTCGAATATCGACCTTTCTCTGCCTGTCTCTGAAATTCTTCAGATTTGTCTTGGTGGTAGAAGCTAGTCGCCAGGCTTTTGGATTTGAGAGCAGTCAATTTGCTGTTCTGCTCTTTGTGTGCCCCACCATTATGCTGGCTGTATCGACAGGTGTATGCTTTGCAGATTCTGGTATATATTGATATAAATATGATTTTTGGCTATATATGTAACGAGTATCATATGAAATACTGGTATAGAGTGCTAAACCATGTGAGGAGAACGAACATTAAAGGTGTGGATAATTTGTAATTTGTAAAGTAGAAATGTAGTACCTTTCTTGGTGGTGGATGATTCGCGTGTGTCTTCTTTGTCTTTTGAAATGTAATTGCTGGCCATTACAACGTGCTGATTTTGTGGATAGTCTTGTGTTATATCAACAAGTGCAGGCGTAGATTCGAGCGAGAGTGAAGCTCAGGGGCTGTTGTATGCCTATTTGTGGAGCATATGATTGATGGGTCATGTGGTTATCGTCATGTCAGACATCCACCGTGATGATGTACCAACAGCAAACATGACCGATGAGGGCGCCGCAGTAGACAAGCCTGAAGCGTTCTCCTGCGGAGATCTTGGGCTCCACCAACGTAGCAATGTTTGTTTGAAACCATACAAATAACAAGCTCAGCTTGTCAGAAAACTAAGAAAAAATGGTGTTATACCAACCGCAGCCCTGCTGTACTGGGCATTGTCCCACAGCCTTGTGCCAAACGAGATCTGGGAGCCAGTGTGCTATTGAAGTACTGTACCCGCATTAAAGGGGCGTGATTCAGCATAGGCATTCTATACTGTTTATTCTCTTTCATATAGAGTGTTATATATGTATATAGATATACTCACGAAACAGGCTTGTAGAGATAAACCATATAGTTTTACTTTCTTCAATCTATGATATATACATATATATATATATATATATATATATATGATATATTTTGTGATTATGAGTCCTTGCTAGCTCCTCAGCTTATCCACCAGGCAGAGCATTTCGGGGCTTATGATCCATATGCTCTTTTACACCTGGGTGCCCCCTCACCCCTGCGTCCAGGGATGATGCCAGCAAAGTACACATTTCTAATAAGACCAATTCAGGCATTGAAAACACAAGATCCATTCTTCGATTTTCATTCCCAGATCTAGGCTAGGAGCCTCGTCTTTGCCACAGAAACAGCACAGGTCCTTGTTTTTGCTGCCATATTTGATAATTTTTTCTTTTTCTGCCGTGGACAAACTAAACCAACAATCTTCCAACACCTTTTATAGCTTTTCCATAGAGCTTCCACTTGCTTCAAACGCATTACGATAACAATCATTTTTGTAAACTCAGAAGCCTGGTTTCTCTCTAGTAGTCAAAGTTTGTTGATTTTCAGGGTCACTAGAACTGTTACTGTCAACTTCTTCATTAAAAATATTATCTACGCTAACCTCTATCTACGCTATCTTTTTTAATGTATTTCTTACCTTTTTACTTGTTGGACCTTTTCCTTCATGTTCGTATTTAGCTGTTTCCTTATCAAATCGCAACTCTCTCTTCACCTTCCTAGACTGCGGGGATCGATTTTGCTGCGCAAAGTGCACTTTGTATTTCGGTGGTTTCTGATATGTGCCAATTTTCTTGTGGCGTTTCCCTGATTGATGTGGATCCTGTTTTTTTTACCATGATTCCTCCAGTTTGTGAACTGAGCTGTCAAACTCATCATCTTTTTAAAGAAGAAAGATTACCCTGTTTATGTAGGACATTACCATTAAATAATATTTGCATATTACTACTGTTTTGGTACCCGATGGTCAATAAAGCATTATGAAAACAACCGTCTTCAGTGCACTTTGCTTGGGCATGAAAATAGACAGAAGACTCTTTTCAAGATCCCATCTTCTTGACAAAATTTTCAAAGATAACCCAACAGCAGTAGGGACTGTCTACTAAGAATTTTGGTGAAATATTTTACCGACTCAGAATTATATCTAAGTCTAGTAGGAGCCCCAAAGATGTTCAAATTTTGAGATGGGGTAATTAATTGCCATTCTGACGGTAAAGGCACCGAAACCTTGATTAAGATAAGATTGGTTCTATTCCGCTGGGTAATTTTGACCTAGCAAGCCCTCTCATGAGATCTGAACTGTACATGTCTTCCACAGGCATTTCAATTGATTCTAATCCTCTAAGACAAGAACCATTAGCAAACAAGGGTAAGATGTAGTTCCAGGTTATTCAGAATATTATAGCATTATCAATCACAAGACTTAAGGTGGCGTTCTCTCATCATTTGAACTATTAATTTTTGGGCTGTTTCGCAAAGAGGGCCATAAATAAAAAACCTAACCGTTTTTGAGGGGTTGAGAAGAAGAACACTGGCCTTCTTCTGCCGACTGGCAACACCTTGTTCATGCAAAAATATCAAGCCATACGGCCATTAACTAAAGCACGAAGAAAAGAAGTAGAAAGCTAACTTGCATGTGAAAAAAAACCCAGAAAAATATCTAGACATGGGCTGGGTGGGCAGGGTCGCAAAGAAAAACCTTTCCTCTCCATAGCCCAAGTTCAGGTTGTCTTGTAACGTGTGAGAATGAAACTATGCCAAGACAAATTTTATGACACCCAAGGCCAATGCACACTTCTACGGTTGTTGCTTTAGCCGTATAAAAGACACAATGTAAAGCTTACTCGAGCACTGCTACAATAAACACAAACTCCACAATTGTACAATCTGTGCCCAAAAAAAAGCCCAAGGGCCACTGAAAAGGCGTACCCTGTCACATTATTAAATGTGATCAAATTCCATTTTTGTGATCAAATTCCAGCACAGTTTTGTTGGCTTGTCTGGAAGTAATGAGAGGAGCCAGAGATATTTAGACTATGTATAGGAATGCCTTAAATATCTTTGCAGTTAAAAGACAGTAAAACATGGCTAAATAAAGCTATCCAATATGCCTTCCCGTTTCAGGCTCATAATATTTAAGATCATACCAGTTTGGCATGGCTGTCATATATCCCACAATGTCTGGCTTTGACAACAACATTGTCAACAATTATGCCGTGTCTGCGTATAATTTCCGCATGGGCACCTGCTTTGCGAAGCATCATGTCTACCGAGACGGTGAAAACCTCTTTCTTGACGTAGATTATGCTTCTTTTCTTGATTGAATCTGAAAATGTTTATCGTACCATCAAAATACAAAACAATTTTTTACTAAGAACGATGGCTCCGTAAGGTTTCTATTAAGTGTAATAGATAACAGATATCTATTAAGTGTCAAAAAAGGAAGGACACACATTACCATTCCATGGTAAAAGGTCTTTGCTATTGTAACTTTTAACTAACAACTAAGATTAATATAGTAAAATCAAAAAGCTACACAATGAATTGCTACGATACTAGTCATTTCACCTCGCTTGAACAGTCTGGCTCTTCTTTCTTTCCACATTGCGAACTGAAAAATAAAAATGAATGAGAAAGTGAGGAAAACTATAGAGGGAAACGCAGAAAATAAAATCATCAACAGACACTCTTCAATACATGGTATGAGATAAAGGGCTGGTGTGATCATCCTGGAGAATGTGACTAGGTAGCAACGGCAGCAAGGGAGAATCGCTGCAAAATCCAAATGTTACGATTTCAATGTCCTTCATGAAATTGGCTACTTGAGCCATTTACTGCTGATTCAGTATACTGTAGTTCTTTCCAAGAAGAACCACAGGGTATGTTTAATGCGTACTCTGATTGTACATGTCCTGTCATCTTTTTCGTTTGCCATTTTGAAAAAAAGAAAGTTTGGTTCTTGCTATTTAATTAAATCTTAAACGGAATCAAATTGTTCACTTATGGAACTGACTCATTATTTTTATTAACAGCACACTTACCCAGAGGATTGTGGTTTTTCAGCTCTCTCCACATCCACTTGGGGCAAAACTGCTGTCATTTTACAGGCGGCGCCTCCTGACGCTTGGATTTCCCTTTGAATCAGCAGAAGCAGAAAAGGGAGTCCCCTGTCTTCGCTGATATAGACGCCATCCTTCCATGACCTGAGACGTTTGTCAGATTTGGGGAAGTAAGGTGTTACATCCAAGAACCTCTGTCTCTTTCTCGAGCAGAGCTCCTACATCTTTTTGTTATATATTCAAACTCTGATCTGTATTCTAACTCGTCTAGTCTTGGAAGGATTGACGTCACCAATATCTATGGAATAAGAATTGTAGTATCTCACAGTCTCGGTTCGTTTCAATAAATCGATAATAGTTTATAACTCCTTTTTCTGACGCTCTAGTAAACTGCTCAGTTATTATGCTTAGGATAATCAATGTATATTTGATTAAGTTTTTTTTCTTTGTTTTTGAAAAATCCCACCAACCTCAAGGCACAAAAAGAAAAAAAATTCATTTTATGGATGCAATATTGCAACATGTGCATATGTTTGGACATAAATCCATTTAAAACTGCAGATCAGGTTGTAAGTGCTATCTACCTTTGAATCAGGAAACTTCTTTTCTGCAGTGGATAACAGATTTCCCAGACTTCCCGCTGCCCTTTGAATCAAAATGTGCTGTGCCATGTCATTTGTGCCTACTAGAAGCACTACACATTTTGGCGAAGAGACGTTTTTGGGGAACTTCACATGATTGATCTGCAAGAGACAACGATGATTTTAAAATATGTAGATTGAACAAAGTTGTTATATTATGAACACCTAAAGCCTAACATTTGCTAACCTACATAAGGGTTGTAAAAGCAGCAAATATTTCTGGATAGGGACGAAATAAACACACCTGTTGTGCAACGTGACTGAAACATCCTCCAGGGGTGGAATTCAAATACCAGTTGGAAGGAGCAGTGACTTCCCCTTGTACCAGGGGACGCAGCTGGGAATCCGAGAACACTGCAACCTGTTAATGAAGGAAGAGATGAGCAATACTCTAATTTCATAAATTATTAGCTCCACCTGACAACCATAGGGAAACTCGTCATATTTATTATAAACATACGAAAACTCACCATAATTAGCACCCTGGGGGCTTATTTATATTTGATACTTTTTGATGGGGGCTTATTCGAGGGGGGAGGTTTATACAAGGGGGGGGGGGCTTATAAAATTATTGTAGACACTAAGAAGACATTATTAAAAGACCTCTTTTATTTGAGTAGGAATTCATTGATGAGCATTTAATTTATTACTACCAAAAGTATCAATTTATTGTGGTAATTCACAAAAACTCCATAGGCAACCTCAGATTGCAAAAATTCATCAAATTAAAGGCAATCTGTCTCGTTGTGGATTGGTTAACAAAAACAATAGCTGGAACAATAGCCTAAACACGATTTCAGCGCTCCGCCATACTTTTTACAATGCGATAAATTAAAGGGGGACTGGAAACAATAAAAATCCCTTTGTTCTTATAACCAATCAACGTTGTGACAGATTGCCTTTAAGGGGTCCAATTCGAGAATTGACGGTAGCAGTGGGGGCTTATGTGAGTAGGGGTGGGGTTTATTGACATTTTGTAGCTCTAGGGGGGGCTTATTCAAGAGGGGGGGGGGCTAATTCGAGAATTTACGGTACTGAATACCAAGGGTAATTGTTTAATGATGACGTCATTTATTTGAAACAATACAAAGTCGTTAACAGCATTTGATGTAGTTGATTATCAACGGAATTGTGGGTGTTATGTCAACTAATGCGTGTTGCAAATTTGATGTAATTGTTAGGGCTTGAACATAATCCTTTTTGTAGGGTCCATTCCATTCTGTGGTTTGCGTTGCTTGTCACACCTATATCAAATGACGTTCAGTTTCGTTCCTAGCGTTACGACTCACTTACGTTAAAGACTGATCTTGTGATAAGCGAACGTTTACAGGCTTAAACAGACATAAGTTGCCTTCTGGAAACAGTTGTTTAGGTGTCATGGAATATGAAAAATAAGCATCCCATTACATAAATAATTGCTTGTTTATCATTAAGGCAGAATGATATACTTGGAACCAACTTACCCAATCTTTTGCATCAGCTTTTGGGTAATTAAACTGCCTGTTTCTCTTCCCACTTAAACCTATCTTCCATTCATGAACCGGAGATCTTCTACCAGAACATCTGACCTCTCCTCGATATCCCCATGTTCTTTCAGCAACACTGCACTGAAGCTCAAAGTCCTTACTATGCAACATCTTGCTCGAAATGGAACAAGAAGCAGTTCCATATCAAGCAGATCTTGAGCAGTTCCTCTAATTCCACAATGTTCTAATTTCATTGAAAGAATATAATGATTCACTGTGTCAAAAGCCTTTTGCAAATCTATAAATATTCTACAACCAAATTTTCTATTGTCTAATGAACTTTTGATTTCTTCTGTTAGATTAACCAGTGCATGGCTAATGGAATGGCTAGCCTGAAAACCAAATTGTAATAAATATAAGATTTCATGCTTTTCCATGAATTTATAGACACGTTCATACATGATCTTTTCTGTAATTTTGCTGAAGACAGAGAAAAGAGATGGGTCTATAGTTTGATGCTGTTAGTGGACAGCCTTTCTTAAAAAGTGGGATAACTTTGGCCAACTTCATCTTTTCAGGAAATATTCCAGATTGAAATGATTCTTTTATGATTTGAGAAAGTGGAGAGAAGATCAATGGGGAAAGACATTTTAAAATCTTCATTGGAATGCTGTTTGGACCAAGAGATTTCCCAGAATTAGGGCAGATATTATATCAGATATTTCAAAGGGAACTGAAGGGGCAGTGAAAAAAGAATTTCCAACTCTATCACCCATGGAATCCACTGGGGACTTGTTGGATCTTGGTATATTTTTGGTGATATCATGAGAAACATTAACAAGGAAATTAATTGAATACGTTTCCAATGACCACGGGATCTGATGTACTGTTACCATTTGAGTTCTTAAGTTTATTTATCACATTTATATTACTTGATTTTTTACATCAATAACTGATTTAATTCCTGACCATAATTGTTTCATGTTATTACTGTTCTTTTGGAAGTATTTATAGAAGTAGCTAGCCTAACTTTCATTCAAGGAGACAAAAACCCGATTTCTAAACTTTTTGCAAAGATTGATAAGAGCTTGGTTGTTGTTCTTTTTAAGCTTTTTAGGTATCTGATCTCTGATGCGCATCATTTTGTGAATCTTGCCATTTATGCATGGTTTGTGCCTGAACTTTATGTCTTTCTTTGTAAGTTTTCTCAAGAGAGCATGGGTTTTGACCAATTCATCAAGGCTGGATAGGAGTCTATTGCACTTTGAATTTACATCTAAAGCACTGTAATTTAAATATGAGAGGTCAAGGTTTGCAAAATCATTTAGGAGATTTTCTTCATTGAAGTGAGAAAAATCATGTTGGAAATATGAGAGATTCTTATAGGTGATACCAGCATGTTTGACAATTAAAAATTGAGGGTTATGATCTGTTATTTGCGTCAAAATATTGCCACTTATGGTTTCAGTATCTGTGATGTTTGAAAAAATATTGTCAACAAGAGAAGAAGAATGTGCAGATACTCTAGATGGATGAATGATGTATGGTAGGATTTGTTTCGAGAAAATGAAATTAACATAATTTGTGATAGGTGTACTAGAGATATAATTCAGAAGGTTGATGTTGAAGTCTCCAAGGATAAAAACATGCTTATTAATTACAGTGAGGTTGGACAGAGTTTCTTGCAGATATTTACTAAAGGTATCAAAAGTTGAACCTGGATGACAATAAACACAACAGGACAGATATTTTTTACCATTTTCATTTTCAACTTCAACCCAGACCGACTCAGAATCAATAATGTCCTTACCTAGATCTGGTCTAGGAATCGGAGTAAGTTCTGATTTCATATAAATTGCAACACCACCATTTTGGGTATGTGACTGGGATGGAGAATAATTGTAACCAGGAATTTCCACATTTGTTTTAATAGGATTTTCAAAAGAATTCCAAGTTTCAGAAACACCAATAACATCAAAGTTTATTTTTAAGTTAGAGAGTTGAAACAAGTTCATCAAAATGAAGTGAAAGGCTCCTGATATTCGCATGAAATAAGGAAAGATCCTTTGTAAAAAGTGTAGATGGTGAAATGTAGTGTAGAAGTCCTGGGGCGTATGATAACTAGAGTTGACATAAGAGAGTAAATGTTCATCAATATCGTAATCTCCTAAATTAGGCAAGTTGGTAAGACCAGAAGTTATTTCAAAGGATGGAATTGAATCTATAAAAGATGGAAAGTCTAATTCCTTCAGGTTAGATAATTCTTCATTGCACAATTAACCAAAGGGAAACATTCAATTCAAACAAAACCACGGCACATTATCAGGCTCCTTTTGCAGCTCTTTATACTCAGATATTATTACATCTTATATGGACCCAAAATTTGCAGTGATTACAAAATATTGACTTGCCACGAGCAGGTATCTTTTTCTGGCAAATGCCACACAGAGGGGTATCAGTTGCTACCATTGACATGGCTTGGGCCTAAAATAAAACATTGGACCATAACAAAAATAATTGACCACAATGAATGTACTGAGTCAACACAAAAGTTTGTATCAAACACAATATAGGTAGGCATCTTACGACTCCGTGAAGGAAATTTTACTATCATTGCATATGAAACTCTTGTTGTTCTTGTCAGTAGGTTCTCGAATTATCAATCGGTCCATGAAAAAATAGGCTTTTTCGCCATCTTCCCTTGCCTTTTTCAAATTATCCTTTTGCCCATCACGTCTGTTGAGTATTCACTGTGAAAAATCTTGGACAAAGATCAATCCATCAGACTTTTTCTTCCTTGCAGCCTGCATTTTCTTCAACCCCGAGGGTGTTATTGATTGTCTACTTGATAAGCTCCTCTATGTCATCCCAAGTACATTCCTCTTTCCTCTCTGCTAGCCCAAGTATCTTGATACTATTACGTCTCGATTGATTCTCTAGTTAGTCAACTTGGTTTGAGATTCCTTTGCATTCTCCGTCAATATGCTCCAGGGCAATGTGTTGCAAATTTACTTTGGCATTAAATAGATGTTACCTTGGAATTTAGCTCATCAATGTCCTTCTGAGAAAATTGCAAGCTACATTTCATTTCCTGTATCTCATTGTTCAGGTGTCTAATGTTTTTTTTCACCTCCGAAAAGAGTATTTCAATTGCGTTCTTGTAGGCCCGTTCCTGTACTGCCATCAGCTCTTTCACAACTTGCAAAGTTTTCTCCTCCATCGCTAATAACCACTGAACTTGTAATTTTATTAAAACAAACAAACAAATAAATTCTCATTTTATATTCAAAATTCAACAAACTGTCCCATGCATTCTTTTGAATGAATTATTTGAAGTTGACGAACAACACAGCTCTCCTTTCGCCATTTTGCACAATGTAGGGATCGGTCAAGTGGTTTTCGGTTTGAATCTTCAGACACACCAATGAGCGGTTTCTGTTCGAATCGTCAGACAGCCCTTCGCATCGCACAATCCCATAGACAGGAAGTAGATGAACTAAGGCAAGAATTTCATACTCTTTGAATGCTTTGTTGCCTGTAAAACGTACTTGAAATAACAGTTTTCTGCTTTTACTGTCTTATGGTTTCGTGTAGCAAAAGTTTGCTGTTGACAAAAGTCTCCACAAAGTACGGGGATTGGCCGTTTAGACAAAATGTTGATAGTTTGTTAAACATGATGGAAAAGCTCCTTGCTAACCTAGATATTCCATGGATAAATATGACGTCATACAAAGAATGCATTGAACTAATTGATGAAGACTTGCTAGCATGACATTTGAAAGAGAAGAAGCAATGAATTGTATCACGTTATATTCTCCTCATATAAATCTTTTATGTGCATGCCAGAGTGCCGTGGCAACACAAGTTGCAAGATTATTCTCAAAACAGAATTGAATTGAATTTTGTAAGATTTTCCAGTTCCAGGTTTGCCAATTACTAAAGGAAAGACTTTGTTTTCGAGTCTGTGACATTGAATGAGCCAATGGTTACTTTTATTAAACAAACATTTGTTGCGAAGAATTTATAGAAAATAGCTGTTCATAGTAAAGTTCATATGTCCAGATTCTATTCACTCTGATTAAGCTCTGTATGCTGGAGCGACATATTAGTTTAAATAAAATTTATCCAAAAATTCTATTATACAACATTGGGTTCTCATCGTTATTTTGCATTTTGCTTGACTATTACCTTAAATCATATTGTTACTCATTGCAAGACTCACAGGTTCTGGCAAACAGCCAAGCTTATCCTGTGTATCTTCCTTTTTACATACAGCTTCTATTCCCCTAAATATATTTTTTGAATCAGTTAGCAACTTGAACTAGTATAGAATACAATTTTATGCTCGACAAGACATCTGGTATTTTCTTTTCTATATATAAATTCTAAGCTTTTGCTGCAACAAAATTGTGTGTTTCAGTACCTTCAATATGAAAATGCCACAGCTGTATCCATCTTCCTGTTTGAGGTGCTTTGAGGCAACATACTCCCATCGAATATCTTGGACATTTAAGTTAAGAACTCTGTTCCTCCAGAATGTTCTGCAAAACAACTTAGATCACTCTATGGACCCAGAGAGAAAAAATAGCTTCCTTTTTTGCAACGAAAATGTGCGCTGCTTGATAAAACTTTTGAAAGTCGTCATAGCGACTAATCATGGCGAGCATTTTGATTAACTTTTCTATAAAACTAATAGGGCAATTTTTCAAATTGAATAAGCATGGTTTTTATATATAAGGTAAATGAATTGAAAACTATCCCTAAAACTATTCCTCATGTTGAAAGGGTTTTAGCCAAAAAAAGTACACAATCATGTCCCTATTTATACCTTCCCTGGTAAAGATAATGTTTGCAGCTAGAGACTATGATTATGATTGTTATGATTATGATTGTAGACATAATAATAGTAGTAATAATAAAAATTGCTCAAGGTCATGAGCTAAACTTCAGTATGTATCCAACTTGAAGTAACAGCAAAGCAACAACAATAATAATAACAAGAAGTATTTTAATAGAAGACAACCTTTTTTCTTACAAAAATGCGAGCAAATGCGTACAAACAAACAATTTGATAATAAATGCTTTGTTTAATGCAAATTCTAGTTCATGACGATTCAAGATTAAAGTGGCTTTGCTCCACTCCCTGAAATTTAGCTACTTTGTTAATTTCTGTACAGAATTTATTTATCAGACATTTAATAACAATTCTGGATAAGTAGCACAAACCTTAGTCAGTTTTTGTTTGTAGCACAAGCCGTTGCAGATCCCTGACATGATGGCTGATCCAATTACAAGAATTTTTTTCTGTTTGTAAAAAGTATGTAACCTTATTTGCCACCCTGTTTTACAAAACAATATGGAAAATGCATGACTGTATTTATCATATTGACTATCTTAGCATGTCTTTTGTAAACAGCGTCTACATGAGACATGTTTATAAACAAAATCATGCTGGCTTGTCTGAATTGCAGATGAGTTCTAGAAGTTGGTGCACACAAAGCTCTTCTACATATCTCGATCTACGGAGATCAAAGTATAACTCATGCCAAAAATAAATAGGAAAAAACCTACATTTCTTTTACTATACTCTTGAAAGAATAGCCAAGTATGCATCTATAACCTGTGGAAATATAAACAAAGAGTGTTATTTACGAATTAGCCTTTTAAAATTTGAGTAACATTTATTCTTAGAGGATTTCTAAAAAAAGAGTATTTGTCAAAGTTTTGCAAATAATGAAATTGTAGCTATAGTAGATTGTACGTGTTTACCTCATCAGACAGGTACGTTTCCCCTTTCAGTTCCATTATCCTTTTGTCCGATATCAGCACTCCGTTTATGACCAACTCGTAATATCCAACAGCTCCTGTTTCCCAAAGAGAATCCACAACTAAAAATATCAATATGAAAGCAACATCTTTCCCAGCAATATAATATGAAAACTTATATAGCATTCTTTAAGAAATCTAATAAGGTTGGCATATACGTTATGGATGACGTATCACAGAATGGCACTAACATCTATATTTCCTTAACGCATTACTGAGCTTCACCTAGTGGAGATTTTTGCAGTTTTGTAGTAGCTAAAGCCCTGGTCAACTGCATTCAACATTTCATCCAACATGCAGAAAACCAATGTTGGACGAAATGTTGGATGTGTTTGACCACCCATGTTGGGTCACCCAACGTCTGCAAACTGATGTTGGATGTAATGTTGGATGCGTTTGACCTCTCCATCCAACTATTCACCCAACAATTCATTTTCTGGGCATGTACATAATTTCAACTTGTTTGTTTTCATTTGAGCGCCAAGTCAATTTATGGATTTGTGAGCAACTATTCTCAAAGTTATTGAATGAAATGTGGAAGGTAAAAGCAAAGAACATTAATTTAGAACATTAAATAATCTAAAAATTCATAGCTGAGAAAAGGGTGGTGGATTAAAGCACACTGACATGGAGAGTGAGAGAAGCAATGGCAATCTAGATTTAGGCACAAGCCTAAGGGGAATCGAGTGCTGTAAAATGCAGGGGTCCATCAAACGAAACTTTCAAGAAAAAGGGCAGCCTATGTTTTAACATGTTGTTTTGGAAATCAGCTATTATTATTCTCTTTCATTTTATGCGCCTTTTCACCATCTGTAAGCCAGTGCTGTAAACAGGTCGCTGCGCAAGCGATGCACCGTGATGGAAATGTTGGATGAAATGTTGGATGCGTTTGACCACCTGCTTAAAAATTATCAGCGAACTTGCAAAACTATTCGAAGAAAATGGATGAAAAGTTGGATGCGTTTGGTTGGGGCTTAATCTAGCCTATGTGTGCTTTTTACATACAAGAAAAATTCCAAAAAGTTGGACAAAAAACCCGTGAATAAAGATAAACTAAGATGTTTCAAATGTACTTACTGTCTTGAACGGATGGAATTAGCTTGAAAAGTAGAGATGAAGGGATGGCATTATCCATTTTGTCTTCAAGTATAACAACATGGTTGCTTATTGTTACAAACGCAGATGACTCCCTGACCTCATAAACTTCCTTGGCTTGACTTTGTTGCAAGTCAGCAGCAAATTCACCCCCATTTATTTGATCTGGTGAAAATGCATTTGAAGTTGTTTTGCTGCTATCTCGATGAACGTCATATTTCTCTTTTGCGACTGTCTTCAATAAATCCTTCTAGCTGCAGGATGACCATACTTCTTCGCCACTAGTATCATTGTTGCTGCTACCGATACTGTCAACAACAGTAGTTTCAGCTTGTAGTCCTCCTTCCATGATTCTCAGCTCAATCTTTTCCAAATCAGCTCCAGTTTTTTATTTTTTAGGAGTGGGGAAATATTTTGCATCATATACTGAGCGCTCTGGCACTGGCAATTGAGCAATCTCCTCCCTGGAATATACGGTCATGTCAGTGAAGACTTCTTTCTTTCGCTCATCTCCTGGTTTTTCCATTCCCTCGTCCGACTTAACTTCGTAAAAGTACCAAGGCTTCAGGTGTTTGATATTTCTTTTAATTTTCTTTCCATCAAGGTATGCATGCTTTTTTCCTACCATCTCTGTTATTGTGTAGGGCCCTGACCAATTTTGTGCAAGTTTGTCCCCTTTACGCATTGATTTTCTGGCATTGAACAGGAGAACCTTCTGTCCAAAAGAGAATTTTATCTCCTGTTTCCCAGCAGCTAGTTTTAGAGCGCGGTGGTTTTTGTTTTGTTTTTCTTGTGGTCCTTTTGTGTTCTCTTCAGCTTTAGCACTTGTTTCAGCTTGTTTTTCGATCAGCTTTTTTACAAAATCTGAAACCATCTCTTCAATAGGAAGTCTGATTTTCATCTAAAAGTATTGTAATTTGAGGTTTTCAGCTTTCATTTTCTTCCTGTATTTTGAGTCCTTCCAATGCTCTTTATGCTGGGCCTTCCAGTGAGTTTATCAAGTAGTTCAATTTATGAATCCCAGACAAATTGTTGTTTTCGTGTACTGCAACATTAAAACTTTGCCAGAAACCGTTGAACTTTACCAATGAAAGTTAGGCAAACGCGTTCTGTTGTTTTGATTCGACTGTGCCCTGTGGTCAAGTTTGGCAGTTGGGCGAAAGGGTATCGAGCTGGGGTTGAAAACGTGCCTAGTGGGTGATGCTGCTGGCAGCGTGGAGTGGACAGGCTGACTAACTTTTCGATTCCTGCTTTGAAATCGACTGCAATTTCGTCTTCATTTCATCTGATGGCATACCGTTGTCGCCACTTCCAATGATTTATTTTGCTTTTTGAATAAATTTCCTAACAACAGCTCAATTTCCAGCATGGATTCTTCTCGTTCCTTTGCCATCATTGGACATTTCGGTGTCTTTGCTACTTTTTTCATTTCCTCCACTGGAGGTAGCCATATTTCATTGTCCAAAATAATTTGATAATTTTCTCCAAATACCTTTGCCCCACTTTGGGTGTCATTTGTCATATTGTTACCATTACAACAACAGGTTCGACATCTCTCTTTGCTCTGTGCTTGATATCTGGTAGCATCTACCTGCAGCAGATTTCACTTTCAGTAAAATTACTTTGCACAGAATATGCGTTACTGGAACCCAGGAGATGTCCTCCTCCTGCGGCGAAGTGAAAGCGTCAGAGAAGACAGATCGATTCATGAATTTGACCTGGATGGCCTTACTTTTTTCGGAAATCTCCAAAATGTTTCCTAAAAACCAGTTGTCGTCATAAACACAGGCAATATATATTCCTGGTATAAAGACTGAGAGATTGGTGATACATGCAGTGATGAAACAGAAACATTTGAAAAGAGCTCATCAAATGAAACTCTTTTCATTTTCAAACTGGTAAGTGATTGTGGTACAAAACTGTGATGATTTCGGGTTCCAGGTATCGTTGCACAGTTGGCATATGGTGCCTCCAATTGAAATGAAGAGCAATGAGATTGCATTTCTTTTCACGAAAAAGAGCTTGATGCCATTAATGTTGTCTTCACACCATTGATGCATTTCTCAGGAGTATCAATAGCCCCTTTTGTCATATGTAAACTTGCCTGTGCTACAAGGCACTTCACAGTTCCGCCAACTCCATCACATTGACTTTTTCCATGTGAGGTTGCAAAGAAGTGCCATTCCGCTGGTACGCCATGGTCTTGTTCATGGTGGCCAATGTTTGCTAAATTCTTATAGTTTTTGTTCTGTGACCCAGCACCGTCACTGAAATAAATCCCCGCTTTAGATTAGGCATCTTTATCTTTAAGTCTTGCAACATGTGATACATAAAACAGTGTACAGTGTTTCTATCATGCTGCAAGTGGTCAGAAATGGCACAAAAACTTTGACACATGACACAGTGAGACTGAAGAAAGATTGAATCGAAATTTTGCCAGTTCCATGTGCAAATCGAAATCCTCTTTACTTTGGCATCATTTTTCAGCAGTAACAGCTTCGCACTCACATAAGATCAAAGGTCAGATGACCCAGGCAGTGAAAAAGCATGAACACTTGAAAAGAACGGTTTAAATGAAACTACTTTTATTATTAGTTTCTATTTTAAGTAACAGTGGTTTTTAAAATACTGCTTTTCTGTCCTTGTGCCAAAAAGGAAGAAAAATAGTGATTTGATGTATAGAAATTGCAGTGCAAGTATAACTCAGCAGAAGTCAAAGCCCTGAAAATATAGGCTAGCTTTTCATTGCCAATCAAAGCCACAGATGTTGCAGTGTACAGACAGTTCCCATCAGATCTGATTCTGCATGAAGGGATATTTTCACATTACACTCAAAATGCTTTCAGATCAATACATTTTATATATTATGTCCAAATTACAAGACTCAAATAAAAC
Organism: Rhopilema esculentum; assembly: GCF_057945365.1. Lineage (NCBI taxonomy): Eukaryota > Metazoa > Cnidaria > Scyphozoa > Rhizostomeae > Rhizostomatidae > Rhopilema > Rhopilema esculentum. The sequence continues at coordinate 921,568 of NC_142825.1, forward strand.
ACAGACAGAGGTAAAAAGCTCAAATTTACTCATAAATTCAAAGTAGAAAAACAGTGAAAGTTCATGAACTAGACATAAAATTCAGCTTTGAAATTTACTGTATTTTTTGCAAAGAAAGTTGTTTAAGTGTTCTGCGTAACAATACAAGAAGTTAGATATATGATTTTATAACATCTGTTTATGCAAATAAGCTAGTTTTAAAAAAAATTAAAATGTGAACAAACTTGAGACCTTGGCTTTCTTAGGAAATATGATCCTTTTAAGTTATCAGGTTCAATGTTTCATTTTTCAAGAAATAGAGCTTTTGCATTTGAAAAAATCTCTCATGCTATGCAAAAACATAAAGAAACATTCGGAAAATTTTGATACAATTAAGATGTAATGATTTTAACTAACATGTAAAACATTAAAACCTCAAAACTTAGACAAAAAAAACTACGCTAGGAAATATATTGAGGACAGTTCTAAGTCGTGAAAAGAAAAAAATTTTCATTCACTGGTAATAGGAAGCGTGGAACCACCCGCTAAATTTGCTATGGATAACAACCAAACAGCAAAGTTCATAATTGAAACGATAGCAATCTTACAAAGGCAAGGAAGAAAGCCAAACAGGATTAGCATCGCAAAACCTGTTGCCTCAAAGCATGGCCTAAGCGAGAGCATGGTCATCGATACTGTCGCAACTTTACTCAGTGATGAAAAACTGATTTATTATATTCTTCTTTTAATACTCTACAATTTTCTATGGTTCAATGAAACAAGAGTAAAGCAAAAGAGTAAACCATGGCTGCTGATGGCTCTGGTAGGTTTTGTTACTCTTCCTTCTTGCATCAGTTCCAATGGGTATATAATTAATTTTACTATGGTACAAGGATTTAACTCATTCTTAGCTTCTTAAAAATCTTCTTCAAAATGGTGTACTCCCTAATGGAATTTGGCTTTCCTTTCGATCGAGGAACATTTTCATAATGCTATTATTCAATTCTAAATGTCTCATTGGCTTTGTAGAGTTCTAATGCCCTTTGGAATCCCCCAGATATAACATTGTTCAGGAGCACATACAACTTGCTTTTTCTTTGACCGTTACAACTTAACAGTTTGCTTCAGATCTACTCTATTTCGACAAATTTTCCCCTTCTTATAGACAGAAGTATTTTTGAAAACGAAAAGCACAGCAAATACACACTACTCATCAACTATTCTAAATTAACCTTAACGCTTTGGTTTACAAATTCAACGTGATTGAGTGAAAAGTTAATGGCAGATTAAAGGAGACCTGCAACCCTAAAATAATATATGTTAGAAGATACAAAATGAATACGCTGATTTCGAATTTCCAGTTAAAATAGCCACAAATTTAGTAGTTTCCGAGTTATTATTATCGATGGACGGGCATGCCCGCGAGAGTCTCGCATATAGCTTTTACGTCAGAGGTGAACTTTGATTGGAATGCACTTTTCCGGCGCTTCATCGATCCAGAAAGATTGTTCAGAAATTATTATCGCACAAAAATGACAAGCAGTGAGGAGGACAGCGAGTATGGAATGGTAAATACAGACAAAATGGTGATTCGACCATATCTGTACGAACCATTGCCGAGGGAGAGGAGAGTCAGTGAAGACAAGAGCAGCAGTAATGCTGACGATGAGGAGGATTTGAACATCGAAAGAATCAGCAATACTGATTGGTATGTCTGGGATGATGATCATATTTGCCAATTTGAATATTTAGCGTTGTTTAATCAGATAGTTGTTAAACAGATCATTTAAATTACGTAAAGGACAAATTAATATGATTATTTTATTATAATGTTGTTATGATATATTGACATGAGTGATAGGCCTAAACAAAATAGGCCTAAAAGAAAACGTGAGGTTGACTAATAAGGGATTTGGTGGTTAGGGTCACTTATTGAAAATATAGATACGCAAATAGCTATATTTCTTTTAGGAGGTTTCCATGCTCCAATATCCAATACGGTAAATTATTTCTCGCAAGATTCATCCTTTTCCTGCACTTGACTTCTAAGGTGTGATTGTGGTCATTGCGTTTCGATGCCAAAAAGCGTGGAATGCCTCTGTTGCAGAGAGGTAGCTTTAACTCTGCAGAAAGCCAATGAAGCTAACTGTGGGTGTATAACCCAAGTTGATGGCTTCACTCCAGTTTGCTTAAATCCCGATGTTGTTGTGACTGCTATATATCAGTATATTGAAGATGAGCAGTTCATTGATGATCATCCAACAAGCGAGTATGTAGTTGTATTTGATTGAAAAATTGAAGAGATTGGATCCAGAATGTCTTCCACCGATTGAAGCAACTGATCTTCTTTCCTATCTTGTTTTGGAAACAAGTTTTTATAATTTGGAGCAGTTTAAAGCCTACAAAAGTCTAGAAAGCTACAACTACATGGTTTCCGGGTTTATAACGAGTGTGCAAGGGAGAATGATTGGAAGTAACTACGTGGTTGTAGGAAAAGTTCGACATTCACAACGTATGAACGATCCACTGGTTGCGATAGGGATTATTGCAAATGGGGAAGGTACTATCCTTTCTGCTCATTGCTTAGGCTGCAAAGCCGGCAAAGCTGAATGTTGTTCACATATTGGAAGCGTATTATTTTATATCAAAGCGTGGAATCGCATTAACGGAAAGTTAGCGTGTACCCAAGTTAAATGTACTTGGCTACTTCCAACATATGTAAATGTACTTGGTTAAAGATATCAATTTCAAGTCCGCCAGAAAATTAAAAGCCTAGTTAGACGAAAAAATTGATGATTTATCCATGTCAGATTTCTCTCCAACAGTAAGGCCTGTGCCACCGTCAGTGCCTGAAGTACCGTTTCCTTCTGGTGCAGAGATGAATGCTCTTGTTCCTTAGTAACCCAATAACACGCTCCACATGGATTCTAACGATTGCAATTCCTCTGGTGCTCTCTACATCTATTGGATCTAACTGACTCTTGCCTTTAGCAAAGGCAGGCATGACAAGTTTAGCCCCTTTGAAGGCAATGCTTTCATGTATTGTGAAGCCGTGATCAGCCATAACAAGATCTCCTGGCATGAGTTTGTTTGAAAGACCACAATTTTCAGTCAAAAACTTGTCTGAGGTATGTCCTCCCCATGCCTTTGAAACAAAAGAAATGCTCCCTTGAGGAGTAATACCAATCAAGACTTTCACCGTATTGTGGTGCTTGTAAGAGCTAAAGGTTTGTGCTCTTGCTAAGAGGTTAGTGGGCTTTTCTATGAATATCTCAAAACAATCTATTATGACAGTGGTCTTGTTCCCAAAAGAGTACTGAAAGCTTTGAGGCATTGTATGCCACAATTCTTCTCTTTCTGGCCAGTAGATAAGTGGTTGAAGTCTAACTTCCATGACTGTGATCCAAGATAGAAATATTCTTGAAACTGTAGGAACAGATACCCCAAATCCGTAGGCCAGGTCTTGATATGGCACATTAAGTCTTAGTTCAATCAAGGCCAAAACGAGTTCCTGATATTTTGTCAGTGTAAGAGATCTTCTTGTGACATGTGGGGCAACATGTTCATAGACAGCATCTAGAAGCTTCAAAGTTGGCAACCCTGTGTAAAATAAGACCTTCTCGTCTTCCAGCATGTCTTCACGATCAAAAAAAGGTTTTGGTGTTTTAAACATATAGTAAAATTCCTCAGTTTGTGTTGTGGAATCACGAGTTTTAGTTTGGAGTGTCTGGGTACTACACTCAGCAATGTTTAGACCAACAAGTTTTGAAGTGACTTCACACAAAAAGTCATCGTTGCCATATTCGCTGAAGTCTTCGTTGTTTATTGAAGTTGAAGTGGAATCTAATGAAATTTTCTCTATTATGCCCCCATCCTCGTTAAGTTTTACCAATTTAGTAGCTCTCTCCGTTAACTCCCTCTCATGTTGTCTTTTGCGACGTTCTTTAGCCCGTTCGCTTCGTGCCACCTGAAGTTCTGGGTCATTGGTATTGCTTGCTACTTTCTTTGAGTGGCCTAGTTCTACTCTAGGTACCCACTCAACGTTCCACTTATCCCAAGAGGCTGCCGGTTTTCCTTGGACAAAGCGCCGGCTACAAACTCTTCCACTTTTGATAAGGTTTTCGCTCAAGTTGGCTCTGCTAATAGCGGACAACCACCTTCTTCGTCGCTCAATCGACAACTCCTCAGTTGATTCTCCTTGATTTGTAATTACAGCAGGTACACGATAGAAAGAAATTAAGTTATCACGAACACTTCTTGAGTGACAATTTACCATTAAACATAAAACCATGGTTGAAAAGCGATGTTGTCCTTTGTTGTGCCTACTGATCGATCTGTGGTTGTGCACCAAAATGGTGGATAGTAACCGTTGTCATGCACAGGGTCACGTGTGTGAAAATCTAGAATAGTAAACAGCGTGATTAGCGATTAGTATATAGCGGTGATCATAATAGAAACTAATGAGTTCTTAACAATGCTCAGGTTGACTCCTCCATTCATTTGAGTGACCCTCTAAACACATCTATTTAAAAATTAACATTGTACCACAAGTTGTTTTCTTCTCAATCGTTGTTGGTGCAGAGCAAATTTTGCATCTGATGAGAAGTTGCTGAAGCGACGATTCAAAAACAATAAACTTTCTTTCCTGGTGGTATGACTGGGGATTTTGCTTATATGGGTCTTCATACTCATAATCTGATTCCTCATCATTCTCTGGCAACCATTCTGGGTCTTCTTTTTCTGATGTTGAATAATGGTCCTGGTTGTTTGGACTTTTAGGCGAATCAGCAATAGCTAAATCAACATTAAAAGGGGGCTCATATTGTGTTTCCTGGCCAACTATTTCAACTTTCTGCATGCAACATTGTGTTTGTTTGTTGTCCCCACAAATCGCGACTTGAAAAAAGGTTAATTACCATCAATTATTAAAGGGACTTCTTACAAAAACTTAAAAGTTTTTATATTTATTTATCCCAACCACCATAGGGGGGTCCCTTGATTAGAAAGTGATAGGGTGTGCAGAAAAAATTTGCAACCTGACCCTGTCATATTAAAAGTATTCCAAATACATACCCCGTTTTTATAAAAAAGTGCAAAAATATGGCACAAAAATGCTAAAATATACAAAGACACACTGTTTGTGGGAGCAGATTATTGAAATAATTTAGATTTTGCTGTGAATGCCCTGTCCCAGACAATTTCCTTAATTTTGATACGCTGTCCCAGAGCTTTGATGCAATTCATGAGACCTTACCCCCAAATTATAATCATAAAAGTATAAATTCATTAAGATCTTATACCAAAAGAAGTTTGAATCTTAAGCATACCATTATTACTCACATCTTGATTTAGTCAACGTTTTTTTAGTTTTTTTTCTTTCCCCGGTATCTTCACCTTGATAGCTTGTTTCAGAATTTAAAATCGTTTGAAGCAAGTTGTTTTAGTCATTATCACTATTGTTTTGGTTGAGCTTTACATTTTCGGTTGGTTCCGACACTGTGCTTGCGATGACAGCTGTTTGGGGGTTTCTGTATTTTTGGAGTAGATTTTCTATAACCTTAAGTATTAAGAAATATTGAATTTGAAACAAAATCATTTCTGATGCAGTATACGTATATGGTAAACAGAGATGCTTAACTAGTAAGCTAAAGGGGACGCATCCCCTTGTTAATGTTAAAAAATCTCCTTTTGTTAATCTTCGTATTGTTAATGTTTCCTGGCTGCTAATGGGTCTCTTTGTAAATGGCAAATAAATTACACTTGTGATGTAATACAGGCGCTAAATTATGTAAAGAAGATTAAACAAATACTTCTCTTCATTTCTCTTCATACGCTTCTCTTCGTTTTTTCTTTGGGCTTCCGGTAATCAATTTTCTTGGACTCAGCAATGGCCTAGCTTTAAAAGGTGTCCTACCCTTCACCTGTTTTTTTCCTTTTTGGGATCTTCTGTCGAATATAGTGGGCACTGCATCATCTTTTAATAATAAACGTTTATTTTCCAAACCAAGGACCTCAGGAGATCTGGACTTCGCTGATAACTGTTGTTGGAAAAATGTTCTTGACAAAGACGCGAGTGCGGTTTCAGATTTAAATTTGCTAAACGCATGTTTTCAATCCATTTTTTTCTTAATTTCAAGTCTTTCGGAAACTTTTGAGATGTAGTTTTCTTTTGGGGTTTGTTTCTGATAATATTACTGCTGTTGTTGAAACAGTTATAAGCTGACCATCTTTAGGACGAAAATGACCGTTTGACTGGTCTTGCTGACTGCGATTGAAATCTCAATGTTCACCTCTGACGTCATAAGCGTGGGCGGGGAAGATTTCTCCCACGAGGTTATAATCAAACATTTTAAGAGTCAAAAGCAAAGAAAAATTAATTTCTCAAAAAAATAATTATCATTTTCATCTTGTTCAGGTCATAAGCTTTGACTAAAAGTAAAAGTTAACTTGACTTTGCAGGTCTCCTTTAAGAAAACCTTACGGTATAAAAAACCTTTCATTGATCAAATTTTGTCTCTTTGAAATTCTAGGCACTTTTATTCTTGTGAGGGATGAATCACTGTGAAAAATCTCCAACACCTTTCAGAAATAACCAAAAAAATCTCTTTAATTTCTTAGTAATTGCTGAAATCTCAAAATTATTTTAGGGCTTTGTTTCTTTGACCTCTTGTTACCAAAGTGAGGACATCACATAAATATATTTTTAGAACTTATCTTTTTAGAGCTTTGCCCAATTTGAAAATATCTAACTCTTTTTGCATGTTGATAGGTATTTTATGCCGTTGTTTCAGGTTTTCCCGAAATCTACTGAAAAATCCCAAAATATCTTCATTCAGCAAGAGATTTTTCAAATTTCACAAATTTGAAAATAATCAGCCATGTACTGAAACTTAGTACTACAGTTATTTTCTTATTCCCTTTATAGACTCAGCAATTAAGTGCTATGTTATACCCGATGATGAGGAAGATTTCGATGAAATGCTAAAATCAGTAGACATAGATAAGCCAATTTTCAATAAAGAAAATGAAGACGAATATCTTTCCTCGACGATTGTTGAAGATATTGATCAACCAGGGAAAGATAAAAAACAGATAGACTGCTCAAGTGATAATGCTGCTCTCTTAAATGTATTACTCCTCCACCCCGAGGATATTGAAGCTAAAACCAAGCCATGCACAGCGTGGAGAACTATTATTGTATGTTAAACAAGACAAATGTTGCAAAAACACTGTTTTATGTCAAATTCTCAGCAACTGTGCAAGCTCTCGGAGCATTTTCCACGTTTCTATTAAAATTTCCTCACAAGAATATTGTGGGTACCTGAAAGAAGAAAGACGGGATATCATTCCAATTAAAGCTAATGCAAATTTGGAGCATGGCTAGCCCTTCTTGAATAAATCATATCGCTGATTTGTTGATACTGGAAATGCAGATTATTAGACTGTTTCTTAGATTTTTAGCTATTGCAAAATCGCATAGCACACCATCAAACAGTTTTACATTATATCCATTAAATTTAGAGATATGAGTGGAAAATAGATGCTTCAAGGAAATCACTTCTTGTAAAGGACTGCCTGCATTACTCTTTTCCTGTAACAAAAAAAACTAATGATTCTCACCTTGCTACCAGCAGAGGATGGTTGTAATGGAAGACTAAGGCTTAATGATCTGAAATGTTCTACAATTTCAGCTTGAGCTGTCTCTATCTGATTAACTTGATAATATGTGATAGAGTGTCCCAACCTTGCTAGGATCATTGGCGGAAACTTCTGCCCTGTTAAACTATGAGGACCCAGACCAACAGAAGCATGTTTGGCTGTAAGGAACTTTCCTTTTGAAACAGCAGCAACAACATCCTGATTTCATATTAAAGAAGATCTCCTGCATTATTCTTGTTCACTTAGTGTGCCTCCTGGTGCTCGCCTCTAAGACCAAATGACAGCATCAGAATGCCGTAGAACAAAGGAGATTGCAAACTTGAGGATACATATAGAGAGGGCTATAAACAGAATAAAGACAACAGAATTTTAAAAACTGTAAAGGCCAGGTTACACAATCACTTTTTACCATCACTTTTTTCGATATTGGACCAACATGCTGAAAAGTGATCGTGTAACATGCTAAAATTTTCCATTTTCGCTGCGGAATTTAATGCGCTTATCATGCTTCGGACGAGGGGGCTAGCTGTTTCTGTACCAGAGCTGTTACGATCCAGCTTTTCAGTTGATTGTGTGGGGATATTCGAAGGATAACAAAAATGTTACAGAATATGTTAGAAAACTAACGGAAACTATCCAGAATTTGTCAACAAGGTAAGTAGAGAATTCTATGTTGATGACTGGGCATCTGGAGCAGAAGATGTCACAGAAGCACTAAATTTGTACCACAAGGTTAAGTAAAGAATGCTTTAAGGTGGATTTAATCCTAGAAAGTTCAAAACTAGTGACCCAGATTTAGCTAATTTGATCAATAAGGAAGAGGACACACAGAAGGTATCTGATGAAAACAATGAATGTGATTTGACCTATGCCTAGACAGTCTTAAATTGAATGTCATCTAATGAAAACCATAAGGTATTAGGCATGGCCTGGGACCACTTTAAACACTTTAAAATTTGATCTAACGAAGGTTGACCTTTTGTCAAATGATAGCAAGGTTACAAAGCGTGTCATTCTAAGCACCCTTGCCAAGCTTTTTTATCCCTTAGGAATCATATCTCCTGTTCTGATCTCTGCTAAAATTCTTTTTCAGGAACTTTGAACAAAAAATTTGAGTTGGGATGATGAATTGCCAAGAGACAAATGGTTCCAATGGGTAAATGAGTTGCAAGAGGTGGGGCAGATTACTATACCTAGATGTTTCTTTGAAAAGGACTGTGGTAAGATTTTACATTGTTCTTTACATGGATTTGCAAATGCGTCTTTGAAAGACTGTTATATACGTTGTTTATAAGACGGCAACTGGATGGCATAGTCAGCTTATTTGTAGTAAGACCCGGGTAGCCCCTTTAAAAAAGTTGACTATTCCTAGGTGAGAACTCATGTCTGCACTCATTCTTGCCACATTGATGGACACTGTCCAGTCAGCTTTGAGTCCACACTTAATGATTGGAGACAAATTTTATTCGTTAGATAGCAAAACAGCTTTGTATTGGATTAATAATGCTAAGGACTGGAAGCAATTCGTACAACACAGGTTAAATGAGATTTTAAGTTTGTCAGACAAATCACATTGGAGATATTGTCCAGGCTTTGCCACTGAGTGTATTTGCTGCTAAGGCTCGCAGAAGATGGTGACTCATCAACTGTTGATCAAATGTTACTTCTCTTGTATATTTCCTGTTTATAGCATAATACAGGATACAGTCGACATCATTTGTCTGTTGTTGCACAGGAAAAACTTTGATCTTCAGGCATGGTGAAGAGCAATGAACAATAGAGCATATTTGTTGTTTCACTTGATGGGAAATTTTTCTTCTCCATCACCACACATGAAATCAAACATTACACCACCACACATGAAAAATAAAAGAGAACTTGTATATCATATTCCTTTTTCAAATGTTTATTTCCACTTTCTGAACAGTGTCTGACGTTCAATTTTGCATGAGAATGAGCTCTGACCCGTAGGTACAACAAAACAATACATTCAAGCAAATTATGTGCAACTTCCTTGTCAATTTCCAAATCTGCAGACATGACAATAGCTTTGTAGCTTGTTTTGACCAATTGGTTTTCCAAAACTTTCTGGCAAATTGCTTGACAATCAATAGTAGCCTCCATGTGACCAACTGTCTTGCAAAAGTTCTTTTTGCAATAAAAAAATATTTTTTGGGCTGCATCATTGATCCTCCCCAACCCACCTCTGTCTTTTATAGAGAAAAGCTTTTGACTGTCATCCTGTTCACAGTTAGCAGCCATCAAAATTGCAAGTGACTGCTGGCTAGATTGAGATTGCCAATTCTTTGACTTCCTGATTCTGAAATAAATTTGATGAAAGCAGATACTGCAGGCCATGGATTTCCCTTTCAGGCAATATAAATTCATGTCCTTGTGATGGCAGGCTATCATTGGGTTTTGTCAAATATTCCAAACATAGGTTTTCTACTTCAGAGCATAAAAAATTGGAAAAGAGTTTTGGAAGTTTAGGAAATGTATGCTCTTTTGGTAAAAGCAGCAAATATAGGTTTTGTAAGAACCTTTCTGTGTTTCCATTGAAGTTTGCGAAAGCTGGCTTTACTTTTTCCAATGCAAATAAACTTTAACCAACAGTGATGCTAATCTTGGCAAATATTTCATTGCACTCAGCACTGAAGCATTTAACCTTTAACTAACATTTAACTAAGCTTTTGAGCGGCCTTCTGAATGATGGTTCTCAGCTCTAAGTTGTGGATAGTCCGGAGCTTCCTTATCGCAGTCCACTACATCGCTAATACTAGCTATCTCTTTATGTTTTGACAGGGTATGTCTTGTCAATCCCCGCTTTGATTGGCACTTTTTTGACAAGAACCGCATTGAAAGGCAAGGTGCTCTTCCTAAAAAGGTAAAGTATATCTGGCCTTAAATGAAGTAAAGAACACATACAAATTGGGCTGGTTTATTTTTTAAAAACGCAATTTATTTTCTATTGTCTGGCATTACCGTTTCTCAGGCCCACGGCGTGCTTCGCCAGCCTAACCTCTACATACAACACGAAAGGATAAAAATGAAAAAAACTAACCATTTCAGTAGCCTGCTGAACATCTAATTCTATGCCTGCTGACAATTCTATGTCGAGTTCCCTTTTTCAGACAAAGACTTCAAGTCTGCTTTGCACAATAGCTGTGGTGAAATGAATATGGATTGGTTGACCTCCGTATCCTCACCATCAGACAAAACTGTAATTTCCTGCTGAAGGCTGTCTTTAAATTCATCATTACCAATTTTATTTTCTTGATTAGTGCAAACAACCTTTTCCTCTATGATTGAAGTTCTGGCCATGTTTTTTAATGGAAAAAACAGCAAGTTTAGACACTTTGATTTTTTTGTTAAGTTCACCGACACATCTACTAAAGGGATTCTTTCATTTTCTTGTTTGCAAATCCTTGTATTTATTTACATTATTTTTCTTTACATTATTTACAACTGGTCGCAGTAATAGACCTTTTTCTTTTGGTACTTTTGTATAAATATGTCGCTCCAACTTTAACAGATTAGCATGTACGTCATTCAGTATTTCTGCTTTATTCTCCACCAAATAACTCAATCCTTTATATTGTTTAAAATTTGCCGGACTTTTTTGCCAGCTGTTTGACTTGTTTTCGAATCAACTTTGGTTTCTTGTTTGTCTTTCTGTTTGAAATCAAAGTCATTATCTTTATTGTTAACTGGATCTATTTCAGTAATATCATTAGACATTATGATTGGAAAATCAAATGTTTCATCAAAGGCAAGAAACAGAGCTCTGGTATGCCTCTGACAAAGCATCACATAACCAAGCAGGATAGGTTTTAAAAACTGGAAAAAATTGTTTGGTCCAATCATGGCAGCTACAGCAAGGCCTATTCTCCTCATCACCAAAAGACAGTGTGTATGCCTAAAAAAACAGAGATCTGCTGCTCTTCATTTGGAATTCACCATCACCTAAAATTTTAATTGATCCTGGCAAAATCGAAGCTGCAGCAGATCGTCTCTCCATACAGTTGTCAATCATTGCATGTGGACGATTTCTTAGAAAATCAGGTATGTTTTCTGAATATTTCCGGTAGCTTGAATTAAACTTCAGGTTTACTTAGCGACACCTGTAACAGAAGAGCAATAGCTTGAATAAGAGAAGTAGCTTGCCTCCTCCTCCCCGTTTTCTGCTCCACGCCCTCTAGCGCCTGTGACAGTTGTGCGAGTAAAAATCACGTAAAAGCGCGAGTGATTTTTTCGCTGAATTCTGCAGGGGTGCGAGTGTTTTTTGCACATTTTTTTGAGGAAGCATTTTGTGATGGCAGAGGGCGTGGTTCTCGCATCCTCTGCGGGGAGCACGTCACAGCCTGTTTTTGGTGGAAGCCTCTTTTGGGCGGCAGCCACGCCTCTGTTGGGGGCACGCCTCAGCGGGGGGCAGGTCGTGTGTGTTGGGGTTTTGTGTGAGGGGGGTTTTGTGTGAGGGGGGTTTTGTGTGTTGGGGATGGCGTTAGTTTGTTCTTTGCTAATTTGCAGCTCGGGTTGGGTGGGGCTTGCTGGTCACTTGCTCAGTGTGTCGCGGGGGGCGGTCCGATGGCTCGGCGTGCCGCGGGTTGGCGGTCCACTGCCTTGGTGTGTCGCGGGCCAGCTGTCCACCCATTTTCAGCTAACCACCTTAATTCAACTGGAGCTTTGGGCACTACCCACTTCTAGAATTTCTTAGAACTTTACATATGTTATAGATCATAGTTTATTTAGCCAAACAACCATTATTTCGTTTCTGTTGCAATTTGTTTGAGGTTGGATCATTTTTTAACCTAGTTTTACTGGACGAAGAGTGCTGATTTGGGAAGGGGTTAGGGATGAGCCCCCAATTCCCTTCATAATTTTCACGACTAAGCTGACCAATTATTTATAAGAAACTTTCCAAGACCTTTGCAAATGAGTTTTTTACAATTTTTACCGACAGTTTCTTAAAGAGTCTTGTTAGCTTCAACAGGTGAAGAAAACTACAACATTAAACATTAAAAAATATATTTTAATGTATTTTAACTATATTTTAAAATAACAAACCTGAACTATAGAAAAGTTTCCTTTCACGTGCAGAAAATTTGCAAATAAAATAAATCTGAACAGTAACCTAGGAAGGGAGTTTCTTAACTTGTTTAAATAACTCTAAACTTTTTGGTTTACCACCTTTCATTTAGTTGGGGTACAATCTGCCATATTGTTTATGCTTGCATTGTAGGTTTGATCGCAATAATTGCTCTAAGTTAAACTTTTCATTGTAATTCCCTAATCACAATAAAACCCCTTTTAGAATGATTAACCTCATTCTGAATTCAATGCCTGAATTTAAATCTGAAGTCAAACATTTTTTACAAAGAATCTTGAGTAGATTTCATAATGAGGCCAAAGCTGAATTGGTGGAGTATTATAGAAGTACACTAAACTTGTGGTAAGGAAGCATTGTTTTTCAACAAAAAAGATGAAAAGTGACAATATTAAGATGTTTCTCTAAATATTCGAGGACTCATGAATCATGTGTATACTCAAGTAGTGATGCTTTCATGTACTTTTTGGCGACTACCAAGTGCCCTGAACTTAACAGAGAGCGGAAAACATGCCTGCTTTCCATTCCAGATGAACTGGCTGTTCATAACTTGTGGGGTGTTTGATGATTCTACCACAGGCACAGTCAGCTCTAGCATTAAGGGGTCATTGTAAAAGAATCAATGTGGCATCTATCTTATCCTGTGGCAATGTGGCAGATATCTTATACTCACAACCATCGCAGCATTCTAGCAGATTATCAAGCGTTTGAGATAAAACCAGGAGATATAGTTAATTTTCCAGGAGTGTTGACTACCTTTGCTTTAAATTGCAGTCTTTGATGGCACAGAAAACCTATGCTCAGACGGAACACCACATTTTTATGAATAGGCTGGTGTCTACGGAGGCAAAACAACAAATTGTGAGCAAAGCAAAAGGGAAAAACTTTGCTGTGGCATCCAAAACAAACAAAGAGTATTGAGAAAGGGAGGGGGCTGAAAAAATTTTCACAGAGGCACTGATTTTTCACGGAAAGAAATCTAGAATCTAGATTTAGTGAGTAGATAGTACCTACCCCCCCCCCCCCTCAATGGTACCAAAATGCATAAATATGAATGATAATGTTGTCTTATGCACAATGAACGATGAATTATCTGAAAGTCCCTACCCTTGGCCTGGAACTCAGTCAGGTTTTTTGCTGGATCCGTCCCTGAAGAAAGAAACACCATTCTCACACAATTCTATTCCTCCCACCCATCAAAATTCTGGTCACATCACAATACTCCTATTTACGTCCTGATTGATGAGCTAAAAATACACTGCAGCTGTGTATATTGAGAGTGGCATTGGAAATCCTTAATTCTGACATTGAAGCAAAACTCGAGGGCAAAAATGGACATTGTGGCATTAACCAAAATTTTACGTTATAATAAGCAGACAATCGAGTGGTTGCAGGGGCAGGACTTGTTAAAAAAAGGCATACGATGCAGGGAGCGAAACTGCAGGAGACAAATGGAGATGGTGCCAAGGGCTGATAGCCAGATGGTTTCAGGTGGAAATGCAGGTTTGGGAAGACAAGAACTATCTGTGACGGATCGAATTTGCCATTGGAGAAGATAGTTCTCATGATGTATTTCTGGGCTATGGACGGCAGTATGTCGACCGCGAGTGGTGCTACACTTGTGTCAGAGCACACAGTTTTTGACTGGTACAACATGTTGTGAGAAATATGTTCTGTCAAGCTTCTTCGACTTCCCATGAACAGCAGAATGCTTGGTCACAGAATAGAAATGACCAGAAGGGTCACTCTTTGCCAATCGATTCAGCGTGAGTTTTTTCGCGCATGCGTCACCAAAACGAGGATAGTATGTCAAACAATTAGCACGAACAAAGCACATCGATGAAAAACAACACAATAATGTGAGATGGGACTAGGAAAACAAATTCAACGATCTGAACCAGAATTAAACTAGTATCTTGCCCTGTATATATTGCTTTATAACCGGAAAATACTGCTATCAATGGTGGTCTCGCATCTCATAACTGTAGTAGGCCTGTTGTATTGATTATTAGCTAACAGGGAATTTAAATATCGTTTCCAAACTCACGATTCATAACGAACTAAGCGCCTCTGTGATTTTATTCACTCTCCTTTTGCTTCATGATGGTATGAAGTGCAGCCCCAGTGATATTCAAGGGAGCTTGTTTTTAAATTTGCTTCAACACGCCTTCGATTGTGCAACATCCTAGACTACTAGCCTCCTTTCATGACGGTTGAAAACGAGAACTGTATGTACAGACAGCGCGGCGCCAGAAAAAATCGAGTGAACTTGCAACAAAGGATGCCGACACGAGTGACCCTTCTGGGCATTTCTATTCTGTGGCTTGGTGGACTGGACCTGAATGTGGAGATTGAAGTATAACTGGAAGTATAACAGGGGGGATGACGCCCCAGCACAAACAATTGATTTTTGGGATGTATGACTGGCAGACAAAGGTTGGTGTCATCAAGCTTGTCGGCAGACGGGATGCAGACACCTTGATACAACTAATACAGCATTAGATACGACCTGGATCTACCATATATTCCGATGGTTGGGCAGCATACAGTGGACTGGGAGCGTTGGGGTTCAACCACGGAGTTGTCATTCACGCAGACAACTTTGTTGACCCCATCACTGGAGTGCACACAAACGGTGTAGAGGCCTACTAGTCAAGAGCGAGGCATAAACTGGAGGCAGTGTACGGCAGTCTCGACCACATGAAACCATCCTATTTGGATGAGTTCATGTGACACGAACGATATGGCCACGATCGCTCTGAGGTTTAGAGGAACATACGACTTCATATAGCTGAGCATAACCAATAGGTTTGTGGCAATTTTTCTACCTATAGTCTACATATTAATACTTAGGATGGCCGATAGATTTAGATTTTCTGCTATTACCATTTGGAATTTTTCCTAGCTTTGAATTGAATTGAATTGAACTGATTGAATTGTCTTCTCCTAAACCTAAGAAATACAAGTGTCATACCTTATTTAAAGAGGGCAAAACGGAATAATGGAGGTAAACGTACTTAGGCCCATTTTTTGAATCTTAAAAAACATGTAACCAGCTCTTCAATAATGGCCCTTCCCCACCTAAAACAGTTTATAATAGATCTATATATGATCTACTATAGGATTGAGTACAAAATATAGTGTTTTTTTAGAAACCGAACTCTTTATGTTTGTCGCATGGCATTGTATGGATGTGAGAAAAGTTTAAATTTTATCAAGGACCACGGTTCAAAATTGAGAGTTTCACTACTGATCACCATATTGCAATTAATGCCTACATGTGAGACAATGAGCCAACCATAAGGCACTGCTTCAACTTATGGCACATGAAAAAAGCTTACAACATTCATTATTATGTCTTTTTAGGCTTTATATTATAGTTGGCCAAATTTTAGTATTGATTAAAGAACAGAACAAGGTTTGGATAAACCTACAGATTTCCTTGAAAATTTGGGCATTAATTTAGTTTTGTAAGGTAATCCCTCTTTTTTCAGGCCTTTTCATGAAATAAAGGGAAGGCTTTCCAGTTATTTTTGGGAACGATTGTAGCTGGTGTTGATGAGCTTACAAGGGCGTTCATTGTCCCAGATATTTGTTGAAGGAGAAGTCCTCCAGACCTTGCAAAAATTATAAACAGACTAATTTTTCAATAAATTGTCTCCCTGCCATTTATCGTGTGTTGTATTACCCAGGCCACTAAGTTTCTGATGGCATTGGCGAGGGCGATCTCTGCTTCTATTTGCAGCCGTCACTTTATTTGGTTTCATTTATGTTCTAGAGAACTCAAAAGTATTGCTCGCTCTAACAAAAGTTAAGGGAAATGTAATTATAAAATAGTGGATAAAACCTTGCATTCACCATTTTTATTGTAGTGCCACCACAACAAAAGACAGAAATGGACAGAATTTTGTAGCAAAGTTTATGGCTTTCCTAAGTCATGTAATCAATATGCATGAAAACTTTGGACCTCCCCTTTTCAACTCCTGTCATCATGGTAAAAGTATTCAAACCAAGAAATGAATCCCAAATGGTAAGTACCAAATTTTTCTACTAATAGGAATTTTTTGTGTCCTCTACTCTCTAAAAACCACCCTGTTATATTTTGTTTCCTTCAAACGCTTATCAACGTAGCTTTCAAAAACTAGTTTTTATTTGATTATTTGAAATGTTGAAATATCAATAAAAATTAAAAAGCAGAATTACCAAATCAGTTAAATTTTCATCTCCAGGATCATATGAACAAGCAAGAAAGCGTTGACAAACAAAATTCTCCTGAAAGGTGTTCAGAAAGTGTCTCTGGAAACACAAACGAGTTGCCTTAAAAGCTACCATTCCGTGTTGGATAAATTTGTCCCAAAGATGATCTACTTCTCCTCTAGCGGGATGTATTGCAGGTTTGACTATTTAATTTGGTTATTTTATTTGAAAGTAATATAACATGCCTGAAAAAGGTATTGAAAAGAAAATCTTAGATTAATGATCTAACTGCAAAAATTTAAAAAACATTTTGAATTTTGAGAAATAGTGAAATCATATGAACTTGGATGGGTCTCTTTATCAGTGCTCTGAAGTATCAATACAAATTTCATGAAATATAACAAGACTTCATATTTATTAACCAATTATACTGCTTTATAAATTTTGTTCTGTTGAGATACCCTGCTGCTAGCAAAAGCCACAGAATATGCTGTATCATCTGTATGTTTGCAAGCAGTGCCGTCGAGACATGGGCTGGGCCCTACCGTCAAAGGCTGCAAAAACCTTTTTTGGGTTACACCCTTAGCAATGCAGTTAGATGGACTGTAAAAGGCGTGAATTTTGAAATCAACGCCCATGAAACACTTGAATTTGTATTTTAAGGTCTTTAACAGAACATGTAATTAGTGACTATATAAAACAAATCATTAAAACAAATTATTAAAACATATCAGAGTTAATTTAATGTTTAAAAAACTGCTTTTCTTGCTTTCCTCTGGGCGAAATCATTTTTTTCCAGCTGTCGTTCGCTCCCCAACCATCAGGAGAAGCTAATTTTGATTTTGAACCATTATTAATAGTGTGGCCAAACAACTTGCATGGCAAACAATAGAGTGCAGCCTTTGTAGGACTGAAAACAAGGCAGCTTCTTACTACCTCCCTATTTTGCTGCTTCACATTTAGGACCGTTGTTGGAAATTTGTGGCCGTCGCAATCTTTGGGAAACTCTGGAGGATGAGGCAAATGGTCAGTTCTAACAACCTTTTCTAACTCTTTTATCGTTGGAAATCCGGTCAATGTGCTGACATCATAACTAGATGATCCACTATGAACAGTATCTTGACTTAATGACGAATCAGTAGTGCTTTCTCTACTTTCTTTGGTGTCATGGTCTAGCGAAGCAGCCAAGCTGTCTGTGTCTTCTTCTTCAGCAATGCCTTGAACAAAACTTTCGCCAGGTTTATTTAAAGTTGAATCACCCTCCTTGTCTCTTTTATAAGCACCTACCTCAAACAATGTGCGAGATGCTTTCTTTGCATCTTTTTCTCATATCTTTTTTTCCTGCCTTTGCTGAGCCCCAGACTTGTGCCTGTAAGATGACAGCGCAGGGGTTGGTTTGATCGTGATGCCACTTAGTGATTTTGATAAAGACTTTTATAGCTTTTGAATTTGTCTTTGTTCTTCGCATGTGCTTTTTCTCTGGTGTATGCCGTGAATGGAAGATTCACTTTTACGTTTATAGGGAGTCCACACAAGCAATAACTAAAAACATTTGACCTAAAAGTAGATATATGAAAGTGCAATCGAATTTTTTGGCTTCCGGAGAAGTATATTATGATCGTATCGTCAATGTTTTAATTACAAACCATAACAGGTAAAGGCCCTCATCATAGACCAGCTTGTTGTTCCCTTGTTGAAAGATTAAATTTCGAATATCAATCGGGTCATGGGCCCGCCCTGCCAATGCTGCTAATTGAAAACTCCTTATTTTCCAAAAGCCAAAAATACATACCTTATTTTCTACGGGCCCCTCAAGGCCCCGGGCCCCCTGGTAACTACCCTGGTTACCCCCCCCCCCCCCCTCTCGACGGTCCTATTTGCAACACAGAGACTTACAATAGAATTTTCTCTATAGAACCAAACAATAACATTGTCTTTATAGAACCATCATGGCCATTTTGCATTTAAACTGCAATCTTCGAAGAGAAAAAAGGAAAGATGGCACAAACAGAGTCAAATACCCAAAGTATAAGAATGGTGAGGTAACAATAAAGGATGTCCGTGTGGAACAGTATTTTGGTAATGCCAATGAAAATTATATTATGAACTTATTCATTGCCTGGTATTTTGCTATAAAAAACTTTGACTTTTATTGATTGTAAAAATTCTTCCAGTGATAATATTATTTAAATCAATTTATTCAGAGTTTGTTGATGAGCTGTATTTAACCTTGATCAATGGAGCCAGTTCTGCCACAGCTTCAAAAGATTCAGCGAACAAACTGAAAGCAATGACCCCCATGCCAATCAATACAATGCACAAGAAGGAGCCAAGAGCAGATGCAATTAAAAAGCTAGCTGCCAGAAGAGCAATGATTATGCAAAGTGTACCACCAGCAACCTTTGGCAATAAATAACATTGAAGAGAATATTTCACAAGGGAAGGGTTTAAAGAGCTTCTGCCCACACAATAAAAATGGCAAAAACTAACCATCTCTTGTTCTCATCTATAGTCTTGTAAAATATAGGATTCGTCACGTTTTGTTAGCAAGGCATTTTTATCAGATAAATGAGAAAATGGTCAGCTGCATTAAATACAGACCTGAAAACAATCTGAGGTCATGGATTTTAGAAAAGTATGAATATTCAGCGCCCTTCATTGGTTGTGTGATTAATATTTGAAATTACAATATTGGTTAAAAACTGTTGTAATTGAATACAATAAACATTTAATGAATTAAACTTGAAAAATCAATATTGTGTAAATGCAGTAACTTGCAACAGATAAAGAAAATTAAAAATCAATTACACTGACTGCATATGAGAAAATGCATTAAGCATGAATTTTTTTGAATATGTCTAATTTCATCTGCTTATTGTCTTGTCTGGGAATTTTTTTCTTAGCATATAAGAGAACTTAATTCTCGCAGAGTATGAAGCCAAGCTTCTTGTTGAAGATGAAAAAATTCCTTGGCTTGCATATTTTCTCTCTTTGGATTGAGTACTTTGTATCAACTGTGCTATTTTTGGTAAAGAGAGTTACCATAATGCCTCCAATCTACAATACCTGTTCAAAGTTATGCTAAATTACTGGGCAAAGGCTCAAAAGAAACTAAAAGACCATGTTTTGAAATCCCCTGTGCATGGATTCTCTAGGATCAGAGCATTGGTGTTCTGCTGCAGCATGGAAGATAAGGCAACATCTATAGACGTGGAGTTGAATAAAAAGGTTTCTGACCAGGAAGCAAAGAACCAAGAAAAGCTCAAACCTATCATAGAGGCCATTATTATGTGCGGATGTCAGCAAAGAATACAAGGCCATCGTGAAAAAGGACATCTTTGCTGAAGATAAATCAAATAATCCTGGCAACCTCCAAGTTTTCTGCAGTTGCTGGCTAAATGTAGCAACAATTTCGAATTTGATGACCATGTCAATAACACACTGAAAAAAGCCACCTGTCGGTCGAAAACAACACAAAATTAATTGATTTGTCTTTGTAGTGACATGATTAGAGATGATTTGATTCAAGAAAACAAGGAATCAAAGTATCTGCAGTTTTGGCAGACGATGCTGCTGACATTAGTAATGTCAAGCAAATGGAAGTTTTTGTGAGGTATATTGACGCAAAATTGGTCATACATGAACGATTTCTGGGTTCTTTCCAGTGCAGCAAAGGACTTTCTGGGAAAGCAATATCTGAAAAAATATTGGATGCCATCCATTCATTCAGGTTAGATATGGAGCTATGTTGCGGAAAAGGGTATGATGGTGTTAGAAACATGGCAGGTAGATGTTCAGGTGCTGCGACCCACATTCAAGACACGTACCTAAAGCTATGTAAGTTCACTGTGCCTTACTCATTCTCAGCTGTTTGCTGTATTGAAAGAGCAGGTAATGATAAATAAGCCAGCGTCAAATCATGAACACTTGACAAATGTCTGTTGGACAAGATAGGTTGCATGTAAATCAATACCTTGAAAATTTTATAGTTCTCTTTGAGCCAATTATCTGTGCATTTGAAGAGATAAAAAGGCAATGCTGACAGTACATGGAATGCTGCTTTAATTGTTGATGCAACTTCTTTTTAACATTTGACATTAACATTTGAGCTCATTCTCACTCTTACAGTTGTTCGCTGTCTGGAGGTAACATTACATCTTACAAGACAGTTACAGGCTTCAGAAATTGATATGGTGAGATGAAATGTCTGTTTGCAGTTTTAAAGAAACTTCAACTGAACGTTGAAGGCAGACATAAGACATGGTACGAAGAAGCTTGTCTTCTTACAGATGAGGTTGGAACAACCCAAAAAAATCAAGAACAGATTCAGACAATGCAAAATAACACCCCTGCCAAAACAGTTCCTGTCATATTTTCGTACACTAGCTCTTCCGTTTCTGAAATGTGGTTTTTGCACATGAGTGGAGAGAGGTTTTGTTAAAATTCCTTAAACATTACATGAATGATCTCACAGAGCTGTGGTTAGTGGAAATAGAATCGGACATGTGGAAAGAGTCATGGAAAAGGTTCAATAAATCACGGCCTCTACTCCCAGCAATTGACAAGCTAACTTTCCTGAATATTTGTAGCCTCTTGATGATGTAGACGATCAATATCTGTTCTGCGTCGCTTGAAAACTTTCTTGAGAAACACAATGTCTGAAGAGAGGCTTAATGCCTCATCGCTTCTTCTCATCCATAATGGCATTGAGTTGAATGTTGCTAAAGTTATAGATAATTTTGAATGCAATCATCCCAGAAGAATGAAACTTCTTCATATGTTTAATGATGCTTGATTAAAACAAAAAACAATTAACAATATGAAGTAAACCAACGTTTATCTAAAAATACACTTACGTTCTAGTAGCTTGTATTTTCTCATTGTTCCAATCCTTGACAGATCTGCTCGTCTTCTTCTTCCGATGTAAAGCCAACACCATCTGTCCAAAGTCCTCCAAAAAGCACCTGAGTACCAAGCAGAACAATAAAGTCAAGAATAAGTACGCGGTAAGCTCAAATATCAAAATATCAAATAACTTTGTAAAACTGGCATACAAATAGAAAAAGGTGCCAGAGTAAGTTGGATTGTGCTGTTCACATTCACTTTGTCTCTTAAATCTTCTGCAACAATCTTTCAACTTTTCTAAAACCTTGAAACAGTGATATAGGTATTCAGCTATAGAAAAGAAAAAACAAGTTGATATGTTTGAAAAATAAATTTCAGTATGAAAGCAAGTATACCTCACAGTGAGCAGGATGTCCCTTACCATGCATCATTCCAATGGCGAACTTTGTCTTTCGGTGGAGCTCCGGGTCATTTTTTTGCACCCACTTTGAATATTTGCAGGCCACATCGGTATTAAGCATTGTCAAGCCACGCTCCACTAAAAATTTATTCTGCAGGTAACTTATCCGAACAGCTCACCCCTGAACATGTTCAGCGCTTTCTGTGCAATGTGATGCTGGCATGAGATCATCACAATACCTGTCTGGTCCAAATTTGAAAAACTTGCATGACCGTTCCTGAGCAGCTTTCCATAATCTAGATCTACACAGGCCGCTCTCAATTTCCTAAATCAACAGGATGAAAAATATACAAAATAATAAAATAGTGAAGGGAAGTTGTTGCAATAATAAAAACGAATGCCCACTTTCTGTCAGCCTTATCTGCAAAAAACTTTAGAAAAGGGTGTAACTGTAATCAATATTCTTTAAAAACAAAATACAATATACAAAATACAAATAATGACTTTGCTGTACCGTGTAGACATTCTGTCGCCAGCAACTAAATCTTACCGGCATCCTACTGATATCTGGATTATCATAAATGGTCTGTAAGGCATAATCCACTTCCTCGTTGTTACAAATGAACAAGTCTCCATAACAAGACAGCCCCTTTCTTCTAAAAAAACAAAAAGGGTTCAATTAAAGCTCGCACCATACGTACTACTTGTACTATTTATACTACAAGAAATAAACGCGAGAACAAGCTATGAATATAAAGATGACTTGAGCTGTAACCAAACAAAATGATGACTTTTTTTCTATAAATGTTAACGCTCTCTTTTGACCCTCTTAAAAGCATTCTGGCAAAATTAGCTAGTATATTTCATCGAGAGTCCTGCTTTTTTTCATTTTTTCAATCGATCAATACAACTGTACAGAAATAGGAATATCAAATTTAATTAATAAAGAAGAAACTACATACTCTACCGATCCTTTAAAGGTCAGATGTGACCAAAATCGATTTTCTGATATTGAATTCTATATGACTTTAAAGACAATTTAGTAGACTGTCTTTTGGGGTCTGGAACTGGTTTGTGCGTGACGTAGAATGAGTGAGACCTTTACCAGTGTTGCTTCGGTTACTGTTTGTTGTTAGCGGCGTGGCCTATCGTTCGAGTTCGAATTCTAATTTTCCAGTCAAAATGCCAAGATTTTGTTGTGTTTACAGTGGCTCCGCCACAGCAAGTAAGGAAAAGGGTATAACAGTCCATTTAATCCCTTACTTCGAAGACAGCAGACCAGTTACAAAGCAAAGGAGAAAGAGATGGATTGATTTTGTTCGGAAAACACGGGCGAAATGGACACCATCCAAGTATTCAGGAATCTGTTCTCAGCACTTCAACGCAGGTGATTATGAAAAGTCTTTGGCAATGCGAGTCTGTTACCTGGGTTTAGTGAATCTTTCAAGCGAGAGTTGGTGAGAGATCAATTTGGGATTTCTGCGGTGCCATCCATCTACCCTGCTAGGCCCTCATCTTTGGCCCAAGGCCAAAACAAAGAAACAGTTTCAGTCCGAGGAAGCCGTTGCCACAGACAAGTTAGTACAATTTATTGCTTTGCTTTTATTGCTTTAAAATACCAGTGCTGAAATATTTTGATTGTTTGAAATTTTATAATTATTTTTGGAATTGTCCAACTCATTTGCTTCATAATGAAGTTCATTTCTAATTTTTGTAAATATTGGTCTGGTCACCAGGGGAGATTGATTCAATTTTTCATGGGTTAATATAATTTTCAACAACTTTGTGATTCTAGACAATCCGTAATATTCTTCAATCTGGAGACTCCACAGTCACAATCCCATCAGTCACAACACCAGGAACAAAGAAGGCTGTACAAAGTCAGATTTTAGATGAAGCACCTTCACTTGCAGACTATGAAGAAGACAGCTCTACACCACAAGTATGATAAAATTATTTTTGCAAAATAAAGTATATATGTGATGACTGTTTTGGGGAACTTCAAAATTTGCTAAATCATTAAATTGCATCCCCAAATCTCCTTAAAAATACTAACTCATTTTTATAGTATTGTTTCTAAGGTTAATCTGAATTGAAGCAAATATGGATGCATTACTTGAAAATCAAAATCCTGAAATTTATTCTTTTTTAGACAACTGACTGTGGGATTCAAACAGAAAACACTTGTGTGGGCTGTAAATATTGAGCAAGTCAGAGTAGGAGGTACAAGAATAATCTTCTAGGAACAAAAAGTAAATTGAAGAAGGCACTTGCAGTAAAAAAAAGACTAGAGAAAAAAAATTGGTTTGTGAAGCATTTTATTAAATTAGTCTTTCCAGTTAAATTAGTCTTAAATTAGTATGTTTTGACTATAAATTCTTTTAACAATTATAAAAATTTGTTTCAAGCAAACCAACTCTCTACATTTCTTCTAGTAATCATCCAGATGTCACAAATAGTTATATTGTTTGCCCTTGGGAAATATAATTGGATCCTATCAAAATATCACTAATGTCGGATTTTAGATGTTCATCTTAGGTACAATGTAGTGTATTATATTGCATTTTACATTATTTTTGACATGTGTCATTAATTTAGATTCATTGCAAAATGATTTGGATGAAACCACTTCAGAAATATCTGCTACGAGGTTGAAAGTAGCATCAATGATGACTCAACTGATGACCCAGACACTAACGAGTTGGAGCAAGTTGATCTAACAGATGAAGATTTTATGCCACCTGAAGAAGATACATTTAGTGAGGAAGAAGGCCAATATTGTAAAAGGTCATTATGCTACGATAGATTTATGGGTGTTATATCATAATTCAGAAGTGTATGTATGTAAAAGAGCACATCACACACGAATAAAAGTTCTCATTCATTGAGTAAATGGTGATATATTATCTTAGGTAGTTGTTAACTTTCTTTTTCCTGGATTTTATTTTTGCAGAATTGACAGTGATGTGACTTTGAGCAATCTTCGAACGGAACCAAAGTTTATTGTTTTTATATCACTTCTGTTTTCCTTGTTCAAATTTTGCCCATCATGTAAATCTGATGGTGTATTGGTAACACACACCAAAGTCGGTACAATGGTGGAGGTCAAAACTGTCTGCGGAAACCCAGTTTGTAAAAGCAAAGAAAATGTGTGGAGAAGTCAGCCAACCATCCCAAATACAAGGATCTTTGCTGGGAATTAGCTCCTCTCATTTGGAATCCTAGTTGCTGGAACATCTGCAACCAAGGTGTTGAATGTCTTCAAGCACATGGGACTGGCATGCATCTCACTTCCAACATTTTATACACATCAAAGGGTATGTGCATCTTATGGTCAGAAATTGACAGGTTTTA
Source organism: Rhopilema esculentum (assembly GCF_057945365.1). Lineage (NCBI taxonomy): Eukaryota > Metazoa > Cnidaria > Scyphozoa > Rhizostomeae > Rhizostomatidae > Rhopilema > Rhopilema esculentum. Next base: position 947,106 of record NC_142825.1, read on the forward strand.
TTCATAAAAGAAAAACATATTTCTTTTACATAAAAATTGCTTCAAAAATACAATACAAATTTATTCAATTTTCATTTTTGGATTTAGCTTTGTAAAACCCTTGTCTGCCAGAATAAAATGAGTAAAAAGATCGAATGAAAAATTTGCAGTGTCTTATTCCCTAGGAGAAGATTAAATTCTTAAATCATACTTATCCCTCCTCATTGGTTATTATGAAGATTATCCATGATTTTGTTTCACTTTTCAGGAAAAACTCTTTCCCAGTATTCACTTATTCTGGAAGAACCAGAAAATATCTACTTGATGATTTTGATTTGGTTTGGGAAAAAATAGTTATTGCAGGCGACGCAAGACATGACAGTGTAGTTATTTTTCTTTAGGCTCGCGGCACTGATTGGTCAACTATACCGGTCTTGTGCTTGCGTTTTTCTGATTGGCCTATTTCGATCCACAACTGGGTATATATTTTTCCATCGTGTTTTTTTCGGAACCTATTCTGACGTTTTTGCTCTGAGGAGTGTCAGACGAAAAAGCTTTTAGTATGTCATAAAATGTTTGCTTTTTTCAAAGACAGGACAGTGTATGACATAACGCAAAATATGGCATCTACACAGTTTTCTGCTGTAACCATTCTCTAATTGCCCACTTTGAGCTTGTACAGGTAAAATTGAACAATTGAAGTATGCCTCCAGCAAAAAAAATTATTTTAAAAAAGACCCACTATAATTTCCATATCAGAGTCTGCAATAGACAATAGAAACTAAGTGTGTCTTCTTGCAGTCCTCTCAATAAATATTTTGTTCTATTGGCCAAGCAGTAAATTTTATCATTTTTTCAATTTGCACTTCTTCTTTTCTAGGATCTGCCATTATGGTGATTAGTCTCCCATTATGGTGATTAGTTAGCCATTCTAAAAATTAAGGTGTATATATCAAACATGATATATCATTAGAAAGAGCAGAAACTGGAAAGAAACGCTCTTACTGGAAAGAACAAGATAAGACAGAATTAGAAACTATTCACTCCCAGCTACACCTTACAGATTGCATACCTTCCTGCACACATTCTCCTGTTCCTTCCTTGGAACGCTGGTGCAAAACTCTCTCTTGGAGCAAATGTGAAAGCTGTAAACTGTTGCCAAGTTTTATTAAGCTCCAAAAATCAGAAGTCAATCTGCAATACCAGTGTCGCAATGACAGATAAGTGGTACATGTTTTACAGAATATGCCAGTTCAACTAAGATCCTCGACAAATGTTCACATTGAAGCTCTGAGACCATGTACAACAGCCCTCCACTTTCCTCTTTCCAATCCGTCTTCATCCTATTAAAAAAATTTCAATACAAGGGAAGATTTGCTTTATGCTAAAGCAGAACCAACAATTTTTTATGTGTACAAATGGGATGGCATTGAATGTGCATTATGGCCAAACCTATACCCTTGCACATCTAGGTGTGACACAATACATGACGGCTCTTCTGACAGGAAAAGTTACAAAATTTATTTTCTATTTAAAGGACAAGTGACACACTTTTCACCCTATCTTTTCTTTTCATTAACTTATAGATCATCTTTTAGAAGTAAGTTTTTCCTGGTTTGGAACAAAAGAATTCTAATCAGGGGGCGCAGGGGGCGCGATTTTGCTTTTTATCACGTGACCCTATGACGTACATTGTGATAACTCAGAATCTTCCTGTAATTGATAGAGAGTTTACAAAACACGACGCGACAGGTCCAGACGAACTGTATTCGTTTACAAGCGTGTTGTAAACGTTAATATTGCACTCTATACCAGTAGCAGCAATAACAAATTATCACAATCTATGTCACGGTGTCAGGTGATTCATTTCCCGCCATAATTTCAAATGGGTTTTTAAGTGGGAAAATGAAATCAGAAAGGAAAGATATTTCAACAACACTCTCATACAGCATTTTACTTTAAGTTAAAAGGAAAAAAAAATTTGGCCAGCCAATGACTTTCTTGCAAGCATTACAAGATATGCCATTTTCTAAAGGCTATTGGGACTGGCAGCATCAATTAAAAAGCGACTAATTCCAGCACTTTCCTAAGAATTTTTTAAAGCCCTACGGACGTGTCAAAGGTTTCCCAGCTGATGCAATTGCACTATCAAGACTTCGCCCAGAAGGATGTGAGTGGCTTAGAAGACCACACGTGGCAACATCTGAGCTTTGCTCAACTATTACAGAAAACATCCCCTTGCTGCAGGAGGACAGTCTTCTCTGAGACAAAGATAAAATCAGCTCCTTTACCTCCAACATACAACCACTTGCCCTCACTCTTCAGAATTTTCACAAAGACTCTCTCACAAGCCCTTCTGACCTCGACAAACGTTCCCTCCTATTAAATCTACTAAAGCTCACTCCAGACCTTGCCTCCCAGCTCAACTCGTGCATCAAGATAGGTGCAGCTCTCTTCTCCATTGGCCTTAATATACGAGTTGCCCATCTCCTCACTTCCAACCCCAAAAAAAACGCAGATCTACTCACTTTTGCCCCAAATCCAGAGCCACCTTTCAAATCATCCAAAAATATTTTAGATCTGCTTCTGTTACTCCATCATTCAAAGCCAACACTGCCCCCTTCTTCATCTTATATTGCACAATTAACCTCTTTGCTACGCTTTCCAAAAACACAACAACCCTCTGCCCCATCTGCATCATTAACTTCTCTGCTCACAAATAACCCAACAATCCCCTTTTCTATCTCCACTCAACCAATGCCATCTCCATCATCGCAAAGCAGCACCGCATCCCATCTTCCTCATCCCACTCCCACTTCTCAACAGCAGCTGTTTCCAGTACCTCAACTACCTCCTCCTAAAGCTCCACCTCCCACCTCCTACAGCTCCTACATCTCCTGGACCTTCTCTGGTTTCTGCACTGTCTCTGCCATCTCTACCTCTATCGTCTCCTGCAGCTGCACCGCCTCCTGCACAAAAGAAACGAAAACGGCGGGTTATTGCAGATGATGATGATGAAATTCCTGACAGTAACAGTTCCTCCGAAACATCGTCTACAAAGAAGAAGCAAAAGAAACGATAACTTTGTAGACATGAAATACACCTTTCTTGGAATTTTACATTGCTTTGCACAATATTTAGACTTAAAAACTGTTTTCTCTCTTCGCCTTTCTTCTTCAAGTACAAAAAAAACAGGGGTTGGGAGGGTTGGTATAAACTGATGCAAATAGAGTCTCTGGTCATCCCTGTGGTAACTTTTTGACACCCCTTGCTTAAACTCATAAAGACTAAGGGATCGATAGGCCATGTTTTCACAGTTTGTATTCATACTGAAAATCAAAATCAAGTGAGCTTTTACATGTCTTCGTCTTATAAAAGCATAACCCAAGAAAGAACAAAATGTGAATGGTTAAATATTATGAATTTTTGGATAAACAGGAATAAATTGCAATATAATAACGAGAAAATTAAGATAATCAATCAATTGTCGATTGTTTTGTGCTTCTTGCAGCTTGGCCCTGTCATCATCTTCATCCTCCATTATAATTTGCTTCTTTTTGGGTTTTTTTTCGGTGGTGGCACATTGTCACTTTCCTCGTCCTCGAACTCCTGCAGCATTCTGGCAATATTCCTTTTTGCCGGCTTTTTTTTGCTTGTTGATTGTAAGAATATTTTTCTTAGGTTTGCTACAGATGAGTTCTTTTTAAACTCTTCATCCCCACCACCAACAAGGGCAATTTTGGAGGCATATGCCTCTGGATCAGTTATTATGGTTCTTGCCATTAAATAATGGCAAGACATTATGAAAAGGGCACCCCCTGTTTGGTATGCTTCTTCCATGAAGTGAGCAAGGGAGTCATTAGCGAGCATTGTTTTTATGATTGTGTTACAATCCTGGGTTGTTGGTGCAGCTTCCGTGTCACGCGTATTAAACTATGCTAGAGCTTCGCACAATTCTTCAATGTCCTCATCAACTGCTTTTTTTAGACTTTACTTATGGGCTTTCCTTGAGAAGCTCCATGTTGTCCACCACTGACTGATAGAGCTCACTCAAGGCAAAGGTTGGCCGTAGGAGCCATTCGCAGTTAATAGGCTTGGCCAAATCCATTGCAGGAACATTTTCCCATGAAACAGTCGGTCCATAAAGCCGCAAAAACAACTTTGTAAATTGATTAAAGAAGCTGACACCAATGTCATTTTCCTTTAGGAAAGGTGATGATTTGCTTGGTGATGTCATCTGTAGAATTGAGAAATGACAGGATACAAATTAAATAGTGTCTCAACTGAGGGAGAAAAACGGTACAGGACGACATCATCCTTAGAATTGTACATAAAATAACCTTGCTCGATCATTATTTGAGGTGGTGCACTGCCTTAAAGTCATGATAGTAATAACAGTTTCTTAAGTAGTTTTTTTGGTTTTTTGCTTATTTCTTTGTGATGTTGGCATTTCGTTGGGTTTTCTTTGTAATATGTATTAACAATTGTAATATACTGTGTATGATGTAAAATTAGTGTCCCGTAAATTCATTTAATGTTAGTGTATTTGACTGTCAGAATATTGAAGTGATTATATAATTGAAGTGAATATCTGTCATGTACAAGTATTTGGTTAACGTTTTCAACAAGAAATTGTTGTAACAGTGCTGACATGTGCAAGTGTTAGTGGCGTAAGAAAAGAAATATGTACATGATTGGTAATCCTTGGAAAATGGATGTGAGATGTTGTTTTTTTACATGGAATAGTTGCAATGACAGGGCAAACTTTGTTGTTTGATATGTTTGACTGATTAACAAAAATAGCAGCATCATTTGAAACAGTGAGAAAAATGGCATTAGTGTTATTTAAATGTGCCTTCATTTCATTTCATTTTATAATATTTATACAGGTTAAGGGTTCATACATATGTTTTTCAACCTGACCTGTTTAAAAGATTAAAATAAGAGCTAATCACTATGTTATAATACTAGTAACAAAAGAAATTTACCAATCAAACCTAATTTACAATATTTAATAATACTAAGGCTATAAAAAGTGAATGTAAAGATGAAATAAAAGTTGTCCCCGACTATAGCTGTTCTTTGAAGGTTTTCAGGGAGGGGGCCAATTTGGTAGCCCTTTCTAGACTGTTCCACAGTTTTGGACCGCGATAAGAAAAAACCTTTTGGCCATTTATCGTTTTTAGCAGTGGTATCTTAAGATCAGTTTCTGATGAACGCAGAAACCGTTCTCTATCATCTGAACATTTTTCGAATAAATTTCTCAAGTAGTCTGGTGCAAGCATCTTTAGAGATTTGTAAGTTAGGGTGGCTGTCTCCTTTCTTACAAGATTTCTGATGGTTAACCAGCCAAGATTCTGAATTATCAGAGCAGCAGACAAATTGTATGGGCTGCTAGTTACAATTCTGGCAGCTCTATTTTGGATTTTTTGCAACACGTCAAGCTTTGATTCATTACAGCAGCCCCAAACGGAACAACAGTAGCTGAAATGGGGCTCAACATTCCTCTGTACATTTTGTTGAGGATGTCAGATGGAGAGAATTTCTTAGAATACTTAATAAGTCCAAGGGCTCGATTAGCCTTGGTCTTGATATTATCCATATGCTTGTCCCAGTTGAGCTTACTGTCTATCTGAACACCTAAGTATCTTGTGTTGGTGATCATTTCAATGTTCTGATCACCTATTGAAAAAGATGGTGGCGCATAAGGCTGGCTTTCGATCTTACGGATGTGTAGACCAGAGCCTATAACAAGTGACTGCGTTTTCACTACGTTCAGGGAAAGTTTATTTGCATGCAGCCAATCCTGTAGTTTCAAAAGATCTAAGTTTAGTTAATTTTGAAGGTCACCAATACTTTTTGAAGAGAGGGAAATGGCTGTGTCATCAGCATACATGCTGACATGAGATTTTTGCAAGGAAAAAGGCAAATCATTGATCTAAATCAGGAACAAGAGTGGACCAAGACAAGAACCTTGGGGAACTCCACAATTTATTCCCCTCACATCAGTTGCAACATTTTGTTTTATTATCTTCGATGCAACAATGTTAATATCATACAGTACTTCAGCAAAAAAGTAAGGTGGCGACAGCCTCCCAGCTCTCCCTTGCCTGGCAATTATGTAGTTCATCTAGATTCGTTGAGAAAATGTCGGGGGGGGGGGGCAATATTTTGGCAACCTATTTTTTGTGATGTAATCCTGTGATTTCAAACTGCCTTTGCGTAACCAAATCTTAGTGGTGGGTGTTCCCTTCAGGTAAAATTGGCGTTCCATGTTGGTAAAAGGGCGCTGCCTAGAATTTTTTGGTTTGATCCCTCCCCCAAGAGCCTAGTGGCTGGCACAGCCATTAATTCCCACTCATCACATTAAACCCAAACACTTAACGAGTGCTTAAAAGAACCCCCGCTTTTTACTGCCTTGATAAAAAATACAAGTAGAGAACACTGTAGCAAAAAGACCGATTTAACCAAACAAAAAGATTTTGAAAACATACACATTTTCGACACAGTTACAATAGAAAAAAACATAACAGAACAGTTTTTATCGAAATCTTAAGTGAAAAGAGTCATGAAATCCCAAAATCGTTCCTTTTTAACAGATTTGTGTTGCATTTTAATTTTTTAAGTCTTTGCTTCTGCCTACAATAACATACTATATATATATATGCATATAAAGAACTTGCAATTTTCTATTAAGGCAATTTAGTTTATTTATATACAAGAAGGTACTTTCAAGCGATGCTGACTAATTTTAAAAAAGTTGTCTTTTAATGACTTCAATGACCATGCTGCACAATGACCATGCTTCAAAAATAGACTCTAAATTGGACAAAATGATTCTTGAACTGGAATCTACAGACAGAGGTCACCTTCAAAAATTTGGCACATGTAAATTTATTCAATAAATTATCTAATGATATTTTTTTATAATTAAATGGCAGGGTTGTCAGGATAATTTTAACATAAAGTTTTCTAGCAAAGTTTGCAGCATTTGTCTTTGGTTCATGACAAAACCCTTTCGCCTTTGGGTTGCTTTTGTGGCCTTTCGTCCTGGGTTCGTTGGATCGGCTAGTATCGAAATAGAACTAGGATTTTTTCTATTGAATGTTGCTAGCATGTTCCCCAACTCTCCCATTTCCTCTGCAACGATGATGGTATGAGAACTTATTTTGTAAGCTGCAAATTTTATGCAGTGTTCTGTGCATCTGAGACTTGAATTTTTGCGCTGTTACAAAGAAGGGTTTTAAAGGATCCTGCTCATTTGAGACAAAAAATGTCAGACTTTTTTCCAGATCTTGGAGCTGAGACAATATTATTGCCACAATAAATATAAGAAGATGCATCAGAAACATTTTTCAACAATGCTGAAAGCAGGATAGATTTTTTGGCTTTGCTCGCCAAAGTCGCTTAACTTCTTGGATCATCTGATGGAAACACTCCATTTTGTTGCAGACGATTTGAAGGCCATTGCCAGCATGACCTGTAACAGAACAAAGGCGACATATTTGTTAAGTGAATGCCTTGCAGTTGATGCCCACGAAACACCAAAGGAGGAAATGAAGAAGTTCAAAGGATTTCTATACTCTGTGACAAGGCCACAAATATAATAATAGACAAAACATTCTGCGTTAATGTGCGTTTTGTTGAGAGTGAAAATGAGATCCCTGTTGCAAAACTTTTTCGCTTGATGCCAGTCGGAAAAGATGGAGGGGCAGACGCACTTTTCGAACTTTTGAAAACAGCCCTTCAAGAGGATGGAATCGGTTGGGACAAAGTTGTCGGATACGCTTCAGATGGCAAAAACCTGATGCAAGGAAAAATAACTCTTTCCTTACAGGGATGAAATTGGAAGTACCCAACCTGTATGTACTAAAGTGCTACTGTCATTTGTTTCATCTAGTGGCAGGGCATGCCTGGGAAGTTCTTTCGAAATCTGCAGAACAACATGTGCAAGATGTCTACAGTTATTTCAAGAGCAGTCCCAACAGACAAAAAGATTTACAACAATTCCAACATTTCCTTGAATTTAAACCCCATAAAATTCTCAAACCTTGCCAAACGTGGTGGCTTTCCCTATCACAATGTGTTGCGAGAATCCTAGAACAGTGGGAGGCCTTAGAATTATTTTTCACTGCCGAAGCCTTTGAGGGCAAACACCTCAAGCAGAGAGAATACTGCAATCGTTAAAGTCACCATACATCAAGGCCACCCTGGAGTTTATGGATTATGTTCTTGGTGACTTAACTGGTTTGACTACGCTTTTCCAGTCAAACGATTTTCAACTCCAAAAGTTCCTTCCATAGGTAGAGCGTGTACTGAGGATGTTTTCGTTCAACTTTATGAAAAGTGGCCACACTGACGGTATCGATGATGAGACGAAGTGGGTAGCACTGGAAAACGTTTACCCCAGAATCATGGCAAGAGAAACGGTAAAAAACATGCTGCCACACCAGAAAGAAAGTTTCCTTGCACGATGCTGTGACTGTTACAGAAAGGCTATTAAAGAGATTATGAAGCGAGTCGATATCTCTAACCCAGTTCTCAAGGCTGTCAAAGATGTTGACCATTGTTCCATCATAAATGGAACAGCATCCATCGATACAGAAGCAGTACTGAAATCAAACCTTCCACGTTTGTCAGATGCAAGTTTGCAAACAATTGATCAACAATGGAGATCACTTCTTGTTGACAAAGATGCTCTGAAAAGTGAATGGAAAGGAAAAACACTAATTGAGTTTTGGAAGCATCTTATCATGTCATAGTCGTCTTTAACCTTTGCAGATTCTTTCAATTCACTTTTGAAACCTTCTTACATATCATACAAATGTCTGGAAAAAGCCCCCTTGGCCCAGTCTTCTCCACGTGTAAACTTCGTTTCTTGTTTCAGTCTCTTCGCCTTCCATTAACTTTCTCCTCATCAATGCTTTTGCATAAGTGAATCTCTGATAGTATCCTTGATCGTAGAATAACTCATCATGTTCAAAATATTGTGCAAGGTTCTCGCATTGTTTTCTGTGATAATTCTCTTCACCAAGGTTTTGGTAAATTACGCTTTACCCAATCAAAGATAAAGATTAAAAAGCTTCCAACGAGATTTTCGGACTTGCTTATTGATTGATAGTGAACGATACAAGTTCTTTTAGCTGCCATTTAGCTTAAATGTTGATCGCAATCACCATTTCACAAAAACAATCTGAAGATCTTGAGACATACCAACAACAAACATGAGTCACAGGCACTGCAGTTTCATTTGCTTTCAGATTAGGTGTTACAATTTGGTGTACTGTAATGTGATGCAATGTACGATACTTTGTTAGAAGTGGAGCAAAAAAGACCCCCAAAAGGCCTCAAAACATTATTTTTTAGAATCAGTACACCATAATTACCCTATTGCGCTAAATTTGAAAAAAAAATTTAATTGGGAGGTATCTTATCAAGCTGCTTCTGTCTTTTTTGCGTGAAAACGAGATTTAAACATGGAATTGAGGCCAAACGCCCCCTTATACGTACTTATAATATCGAATTTTGGAATCAACATCCTAAAATTATCTAGATCCAATAAATTTTAGATACTTCCCGGAAGGGTAGACCTTTAAAAAGCAACTGCCCCTATTTTGATTGAAAACGAGACTTTGGGATGAAATAAAGGCTGAATGCCCCCCAACTTGCCCCTATAACATCAATTTTCAGAATCTGTACCCCAAAATTACTCAAACCCACCTAATTAGAATTACTTCCCCGAGGGGGGACCCTACCCCCATTCTCTGCCTGGTCTACTCCTGCCATCCTCAGTTTTGAAGGCATGGCAAATTGTGAAAATGACGAAAAATATCCGGTGGCAGAGGTTCAACGAATCACACAGGAAGCTATTCAAAGCATCACACAGCTTTCAAATTTGATCGGTAACCAGGAGACTGCATTTGCTTTGTCAAATCGATCTAATTCAGGGCAGCCCTGTAGGCTCACAACAGGCGACAGAAGCAACTTGCAGCAACAGCCTGTAGGCCTTCCCATCTTATCAAGTGGAAGGCATTGCTACCGATCTCATGCAGGGGAAAATGCAGTTGGGACCATGGAGAGGCAGGTAGGCGTTCGTCAAGGGACATCGTCATCTTACGTGCAGTGGAAAATAGGGTCCTGTCAAGAAGTGAAAAGGCAGGAATGGAAAGACCCATCGTTGGAGAGTTTGAAAAAGTAAACTCGTTCTTTCAAGCTACCAACCTTGAGCCATATGATATGATGAGTGAGCTCAAGCTATTCTACGACAGTTTCAAGTGTCGAGTGATGACATCATCTGGAACAGAATTACCAGTTAAAGATGTTCAGTTTGGAGCAAAATTTCTTTTCGAAGCCAGTTTATTGACGGAGCAACATAAAGGCGACAACAACATGCGTTCGAGAATAGATGATATGAAAACCAGATGCCATAAAATGCTCCTTGAAGCAGCAAGCCAACTCAGTCAGTGCATGCCACACTCAAGTGAGATATTTCGAGGTCTTAGCTTCTTGCAACCATCATGTGTTTTAAGTCAAGTATCAAGAGTACCCATACTCAAATTACCCATGCAGCACTTGATGGCAGAAAACATGTCCGAAATAGACAACCAGTATCGCAAAATAATCCTGGTGAATTGGAAAGATGAGGCGACTTTCAGCAATGGTATTCCCCAAGGAGCAGTAGATTTCTGGTCTGCTATACTTATGTATAAGAACAATATGGGAGAGCAATCGTTCAAAGACCTTGCATCATATGCCCTGGCCTGTCTCACCACACCAACAAGCAATGCCATAGTAGAAAGAATTTTCTCCTATGTCACAAACATCAAGACAAAGCAGCGAAACAGAATGTCAATTGAAATGCTAGAAGCAATACTGTGCATCCGCACTAATCTACATTTTGGGGAGAAATGCTGCAGAGACTTTGAAGTGACTGAGAAAATGGTCTCATTGTTCAAGTCAGACATTATGTATTCAACTAATAAGGAAGATGAAGACCATTATATTACTATTTTGGACAACTTTTAAGCATTTTTCTTTATTTTGTTGCTTTTGCTTGGTATAATTGGTTAGAAAAGTGATTAGATTGGCCATAATTTAATTCCTTATTGCTTACTGCCCATAAATGAGCTGTTTCTGCGGAGGAGAACTATTTTGGCTTTTTTTAAGTAATCTGGCTTATTTTTTCAACAATTTGGCGCTACTCCCATCATGCAAATCTGGCAACCCTGGTTTTCCATGCAGTAATCAGATCTCACTGGTGATGAAAGGCCCCATCTCTGAACACCATCTTCGAAATATGAAAGCATTGTCCTGCTTTATAGTTGTTGGCACAAATGCAATATGTGAGTAGCCTTGTTTTTCCATTGATGCAAACTTGCACTATAAATTTCCATCTAATCAATTTGTGAGCTGAATCAATATGCCATTGCTATTTGGAGTAGGGACATAGTACTTCCTTCAGTGAATCACAAGCCTCTAACGCAAAGTCCCTACTCAATCATTTCTGTAAATAAATTTGCTAACTCGCCACCTTTGTATTCTTGAGCCTCTGCTTCTCAGAGCAGCAATGAACCTCCTTCTTCCAAGATTTGGCGTTACAATATTATCAACAAAGTTGCTTGCTAAACTCTGATAAATTGAGTCAATCTTTTCGCTCATGATGGCGCAATAGTTCTCTTCATCTAAACCAAACACTAATTATCTTCCTTGAATCCTTAAGATTCTTACATGCAGCAACTTTGAAATTTTTTGCAAAGAGAAAGGCAGTGAGCGGAGATGCCTTAGCCTTTTCATTATTGACAGAATTTTTGGATTTTTGCCTACTTTATCTAAAAAATTCAGCAAAAATTGATTTTTCAAGATAACTGGATGATCTTTGGCCCAAGTAATCATCAATAGCTGTATTTCATGCAAATGATCTTATTATGCCAATATTATATTATAATTGGACATTAATTAGCATCCAATTTGCATAATCAAATATAAGAGAAAATAATTTTATTAATTTAGTTCAATTATCTTCAATAATAAAACACTCAACTACTTTTTTCTTTCAAGAATGTATTTTGTCATAGTCTTGGAACACTGAGTTGAAATATCAAGCATTTTTCTTGAACAGTCTTTTTTTTAATTAATTAATATGCAACAATGGGTCTAGAACAACTCAATTCAATTTGGCAAGCGCAATTTCGATTTCGACTTTTAAGAGAAAGAAAACAAGTAAAAAACACAAAATCTTGGAGAGAAAAGATTGTAATTTTGACCAAAAGTTCTTTTTTACTTTTTATGTTTTTTTATTTTTTACTTTTTCTCTATCTAATCTACATGAATTTACCAAAAACAACAACTTATCTAACGATCACAACTGTAAGTTAGGAAAGCTTCCTTTTACTGCTCAAACTCTGGGGAATGGAAAAGCAAGAGGCAGTTTCTTTTTCCAATACACAAAGGGATATCACATACAACACAGCAAAATGTGGGCATAGCTAACAATCCAATTGCGAGATGTAAGGGTTTAACATTAAGGCTTTATTCAGTCAGTAGTCCCAGTTTTAGAGGGGCATAGCTAACAATCCAATACCCTGGGTACCAGACTCACTATATATGAAATAAAATAGAGAGTCTGGTCTAGTGCGCCCCATTCTCGTTCTGATGTGCTGATATTAACCAATCAGGAGCGAGTGTACAGATTCCTGTACGTTCAAAGGTCACAGCGAAACAATAAACTTAGCTCCGGTGTAAAACATTGAACAGAACAGAACATAAATAAATGCTAGCGACCATAACGATTGAGTTTGAAGATGCTGTTAAAACTGTACTCAAAAAATATTTTCCGCATGTTGTGGAACTGAACACAGAACAGCATTGAAAGCCTTGTTTGTAGAGAGAAGAGACACCTTCGCCATATTGCCAACTAGCTTTGGAAAGTCTCTGATATTTCAGGCTGTGCCTCTCGTTGCAAAGAAATTAGGCCTTGTAGTGAAATGCAGTAGATAAGAAACACCGCAAGGCGCCGAGAACAAACAACAACAAACACAGTAAATCAGTTATAGCTAATATTTCGCCCGGCATACGGGGATCGCTTGTCGTATTGCCCATATTTGCTGTGGTGACCTTCCAACGTGATGATTCTAACCGCCGCGGTGTCCAAGCGCGCTGCCTTCACAGTGAGGAAGTAGACGTTGAAAGTACACACAATTTTTGAGGAAAATTACAAAAGACTTATTTTAAGTTGTATACGAAATTTGATAAGGATTAACATTTAAGAACTGCATTGTGCTAACTTTAATTTCATGCTTCGCACATGTTTTTTGCTGCCAAATGGCGTTTTAAACCTTGTTTTTATTGTTATCTTAGGCAGAAAAGTCTATTACCACTGTATTAAAAATGTCAACTTCAAAGAACTAAATAAAACACATTTGCTTTAAGATTTCCCAAAACTCCTCTGACTACTGAGTATCCTTGTTATTTATCTGACAGTCTTGTTTCACAGGCCTAGTCTGTTAAATAGACTTCAGTTCTTTCAAGTAAGTTCACCAGAACGAGAATGGGGCGCACTAGACCAGACTCTCTATTATTTTATATAGTGAGTCTGGTACCCAGGGTAACAATCCAATTGCAAAATGTAAGGGTTTAATATTAAGGCTTTATTCAGTCAGTAGTCCCGGTTTTAGAGGGGCATAGCTAACAATCCAATTGCGAGATGCAAGGGTTTAACAGTATGGGTTTATTCAGTCAGTAGTCCCGGTCTTAGAGGGGCATAGCTAACAATCCAATTGCGAGATCTAAAGGTTTAATAGTAAGGCTTTATTCAGTTAGTAGTCCCGGTTTTAGAGGGGCATATCTAACAATCCAATTGCGAGATCTAAAGGTTTAATAGTAAGGCTTTATTCAGTTAGTAGTCCCGGTTTTAGAGGGGCATAGCTAACAATCCAATTGCAAAATGTAAGGGTTTAATATTAAGGCTTTATTCAGTCAGTAGTCCCGGTTTTAGAGGGGCATAGCTAACAATCCAATTGCGAGATCTAAAGGTTTAATAGTAAGGCTTTATTCAGTTAGTAGTCCCGGTTTTAGAGGGGCATAGCTAACAATCCAATTGCAAAATGTAGGGGTTTAATATTAAGGCTTTATTCAGTTAGTAGTCCCGGTTTTAGAGGGGCATAGCTAACAATCCAATTGCAAGATGTAAGGGTTTAATATTAAGGCTTTATTCAGTCAGTAGTCCCGGTTTTAGAGGGGCATAGCTAACAATCCAATTGCGAGATCTAAAGGTTTAATAGTAAGGCTTTATTCAGTTAGTAGTCCCGGTTTTAGAGGGGCATAGCTAACAATCCAATTGCAAAATGTAAGGGTTTAATATTAAGGCTTTATTCAGTCAGTAGTCCCGGTTTTAGAGGGGCATAGCTAACAATCCAATTGCGAGATCTAAAGGTTTAATAGTAAGGCTTTATTCAGTTAGTAGTCCCGGTTTTAGAGGGGCATAGCTAACAATCCAATTGCAAAATGTAAGGGTTTAATATTAAGGCTTTATTCAGTCAGTAGTCCCGGTTTTAGAGGGGCATAGCTAACAATCCAATTGCGAGATCTAAAGGTTTAATAGTAAGGCTTTATTCAGTTAGTAGTCCCGGTTTTAGAGGGGCATAGCTAACAATCCAATTGCAAGATGTAAGGGTTTAATATTAAGGCTTTATTCAGTCAGTAGTCCCGGTTTTAGAAGGGCATAGCTAACAATCCAATTGCAATGGTAAGGGTTTAATAGTAAGGGTTTATTCAGTCAGTAGTCCCGGTTTTAGAGGGGCATAGCTAACAATCCAATTGCGAGATATAAGGGTTTAATAGCAAGGGTTGATTCAGTCAGTAGTCCCGCTTTTAGAGGGGAATAGCTAACAATCCAATTGCGAGATGTAAGGGTTTAATATTAAGGCTTTATTCAGTCAGTAGTCCCGGTTTTAGAGGGGCATAGCCAACAATCCAATTAGGAAATGAAAGGTTTTAAAAGTAAGGGTTTATTCAGTCAGTAGTCCCGGTTTTAGAGGGGCATAGCTAACAATCCAATTGCGAGATATAAGGGTTTAATAGCAAGGGTTGATTCAGTCAGTAGTCCCGGTTTTAGAGGGGCATAGCTAACAATCCAATTAAGAAATGAAAGGGTTTAATATTAAGGCTTTATTCAGTCAGTAGTCCCGGTTTTAGAGGGGCATAGCTAACAATCCAATTGCGAGATGCAAGGGTTTAACAGTATGGGTTTATTCAGTCAGTAGTCCCGGTCTTAGAGGGGCATAGCTAACAATCCAATTGCGAGATCTAAAGGTTTAATAGTAAGGCTTTATTCAGTTAGTAATCCCGGTTTTAGAGGGGCATATCTAACAATCCAATTGCGAGATCTAAAGGTTTAATAGTAATGCTTTATTCAGTTAGTAGTCCCGGTTTTAGAGGGGCATAGCTTACAATCCAATTGCGAGATGCAAGGGTTTAACAGTATGGGTTTATTCAGTCAGTAGTCCCGGTCTTAGAGGGGCATAGCTAACAATCCAATTAGGAAATGAAAGGTTTTAAAAGTAAGGGTTTATTCAGTCAGTAGTCCCGGTTTTAGAGGGGCATAGCTAACAATCCAATTGCGAGATATAAGGGTTTAGTAGCAAGGGTTGATTCAGTCAGTAGTCCCGGTTTTAGATAGGGCATAGCTAACAATCCAATTAAGAAATGAAAGGGTTTAATATTAAGGCTTTATTCAGTCAGTAGTCCCGGTTTTAGAGGGGCATAGCTAACAATCCAATTGCGAGATGCAAGGGTTTAACAGTATGGGTTTATTCAGTCAGTAGTCCCGGTCTTAGAGGGGCATAGCTAACAATCCAATTGCGAGATCTAAAGGTTTAATAGTAAGGCTTTATTCAGTTAGTAGTCCCGGTTTTAGAGGGGCATATCTAACAATCCAATTGCGAGATCTAAAGGTTTAATAGTAAGGCTTTATTCAGTTAGTAGTCCCGGTTTTAGAGGGGCATAGCTTACAATCCAATTGCGAGATGCAAGGGTTTAACAGTATGGGTTTATTCAGTCAGTAGTCCCGGTCTTAGAGGGGCATAGCTAACAATCCAATTGCGAGATCTAAAGGTTTAATAGTAAGGCTTTATTCAGTTAGTAGTCCCGGTTTTAGAGGGGCATAGCTAACAATCCAATTGCAAGATGTAAGGGTTTAATATTAAGGCTTTATTCAGTCAGTAGTCCCGGATTTAGAGGGGCATAGCTAACAATCCAATTGCAATGGTAAGGGTTTAATAGTAAGGGTTTATTCAGTCAGTAGTGCCGGTTTTAGAGGGGCATAGCTAACAATCCAATTGCAATGGTAAGGGTTTAATAGTAAGGGTTTATTCAGTCAGTAGTCCCGGTTTTAGAGGGGCATAGCTAACAATCCAATTGCAATGGTAAGGGTTTAATATTAAGGCTTTATTCAGTCAGTAGTCCCGGTTTTAGAGGGGCATAGCTAACGATCCAATTGCAATGGTAAGGGTTTAATAGTAAGGGTTTATTCAGTCAGTAGTCCCGGTTTTAGAGGGGCATAGCTAACAATCCAATTGCAATGGTAAGGGTTTAATATTAAGGCTTTATTCAGTCAGTAGTCCCGGTTTTAGAGGGGCATAGCTAACAATCCAATTGCAATGGTAAGGGTTTAATAGTAAGGCTTTATTCAGTCAGTAGTCCCGGTTTTAGAGGGGCATAGCTAACAATCCAATTGCAATGGTAAGGGTTTAATAGTAAGGGTTTATTCAGTCAGTAGTCCCGGTTTTAGAGGGGCATAGCTAACAATCCAATTGCAATGGTAAGGGTTTAATAGTAAGGCTTAATTCAGTCAGTAGTCCCGGTTTTAGAGGGGCATAGCTAACAATCCAATTGCAATGATAAGGGTTTAATAGTAAGGGTTTATTCAGTCAGTAGTCCCGGTTTTAGAGGGGCATAGCTAACAATCCAATTGCAATGGTAAGGGTTTAATAGTAAGGCTTAATTCAGTCAGTAGTCCCGGTTTTAGAGGGGCATAGCTAACAATCCAATTGCAATGGTAAGGGTTTAATAGTAAGGCTTTATTCAGTCAGTAGTCCCGGTTTTAGAGGGGCATAGCTAACAATCCAATTGCAATGGTAAGGGTTTAATAGTAAGGCTTTATTCAGTCAGTAGTCCCGGTTTTAGAGGGGCATAGCTAACAATCCAATTGCGAGATATAAGGGTTTAATAGCAAGGGTTGATTCAGTCAGTAGTCCCGCTTTTAGAGGGGAATAGCTAACAATCCAATTGCGAGATGTAAGGGTTTAATATTAAGGCTTTATTCAGTCAGTAGTCCCGGTTTTAGAGGGGCATAGCCAACAATCCAATTAGGAAATGAAAGGTTTTAAAAGTAAGGGTTTATTCAGTCAGTAGTCCCGGTTTTAGAGGGGCATAGCTAACAATCCAGTTGCGAGATATAAGGGTTTAATAGCAAGGGTTGATTCAGTCAGTAGTCCCGGTTTTAGAGGGGCATAGCTAACAATCCAATTAAGAAATGAAAGGGTTTAATATTAAGGCTTTATTCAGTCAGTAGTCCCGGTTATAGAGGGGCATAGCTAACAATCCAATTGCGAGATGCAAGGGTTTAACAGTATGGGTTTATTCAGTCAGTAGTCCCGGTCTTAGAGGGGCATAGCTAACAATCCAATTGCGAGATCTAAAGGTTTAATAGTAAGGCTTTATTCAGTTAGTAGTCCCGGTTTTAGAGGGGCATATCTAACAATCCAATTGCGAGATCTAAAGGTTTAATAGTAAGGCTTTATTCAGTTAGTAGTCCCGGTTTTAGAGGGGCATAGCTTACAATCCAATTGCGAGATGCAAGGGTTTAACAGTATGGGTTTATTCAGTCAGTAGTCCCGGTCTTAGAGGGGCATAGCTAACAATCCAATTGCGAGATCTAAAGGTTTAATAGTAAGGCTTTATTCAGTTAGTAGTCCCGGTTTTAGAGGGGCATAGCTAACAATCCAATTGCAATATGTAAGGGTTTAATATTGAGGCTTTATTCAGTCAGTAGTCCCGGATTTAGAGGGGCATAGCTAACAATCCAATTGCAATGGTAAGGGTTTAATAGTAAGGGTTTATTCAGTCAGTAGTGCCGGTTTTAGAGGGGCATAGCTAACAATCCAATTGCAATGGTAAGGGTTTAATAGTAAGGGTTTATTCAGTCAGTAGTGCCGGTTTTAGAGGGGCATAGCTAACAATCCAATTGCAATGGTAAGGGTTTAATAGTAAGGGTTTATTCAGTCAGTAGTGCCGGTTTTAGAGGGGCATAGCTAACAATCCAATTGCAATGGTAAGGGTTTAATAGTAAGGGTTTATTCAGTCAGTAGTCCCGGTTTTAGAGGGGCATAGCTAACAATCCAATTGCAATGGTAAGGGTTTAATAGTAAGGGTTTATTCAGTCAGTAGTCCCGGTTTTAGAGGGGCATAGCTAACAATCCAATTGCAATGGTAAGGGTTTAATATTAAGGCTTTATTCAGTCAGTAGTCCCGGTTTTAGAGGGGCATAGCTAACAATCCAATTGCAATGGTAAGGGTTTAATAGTAAGGCTTTATTCAGTCAGTAGTCCCGGTTTTAGAGGGGCATAGCTAACAATCCAATTGCAATGGTAAGGGTTTACTAGTAAGGCTTTATTTAGTCAGTATTCCCGGTTTTAGAGGGGCATAGCTAACAATCCAATTGCAATGGTAAGGGTTTAATATTAAGGCTTTATTCAGTCAGTAGTCCCGGTTTTAGAGGGGCATAGCTAACAATCCAATTGCAATGATAAGGGTTTAATAGTAAGGGTTTATTCAGTCAGTAGTCCCGGTTTTAGAGGGGCATAGCTAACAATCCAATTGCAATGGTAAGTGTTTACTAGTAAGGCTTTATTTAGTCAGTATTCCCGGTTTTAGAGGGGCATAGCTAACAATCCAATTGCGAGATATAAGGGTTTAATAGCAAGGGTTGATTCAGTCAGTAGTCCCGCTTTTAGAGGGGCATAGCTAACAATCCAATTGCAATGGTAAGGGTTTAATAGTAAGGGTTTATTCAGTCAGTAGTCCCGGTTTTAGAGGGGCATAGCTAACAATCCAATTGCAATGGTAAGGGTTTAATAGTAAGGGTTTATTCAGTCAGTAGTCCCGGTTTTAGAGGGGCATAGCTAACAATCCAATTGCAATGGTAAGGGTTTAATATTAAGGCTTTATTCAGTCAGTAGTCCCGGTTTTAGAGGGGCATAGCTAACAATCCAATTGCAATGGTAAGGGTTTAATAGTAAGGCTTTATTCAGTCAGTAGTCCCGGTTTTAGAGGGGCATAGCTAACAATCCAATTGCAATGGTAAGGGTTTAATAGTAAGGCTTAATTCAGTCAGTAGTCCCGGTTTTAGAGGGGCATAGCTAACAATCCAATTGCGAGATATAAGGGTTTAATAGCAAGGGTTGATTCAGTCAGTAGTCCCGGTTTTAGAGGGGCATAGCTAACAATCCAATTGCAATGGTAAGGGTTTAATAGTAAGGCTTAATTCAGTCAGTAGTCCCGGTTTTAGAGGGGCATAGCTAACAATCCAATTGCAATGGTAAGGGTTTAATAGTAAGGCTTTATTCAGTCAGTAGTCCCGGTTTTAGAGGGGCATAGCTAACAATCCAATTGCAATGGTAAGGGTTTAATAGTAAGGCTTTATTCAGTCAGTAGTCCCGGTTTTAGAGGGGCATAGCTAACAATCCAATTGCAATGGTAAGGGTTTAATAGTAAGGGTTTATTCAGTCAGTAGTCCCGGTTTTAGAGGGGCATATCTAACAATCCAATTGCGAGATCTAAAGGTTTAATAGTAAGGCTTTATTCAGTTAGTAGTCCCGGTTTTAGAGGGGCATAGCTAACAATCCAATTGCGAGATGCAAGGGTTTAACAGTATGGGTTTATTCAGTCAGTAGTCCCGGTCTTATAGGGGCATAGCTAACAATCCAATTGCGAGATCTAAAGGTTTAATAGTAAGGCTTTATTCAGTTAGTAGTCCCGGTTTTAGAGGGGCATAGCTAACAATCCAATTGCAAGATGTAAGGGTTTAATATTAAGGCTTTATTCAGTCAGTAGTCCCGGATTTAGAGGGGCATAGCTAACAATCCAATTGCAATGGTAAGGGTTTAATAGTAAGGGTTTATTCAGTTAGTAGTCCCGGTTTTAGAGGGGCATAGCTAACAATCCAATTGCGAGATATAAGGGTTTAATAGCAAGGGTTGATTCAGTCAGTAGTCCCGCTTTTAGAGGGGAATAGCTAACAATCCAATTGCGAGATGTAAGGGTTTAATATTAAGGCTTTTTTCAGTCAGTAGTCCCGGTTTTAGAGGGGCATAGCCAACAATCCAATTAGGAAATGAAAGGTTTTAAAAGTAAGGGTTTATTCAGTCAGTAGTCCCGGTTTTAGAGGGGCATAGCTAACAATCCAATTGCGAGATATAAGGGTTTAATAGCAAAGGTTGATTCAGTCAGTAGTCCCGGTTTTAGAGGGGCATAGCTAACAATCCAATTAAGAAATGAAAGGGTTTAATATTAAGGCTTTATTCAGTCAGTAGTCCCGGTTTTAGAGGGGCATAGCTAACAATCCAATTGCGAGATGCAAGGGTTTAACAGTATGGGTTTATTCAGTCAGTAGTCCCGGTCTTAGAGGGGCATAGCTAACAATCCAATTGCGAGATCTAAAGGTTTAATAGTAAGGCTTTATTCAGTTAGTAGTCCCGGTTTTAGAGGGGCATATCTAACGGTTCAATTGCGAGATCTAAAGGTTTAATAATAAGGCTTTATTCAGTTAGTAGTCCCAGTTTTAGAGGGGCATAGCTAACAATCCAATTGCGAGATGCAAGGGTTTAACAGTATGGGTTTATTCAGTCAGTAGTCCCGGTCTTAGAGGGGCACAGCTAACAATCCAATTGCGAGATCTAAAGGTTTAATAGTAAGGCTTTATTCAGTTAGTAGTCCCGGTTTTAGAGGGGCATATCTAACAATCCAATTGCGAGATCTAAAGGTTTAATAGTAAGGCTTTATTCAGTTAGTAGTCCCGGTTTTAGAGGGGCATAGCTAACAATCCAATTAAGAAATGAAAGGGTTTAATATTAAGGCTTTATTCAGTCAGTAGTCCCGGTTTTAGAGGGGCATAGCTAACAATCCAATTGCGAGATGCAAGGGTTTAACAGTATGGGTTTATTCAGTCAGTAGTCCCGGTTTTAGAGGGGCACAGCTAACAATCCAATTGCAAGATGTAAGGGTTTAATATTAAGGCTTTATTCAGTCAGTAGTCCCGGTTTTAGAGGGGCATAGCTAACAATCCAATTGCAATGGTAAGGGTTTAATAGTAAGGGTTTATTCAGTCAGTAGTCCCGGTTTTAGAGGGGCATAGCTAACAATCCAATTGCGAGATATAAGGGTTTAATAGCAAGGGTTGATTCAGTCAGTAGTCCCGCTTTTAGAGGGGAATAGCTAACAATCCAATTGCGAGATGTAAGGGTTTAATATTAAGGCTTTATTCAGTCGGTAGTCCCGGTTTTAGAGGGGCATAGCCAACAATCCAATTAGGAAATGAAAGGTTTTAAAAGTAAGGGTTTATTCAGTCAGTAGTCCCGGTTTTAGAGGGGCATAGCTAACAATCCAATTGCGAGATATAAGGGTTCAATAGCAAGGGTTGATTCAGTCAGTAGTCCCGGTTTTAGAGGGGCATAGCTAACAATCCAATTAAGAAATGAAAGGGTTTAAAAGTAAGGGTTGATTCAGTCAGTAGTCCCGGTTTTAGAGGGGCATAGCTAACAATCCAATTAAGAAATGAAAGGGTTTAAAAGTAAGGCTTTATTCAGTCAGTAGTCCCGCTTTTAGAGGGGAATAGCTAACAATCCAATTGCGAGATATAAGGGTTTAATAGTAAGGGTTGATTCAGTCAGTAGTCCCGGTTTTAGAGGGGAATAGCTAACAATCCAATTGCGAGATATAAGGGTTTAATATAAAGGCTTTATTCAGTCAGTAGTCCCGGTTTTAGAGGGGCATAGCTAACAATCCAATTGCGAGATGTAAGGGTTTAATAGCAAGGGTTGATTCAGTCAGTAGTCCCGGTTTTAGAGGGGCATAGCTAACAATCCAATTGCGAGATGTAAGGGTTTAATATTAAGGGTTTATTCAGTCAGTAGTCCCGGTTTTAGAGGCGCATAGCCAACAATCCAATTAGGAAATGAAAGGTTTTAAAAGTAAGGGTTTATTCAGTCAGTAGTCCCGGTTTTAGAGGGGCATAGCTAACAATCCAATTGCGAGATATAAGGGTTTAATAGTAAGGCTTTATTCAGTTAGTAGTCCCGGTTTTAGAGGGGCATATCTAACAATCCAATTAAGAAATGAAAGGGTTTAATATTAAGGCTTTATTCAGTCAGTAGTCCCGGTTTTAGAGGGGCATAGCTAACAATCCAATTGCGAGATGCAAGGGTTTAACAGTATGGGTTTATTCAGTCAGTAGTCCCGGTCTTAGAGGGGCATAGCTAACAATCCAATTGCGAGATCTAAAGGTTTAATAGTAAGGCTTTATTCAGTTAGTAGTCCCGGTTTTAGAGGGGCATATCTAACGGTTCAATTGCGAGATCTAAAGGTTTAATAATAAGGCTTTATTCAGTTAGTAGTCCCAGTTTTAGAGGGGCATAGCTAACAATCCAATTGCGAGATGCAAGGGTTTAACAGTATGGGTTTATTCAGTCAGTAGTCCCGGTCTTAGAGGGGCACAGCTAACAATCCAATTGCGAGATCTAAAGGTTTAATAGTAAGGCTTTATTCAGTTAGTAGTCCCGGTTTTAGAGGGGCATATCTAACAATCCAATTGCGAGATCTAAAGGTTTAATAGTAAGGCTTTATTCAGTTAGTAGTCCCGGTTTTAGAGGGGCATAGCTAACAATCCAATTAAGAAATGAAAGGGTTTAATATTAAGGCTTTATTCAGTCAGTAGTCCCGGTTTTAGAGGGGCATAGCTAACAATCCAATTGCGAGATGCAAGGGTTTAACAGTATGGGTTTATTCAGTCAGTAGTCCCGGTTTTAGAGGGGCACAGCTAACAATCCAATTGCAAGATGTAAGGGTTTAATATTAAGGCTTTATTCAGTCAGTAGTCCCGGTTTTAGAGGGGCATAGCTAACAATCCAATTGCAATGGTAAGGGTTTAATAGTAAGGGTTTATTCAGTCAGTAGTCCCGGTTTTAGAGGGGCATAGCTAACAATCCAATTGCGAGATATAAGGGTTTAATAGCAAGGGTTGATTCAGTCAGTAGTCCCGCTTTTAGAGGGGAATAGCTAACAATCCAATTGCGAGATGTAAGGGTTTAATATTAAGGCTTTATTCAGTCGGTAGTCCCGGTTTTAGAGGGGCATAGCCAACAATCCAATTAGGAAATGAAAGGTTTTAAAAGTAAGGGTTTATTCAGTCAGTAGTCCCGGTTTTAGAGGGGCATAGCTAACAATCCAATTGCGAGATATAAGGGTTCAATAGCAAGGGTTGATTCAGTCAGTAGTCCCGGTTTTAGAGGGGCATAGCTAACAATCCAATTAAGAAATGAAAGGGTTTAAAAGTAAGGGTTGATTCAGTCAGTAGTCCCGGTTTTAGAGGGGCATAGCTAACAATCCAATTAAGAAATGAAAGGGTTTAAAAGTAAGGCTTTATTCAGTCAGTAGTCCCGCTTTTAGAGGGGAATAGCTAACAATCCAATTGCGAGATATAAGGGTTTAATAGTAAGGGTTGATTCAGTCAGTAGTCCCGGTTTTAGAGGGGAATAGCTAACAATCCAATTGCGAGATATAAGGGTTTAATATAAAGGCTTTATTCAGTCAGTAGTCCCGGTTTTAGAGGGGCATAGCTAACAATCCAATTGCGAGATGTAAGGGTTTAATAGCAAGGGTTGATTCAGTCAGTAGTCCCGGTTTTAGAGGGGCATAGCTAACAATCCAATTGCGAGATGTAAGGGTTTAATATTAAGGGTTTATTCAGTCAGTAGTCCCGGTTTTAGAGGCGCATAGCCAACAATCCAATTAGGAAATGAAAGGTTTTAAAAGTAAGGGTTTATTCAGTCAGTAGTCCCGGTTTTAGAGGGGCATAGCTAACAATCCAATTGCGAGATATAAGGGTTTAATAGTAAGGGTTTATTCAGTCAGTAGTCCCGGTTTTAGAGGGGCATAGCTAACAATCCAATTGCAATGATAAGGGTTTAATAGTAAGGGTTTATTCAGTCAGTAGTCCCGGTTTTAGAGGGGCATAGCTAACAATCCAATTGCAATGGTAAGGGTTTAATAGTAAGGCTTAATTCAGTCAGTAGTCCCGGTTTTAGAGGGGCATAGCTAACAATCCAATTGCAATGGTAAGGGTTTAATAGTAAGGCTTTATTCAGTCAGTAGTCCCGGTTTTAGAGGGGCATAGCTAACAATCCAATTGCAATGGTAAGGGTTTAATAGTAAGGCTTTATTCAGTCAGTAGTCCCGGTTTTAGAGGGGCATAGCTAACAATCCAATTGCGAGATATAAGGGTTTAATAGCAAGGGTTGATTCAGTCAGTAGTCCCGCTTTTAGAGGGGAATAGCTAACAATCCAATTGCGAGATGTAAGGGTTTAATATTAAGGCTTTATTCAGTCAGTAGTCCCGGTTTTAGAGGGGCATAGCCAACAATCCAATTAGGAAATGAAAGGTTTTAAAAGTAAGGGTTTATTCAGTCAGTAGTCCCGGTTTTAGAGGGGCATAGCTAACAATCCAGTTGCGAGATATAAGGGTTTAATAGCAAGGGTTGATTCAGTCAGTAGTCCCGGTTTTAGAGGGGCATAGCTAACAATCCAATTAAGAAATGAAAGGGTTTAATATTAAGGCTTTATTCAGTCAGTAGTCCCGGTTATAGAGGGGCATAGCTAACAATCCAATTGCGAGATGCAAGGGTTTAACAGTATGGGTTTATTCAGTCAGTAGTCCCGGTCTTAGAGGGGCATAGCTAACAATCCAATTGCGAGATCTAAAGGTTTAATAGTAAGGCTTTATTCAGTTAGTAGTCCCGGTTTTAGAGGGGCATATCTAACAATCCAATTGCGAGATCTAAAGGTTTAATAGTAAGGCTTTATTCAGTTAGTAGTCCCGGTTTTAGAGGGGCATAGCTTACAATCCAATTGCGAGATGCAAGGGTTTAACAGTATGGGTTTATTCAGTCAGTAGTCCCGGTCTTAGAGGGGCATAGCTAACAATCCAATTGCGAGATCTAAAGGTTTAATAGTAAGGCTTTATTCAGTTAGTAGTCCCGGTTTTAGAGGGGCATAGCTAACAATCCAATTGCAATATGTAAGGGTTTAATATTGAGGCTTTATTCAGTCAGTAGTCCCGGATTTAGAGGGGCATAGCTAACAATCCAATTGCAATGGTAAGGGTTTAATAGTAAGGGTTTATTCAGTCAGTAGTGCCGGTTTTAGAGGGGCATAGCTAACAATCCAATTGCAATGGTAAGGGTTTAATAGTAAGGGTTTATTCAGTCAGTAGTGCCGGTTTTAGAGGGGCATAGCTAACAATCCAATTGCAATGGTAAGGGTTTAATAGTAAGGGTTTATTCAGTCAGTAGTGCCGGTTTTAGAGGGGCATAGCTAACAATCCAATTGCAATGGTAAGGGTTTAATAGTAAGGGTTTATTCAGTCAGTAGTCCCGGTTTTAGAGGGGCATAGCTAACAATCCAATTGCAATGGTAAGGGTTTAATAGTAAGGGTTTATTCAGTCAGTAGTCCCGGTTTTAGAGGGGCATAGCTAACAATCCAATTGCAATGGTAAGGGTTTAATATTAAGGCTTTATTCAGTCAGTAGTCCCGGTTTTAGAGGGGCATAGCTAACAATCCAATTGCAATGGTAAGGGTTTAATATTAAGGCTTTATTCAGTCAGTAGTCCCGGTTTTAGAGGGGCATAGCTAACAATCCAATTGCAATGGTAAGGGTTTACTAGTAAGGCTTTATTTAGTCAGTATTCCCGGTTTTAGAGGGGCATAGCTAACAATCCAATTGCAATGGTAAGGGTTTAATATTAAGGCTTTATTCAGTCAGTAGTCCCGGTTTTAGAGGGGCATAGCTAACAATCCAATTGCAATGATAAGGGTTTAATAGTAAGGGTTTATTCAGTCAGTAGTCCCGGTTTTAGAGGGGCATAGCTAACAATCCAATTGCAATGGTAAGGGTTTAATAGTAAGGGTTTATTCAGTCAGTAGTGCCGGTTTTAGAGGGGCATAGCTAACAATCCAATTGCAATGGTAAGGGTTTAATAGTAAGGGTTTATTCAGTCAGTAGTCCCGGTTTTAGAGGGGCATAGCTAACAATCCAATTGCAATGGTAAGGGTTTAATAGTAAGGGTTCATTCAGTCAGTAGTCCCGGTTTTAGAGGGGCATAGCTAACAATCCAATTGCAATGGTAAGGGTTTAATATTAAGGCTTTATTCAGTCAGTAGTCCCGGTTTTAGAGGGGCATAGCTAACAATCCAATTGCAATGGTAAGGGTTTAATAGTAAGGCTTTATTCAGTCAGTAGTCCCGGTTTTAGAGGGGCATAGCTAACAATCCAATTGCGAGATATAAGGGTTAAATAGTAAGGGTTTATTCAGTCAGTAGTCCCGGTTTTAGAGGGGCATAGCTAACAATCCAATTGCAATGGTAAGGGTTTAATAGTAAGGCTTTATTCAATCAGTAGTCCCGCTTTTAGAGGGGCATAGCTAACAATCCAATTGCAATGGTAAGGGTTTAATATTAAGGCTTTATTCAGTCAGTAGTCCCGGTTTTAGAGGGGCATAGCTAACAATCCAATTGCAATGATAAGGGTTTAATAGTAAGGGTTTATTCAGTCAGTAGTCCCGGTTTTAGAGGGGCATAGCTAACAATCCAATTGCAATGGTAAGGGTTTAATAGTAAGGCTTAATTCAGTCAGTAGTCCCGGTTTTAGAGGGGAATAGCTAACAATCCAATTGCAATGGTAAGGGTTTAATAGTAAGGCTTTATTCAGTCAGTAGTCCCGGTTTTAGAGGGGCATAGCTAACAATCCAATTGCAATGGTAAGGGTTTAATAGTAAGGCTTTATTCAGTCAGTAGTCCCGGTTTTAGAGGGGCATAGCTAACAATCCAATTGCAATGGTAAGGGTTTAATAGTAAGGGTTTATTCAGTCAGTAGTCCTGGTTTTAGAGGGGCATATCTAACAATCCAATTGCGAGATCTAAAGGTTTAATAGTAAGGCTTTATTCAGTTAGTAGTCCCGGTTTTAGAGGGGCATAGCTAACAATCCAATTGCAAGATGTAAGGGTTTAATATTAAGGCTTTATTCAGTCAGTAGTCCCGGATTTAGAGGGGCATAGCTAACAATCCAATTGCAATGGTAAGGGTTTAATAGTAAGGGTTTATTCAGTTAGTAGTCCCGGTTTTAGAGGGGCATAGCTAACAATCCAATTGCGAGATATAAGGGTTTAATAGCAAGGGTTGATTCAGTCAGTAGTCCCGCTTTTAGAGGGGAATAGCTAACAATCCAATTGCGAGATGTAAGGGTTTAATATTAAGGCTTTATTCAGTCAGTAGTCCCGGTTTTAGAGGGGCATAGCCAACAATCCAATTAGGAAATGAAAGGTTTTAAAAGTAAGGGTTTATTCAGTCAGTAGTCCCGGTTTTAGAGGGGCATAGCTAACAATCCAATTGCGAGATATAAGGGTTTAATAGCAAAGGTTGATTCAGTCAGTATTCCCGGTTTTAGAGGGGCATAGCTAACAATCCAATTAAGAAATGAAAGGGTTTAATATTAAGGCTTTATTCAGTCAGTAGTCCCGGTTTTAGAGGGGCATAGCTAACAATCCAATTGCGAGATGCAAGGGTTTAACAGTATGGGTTTATTCAGTCAGTAGTCCCGGTCTTAGAGGGGCATAGCTAACAATCCAATTGCGAGATCTAAAGGTTTAATAGTAAGGCTTTATTCAGTTAGTAGTCCCGGTTTTAGAGGGGCATATCTAACGGTTCAATTGCGAGATCTAAAGGTTTAATAATAAGGCTTTATTCAGTTAGTAGTCCCAGTTTTAGAGGGGCATAGCTAACAATCCAATTGCGAGATGCAAGGGTTTAACAGTATGGGTTTATTCAGTCAGTAGTCCCGGTCTTAGAGGGGCACAGCTAACAATCCAATTGCGAGATCTAAAGGTTTAATAGTAAGGCTTTATTCAGTTAGTAGTCCCGGTTTTAGAGGGGCATATCTAACAATCCAATTGCGAGATCTAAAGGTTTAATAGTAAGGCTTTATTCAGTTAGTAGTCCCGGTTTTAGAGGGGCATAGCTAACAATCCAATTAAGAAATGAAAGGGTTTAATATTAAGGCTTTATTCAGTCAGTAGTCCCGGTTTTAGAGGGGCATAGCTAACAATCCAATTGCGAGATGCAAGGGTTTAACAGTATGGGTTTATTCAGTCAGTAGTCCCGGTTTTAGAGGGGCACAGCTAACAATCCAATTGCAAGATGTAAGGGTTTAATATTAAGGCTTTATTCAGTCAGTAGTCCCGGTTTTAGAGGGGCATAGCTAACAATCCAATTGCAATGGTAAGGGTTTAATAGTAAGGGTTTATTCAGTCAGTAGTCCCGGTTTTAGAGGGGCATAGCTAACAATCCAATTGCGAGATATAAGGGTTTAATAGCAAGGGTTGATTCAGTCAGTAGTCCCGCTTTTAGAGGGGCATAGCTAACAATCCAATTGCGAGATATAAGGGTTTAATAGTAAGGGTTTATTCAGTCAGTAGTCCCGGTTTTAGAGGGGCATAGCTAACAATCCAATTGCGAGATATAAGGGTTTAATAGCAAGGGTTGATTCAGTCAGTAGTCCCGCTTTTAGAGGGGCATAGCTAACAATCCAATTGCGAGATATAAGGGTTTAATAGTAAGGGTTTATTCAGTCAGTAGTCCCGGTTTTAGAGCGGAATAGCTAACAATCCAATTGCAAAATGTAAGGGTTTAATAGTAAGGGTTTATTCAGTCAGTAGTCCCGGTTTTAGAGCGGAATAGCTAACAATCCAATTGCAAAATGTAAGGGTTTAATAGTAAGGGTTTATTCAGTCAGTAGTCCCGGTTTTAGAGGGGCATAGCTAACAATCCAATTAAAAAAATGAAAGGGTTTAATATTAAGGCTTTATTCAGTCAGTAGTCCCGGTTTTAGAGGGGCATAGCTAACAATCCAATTGCAATGGTAAGGGTTTAATAGTAAGGGTTTATTCAGTCAGTAGAGCCGGTTTTAGAGGGGAATAGCTAACAATCCAATTGCGAGATCTAAAGGTTTAATAGTAAGGGTTTATTCAGTCAGTAGTCCCGGTTTTAGAGGGGCATAGCTAACAATCCAATTGCAAAATGTAAGGCTTTAATAGTAAGGGTTTATCCAGTCAGTAGTCCCGGTTTTAGAGGGGCATAGCTAACAATCCAATTGCAAAATGTAAGGGTTTAATAGTAAGGGTTTATTCAGTCAGTAGTCCCGGTTTTAGAGGGGCATAGCTAACAATCCAATTAAGAAATGAAAGGGTTTAATATTAAGGCTTTATTCAGTCAGTAGTCCCGATTTTAGAGGGGCATAGCTAACAATCCAATTGCAATGGTAAGGGTTTAATAGTAAGGGTTTATTCAGTCAGTAGAGCCGGTTTTAGAGCGGAATAGCTAACAATCCAATTGCAAAATGTAAGGGTTTAATAGTAAGGGTTTATTCAGTCAGTAGAGCCGGTTTTAGAGGGGAATAGCTAACAATCTAATTGCGAGATATAAGGGTTTAATAGTAAGGGTTTATTCAGTCAGTAGTCCCGGTTTTAGAGCGGAATAGCTAACAATCCAATTGCAAAATGTAAGGGTTTAATAGTAAGGGTTTATTCAGTCAGTAGAGCCGGTTTTAGAGGGGAATAGCTAACAATCCAATTGCGAGATATAAGGGTTTAATAGTAAGGGTTTATTCAGTCAGTAGTCCCGGTTTTAGAGCGGAATAGCTAACAATCCAATTGCAAAATGTAAGGGTTTAATAGTAAGGGTTTATTCAGTCAGTAGTCCCGGTTTTAGAGGGGCATAGCTAACAATCCAATTGCAAAATGTAAGGCTTTAATAGTAAGGGTTTATTCAGTCAGTAGAGCCGGTTTTAGAGGGGAATAGCTAACAATCCAATTGCGAGATATAAGGGTTAAATAGTAAGGGTTTATTCAGTCAGTAGTCCCGGTTTTAGAGCGGAATAGCTAACAATCCAATTGCAAAATGTAAGGGTTTAATAGTAAGGGTTTATCCAGTCAGTAGTCCCGGTTTTAGAGGGGCATAGCTAACAATCCAATTGCGAGATGTAAGGGTTTAATAATAAGGCTTTCTTCAGTCAGTAGTCCCGGTTTTAGAGGGGCATAGCTAACAATCCAATTCCAAAATGTAAGGGTTTAATAGTAAGGGTTTATTCAGTCAGTAGTCCCGGTTTTAGAGGGGCATAGCTAACAATCCAATTGCAAAATGTAAGGGTTTAATAGTAAGGGTTTATCCAGTCAGTAGTCCCGGTTTTAGAGGGGCATAGCTAACAATCCAATTGCAAAATGTAAGGGTTTAATAGTAAGGGTTTATTCAGTCAGTAGTCCCGGTTTTAGAGGGGCATAGCTAACAATCCAATTGCGAGATCTAAAGGTTTAATAGTAAGGCTTTATCAGTTAGTAGTCCCGGTTTTAGAGGGGCATAGCTAACAATCCAATTGCAATGGTAAGGGTTTAATAGTAAGGCTTTATTCAGTCAGTAGTCCCGGTTTTAGAGGGGCATAGCTAACAATCCAATTGCAAAATGTAAGGCTTTAATAGTAAGGGTTTATTCAGTCAGTAGAGCCGGTTTTAGAGGGGAATAGCTAACAAACCAATTGCGAGATATAAGGGTTTAATAGTAAGGGTTTATTCAGTCAGTAGTCCCGGTTTTAGAGCGGAATAGCTAACAATCCAATTGTTAGCTTTTTCCTGTGTGTTCATATATAACAAATCATGAACCGATCCGTCGCAATGAAGACTTTAACTGGAACGTATTGTTTCATTAACGAGAACAGCAGACTAAGTTAAAAAGAGGTTAGAAGCCGAGTTCGGTGATAGTATCCCCTTCCTCGCTGTCTCGTAAGCTCAGGTCCTTAGAAGTATGAGGCACATATAAATACCACAGTTGCCAGCCCAGCTTTGTTGTTGATTTGGTTGCCACCATTCGATCTACAGTTAGAATACCGGACACTTTCAGAAGGCTTGCAACGAAGTTGCTGAATGATTTACGGCAGGGGCGGATCTAGGGTACCGCAACTGCCTTACGCAAGGCAGTCAACTGCCGCTGACAAAGACTGAAACATTTAAATTTCGCCAAACACGTCCTTCATTTTCAGTTTCATTTATTTCAAATTCCACTACATACATCCTTTGATGTTTTTGTTAATGACTCATGCCCTCCCACCTCCCCCCTCTTCTCCCCCAAGTATCTCCATTAATTGATTGCGTGCAGTCGTTGTGAGACCCTACTTTGCATCTTTGTTTCGCCTCATATTGAGCGAATAAGTGATTCTTTCCCTGCGATTATGTGATCCTCTTCCCTGCCTCAGATGAATTGACATAAATTATATTTTGCGGCATTTCGCATATTAATTTTAGATGCCCGCGCAGTTTTAAACAATCGTTTTTGAGACCCTACGTCATTTTTATTGTTCTCCTTGCGGCATCGATGAGATGTATGAGAAATTTTTGTATATGCAAAATATGTGGGGTGGGTTCAGCGTATGGTTATTTGGAATCTCGAGGTGCCGCAGAATGCCGCATTTGATATCAGGGTGATACTTGTCATACGTAGGTGATCCACTAGATCAGTGCGGTGATCATGAAGACGATTAGCAGCCTCATTTCACTCCTGTACCGTGATTTTGACAGACAGGGAAATAAAGCTGAGAAGGGGAAAGGAAAGAGGTTTAGTTCTGTCGGAGACGTGAATATTGGAAGCTTCATGCATGACCTTAGCAATATTGAGCTTAAAAGACTTGGAAATTCTGCTCCTATCTCTACAGCTAAAGTGTCGGAGCTAGGCCTACTTGTTTAAAAGTTCTATGTTGAGCCGAGAAACCTTTTTCTTTGGAGGTGAATTATTATTGAAGCAAACGTTTTTGAAACATTGTTATTTATGCTTCATTCTTGTTAACGTTCGGTTTCTTTTAATTTAGACGTATTTGAATAATGTTCTTTGTTATTTAATAACAATATGATTGCCAAAAACTCTGTTTTTATCGCATAAGATGTATATATTATCAGAGTCAGTTAGCATTGTCAATTCTTTCCCAATACAACATAAAGTATAGAAAAAATATTATTTGTTTGATCAAATTGACTCGAATCATGACGATGTTAATTTAAAAATAATAGACAGAGTATTTAATAAGTATTTTATAAGTTTACAGACAGAAGTATTTAATACACATAGAAAATCTTGTTTCAAAATTTCTGTGGAGGTTCCAGGGAAAATAGCTAGCCTCACTTTCTCTATAAATTTTTTTAACTTCAATTTCGATTTGTTTCAACGCATCAGAGCATGCTGGGTTTCTTTTTCTAATTTTACGTGCTATATTTCAAATTATGTTATGTTATTTTATGTTATGTTATGTTATGACACAGCAGAGACAAATGTATCAGAGATCTTTCAATTTGGGAAAGCTGTTGCTATTAGACTTAAAAACTAAAAACATAGCATTATAGTCTGATGAATGTTTATGTGTTCAGAAGTAAATGTTAACTAGTGCTTTTATTTCTGATAACTTGGCATAGCTATCTCCTGATTGGCAAAGATGTGTTATTTTAGTAAGGATTATTGAATTGCTATTTATGGTTATGAAATTAGCTTATCTTGTCCTCTCTGGATGCCCTTGGTTGCTTTTTGTGATATTTTTGAGAAAAGGCCTTTAAAAGACAAACAAACTTGAGGGAAATAGAATTTGTGTATCTGAATGAATCCCAAATAAATATTCAAAAAATACTTTATTCTTTGATGTCTGTATCTATTATTTGTCAATCTGCAATGTCATCTGTTGGTATAATCTGTAATGTTAACTGTCTGTATAATCTTTATCTATGGAAGTAATTGGGCACGAAAAAATATCAATGCTTAGGGCATTTTATAGCAGAGCTTTATCTGTATGCAACCTTCAATGCATTCTTTCACAATTTTGTTTCTTTGCTCGCAATAAACCAGACCCATAGGCTTATTGATATGCTTTTAAACTGTCAAACATTTGAGGTGCTTAACATAGCAACATCAAATAACTTACACCCTGTCTGCAAAGCTTGATCAAAACACCATGTATCTAGAGTTTATTGGCATGACTGAAAAAAGATATCAGAAGTCTAAATAAAATTCTATTTTGATAGAATGTTATATAGACTTCTGACATCTTTGTTCAGTTTTTGATGATAACAATGTTTTATAAGTTCCAGTAGTGCAAAGTTTTTAAGATTCAAGTGCAAATGCAAAGTCTAACTGTTGTAGCTTTAGGATGAGAAGCCAAATTCAAGTCTTCTCACTTTTACCTTCATACTCCTAAAGAGAGTTCTGTTTCCTTTCATAAACTGAGCCATAAAATCTCAAAACAAAAAATGAATTGAAATTGCTGTTTCAAATTATTCTGATAGTGATTTTTTGGACAAGTTGAACTTGTTGGAGCAGCTCAGTAGTAGGATCTTTTTATCAATGCCTGGGAAGCAGATGCAAATTTTGGAGTTCCTTCCAAATTTAGGAAAAAAGAAAGTTTTTCATTCTCTTGGCTTAATAGTCATCCATGGTTTCATTATTCTAAAGCTTAATATTATGCAATTTGCCTGCCTTTGGACATTTTTTGTCTAAGAATCGGTGTTAATTCATCCAAAGACAAGCTGGTGAATTTTTTTTGGCAGAAGTTTCCTGTGCAGTAGCAAGATATACAATCAATGCAGATTTGATATCAACCAAACCCTATTATTAACCATGCTAACCTTTGTAACTGTAAAAGAAGTAGGCAGTGAATAGTTACTTAAGAGAATGTTGTTTTATAGTTTCCTTGAATAAAATAAAATAGTTACATGCAAGCAACGCCACTATTTAACCACTTTACATTGCGCATGCGCAAAGGGGTTGTTTGACCACGCCTCTTTTTTCCATTTGCTTTTGGACCACACCCTTTTGCGGCAGTCAAATTTTTCTTTCGATCCGCCCCTGTACGGACACAATACAACTGTGTATATATTGCATTCGAACATGCCGATTGGTTCATCAAGATTGCACAGAACCATTTCTTCATCAAATCGCCATACGTAAAGATTCCTCCTAACTTCGTTGCGTTTCTGAGGAAAAGACAGAATAAAGAGCGGTTGTTTGAGTTGGTTAAAGAAGTCTGGGTTCGTCAAGGCTGTCATTTAGGGAACAGAGTGATCAATTTTTCTCGCAAAGAGAAAAATATATATAGATATTGCTGCATAAATATCACTAGCTTAAGTTTGCTTCCTTCTGCATCATGCTCTCCAACAAAACAAGGGTCGAGAAACGATTTGCGTTCTTGTTTTGGAGATATATAATATATTAACATCCCTGTTATCTTGCTTGCTAGGCAGGAACCTCATTTCTAAATATATTGATAGTGGGACAGGTAAAAATAGAAAAATATTCGATCTAGCTGCTTGTGAATTATCGGCCTTTCAAAAAGAAGCCCCGTTTGGCTTGCATGCATTTAGTGGAAAATGACTTTATTTCGTTATTTTCATGTACGAAGAGTATGTACATGAAGTGGGGCTGCTTGATGTCCGGGAACGCAGGTAGGTAGATGGATAGATAGGTAGGTATGTAGCTAGGTAAGTAGGTAGGTAGAAAGGGAGATAGGGAGGTAGGTAGGTAAGCAGATAGGGAGGAAGGTAGAAAGGGAGGTAGGTAGGTAGGTAGTTGTTAGAAAAAGTTGGAAGCTTATGCAAGGCACAAAAGCATTTGTCACAACTTTCGCAAAGCTAGGGGCATCAAGTAGTCCTATAAATTATGTAATTGGGGGTATTGAAAGGTTTACGTTTGCGTTGTTTGGAGAAAAGAGATTATCGTCTGCTCATGATATTCAACAGAAACATTTTTGGAGAAAGTTTTCAAGGGGTCAAAAATCACAGACTTCTCTTTGCAGCCACCATGCAAAAAACAGCCTTTTAAGATATATCAAGCGTTCAAATTACATTGCACATATGTGCAGACAAGCCTCTCAACCAATGATAGTGCAAGAAGGCTCAAGTACACCACGGGTGGAAAGGTGACTTTTCTAATTCTGTTTAATGATTTTTTTCGCAAAATCTAGAGGATGTTCGAAACAACTAGTGGAGATTAACGATCTTGTAGAAGTGGAAGACTTAAGAAGAGGCATTGATATGTCTGAGGATAAGGATGAAGATGAATAATTTTTTGGGTAGACTTGATAGTATTCAAATATATTGTAACAGTAATGTTTTCGTTTGGAAAAAAATTTATTACACCTCCCTTAACCCCCTAAATTTTAAATATAGAAAAACACTTTCAAATATCAGCTAACAATCATAGATATAGGCAAAGAACATATCTATCTTCACCTTATTGAAATTTATTGAGGAAACCAAATTTGTAGCAATTAACTTCAAAATTTGTCTTTAGACCCCCCATATCTCGGGAAAGCCCCCTTAAAACGTTGATCAACACCCAAATCCGAAATCTATGCAAAAAACTGAACCAGAATAGATTGGTCTCATAAATTCTCCGTTCGGGTGGTGGTGCTCCCCTTCCACCCTCTGATCTAAAAAGGTTGCCCATCGCTGATATCGTGAATGGTAATTTGTTGTCTGAGACATGGAAATGCAATCATGTGCATTGATTAATATAAAAACAGTTTGCTTTTTAAAGCCATATAAATATATACATATCTAAATAAAAACCAAATGAATAAGATTAAGCATATCTAGATTGTTATGCATGGAACTTTCCAAAACTAGTCAGCAAATATATTATTTTACCTTTTGTCAACCTTTTGTAGGTGAAGCTATTAAACAAGGCCCAATAAAGGTACAAATTACCATGGCATATTTGAATATAATATTTTTATATAACTTTTGGTTTGTATACTTTGTTCAATTCAAACATAGAAGCATACTTGTATTTTTTTAATCCTGTCATTTATTCATGAATGCATATAGATATATTATTTTCACAGATAAAAGATATTCTTTGTATAGAATGAACTTGCAGTTCAATGATATTAAACAGTGTGTTTGCAGTGCATATCTTCATAGATCTGTTTTTTATAATTTTATAGAAATTCGCAAATTGTGAGACCAATGCAGCAGTGGCTAAAAAATATGTATCAACTGTAAGCAGCCTTTTTTAAAAGCAAAGAGTGGTCCAGAAACAACACTCAAGTCTACCAATGTTACTCGAATGAAAAAGTATATTAAGAAATATGTATGTTTAATACATTCAAAATCATTTTTTCTATGTTTGTATTTACCTTTTTATTTCTAATTATTAATAATAATGAGGACAAAAATCAAAATGTTTGAAGATTGTTTTTCTTTGAGTTTATATACTATTTTTTAAGCATTTTATAGAATGAACATTTAAATTGAAAGTATGAATAAATATGAATATGTCATCTGTATATTTTCTATGCTGGATTTACTGTGAAATGAGCCACAGCTTATTTTTCTTTCTCAATTGAACTTTTTCAGCCCTAATTTTGAGTAAAATAATAAAATGGCTTTGAAAAAAGCAAACATTTTACAACATACTTAAAGCTTTTTCGTCTGACACTCCTCAGAGCATAAAACGTCAGAATAGGTTCCGAAAAACATGTTTGAAAAATATATACCCAGTTGTGGATCGAAATAGGCCAATCAGAAAAACGCAAGCACAAGACCGGTATAGTTGACCAATCAGTGCCGCGAGCCTAAAGAAAAATTACCAATGGAGTCCAAGAGAGAAAACGAACTCCTTTTGTCTACACAATGGCGGCTTTTTCGTTTTTATGTAGATTGACTCCAAAACTGCTAGATGGAAGGACGACCGGGCTCTGCCAATTATCCGAAACATGTCGTCATTATAGAGTTTTGCACAATCTGGGTTGTCCAAAAGATGTTGACCAATGGCAGAATCACTTGTTTTGACAGTGTTTCTCGACCTACAAGATCGAGGAGGCTGTTCTCTTTGAGGGGCAGTTTTGTTTCGTATGTTGGAAGGAA
Source organism: Rhopilema esculentum (assembly GCF_057945365.1). NCBI lineage: Eukaryota > Metazoa > Cnidaria > Scyphozoa > Rhizostomeae > Rhizostomatidae > Rhopilema > Rhopilema esculentum. The sequence continues at coordinate 984,355 of NC_142825.1, forward strand.
CATGCTGTTTTATCCTATCCCCCAATCTTTGGGTTGTGCGCCCTACGTAGCCAGAATCACACTGGCACGTAAATTCATAAATGACGGAACTTTTTTGGTTGGTAGGGACGCAATCCTTTTGAATGGATGGAAGGGCTCTCCTAGTGCTGTAAACAATCCGAGGATTGACAGCAAAGAAACAATTGGTTATGGCTTGCCTAATCTGACTCTCGAATCGCAAGGAAGTGTTACCAATCCATGGTAGTTTCAAATAAACTGGGCACTTTTGCGGACCAAACTTTTGAACAGCCGAAAAACTTGCGATCTTCTCCTTAGTATAAGATAAAATGACGTCTTCAGGATAGCCGTTGTCCAAGAAGATCGTTTTGAGTTTTTCCAGTTCAGCGTGCAGTTTAGATTTCGAGCAGATCATAAGTGCCCTATGTACTAATGTTTTGACAAGGTTGACTTTGCGTTGTTTTGGGCAAAATGAATTCCAGCGTATGTACTGACCGGTAAAAGTAGGCTTGCGATATACACTGGTAAGAAATCCAGTGTTAGACTTTTCGACCAAAACATCTAAAAATGGTAAGGAATCATTTTCTTCCTTTTCAAACGTAAACTGGAGGGCTGGGTGTAGGCTATTTAGGTGTTTTAGAAAAATATCACACTCAGCCTCTGTTTTGAAAATGGTATATGTGTCATCCACATACCGAAAATAGACACCTGGCTTTTGGTCGTAGTCGAACAAACGCTCTTCATGAAAGCCAACAAAGATATTGGCCAAGGCAGGTCCCAGAGGGCTACCCATAGCGACACCATCCTTTTGTTGGTACATTTCATTGTTAAAACTGAATTCAACTGAACGTGTTGCAGTTTCCATCAGTTCAATGAATACTTCCTCTGGGAATGGTGGGCTATTAAGCTCGCTCCGGTACAAAGCGTCGGCACATATTTTGATGGTCTCACTCAAAGGAACATTTGTGAAAAGACTACTAATGTCAAAAGAACACATGAAAGATGTTTCGTTTTCGATGTTCAAGTTTTGCATGAACTCAGCGAACGTAAAAGAATCCTTGATGCAATGTTTTGAATATTTTTGAAGAACAGGGTCCAAAACTTCAGAAAGCCACTTAGCCAGTTCGTGTTGTGCTGAGCCAATCATAGACAAGATAGGTCTAAGTGGGACGTTCGGCTTGTGTATTTTAGGGAGGCCATACATTTGTGGTCGTTGAGAGCCCGTGGGTCTTATCCTATCATAAATTTCTGTAGCCAACATTTTTGAGTTGACCAGTTCCAACAAACGTTTTTGGAGTTTCCGCTCTAGTTTGGCCGTTTTGTCATGTGTTTCGACATCACCCAATTTAGCAAATTTTTCTTTGTCGTGGAGAATTACCTCCATTTTATTGATGTAGTCCTTTTTGTTTAAAATGACCACTCCAGACCCTTTATCAGGTTTTGTAATAAAGATGTCATTGTTAGCCCGTAGAGATTTTAGTGCTTGGAAATGTTCTCTATGCAAAAGAAAATCTGAGTGGTCGATGGGAGAGCCGCTGTAAGCGTACGCCAAATCGCTTAGTCGTGCTCGTAATTTGTTAAACTCCAAAGGGTTAGAAATCTCGTGCTTAGCAAGTTGAGCGTGTAAAATTTCGAATTCAGCAAAGAGTTCCTCTCTGTTGATAGTTGGGGGTGGGATACAAAATTCAAGTCCATTACCTAAGACAAATGTTTCAGTATCAGAGAGAGAATAATCCGAGAAATTAAAAATATGTTTTTTGGTGTCGCTCAACATGCCACCGAAACGTTTCCTTACTAGCAAGCCAATATTCCTATTGTGTTTTTCCGTGGTATGTTTTAGTGTCCGCTGGTCAATTTCAGAAATGTAGCGGCAAAGTCGAAAATTGTCAAGGAATGAAAGAAATGGACGCGTTTTAGACCATTGGCGTGTATACAGGCATTTTAAGTTCAGAACATTGGTTTTTCTTTTCTGAATCTCATCATGGAGAAAAGCGCGCTCAATGGTTGGACTTTGTCTAACACCAGACTTGGAAATACGAGCGGTGATAAATTTTGGCACAACTCGGTTAGTCAAACATAAATTGAGAAATGATAAAGAGAACCTGGCCGTCCTCAGCTTACCTCTTAACTTCACCAGTTGGTTGAGATCCTCAATCTCCTGTTTAGTGTACCTCTGCTTGAAAAATGTGAACAGTTTTTTTGCGGTACAGAATTTGAAAATGGCTTTGAAAAAAGCAAACATTTTACAACATACTTAAAGCTTTTTCGTCTGACACTCCTCAGAGCATAAAACGTCAGAATAGGTTCCGAAAAACATGTTTGAAAAATATATACCCAGTTGTGGATCGAAATAGGCCAATCAGAAAAACGCAAGCACAAGACCGGTATAGTTGACCAATCAGTGCCGCGAGCCTAAAGAAAAATTACCAATGGAGTCCAAGAGAGAAAACGAACTCCTTTTGTCTACACAATGGCGGCTTTTTCGTTTTTATGTAGATTGACTCCAAAACTGCTAGATGGAAGGACGACCGGGCTCTGCCAATTATCCGAAACATGTCGTCATTATAGAGTTTTGCACAATCTGGGTTGTCCAAAAGATGTTGACCAATGGCAGAATCACTTGTTTTGACAGTGTTTCTCGACCTACAAGATCGAGGAGGCTGTTCTCTTTGAGGGGCAGTTTTGTTTCGTATGTTGGAAGGAACATGCTGTTTTATCCTATCCCCCAATCTTTGGGTTGTGCGCCCTACGTAGCCAGAATCACACTGGCACGTAAATTCATAAATGACGGAACTTTTTTGGTTGGTAGGGACGCAATCCTTTTGAATGGATGGAAGGGCTCTCCTAGTGCTGTAAACAATCCGAGGATTGACAGCAAAGAAACAATTGGTTATGGCTTGCCTAATCTGACTCTCGAATCGCAAGGAAGTGTTACCAATCCATGGTAACACTTCCTTCTCTCTCTGATACTGAAACATTTGTCTTAGGTAATGGACTTGAATTTTGTATCCCACCCCTAACTATCAACAGAGAGGAACTCTTTGCTGAATTCGAAATTTTACACGCTCAACTTGCTAAGCACGAGATTTCTAACCCTTTGGAGTTTAACAAATTACGAGCACGACTAAGCGATTTGGCGTACGCTTACAGCGGCTCTCCCATCGACCACTCAGATTTTCTTTTGCATAGAGAACATTTCCAAGCACTAAAATCTCTACGGGCTAACAATGACATCTTTATTACAAAACCTGATAAAGGGTCTGGAGTGGTCATTTTAAACAAAAAGGACTACATCAATAAAATGGAGGTAATTCTCCACGACAAAGAAAAATTTGCTAAATTGGGTGATGTCGAAACACATGACAAAACGGCCAAACTAGAGCGGAAACTCCAAAAACGTTTGTTGGAACTGGTCAACTCAAAAATGTTGGCTACAGAAATTTATGATAGGATAAGACCCACGGGCTCTCAACGACCACAAATGTATGGCCTCCCTAAAATACACAAGCCGAACGTCCCACTTAGACCTATCTTGTCTATGATTGGCTCAGCACAACACGAACTGGCTAAGTGGCTTTCTGAAGTTTTGGACCCTGTTCTTCAAAAATATTCAAAACATTGCATCAAGGATTCTTTTACGTTCGCTGAGTTCATGCAAAACTTGAACATCGAAAACGAAACATCTTTCATGTGTTCTTTTGACATTAGTAGTCTTTTCACAAATGTTCCTTTGAGTGAGACCATCAAAATATGTGCCGACGCTTTGTACCGGAGCGAGCTTAATAGCCCACCATTCCCAGAGGAAGTATTCATTGAACTGATGGAAACTGCAACACGTTCAGTTGAATTCAGTTTTAACAATGAAATGTACCAACAAAAGGATGGTGTCGCTATGGGTAGCCCTCTGGGACCTGCCTTGGCCAATATCTTTGTTGGCTTTCATGAAGAGCGTTTGTTCGACTACGACCAAAAGCCAGGTGTCTATTTTCGGTATGTGGATGACACATATACCATTTTCAAAACAGAGGCTGAGTGTGATATTTTTCTAAAACACCTAAATAGCCTACACCCAGCCCTCCAGTTTACGTTTGAAAAGGAAGAAAATGATTCCTTACCATTTTTAGATGTTTTGGTCGAAAAGTCTAACACTGGATTTCTTACCAGTGTATATCGCAAGCCTACTTTTACCGGTCAGTACATACGCTGGAATTCATTTTGCCCAAAACAACGCAAAGTCAACCTTGTCAAAACATTAGTACATAGGGCACTTATGATCTGCTCGAAATCTAAACTGCACGCTGAACTGGAAAAACTCAAAACGATCTTCTTGGACAACGGCTATCCTGAAGACGTCATTTTATCTTATACTAAGGAGAAGATCGCAAGTTTTTCGGCTGTTCAAAAGTTTGGTCCGCAAAAGTGCCCAGTTTATTTGAAACTACCATGGATTGGTAACACTTCCTTGCGATTCGAGAGTCAGATTAGGCAAGCCATAACCAATTGTTTCTTTGCTGTCAATCCTCGGATTGTTTACAGCACTAGGAGAGCCCTTCCATCCATTCAAAAGGATTGCGTCCCTACCAACCAAAAAAGTTCCGTCATTTATGAATTTACGTGCCAGTGTGATTCTGGCTACGTAGGGCGCACAACCCAAAGATTGGGGGATAGGATAAAACAGCATGTTCCTTCCAACATACGAAACAAAACTGCCCCTCAAAGAGAACAGCCTCCTCGATCTTGTAGGTCGAGAAACACTGTCAAAACAAGTGATTCTGCCATTGGTCAACATCTTTTGGACAACCCAGATTGTGCAAAACTCTATAATGACGACATGTTTCGGATAATTGGCAGAGCCCGGTCGTCCTTCCATCTAGCAGTTTTGGAGTCAATCTACATAAAAACGAAAAAGCCGCCATTGTGTAGACAAAAGGAGTTCGTTTTCTCTCTTGGACTCCATTGGTAATTTTTCTTTAGGCTCGCAGCACTGATTGGTCAACTATACCGGTCTTGTGCTTGCGTTTTTCTGATTGGCCTATTTCGATCCACAACTGGGTATATATTTTTCAAACATGTTTTTCGGAACCTATTCTGACGTTTTATGCTCTGAGGAGTGTCAGACGAAAAAGCTTTAAGTATGTTGTAAAATGTTTGCTTTTTTCAAAGCCATTTTCAAATTCTGTACCGCAAAAAAACTGTTCACATTTTTCAAGCAGAGGTACACTAAACAGGAGATTGAGGATCTCAACCAACTGGTGAAGTTAAGAGGTAAGCTGAGGACGGCCAGGTTCTCTTTATCATTTCTCAATTTATGTTTGACTAACCGAGTTGTGCCAAAATTTATCACCGCTCGTATTTCCAAGTCTGGTGTTAGACAAAGTCCAACCATTGAGCGCGCTTTTCTCCATGATGAGATTCAGAAAAGAAAAACCAATGTTCTGAACTTAAAATGCCTGTATACACGCCAATGGTCTAAAACGCGTCCATTTCTTTCATTCCTTGACAATTTTCGACTTTGCCGCTACATTTCTGAAATTGACCAGCGGACACTAAAACATACCACGGAAAAACACAATAGGAATATTGGCTTGCTAGTAAGGAAACGTTTCGGTGGCATGTTGAGCGACACCAAAAAACATATTTTTAATTTCTCGGATTATTCTCTCTCTGATACTGAAACATTTGTCTTAGGTAATGGACTTGAATTTTGTATCCCACCCCTAACTATCAACAGAGAGGAACTCTTTGCTGAATTCGAAATTTTACACGCTCAACTTGCTAAGCACGAGATTTCTAACCCTTTGGAGTTTAACAAATTACGAGCACGACTAAGCGATTTGGCGTACGCTTACAGCGGCTCTCCCATCGACCACTCAGATTTTCTTTTGCATAGAGAACATTTCCAAGCACTAAAATCTCTACGGGCTAACAATGACATCTTTATTACAAAACCTGATAAAGGGTCTGGAGTGGTCATTTTAAACAAAAAGGACTACATCAATAAAATGGAGGTAATTCTCCACGACAAAGAAAAATTTGCTAAATTGGGTGATGTCGAAACACATGACAAAACGGCCAAACTAGAGCGGAAACTCCAAAAACGTTTGTTGGAACTGGTCAACTCAAAAATGTTGGCTACAGAAATTTATGATAGGATAAGACCCACGGGCTCTCAACGACCACAAATGTATGGCCTCCCTAAAATACACAAGCCGAACGTCCCACTTAGACCTATCTTGTCTATGATTGGCTCAGCACAACACGAACTGGCTAAGTGGCTTTCTGAAGTTTTGGACCCTGTTCTTCAAAAATATTCAAAACATTGCATCAAGGATTCTTTTACGTTCGCTGAGTTCATGCAAAACTTGAACATCGAAAACGAAACATCTTTCATGTGTTCTTTTGACATTAGTAGTCTTTTCACAAATGTTCCTTTGAGTGAGACCATCAAAATATGTGCCGACGCTTTGTACCGGAGCGAGCTTAATAGCCCACCATTCCCAGAGGAAGTATTCATTGAACTGATGGAAACTGCAACACGTTCAGTTGAATTCAGTTTTAACAATGAAATGTACCAACAAAAGGATGGTGTCGCTATGGGTAGCCCTCTGGGACCTGCCTTGGCCAATATCTTTGTTGGCTTTCATGAAGAGCGTTTGTTCGACTACGACCAAAAGCCAGGTGTCTATTTTCGGTATGTGGATGACACATATACCATTTTCAAAACAGAGGCTGAGTGTGATATTTTTCTAAAACACCTAAATAGCCTACACCCAGCCCTCCAGTTTACGTTTGAAAAGGAAGAAAATGATTCCTTACCATTTTTAGATGTTTTGGTCGAAAAGTCTAACACTGGATTTCTTACCAGTGTATATCGCAAGCCTACTTTTACCGGTCAGTACATACGCTGGAATTCATTTTGCCCAAAACAACGCAAAGTCAACCTTGTCAAAACATTAGTACATAGGGCACTTATGATCTGCTCGAAATCTAAACTGCACGCTGAACTGGAAAAACTCAAAACGATCTTCTTGGACAACGGCTATCCTGAAGACGTCATTTTATCTTATACTAAGGAGAAGATCGCAAGTTTTTCGGCTGTTCAAAAGTTTGGTCCGCAAAAGTGCCCAGTTTATTTGAAACTACCATGGATTGGTAACACTTCCTTGCGATTCGAGAGTCAGATTAGGCAAGCCATAACCAATTGTTTCTTTGCTGTCAATCCTCGGATTGTTTACAGCACTAGGAGAGCCCTTCCATCCATTCAAAAGGATTGCGTCCCTACCAACCAAAAAAGTTCCGTCATTTATGAATTTACGTGCCAGTGTGATTCTGGCTACGTAGGGCGCACAACCCAAAGATTGGGGGATAGGATAAAACAGCATGTTCCTTCCAACATACGAAACAAAACTGCCCCTCAAAGAGAACAGCCTCCTCGATCTTGTAGGTCGAGAAACACTGTCAAAACAAGTGATTCTGCCATTGGTCAACATCTTTTGGACAACCCAGATTGTGCAAAACTCTATAATGACGACATGTTTCGGATAATTGGCAGAGCCCGGTCGTCCTTCCATCTAGCAGTTTTGGAGTCAATCTACATAAAAACGAAAAAGCCGCCATTGTGTAGACAAAAGGAGTTCGTTTTCTCTCTTGGACTCCATTGGTAATTTTTCTTTAGGCTCGCAGCACTGATTGGTCAACTATACCGGTCTTGTGCTTGCGTTTTTCTGATTGGCCTATTTCGATCCACAACTGGGTATATATTTTTCAAACATGTTTTTCGGAACCTATTCTGACGTTTTATGCTCTGAGGAGTGTCAGACGAAAAAGCTTTAAGTATGTTGTAAAATGTTTGCTTTTTTCAAAGCCATTTTCAAATTCTGTACCGCAAAAAAACTGTTAAAATAATAAAGTTTTCCAAATGTTTGAAAATACCCTAATATATAGAACCTTTAGCAATTACCCACAAAGTGTGCCTCCTGGAATAAACACTGGCCATTGGAGTCTGCCTGATTAAAAAATATATTAATAATGAGCAATAGCAGGAACAACAATAACAAAGTTTTTGTCCATTTCAAATTCATTTATATTGGATTGTTTCCGATCATTTTGTGTTGTTTCTGCTAACACCTATTTTGAAGGCATTTTGAAGGCAATTGGCTTAATACATCATATCATTTTTAGGTATTTGTGATTAGGGTAGATGCATCATGTAAATTTTTTAATCTTTTAACTCAAATATAACTAAAAAGCAATTTTCGTCACTAAAATTATCATGTATGAAGTACTCATAAGTGAACTAGCCAACGCATAGCTTCTTATCATACATATATGCAGTCTTTATTGCCAAAATGTGGAAGTGATTAAAAACCATCTTTTTTTATTATGTAAAGACTGAATAGTGAGGGAGTTTGGTCAAGTATAACTAGGGTTGTTTTTATTCTGATTTTAGGTATTTAGTAGAATTTTTATGTGCAATAGAAAAAGTAGATAGGATGCACACATTCATTTTATTTGGAACAAATTTTGAAAGATTATTTAACCTTGATTGGGAACAACTTTTAATATTTATTTAGAATGATTGCCAGGTTAGAATTTCTTTTACAATCACGCTTTTAATTCATCTTTTTGAGAGAGCAAAAGACAAGCATGTCATCAATATCAATTCTTTTTTAGGCTGACACAATGGCCAAAAACTCTGCATATGATGTTGTAATGTTGTATGGGTCTCACCATACCAGCAGATTAAAGACGGGGAAGGAAGCTACTGTGTTTGACATAGCAACTTATGCAACAAGTGGATTTGGCACCCATTTCATTGGTGAAGGTGGATGGAAGTCCAGACCTGATGCAGGTCTTAAAGTGATGAAGCTTTTTAAAACCTCAATGGAAGGTATTTCTAACACCTAAGCTTTCATAGAATGAGTTGATTATTATTTTGCGAAAATTTACTGCCTTTTGTGCATTAAAGATGTTATATGTCAAATTCTAAATGCTTTTTTTCGGAAAATTTTCTTTTTATATGTATAGGCTTATATTCTTATGTTGGTCAATAGGCTTATCTTGGTAAATCTTTCAAAACATTTTCAGTTCAGCTTATATTTCGTTACCTTCTTGTTAACTGGTGTCATTTTTACCTAACAGCTTCTTCTTAAAGGCATTTGACATGCATAAGTACAGCGAAGCCAAAAATAACTTGATCAGAGCACGTGCGTTTGGAAGGAATTTCGAAACCACTCACGTGAAACCACTCTAGCTTCTGACCGATTGGCAGAATGGCGGAAATTGTTCACATGTTTTTCTCTGGGCGTAATTCAATTGGTCAACACATGGGGGTCAAGTAATTCAATTGGTCAACACTTTTATCTGTGTCAAAGGCCTTAAATGGATGCAATGACTAGCCATTTGCCCTAAATTGTTTTCTTTTTATATTTGAAGCCTACTATGGTTCGGGTATGTCTGATGTCAATGACAGAAACGAAGACACAATGGCAGTTGTTAACATGAATGGTGAGCCGATGTTGTACTTTTGTATGTAATATATCGTTGTTTAAAGCTGTTGCAATGTTGTTGCTTCATCCTTAATTTTGCTACCTTTTATTGTTATAGACACGGATGTAGCTGAAGGAGCTGGCGGAGAGGAAAGAGGAACAGATGTCGACGTGACTCGTAAGTCAACTTGATCCTTTTTTATGCCATCCGATTCTTAATTTGGTGAAAGTGTTTGTTGATGCTTGTGGGTACTGAATTGATGTTGACAGCTGTTGCATTACCGTTGCTTCATTCTTAATTTTGTTACCTTTTATTGTTATAGACACAGGTGTAGCTGACGGAGCTGGCGGAGAGGAAAGAGGAACAGATGTCGAGGTGACTCGTAAGTCAACTTGGTCCTTTTTATGCCATACGGTTCTTAATCTGGTGAAAATGATAGTCGATGGCTCTGTGAAATGCAATGGTATTGAAAGCTATATTGATGTTGTTTTATCCATGTGAAGAATATGCCCACTAAGTATTTGTTGTGCCAATAAATCTCTAATGTCATGATGGTTTCTAATTTTGTGCCTTCTAAGAATCATGTATTACGGTAGATCGTGGCGTGGCTGATGAAAAAAAATTAATGGAATGTATTAGCCACCAGTTAGATTGATATTAGATTATACCAACGAAGCTGCTATATATGATCAACGTCAAAATTTTGTAAATCATCATTTGTTCAGTACAGTAACAATTCAATCAGATTTGTATTTTGTGTCCTGTTTATTGTAATTTAATTTGGTATTGATCCTAATTCATAGAAGATTAGCCTGTTTCTCACATTCATCCGTATTTCAGCATACTTTTCCAGTTCCAAGTCATCTGTTTTACCTACTAGAATCTTGTCAATTCTTGTACTGGTTCTATCTTAAAAACAGTGTTTAAGCTACTTATTTCATAGCTTTGATTCTTGAATTTGCAGTTTTCAAACTTCTTTTGTATTTATTTATTACATATGGTTTGGAATTTATTCTCATCGGGATCTGATTATATTATCGTTTTTATTATTATCATAGTCAATGACAACTTGGCAGGCTGAGGCACTGTTTCCAATTCCTTTCTATTTTGTTATATAAAAAGTCGCCTTTTTAAATAGTAAAATTATGATATTGTCTGAATGTCTTTGGATGCCAAAACCCTGTGAAGGATGGTAGATGATTGTTATTCAAAGCAGGTTACTAGTCACAAGCATCAATCCTTCACTAAAACGTTGTTTTTATCCGCATATGGGGATCTACTTCATCCCTTTACTTTGGACGTTGTCCGGCATTTCAAATTTTGACTGTCAGACGAGCAGTACAAAATATGAGTTCATTTCAGTACTATTTGAACAATTTTTAAAAATATTGTTTTCATTATATTGTAGGTACAGATTGGAAAGCTTTTGCGAAGGGTTACTTTGTCCAAAGCAAAGAAACGCAAAGTTCTAACGGGTAAGTAAACATGTGTACAACTTTGATGGGATATGATTTGCAACAATAATTGAATATAAACTTTATAATACGATCTATGGCCTTGTATGATAAGATGATGGATATTGGAGTTGTAGTTGAGGGAATAAGTTCTGTCATTGTGAATTCGGTGAAGAAACAAAGAATGAAGGTGATGTTTGCTATAATGGTATGTTTACAACAATTGATAGCACGGAGTGGTTTAGCAGTGGTGGAATAGAGAGGTTTTAAATCCGCCAAACATAACTCGTACAAGGTTAAGATCGGTCTCGTACAGCCCAGAACCAGTTTTGTTCGTTATTCCTACCAAAGTGCGCAGATCAAACTCGTACTCATTGCGGTACTCATTGCGAACCTAGGCATTCTTTGACAACCCAACAAGTAAGCAATACTGACTAGTTGACTAGGTCTGTATAAACCATTTCATGCCAAAAAAATACTCATAGGTAACACCATATGTTGCTGAATTAGATTTGATTTTATATGAATGTTTGTATATTTTATATTATATTGCTACATATAAATATCCGTTATTTTCTTCAAAAGGAAAAATTGAGTCAGAATGGAAGAAATTTAGGGGACGCAAAGCACGGATATTTTGGCGGCTGATAACAGATGGGATAAGCGATAGTTGAGGGAATAAGTTCTGTCATTGTGAATTCGGTGAAGAAACAAAGAATGAAGGTGATGTTTGCTATAATGGTATGTTTACAACAATTGATAGCACGGAGTGGTTTAGCAGTGATGGAAAATGCACGATAAGATCAGCAAAGGCCAACCTTTTAAAGGATTGGGAAATTTTACTTGTAGGGTAACTGTGAAGCAAAGTGAGTTATTAATACTTGGACATTGGCTACTATAGTCAATTTAATTTATTCCTGCCTTACTGTGCGTACATATCATAAAAAGCAGAGTTAATATCGACTCGCAATACATTTGGCATCGATCGAATCTCAGGATCATAGTCTGTGCACCTCTCCATAATTTTTTTTAATTTATATAGGACATAGTGTGCTACTGGCAGTCTTCTCGCTAATATTCTGCGCATAATGACGCCATAAGAAAAGACATCACTTTGAAATGAAGGTCGGCTTTTTCTTGCAACGACCTCTGGAGGGAAATGATCAATTTCTTTGAATTTCTCCAACGCCTCTTTTGATAGCAGCTTTCCCACTGAGTGTCTGCATGCAAAGGCGAACCCAATAAGAACGGGTCTATACCCATCACCGAACTGTGGGAGCAGAATGTTCCCGCATCTTATGTGGTTATGGAGAACGTCTTTTTCGTGAAGAAAAACAATGGCCGCACAAGTTCCTTCAACAACCAATTGCACTGCTGCCTCACTACCGAAGACATCATTTTGAAGAAACTGTCTGAGTGATAAATTCCCTTCGTATTTCAGTGCAATGTGGAAAGATCCTCTAATTTGTACGATGCCATATGGAAACATAATATTGGGATGTTTTCCAAGATATTTCAGCAAACAAGCCTCATGGCTGACAAACTGGAGACTCTTCACATCGGCATCTTTCCCTTCCAAAATATGGTACCTCTTAAGTGTCACTGGTGTCCCATCTGAAAGGCTAGCCAAAGTAGTTTTTGAAAGGACCCCCTTTTCATACTTTTCAGTAGCTACCAAAACATTGAGAAAGTTCTTGCTGTCTTAAACAGAGACGGGTGTCTCATGTAATAAAGGGTCACTTCTGTGAGAGAAATCGGCAAACAAGGAAGCGTCAACTATTATTGTCGATCGCATGCTTACATACTCCTTTATTTTCGTCTATGTCCATTCTGCATCTCTAAGCTGCATGGCAGAATTTTGCTCCTTTACCATGGCCATTCCGTGTTCAAGAGCTTCAATTTGCCTCTTTTTGAGCAGAGCTTCAATTTGCCTTGACACTTTTTTGTGAGCTCCTCATTCACGGAAGCCAACTGACGCTCCCTGTATTTCCTCTTTTCCTTTGCCCTTGAAGTTTCCTAAAGTTTCAAGGCGAGTGCCTCTATTCCTTCGTCCCTCACCAACAGTTCTTCCGTGAGCTGTTTGCTCTGCAGATTCAATGTATGGAATTCATCCACTGTATTCTCACCAGGTTCTGGCTGCGCTTGAAGAAATGTATCACACTGTAATTCAAAAAATAAGATAATAACTTAAATTAGTTTTTAAAAATGCGTCTATTGACATTAAAGAAGCATTTACCCATTAATTTACATCGAATGAATTTTCCGAGACATCACATCTTTTTAATGAACAAATTTGAATCGCTACAATGCAAGCATTTAATTATTTATTGTTTTAAGTATTTTATTATTTTTCTACTTTTGTTTCATTCGAGTCTATTGAACTATTTTATAACGTGGTAGAGGAATGTAAAGATGTATGTAAGGCATCAGGGAACCTCAAATGCTTTTTATTAATTATTTTTTTATAAAAAGACCCTAGCAATTGTACATGATACTTATGTTTTTTAATCAGTTTATAAAAACGCTTCTTTGAAAAGAAAACTTTTGAAGTATTTTGATGATGTTGATTAACTTCTTCGCTCAGTTTGTCAAGAGTAGGGCATCGACGAGTGAGCCGTTTTTTGTTGTTAACAATGATATTATTTAAACGAAAAAAATGTGTTTTCTTTTGCCCATAACTAAAGGACAGGAGGATGAAGGTGTCTATTTCTGACAAACACCCACGGATATTTTTATCGTCATATTTCAAAAGCATCATACATCTCTCAATGAAGCAATTTCCATACTAAGGCCAACCCAGTGACGGCGCCAGCTATTACAGAGTGAGATGGTAAAGGGCGCGACAAGTGGGACCACGCCCTTTCTGCCTCGTTTCAGTGATTTGTGCCAGGCTTACTTTCCTTAGGAAATTTCATCTACCCCTACCTAGTGCTTTTTAATCTTTTTTTAGAAGAAATATGTAGGCCATATTTTTAGAAAAGTGGATGGGGGATAATTACCCCCATACCACCCCTTGGCGCCGCCACTGGGCCAACCCCCTCTCTCCTAAACGTTCAGCATCTCCTACGCCCATGTTCATGAGTCTGTGTTATAGTTGCTTGAAATAGAAATAAATGCTTGTGTTTACTGCAACTTGTTTCGCAAGAATTTGCCTTCCAAAATGTGCATATTGCACCCAGAGCTTTTTTTAAGAGGAGAGACATTATGATTTAGCTTAACACAAACGCGTATTTAAAAACTAGGCCTTGGTAAATTGTCACTTTTCGAAAAGCAACTATTTCCTTATCCTACATTGACAATTTTTGGCTCTGCGTTTGATGATAATTGTTAGCAACAATGGTTCTGAACGAGATGGAGTTACAATACAAGATATCAAAAAGAAGAACTGGGACTGAATCAGAAATGCAAGTACTAAAATGAATGTTTTGGATTTCTTTTTATACTGTTACTCATATCTATTTTTCTAGTGGCTTAGTGTGACTTGGAAGTGGGTGTGCGGTGTAGGGCCTTATTGGGGTAAGAATTACCTGCTTATTTCTTAGTAACAAAAGATTCTCTGGTTTGTCGTCTCTGGTTTAACTCTCTTGTGATCCTCGAAAGAGATGAAGGGTTCTATGGAGCTTTTCTTTGATGCTTGCAAACCAGTTGTACACAACTGCTCACATTTTGCTTGAAAATTCCATGATTTTTGCAATTTCTGGTTTTTAGAAAAGCTTGGTGGTTTTTTTCATGTGTGTTCTATCAGTTAAATTTTCTGTCCATGTTGAAGGCACTTTGTAGACTTGGGACAGGCTTTCAGCCTTCAGCACATTGATTAGTTATAGTAAATGGTAAAATTTCATAAAAACTGTTTTCATTGAAAGTTGGAATTTCAAATTGAATCAGTTTTTCATATGCCAAATAGTATTTGCCATGGTTATTGTTCTGGCACCAGATCTTATTACATTTTCGCTATTTATACACAGGCACACACACATAGAAGGCCCTGGAATAATAATAGCCTGATAACTAGCCCATTGTTCTAAAGGAATATTAGAATTATGAGCTGGTTATCAGGATATTTTTTCATTTGAATACTCCAGGAAACTTCTTTCAAGCAAACAAACTAACAGAAAGCTGTGATTTAACATTTTCGTTGTAAGGAATGATTTTTATGTAGCACATCTGCGTGAATTTTCCGGAATTAAAAAAAGCGCACATAGAGCAAGCTCTGCCATAAACTCAAGTGGCAACCTGACACCCTTGTGGTAATCCCTACACCTCCATTTTCAAAAAAAATTATATATAGTTTCTATTGGGTTTTACAATCATCTAGAGGCGCTTTTTCAACAAATTTTCAGATTTGTCAGCAAATAAAGGATGGTTCACCAACTTTGTCGGCAAATTGTTTGTAATTGTTTGCAATTGTTTCATAATGCTCTATTGTATCCTCCAAGTTCCACAACAACTTGTTCGAGTTGTCGGATTTGACTCATGCCGATAATGAGCAAAATTGATGCAGCAGTCAACAACATTTGGGTGGAAACAATAATCAGAAACGCTTTGCAGATTTTTCTTACTCTGTAGCTTTGAAAAATTTATTAAAATTGAAATTTTGGTTATATACATTGTTTACAACTGGGTTGTAGTCAATTTTTAATTTACCCTAATTACAACGTTTTTAATCCGCCAGTACCTTAATGTACGTTATAACCGGATTTTACTGTATACCTTAGCAATCTTTTGATTTGCACTTCCAGGCTTTTCAACTTCCTTTTTCTTAATTATTTTGTCTCATATCCAGTGTTTGATTTTTTAGCTTACTGCTCTAGAAGACTTTGGGATTGAAACAGCACTCATAATGATAGATGAAAAGTACAAATATTTGCAACCTTGGCTCTGAGAAAGGGGTACTTTTTTTACAAAACAACCAACACACAAACATGTGTTTTAAGGAATACTTTGGTAAGCTACAATTTGTTTTTGTATAATTATAGTAAAACTTTCATTGGGTATTCTAATCAAGAACAGTTCTTGACTACGTAAATCAGTCATTTTAATTGACAGTGTCATTGATCTACTTCAAATATGTATTTAAAAGCAAACAAATTTCAGTTGAAATACATCTCATGACTTTGATCGTTGTTGTTTCTTCTGCACTTTCAGATGTTAGGGAAGAGGAGGAGCAACCTACATATAAGGACTTGAAATTGCTTTTTAATACAGCGTATGGAATGTATGCAAATGTTTCCATTTAGATACTGTCATGTAAATTTCCCATCTCTTGATATATCAAAGACAATAAAACGATAAAAAGTCAAAGAACAATTGGCTAGTTAATGAACGTGTGATTGGTATTAAGCTTATTTGTTGTTCAATCTTCATTGGCGGGTGGCTTAAGCCACTATAGAGCGATTGTCTTTGAAATTGTTCACGTTGAAGACTTTTTTGCTCTGGCAATCAATTGTCAATAGAGTTGACAGTATTTCACACATTTTTCTCCTTAGATCTTGATAAGTCATCAGTTTTTAAGTGAAGGATGAAAGCTCAGACGTATTGTAAGTAGGATTTTTGGGCTGACCTGAATAAATAACTTCTTGATTTATTTTACAGCTAAAGCTATTGGTTGTGAAGGGGCACGTGTGCCATACTTGAAAGGAAATTTCGAGATAACAGGTCTCCCAGCTTCCATTTCCTGGCGAAAGGGAGACAGTAGAGTAAAAAAGCCATCAGATTATGGCCCAAGCCATATAAAAGAAATAATGAAAAAGAAAGAATTGATTAGGTTCATCATAAGAGATGTGGATGTGTCTACCTCAAGTGAGGCAGCAGTTGCAATTCAAAGCGCGACAGAAAACTTTCAGCATCAAGACAAAAATGGCACTCTTCTTGCAACATATACAGCCTCAAAAAAGTCATTCTGGCTTTTCTATTACAGTGGAAAATTGGATGAGATAGAACATGTTGAGGCGGGTACAATAATTCCTGGAAAATGGCTCAATCAGTTAAAAGGAGAAAAGTATGCTGTCCTTACTGAGAATGCTACAATTAAGCGTATTAATTTAATTGTAAATCCCAGAGACCAAGGTATTATTTCAATAGGGATCAACCTTGATGATAAAGTTGGAGACATTTACAAAGTCCTGAGACACTTTTTGAAGGCAGTCAAAGATGCCTTGAAAGCTTTCCAGTAGGACACACGTGGATTTGAAGTACGAAAAACTACATACACGTACGAAAAAGCTACTTTGTACCCAAGGAACCAATCGAATGGCTCAAAACATTGCACATGGCCAGGACATGTGTCGGGTAAGCAAGGGGTGTCTCAACATTTTTGTATTTGCTCAGGTCCGTCTTTTGTAGCCAAATACAGCTATAAGAGGAAAGAAATTGTTTGCCAATTTTTGACAGGGTATATAGTTCCAAGGGTAGGAGGAATTTGAAAAATCTGAGACATGCTTTGGTAGCTAAGAATCTGCGTTTTCTGCTGATATAAGTCAGATTTTTTACCTCAAACGCATGGGAACAAAATGACTTTTGAAGGTGGTACACTCATTTGGGCAATAAATTTGCTTGAAAAGTATCATTTTACAATCTTTGCCAATTATTTTGATATGGTTGGAATCGCCACATTGTTGTGCATCAAATGATATATAGTTAATAGTTTTGCTGCTAGCTTTACCGTAACCTTAAAACATTTTTTAAGTAAATATAATCCTATAGAAATGCATATTTTAATAATCAGTTCAAGCTTACACGTTTAATTATGTTTTCGCCTTTACTTTATGTATGAGGACAACGTGTTTCTGAGAACGTTTTTTTCAAATTCTTCATTAGTTTGCGCTAAATTTTTCTACTTAATCAACATAAGTCATTTAAACATCAGAATACTCTGTAAAGAGACCTAAGGAGAGTGATACAAAATGCCTTCATATTTGCATTTATTTTCATAATTTTTCGTTAAAACTCTTCCATTCACAATAGAATTACAAAATTTGATAAATTACATCGCTATTTCAAGATTTCAGCTCAATTATTGAAAATTTATCGATTGAGTGAAACAAAATTTTTCAAAAACCGTTTTCGGTGGAGAGAATATCAAAATTGTTATATCTATCGGTTCTTTCCTAGAAAACTGATATGTTTTGCAAGGTTAGCCATTAATTTTCAGTTTTCAACTTTTTTCAATAGCAGCGAATTGCACTTTCTGCAACGGTCTTTGCTTGTAGCAGAAAGTGGTGTATACACTTGGTCTCCATAGTCAATCTTTAAGAGAATGAGTAACTCTGCCAGCTGTTTCAGTGAATTGAAAGGGATCTTTTTCTTTAACTTCTTTAGAATAGCTAGCATACCGTAGCAAGAGCCGGTTATGACCTTTATATGATTATCCCAAGTTAGATGATCATTCAAATGTACTGCTAAAAGCTCGCATGCATCAATTCTTTCTAATTTCTTTCCTTTCAGATAAATTTCAGGTATGAAATTCTCAAGGCTGTGCTTGGCAGACATCTCTCTTGTAGATAATATCATAAGCTTTGTCTCTGTGCTGTTCAATGGGAGGTCATTTCTATCTGACCAATCCGTCAATTGTGCCAGCATGTCGCTTATTGTTTTAGAGGTGGCAGAACGCAAACACATGTTTTAAAGGTGGCAGAACGTACCCTAGATGACACAGTATCTGATTTCTGGAAATTAGAGAGTCTTGGATTAGATCAAAGGAAGGAAAACTCGGTCTATCAACAGTTCGAAGAAGAGATTCAATTCAAGAACAGACGTTACGAAATTAAGCTCCCCTTGAAGCCGAACCTCACTCTTCTGCCAGATAACTACATTTTGTGTCGCAAGAGACTTAAAGGACTGTCTCACAAATTAAAGCCAGATTCAAATTTAATGAAAGAATACAACTCCTATTGAATACAACTCCTAATGAAATTACAAGAAGAAATGGGCATAATTGAAAGGGTAAAGGACGCCAAGAAGCTCCAGTAGGCCATACCCACTATCTGCCGCATCATCCCGTCCTGAAACATGACAAGTCAACAACAAAGGTTAGAATTGTGTATGATGCATTCGCTAGCATTGCTGGAGGAGCCTGCTTGAACAACTGCCTATTCGAAGGACCATGTCTCCTTAAGACAGTTGCAGAAATCCTCATCAAATTCTGGCTTCATCGAAAGCCCTTTAGACATTTCACATTTAGACAAAATCAATTATATACTTACCTTTAATCTAAGAATGGTTCATAACCCCGCCAAAGATGCACTCGCTGTTCAGCCTTAAATTCGGTGGTGATCGCCAATGTAATTATCACAACAGGACGAAGGCTTTCATATTCACCCTCGAACTCAATAAATCTTTGTCCTCTGGAATCAAGATTGATTTAATAAAAGTGAAAAATTTTCAGCAACAGCTCAAAGTAATTTCAGTCATGATTGTCCTAAGACAATTGACCATTAGTACTAATTTGATGTGATGAAAATGGCGAATATACTCACGCAGTAAGACTGGGATCTTATGAAATTTGAAAACGGTGAACATTTGAAGTATGCATCTGTGCACTTATGCCGGACACAGAAAAGCTAGTATCAACTGTGCACCAGTCCACAAAATTTTTTATCGAGCAGCCTTAGTTGGATGCTTCTTTTCGGCACTAAGGAAGGTAGATGCTCATAACGAAGATGCCAAACTGCAAAACGAGGCCTTTTTTAAAACACTTATTTAGCTACTAGGGGCTATGTTCATTTCGATGTGTATCTGAAACCTCACATATTGTGCTCCTCAATACTTCGACCAGTTTCAGAAATGCAGCCTTTAGCTTCAGTGAGATATCTTTTCACCACCCAAGTGAATCCTTAGAAGGCTGGATGATTTGAGGTTACCTTGTATGCCTTGTGAAACCCTCCAGATCCGAAGCACTTTTTATCCTCAATGAATTCAACAATCTTGGGTACTTGATTTCAGGACAGTAGTTTCATGTCAAATTCAAAAACATCAATAATTGTGCTGTATGTATCTTTCCTTAGCTTGCCTAACTTCAGCATGTCAGATACTGTCAAACTACATAATGATACATGACTTTTCTCTGAAATAGGAATAATGTTGCCCAGCTTTTTCGAGTCACTAGTATGGTTATGCAAGTTGGTTTCATGCGCCCTCTTTCTTTGTATCCTTTTGTTAAAGCCAACTGAAAATCCTGAATCACCAAATTTATTGTTTTGGGTATAAACCTCACATAGATAACCTTTCAAACAGGGAAGTTGATTTATTGACTTACAAGAGGGGCCTTGTTCACTTGCAACAATATCACATTCAATGTCTTTTTCAAGTTTTGGGGCAAAATGCTATTCACATGCCTGATTTATGTTTTCTAGTGAAAATTCCCTCTGACCCAAGTGAGCATACTTCTGTGCCTTCTACGAAGTATCACCAGAAAGCAGCTGAACTGTGAGTTCTTCCCCTTCAGGCCTCCGTTGTGCATTCTTGGAAATAGCAGTTTTTGTACACTTTGCTTTTACATCCTCTTTAATCTTTGTCCAAGCATCGGCCATATTGCTTCAGCAGCACTGCACTGCAGTGCTCACACCACCCGCTGCCTTGCTCATCCAAAAAATTTCACGCTAAAATTACAACAACAGCAACGCAAACCGTTTCATTTGCAAAGCATGCTGGTAGTAGCAAAGATGTTCAACATTAAAAAAACAAGCTCATTTTGATTTCTTTTTCATTCTTATTTCATTTCAAATATCATTTATTTTGATTTAATTTCAATTTTAATTCCTAATCATTTCACTTTGTATTAAATTGTATTTTCATCTCTGTATTTTGATTCTTATATCTGCTGCATTTTAATTTTTTTTAAATTTACTCTAATTCAATAAAAAAAATTAAATAAAAAACACTTCAAAAATATACTGGCAAAGATCGACAACCATACTGCTACAGAGAGGTTAAAAATTTTGACTCAAGGAACTTCAGAAAGCTGACAAAAGAGCTTGCTCCTGAACAAATTGCACTGCAGGAGAAAGTGCTCCATGTCTTCATCACCTGCGTCACAAACACACAAGGGGATCAGGCAATCAAAGTTGTGTCTAAAATGGTGTGCATTTAAAGGGGCGAGTTGCAATCGCAGTTGGTTTAAGCCTCTTGTTGCCAATGCTGTAGACTTTAGAAAGGCCAGTTTTTTTGATTAAAATATTGCACCAACATGAAATCAGACGAGAAATCTGATTAACATAAGAATGTTAAAGATATGATCTGATCCTTCGATTTTCTGAAATAAAGGTTTAAAAGCACATATTTCTATAAATATTGTTTTCGATTTTTGCTAAACAACTTATATTGTTCTGTTTTCAGACTTACAAAAAACCGAGAAGCAGATTCAAATAGGAATGCAAGGTTTATCATCTATTGCCTAATGCTTTATTCCATGATGATTATTGACATCAGCTTATTCAGCTGTGATATTGATAGAAATTTTCTACTGAATAAGTAAGTAATCCATATCAAGCTAATTTATGTAATTCTGGTCTTAAATAAGTTTTTAAGTTTGCTTTGATTAGGTCACACCCTTTATTCCCCCTTACAATCAAATAACTCACTAGATGTGGGGGGCATGAACTTTCCATTTAGTACATTTTGAGATGAGTGGAAACTACATGAGCAACATTTTTTGTAGTTTGGCTGTAGTTATTACCCGAAGTTTTCCATATAAGCATTTTTGCCAGTTCAATCAAACTAACTTCTATAAAGTACACCAGTTGCATCACTTTTAATGTACCCCTGTGTGTTTCTTTTCCCTGACACGCTAGAATTAATAACATTTCATGCTTTTCCGCAGCCTTCTGCAACAGCGCGGTTCCCACGTGACATTCTGTGCTTTTTTGAACTCGCTTACATGTCTCATCAGTCAAGATCTTACTTGCTTTGTACAAGATTGGTCAGTCAATTTTCAACAATTGTTTTCCTTTTGTAGTTTTCCCTTATTACACAAATTCAGTAAGTATATCGAATGTATGCCTAGCCTGAGTTTACCAGCTTTTAGGAGCACTTTATAAATTCTGTTATTTGCAATATACAATTTTGTTTTACCGTTAATGCCTGATAGGGTTTATTAGCAAAAATACAATTCTATATTCTGTGGATATGTATTGTAAATGTGTAAATTCCGTTCTGACACATTTCATTGTGTACATATTCCCATATTCGGATAACATAAACCAAATATATAAATAACATATTCTTCCCCATTGAATTAGAAAATAAATCCTACAAGACTTCAAATCGCAAGACTTACTTCTTTAATTTGGAGGATCCTGGATGATTGGACGTAGCTGCCCATTGCAAGGCATTGGCAATGCTATGGGCGGCAAGGTTTCAACTCGTTAATTTGCAGGGTATGATAGATCGATACTTCGAAGACATCATTATTACAAAAATGGACAACGAAGCCTTTATAAAAGACGAAGAGAATTTGCATTTTTTTCGTGATTTCTATATTCTCTGAATTCATTCAACTTTTTTTTCAAGTTCTTTCTTTTAACATTCAACAATAAAAAATACGTGGCACATGCAAAAATTATCTTTGAAAAAAGCAAACATTTAGTAAACTAAAGCTTTTCGTCTGACACTCTTCAGAGTTTAAAACGTCAGAACATAGATCGAAAACTCTACGCTAAGAAATATATATACCCAGTTGTGGATCGAAATAGGCCAATCAGAAACACGAGCACATGACTGTAAAGGTTGACCAATCAGTGCTGCTTGCCTATTAGAATGTTACCAATGGAGTCCTAAGGTGAAAACGAACTCCTTTTGTCTACACAGTAGCGGTTTTTTCGTGCTTATGTAGATAGATTCTAAAACTGCTAGGTGGAACGACGATCGGGCTTTACCAATAATCCGAAACATGTCGCCATTATAGTTTTTTGCACAAACTGGGTTTTCTAGCAAATGCTGCCCGATAGCAGAATCGCAGGTCTTATTAGTAATTTTGGATTTGCAAGACCGAGGTGGCTGTTCTCTTTGGGGATGTGTTTTGTTTCTAATATTAGATGGAACGTGAACTTACTAAGATTTTTCTGGAGAACGGCTATCCAGAACATGTTATTTCAGTTTACATTAAGGAGAAGATAGGAAATTTCTCGGCTGACGTAAAATTTGGTCCTCAAAAGTGCCCGGTCTATCTAAAACTACCTTGGATCGGTAACAGCTCCCTACGTTTTGAAAGCCAAATAAAACAGGCCATAACAAATTGTTTCTTCGCGGTTAACCCACGTGTTGTTTACAGTACAAAAAAGGCCCTTCCGTCCATTCAAAAGGACTGCGTTCCTGCCACAAAAATAGTTCTGTTGTGTATGAATTCACGTGCCAGTGTGATTCTGGCTACGTAGGACGCACCACCCAAAGATTGGAGGATAGGATAAAACAACACGTTCCATCTAATATTAGAAACAAAACACATCCCCAAAGAGAACAGCCACCTCGGTCTTGCAAATCCAAAATTACTAATAAGACCTGCGATTCTGCTATCGGGCAGCATTTGCTAGAAAACCCAGTTTGTGCAAAAAACTATAATGGCGACATGTTTCGGATTATTGGTAAAGCCCGATCGTCGTTCCACCTAGCAGTTTTAGAATCTATCTACATAAGCATGAAAAAACCGCTACTGTGTAGACAAAAGGAGTTCGTTTTCACCTTAGGACTCCATTGGTAACATTCTAATAGGCAAGCGGCACTGATTGGTCAACCTTTACAGTCATGTGCTCGTGTTTCTGATTGGCCTATTTCGATCCACAACTGGGTATATATATTTCTTAGCGTAGAGTTTTCGATCTATGTTCTGACGTTTTAAACTCTGAAGAGTGTCAGACGAAAAGCTTTAGTTTACTAAATGTTTGCTTTTTTCAAAGCTATTTACAAGTTTTGTACCACCAAAAGATTGTTTGCAAAAATTATCCTTTTACAATTCAGGAAAGCCAAATGAGAAATTTCACTCGCACTCCAATGACTATCGCTAGGAAGGGGGACGCCTCTACCTCTTTTCCTTTCAGGCGACCCCCTTCCATACAATAGTCACAGGAGTGGAGTGAAGTTTTTTGCCAAAAATTTTAGCACATCAAGCTGCTTTTTATCACGTGACCCCTATAAGGCCTGTCCATTCGATTTGTGATAGAGGCTAGACATTTTCTTCTTTTCTTTCAGGGGCAAATTTTCCTATAATTCATTGGGGGCTTGGACAGAATTCTTGTCTTTACCAAGGCTAACTTTCCTATAATTCATTGGAGGCCTGGACAGGATTCATGTCTTCACCAAGGCTAATTTTACTATTATTCCTTGGGGGTTTTAACATAATTCTTGTCTTTGCTGAGGGAAATTTTACTTTCATGGATGTAAGGGATGCAGCCTGTCCATGTAGCAGGCGTAACTGGGCTTCAACTCCTAAGCTAACACAGTTCTTTCATGAGATTTGCTCAGAGTCAAGGCTTTTTTGATTGCATCGAACACGATAAAATAAATTGTATGCTCACTTTATTTGACCGAGCAACGTCAAAGGTAGCAAAACGACGTGCATTCATCTTCTTGAAGCTTTGGTTGTGGATCCATCATCAATCGGCAAACAGGCCATTTTTCATTGCTGCACATATGTAGTCTTGAATTTCTGGCATCATTGCTTCATTCAATATGGCCGTAAATTTTGTCCTGCTGCAGACGAAACATCACTGTGTTAAGTTTTGACAGACAACCTGTAGCATTAAGGGGTATACTGTGTGTACAAGGAACTCAGTGTGCAAATTTTCAGCTTTTGTAACTTGATCGCATATCAAGAGCTCTAGGGTGCAAATCCTATTCTTTATGCATTCTTCACAGAATCCACATTGGAATTTTTCTCAACTTGGTGGGATAAAGTTATTAATATTGTCAAGTAGTACAGAGATCTTGACGCATCCTTCAAGAAACAAATTCATTCTTGGCAAATAGGAACATGTGAGGCTTATTACAAGAGTGACGACATAGATTTTACAAGCGAGCATAAAATCTTTCCGACGATGCCCTTTACGTTAGATTTAAATTTGTTTCAAAACATTTCTGCAGTTACTTTTGCCTCTACCTCTCTTCAGCCCTGTCATATTAAAAAAGAATTATTTTCAAGTAAAAAGATTGAATTTCTTCTACAGAAAATGGCAGAAAAGCACTACAACCAGGTGCCCTTAACCTGCCAGAACGATCTCATCCTACAAGGAATGTTGTTGAAAGGTGTCCCATATCAGTAGTCAAAGAATATACCGCGAGTGAAAAACGAGACTTCTACAAGAATTTCAAGGAATTAGTGACAGGACAAAAAGATTTTTAAAGGGGATGGACAGATTTTTAAAGGACATCACTGTATCAGACTTTGTTCACAGAATGCAGCATTATGAGATATGTGGAGGTGTTAAAACTAAACATTCCAGCAAAAGAAAATGCTCCGGTTTCTGCAACTCATCCACAAAGACTTAAATCAACCCCTACAACAACAACGTTCAAGGAATGCTCAGCTAGAACAGGAACTCAGTAAAATGAGAAATGAAATTGAGACTTCAGGAGTTTGGTTGGGGGCTGAGTTCACACAAGGTATCAGATCAATAATAAGTGATTTTGGAACAAAGCTTTCCCCATTCATGAAATTATTCTGGCAACAACAGCAGGAATTATTTTCCAAAAACCCGAAAGGAGTGCAATATCACCCAATGATAATTCGCTTCTGCCTATCACTTGCCTCCAAATCAGCTTCTGCATATGACGAGTTAAAGAATGCAAAAGTGCTTACCCTACCAAGTAGGAGGACTCTACGAGACTACAGAAATGCCATTACACCCTCAGCTGGATTCAACCCTGGTGTCATTCAACAACTGTGTGAAATCAAAGTTGATTTTCAATAAAAAAAGTGTTGAATTAGTCGGGTTTTTAGATTTGGGAGATCCAGATATCAATTACACTGCCGTTGAAAGTGCAGAAGAGTTAGCAGGCCATTCCTTGGTATTTTATATCAGAGGAATTGCCAGTGACTTAAAATTCAACCTTGCATATTTTGCAACTGGGGGAATTTAGTCATACCAGTTAATGCCAATTTTATTTGGAAGGCAGCTTCAGTTTTAGAGCTGTCATGCAATCTACCTGTGATATGCACAGTTTCTGATGGTGCTGCTGCCAATCTCAAGTTTTACCGTATGCATGCGGGAATGGGCAACAATTCTGACGTTTCTTGTACTATCAATTTGTTTGCTTCAGATTGGTACATATGGATGTTTGCAGCTGCCCCACACCTCCTGAAGACAGTGAGTAATTGCCTTTATCATTCTGGCAATGGTAAATCAACTAGGCATTTGTGGAATGATGGCAAATACTTGCTATGGCAACATTTTTCGAAATTAGTGCAAAATGATGATGAAAATGGTCTAAAACTATGCCCAAAGCTCCCTTCTAAACACACTCAGCTAAATTAATTTTCAACAAAGAATGTGCACCTGGCCCCTCAAACACTGAGTAAATCAACAGCCTAAATATTACGAGAGTACATTCCATCTGACACACATGGCACTGCAGAATTTTGCAGTAAAATTGATACTTTTTTGATGCACTCAATGTTCGTAGTAGACGAGAGGCAAAGTTGAGACAGAAAGAAACCTTAGAACCTTACACTTCCATGGAAGACTGGAGGTTTAATTGGCTTGAGAATGAATTTTTAAAGTATTTGGAGGAATGGAAACAAAACACTTTGGCAAGACCAGAGAAGTTCAGCAAATGTGACAGAGAGAAAATGTTTTTATCTTTGCAGACCTATGAAGGGTTGCAGATAACAACACTCTCTGTTATTGGGGTTATCAAGTTTTTACTCAGTAAGGGGATGTGTTGACCAATAGATTCAACCAAGAGGTTGTTGAAGACTATTTTGGTCGTCAACACAGTATCTGTCAAAAAAGTGACAACCCTACAATTTGGCAGTTTGGTTACAATGATAACACTTCGCGAATACAGTGTACTGTTGCTCCAGTTACTGGCAACACACAGGGGAGCCAAAAAGCGGCTTGTTTCATGGAAAAAAAGTCGATGACACATCCTTGAAGAATAAAACAAAAAAAAAGGTTTGACAGTATCTAAAATAAACTCTGAACTATATCAGTAGATTAATACAGGGAAGCAGTTACACAACACTCCGCAGAATAAAGAAATTAAGAAGTTGATAATTTGAAATGTTTGCACAAAATTTAGAAACATAGTGCAGCCGCTTAACCTCAAAAAATGCTTAATCAATAATGCATCAAAATGATTATTCTAAATCGCTCTTGAGGGTGAAGCTTGTGATTTAGACTGATTAGAACTGTAAATTTTAATATATTTATTGGATATTCTCTAGATGCTGCAATACCAAAAGAAATTTAGCACAATGAAGCACCAAATTGCAAAGCAGTTTGAAATCAAAAGAAAATCCCCATTCATAATGGTGAATGGGGACAGGAAAAGATTGAAAGAGATAAGGATTATGACAATATATCCCTGCTGTATTTTCATGCTTAGTGACTTTATGAGCTTCAATATTTTTATAGACTTTATTCTTATAAAAAAGTGTGTATTCTCAATAAACAAGCATTCAGTTTCTTTTTTACAAACATCTTATTCGGTAAAGCTTCCCTTCATCTATGAGCCCATTTAATAATAAGCTACTAAAACCGTGTAAAGATATTAAGCCCCTACATCTGCACAGATTTCAAATTATGTCTCTATGCCTATACACCTTTTTGGGTGATATTATCGAGAGAATTTCGTTTTTAATCTTAACAATACACTCATTATTTATGAGAAATAAAGGTCGATGTTGAGTACTCCAGTTTTTTGATGTTCTGGAAATTTCAATACTCATTGTTCTTGAAAGTTTCTTAATTATGATGTCACGAGTGACCTTTTTTATCACATCAATAGATTCGCTCCCGTTATGCGTCTTAAGTTCTAGGCAACAAATTATTTTTCCCTTTTGTCTCAAGTTCTAGGGCAACAGAATAATAGTACGGCAATGCTCTTGGATTTCACAAAATTTCGTTGCTCTCAGTTGTTAAAGTCACGATTTTATATTCTCTTAATTGTTTGCTTCGAGTACCAGAGTTTCATAATATTTATTACTGTCCAGCACTTTTCAAAAAAATGAGTGTATTTCAATGTCTTTGTTGCATAATTAGTGTCGCCTTAGTAACGTTTCTCTTGTCCCTACAGACCAGAGATGACAATCATTGTCAAGTTTAAAGTAACAGCAAAGAAAGCACAAAAAAGACAACCAACATTCTAGACTTTCTTTCCACAAAACGAAATGATGAAGAATACAACTGTCTCTATGGCTTCATTGTTAAAAAAATGGGTCAATCTTTTTTGAATATGCATGTAGCCAAACTTCAAAATGCAAAGTTGATTGGTCTTAGATACCATTTTCCTTATAAGCGCTTTTCCATATGATTAAAAATAGGCTGTGTTGTTTTAAGCCATTCCTTGATCAGCACAAAGCTTTAAGAAGATCTTACTAGCATAGTTGCTTAAAGTGGTTATGACATCACATCATCATTTCTTAATCTTCTATCAAATCGAAACTTTTGTTCATTTGAAATCAAAAGCAAAAAACAGAATTTAAAAATACTAACACAATTGATTTTACGCCACTTCTACGTTCAGATTTTTATTGAACAACACAATTTGAATGGTTGTATTGGTTTTCCTGTAGCGTGCAGGGATTACAACCTTCATCGGTTCACAGTTTGTTATATTGTTGTTGATTTGAAAGAACATTTTTTCGATCGATCAAGGGTCTTTATTTATACACCAGACACTCAATTTCTTGCAAGGTAGAGAACCCCCGTTTTGTTGTTTTCATTAAGAATGACATCATTATTTGCTTCTTTTCTGATCATTATTAATGTATAGAGAACCCTGTTTTTTTGTTTTCATTAATCATGATATTATGATTTGCTTCTTTTCATTTCAGGATCAATCCAGAAATGTCAACGGGATACTGTTTGGCCTATGTGGTCTTTTCGCTACGTGTTCTACAGCTATTCGCAGACATAATAAGTGCATTAATCATACTAATCAATAATGGATTGATAAATATATTGTTGTTTAATGGTATCTATTTGTACTGTCAATCATTTGATTGCGTTGAGATTTATCTGGTTGGAAATTGATTATGTTTTTGCATTAGTTAGTGGTTTCCCTGTGAGCAGCCCTTTTTCGCATACGTTTAAAGAAGGCTGATTTCCTAATAAACATCCATAGATCTATTATTGCTCTTTTCGCCGTACTGTTATTTCTTTCGTCAATAGATCCAGATTATCAATGACTGTAACTATAGTAAATTTTAAAATGTTGAGTTGTTGCAAAGTTGGTGTTTAATTTTTTCTTAGTGTAATTTTTTTGTATCACTAAAATATATTGCCATTTCCCATGAGATATGCGGTTCTCTTTCATGTCCTTGCTCTATCGTGGATTGATCATGTGATTTATCTGCTTTAAAAACTAAATTGAAAATTATTCCCGCCAAAGGAGACTTTGAACACGCTAGGTGAGTACGTTTACTTTTTGTTCTGAGCTGAGCCAGTAATCTTAGAATGAGTAAAAGTTAGATGCATTACATGTTGGAAAAAGTGCAAACAAACCTTTTAATTTTGATTATGCTGATAATGACCATGCAATAATTTAACTCCAGATAAATTGAAATTAAGGCAGGCTTTCTTTAATTGTTGCGAGGCTGGATTGATCTTGATTTGTTCTTAAATTACTATAAGCGTGTAAGCAGCTAGTGGTATTGCTAGCTATTGCCTTCCAGGCAGGTGCAGGTATTCACGCCTTTTTTGCCTACAAAGATAGTGTCTATTATTCTTCGTTTGCAAACATATTTGGAAATGAATCGCCAACGTAACCCTGAACCGCAAAATCTATCGTTTTAGAGATGAAAGGGGTTGGCTCAGCCTCTTCATATTTCTTTTAATTGGTTTCTAACTTTTTACTGGTTTTAAAGCTCGTGCTCTTGGAAAATTATTCTTATGAAAAAATAGTATAAGTGTCTACTATTAGGTGCCTAATTGCCGTCCCCCATCCGCTAATTAATTATTGAAAATTTGTCCAATTGATTTTGGCACTTTGTGTTAATTATTGGAGTGAAATATGCGTAACACAGGCTAAATATTGTCGATGATAAATAATAGCTATATAATAGTGAAATAAGTGTCCTGATTTTAAGTGCACTTTGAGTGTTCAGTGAATGTAACTTCATAATTTAGACCCCTCCGGTAATTGGAACCCCCCCCCCCCTCGCCAATTGATTTTGAACATAAAATCCGTCCCCTCCCGTTTATTCTGACCCGCCGGCAATTAGGCACCTAAAAGTAGCAATGGCTATTAAATAGAATATTGATTTTTGGCATCCTGAAAAAAATTCTGATATCTACTGAACTTGACAATATGTACATTTTCCCCGTTTCATCTTCTTCCCATGATAGGCAGCCAAAATGTTTCACATTAACGTTAAGTTACGTGTCAATTAAAGGAATGAGTATATAAACTTCTTTAAAGTTTGGTGGTGTAAATTGTCATTTATCTTTCAGAAAATGGATACAGAACAAAGCTGCAGAAGTGTTGTGGAGGAGATGGATGTATGATCTCATGTTTTATAATATCCTTAGTCTTGACTATGAAAATTTTTGTTTTTTTAATTAATCAACGGAGAGGCATGTTTCCCTTAGCAATGCTAGTGTGAATCTCACAACTTCTCAACTTTGCTTAAATTTCACTTTTTCCACCCCATTGCTTTGGAATTTCATTGAATTTTGTTTAAGACAGATTAGAATTGCACATTTCAATATCTTCATTTAGCGTAATATAGAACCTACCATACCAGCAACAGATTGGCACAGTCAAGCGCCATTCTGCTATGATTTTTATTTCACTTTTTTCAACTGCCTAGCATGAATAATAAAATAGTGATTTTAAACATTATTTTCTGACTTTGACAACAATAATTTTACCCTATCAACCGTTACTCTCTACGTCTCAGAAATGATTATATAATTTTTAAATATTTTTTATAGTCTTTTCGTATAAATTTTCCATTACCTTCCAGGAGGTAGAAAGCGGAGAATCCTCGGCGGGGGAAGAGAAGGTATGATCGCATTCCTCTTTATTATTTCACATTAAAAAAAATGTTGATTTTACGCTATCAATCGTTACCCTTCGTGATGATAGGCAGCTTAAAAAAGGTTGACTGTTTGCGTTAAAAATTTTTGAATATCTTTTAGGAAGTCGAAAAAGACAAAAAAAGAAAAAGGAAGGAGCAGCAGGTGGAAGTTGTGGTCGGGGGAAGGAAGAAGGTATGATCTCATGACTTTGCATTATCTAACAGGAGTAAGAAACCTTTGCTCCTTTTCTTATTGCCACAGGTAGTAAATATTTTTCAGCAAAATTAATATGAACTTCATAAGTGGACGTTCTGCTTGACCTGCATTTAGAGTTGAGTTAAATTTTGTGATAATTTTACTTTAGTGAAATAAGCGTAGCATATGCTAAATATTGTTGATGATAAATAATAGCTATATAATAGTGAAATAAGTGTCCTGATTTTAAGTGCACTTTGAGTGTTCAGTGAATGTAACTTCATAATTTAGACCCCTCCGGTAATTGGAACCCCCCCCCCCCCTCGCCAATTGATTTTGAACATAAAATCCGTCCCCTCCCGTTTATTCTGACCCGCCGGCAATTAGGCACCTAAAAGTAGCAATGGCTATTAAATAGAATATTGATTTTTGGCATCCTGAAAAAAATTCTGATATCTACTGAACTTGACAATATGTACATTTTCCCCGTTTCATCTTCTTCCCATGATAGGCAGCCAAAATGTTTCACATTAACGTTAAGTTACGTGTCAATTAAAGGAATGAGTATATAAACTTCTCTAAAGTTTGGTGGTGTAAATTGTCATTTATCTTTCAGAAAATGGATACAGAACAAAGCTGCAGAAGTGTTGTGGAGGAGATGGATGTATGATCTCATGTTTTATAATATCCTTAGTCTTGACTATGAAAATTTTTGTTTTTTTAATTAATCAACGGAGAGGCATGTTTCCCTTAGCAATGCTAGTGTGAATCTCACAACTTCTCAACTTTGCTTAAATTTCACTTTTTCCACCCCATTGCTTTGGAATTTCATTGAATTTTGTTTAAGACAGATTAGAATTGCACATTTTAATATCTTCATTTAGCGTAATATAGAACCTACCATACCAGCAACAGATTGGCACAGTCAAGCGCCATTCTGCTATGATTTTTATTTCACTTTTTTCAACTGCCTAGCATGAATAATAAAATAGTGATTTTAAACATTATTTTCTGACTTTGACAACAATAATTTTACCCTATCAACCGTTACTCTCTACGTCTCAGAAATGATTATATAATTTTTAAATATTTTTTATAGTCTTTTCGTATAAATTTTCCATTACCTTCCAGGAGGTAGAAAGCGAAGAATCCTCGGCGGGGGAAGAGAAGGTATGATCGCATTCCTCTTTATTATTTCACATTAAAAAAAATGTTGATTTTACGCTATCAATCGTTACCCTTCGTGATGATAGGCAGCTTAAAAAAGGTTGACTGTTTGCGTTAAAAATTTTTGAATATCTTTTAGGAAGTCGAAAAAGACAAAAAAAGAAAAAGGAAGGAGCAGCAGGTGGAAGTTGTGGTCGGGGGAAGGAAGAAGGTATGATCTCATGACCTTGCATTATCTAACAGGAGTAAGAAACCTTTGCTCCTTTTCTTATTGCCACAGGTAGTAAATATTTTTCAGCAAAATTAATATGAACTTCATAAGTGGACGTTCTGCTTGACCTGCATTTAGAGTTGAGTTAAATTTTGTGATAATTTTACTTTCTTCCACCCGACTCCTTGACCATTAGGCTTTGTTGGAATCAATCAATAATGCATCAAAATGATTATTCCAAATTGTTCTTAAGGTTGAAGCTTGTGATTTAGACTGATTAGAACTGTCAGTTTTAATATATTCATTGGATGTTTTGTAGATGCTGCTATGCCAAAGAACATTGGGCGCAATGAAGCGCCTGATAAGCCAGTCTTTTCATTTGTCGAGGAAAACCCCATTCATGATGTTGAATGGGGAAAGAAAGCGTATTAATGAAATAAGGTATTTATGACAATATATCAATACTGTATTTTCATGCTTAGTGACACCTCTCCCCCCCCTCTACTCTCGTACAACCCCTATTTCCTCTCTCGTTAAAGCTCTGCTGAAAATGGCTCTACACACTTTTTTGATAAGAATACCTAATTTTTTGTTGTGACTTAATTCATAATTGAGATTATTTCTAAATTATTCTTGCTCGACACAAGGTCTAAATTCGCCTTAGGATCAAAGAAAAACATGAAATCTTTCTGATGTGTTGCTTCATTATGAATGTAGCAAGAACAAACAGAACAACAAAATGTGATGTTAAAATGCAAAATATAATTACACAAATACGATCCTATTCATATCCAGATAAAGGAAAAGTTTCAGTCTTGATGAAGGTTGAGCCTGGCATTGTTCTTAAATTATTTTTAAATTTTAGCAATTTCGAGCCTCAATATTCTTATAGACTTTATGAGCCTCAATATTCCTATAGACTTTATTCTTATAAAAATGTGTGTATCCTCAATAAACCAGCCTTCAGTTTCTTTTATATAGACATCGATGTTCGGAAATGCTCCCCTTCATCTATGAGCCCATTAAATAATAAGCTAAGAAAAGCGTGATAAGAGATTGAGCCCCTTGATCTGAACAGATTCCAAATTATGTCTCCATGCACACGCACTTTGTTGGTGATATTATTGAGAGCGCTTCATTTTTCATCTTACAATCTTTCAATATTTTTGTTGCATCTCATAAGTGGCAGCTCAGTAATAACGTTTCTCTTCTCTCTACAGACCAGGGATGAGGATAATAGTAAAATTTTTAAAGAAAAAAGAAAAGAGAGAAGAAAAAAAAATTGAGAAACCCGGTGAGACACCCAGGGCCTCTTACAACTTTTCTGGAAATAGTAAACTTTTTATTTATCATTATAAGTAGGTAGTTTAGTTTGTTGTTCACTTTAAAATTATAGTTTGTTATTTTATTTATTTTAAAGATCTTTGATATTTTGTTAAGTTTAATTTGTAAATTGTATATATATATATATTTAAAGATGTTCATAGTTGTTGTGTTTGTTAATTGTTCAAATAATGACATTTTAAAATGAGTATAAAAAATTCCCCACCCTTTTTATATAGGCATTAAAACTTGATGAAATAGTAAGAGAATGGAAAAAAGCTCACCCTGTCGTTTTCAGTCAAATTATAAGAAAAATATTTCTTCTTTATGTAAATGTTAGTTTTTCCATTTAATGTTCATAGTTGTACTTTATATCAGTTTAAATTTAAGGTTTACTTGTGGTTATTCGAGATTTTGACAGAATGGGAAAAGCAAAATAATTACCTGCCTTTTTCGCACAAAATGTATATTATATGCCAACAATTTATTGATTATTTGTTTATTAGTTTGATTTAATATTAATAGTTGTCCATATCAGTTTGAATTCAATGTTCATATTTAGGTGTTATCTTTGTGTTTAGGATTTCATAAAATAAATATAGATAATTTAATTTAAGATAATTTGTGCGGTTTAAAATAATTATAGAGAAATTAACAGAAAACCTTTTGTTGCTCTTTCTGTATCTAACTTTTAGGTCCTGATTGACGTGATTAACTTTTAGGTAATGAATTAGGAGATTGATTAGGGTTTGCAGTAAAGAAGTGGCAGGCTAAAAAGATTATTGCCACCTACTTTGTATTTTAATTTCTAAGCTTAATTGTCATAACTCACGAAAACTATAGAGTAGCTTAGGGGCCAAAGGCTCATTTTCAAGGTTTTTAGAAAGGGCATCTACTCCTGTGGCTTTTTTCGAGGTTAGGCGTGGCTGCGATGTCATAGTGACGTCATATTTCATTGTTTTGATGATTTTTTTAAAAATGAATAAGCAAAATCATTGTTTACACCAAATTGAAAAACAAGTTAACGCGATTTGAATGGTGGTATTGGTCTTGTTCCTACGACATTTTTAATTCCTGGTAATGTGGTGTTGTTTAGAGGCCCGGCCCTCCACTTTATGTTGGATTCCCTATGGATTAATTGCCGTAAGTCAATAATGGTGTCGAGTATTTTAGGGGCCAATGGCTCATTTTGAAGGGTTTAGCGAGTGGGATTTTTTGGGGTAGTTTTTCTAGTGTTGGGTGTGGCTGAAATATCATAGTCAGGTCATTTTATGGAATTTCCAAAAGTTTTGAAATAGTTTTTGATTGAATACATATTGCACATCAAAATGAATTACATCAAGTGAAAGATCTCATTGAAGCGATTCGAATCGTGGTATCGATTCTTCTGTAGCGTAAAGAGATTAATTGATTATGTTGAATTCATTTTCAAACCTTCATTGATTT
The DNA here is from genome assembly GCF_057945365.1 of Rhopilema esculentum. Lineage (NCBI taxonomy): Eukaryota > Metazoa > Cnidaria > Scyphozoa > Rhizostomeae > Rhizostomatidae > Rhopilema > Rhopilema esculentum. Next base: position 1,019,808 of record NC_142825.1, read on the forward strand.
TCTTCGTAAATCCCCCCGGTGGCGCGGGCCCTGCTTATCTTTTATCTTCCAAATTGTCAAACAACGAATGATGTCTCTTTTGTTCTGATTGATTGTTTACATAAAGATCAAATATCCCATCCAGACAGCAGGTACTTTTGGAGTTCGAATTGGCATGTGAAATTCGAAACGAATTATTCGATGCGACCGTTGATGAAGTTTGGTTTGTCACAAGAATTGCTTGTCTGAGTACTTTGTTACTTTGTTACTCAGACTTGGATCGTTTGGAAATCGTTTGGGTTTTTCAAGACCGCATTGTTGGATTATTTGGCAGTTGAGTTCGACGCCTTAACTATTTACCAAGAAAATTGGACTCCTTTAACTATGGATTTTCTGTATACTTGTATGTGGACCTTATTGAGGACATTTATCAATCGGACTGGACTTTTATGGATTGATTAATATAGCTACAGTTGTTTAATGGTATCGCTGATAATTGGATTGTAAATCATTTAATTCCATTGAGATTCATCTCGTGCGAAATGGTTTCTTTTTTTCAAATTCTGGTCTCCCTGTCAGCGGCCCGCGGTTTCGGTCTTTGCTGACGCCATTTCGCTTTTGAAATTGTTTTGAGGAGAAAAGAGAAGAAGTCGGAAGGTATGTTTGTATCACTAATAATTTAATTGTTCTTACTATAAGAAAGCATTATTTACTTTCTGTCGCTAGTATCCCCCAATACTATTCGTATTGCCGAATTGTAGAACATGACATTAAAAAGATTCGTCCTTTCTAAAATTATAAATTTTTGTCGGTTTTATTCATGAGATTACAGCTGCAAAATTTGCTCCTTTGTTTGAATTATTTGTGACAGCTTTTCTTTAAAACAATAATTCGGCGGCTGTTCACTTTGCACACAGTTTTATGCAGCATTCTAAACAAAAGATAATGTCATTGTAATGATGACAGGATAATTTTTCCTTCATTTTCAACCCAGTTTCTTAGACGCGTCTCATTGTTTCTGCAGATATTTGAGTGACCTTGGCAAACACATTTTTCAATTAAATAATTTTTAGTAAGTTGTCTGCTACACTATTTGTAAATTTTCACTTTCACCCAACCATATTGAACTAAACTGTAGAATTCACTTATCAATTGGAACGAAGGAGTTAATATTGTGTATTACTACTTTAATGAAAATCTTTAAGCTAATGTCTTTATATCTGAAATTGTAATTATGATTGCTATTGGCATTGTATAATGATTAAATTATTTCATTCTGCTCATTCCTAAAACATAAATGCAAACTCAGAACTTCTTTACCTTGCTGAACGTAAACATAAATTCATATTTTCATGTTATTTTTATCAACATCATTATGAATTATACCATATTGCCCTCCTTGACATAAGGTTAACACATGGAATGCCATTTTAAATTCTTGAGATTGACACTGTCCTGATTGTGAATTGTTCATATTTGTATAAATTTTAGTTGTAAAATTTAATGTTGATCAGAAAATAGTTTGTGCCCTCATAACTCAATCCTTTTCATAATTCTTTAATGATACGCCACTTCTACGTTCAGAGTTTTATTGAACAACACGATTTGAATGGTTGTATTGGTTTTCCTGTAGCGTGCAGGGATTACAACCTTCATCAGTTCTCAGTTTGTTATATTGTTGTTGATTTGAAAGAACATTTTTTGGATCGATCAGGGGGTCTTTATTTATACACTAGGCACTCAATTTCTTGCAAGATAGAGAACCCCCGTTTTGTTGTTTTCATTAAGAATGACATCATTATTTGCTTCTTTTCAGTTCAGGATCAATCCAGAAATGTCAACGGGATACTGTTTGGCCTATGTGGTGTTTTCGCTACGTGTTTTACAGCTATTCGCAGACATAATAAGTGCATTAATCATACTAATCAATAATGGATTGATAAATATATTGTTGTTTAATGGTATCTATTTGTACTGTCAATCATTTGATTGCGTTGAGATTTATCTGGTTGGAAATTGATTATGTTTTTGCATTAGTTAGTGGTTTCCCTATGAGCAGCCCTTTTTCATATACGTTTAAAGAAAGCTGATTTCCTAATAAACATCCATAGATCTATTATTGCTCTTTTCGCCGTACTGTTATTTCTTTCGTCAATAGATCCAGATTATCAATGACTGTAACTATAGTAAATTTTAAAATGTCGAATTGTTGCAAAGTTTGTTCTTAAACTATTATTATTCTCTTCACATTTCTTTTCATTGGTTTATTTTTTTTCCTGGTTTTAAGGCTCGTGCTCTTGGAAAATATTCTTATGAATAAAATAGTATAACTGCCTACTATTAGGTGCCTAATTGCCGTCAACCCATCTGCTAATTAATTGTTGAAAATTTGTCCAATTGATTTTAGCACTTTGTGTTAATTACTGTAGTGAAATAAATGTAGCGTAGGCTAAATATTGTTGACGATAAATAATAGCTATATCATAGTGAAATAAGTGTCCTGATTTTTAGTGCACTTTGAGTGTTCAGTGAATGTAACTTCATAATTTAGACCTCTCTGGTAATTGGAACCCCCCCTCGCAAATTAATTTTGAACATAAAATCCGTCCCCTCCTGTTTATTCTGACCCGCCGGCAATTAGGCACCTAAAAGTAGCAATGGCTATTAAATAGAATATTGATTTTTGGCATCCTGAAAAAAATTCTGATATCTACTGAACTTGACAATATGTACATTTTCCCCGTTTCATCTTCTTCCCATGATAGGCAGTCAAAATGTTTCACATTAACGTTAAGTTACGTGTCAATTAAAGGAATGAGTATATAAACTTCTCTAAAGTTTGGTGGTGTAAATTATCATTTATATTTTAGAAAATGGAGACCAAAAATTCTTGCAAAGTAAAAGAAGCTGTGCTTCGTCAAGGGGAAGGAGCAGTCGAGGAGGAGATGGATGTATGATCTTATGTTTTATTATTATATCATAAGTCTTAATTATGGGATTTTTTATAATTTTTAACTTATCCACAGAGAGGCAGGTTTTTCTTAGCAATGCCAATATGAACTTCATAACTGTTTGACTTTCCTACAATTTTACTTTTCCCACGCTTTATTGCAACGAATCACTAGAATATCGAGAATGATTATGCTGAATTGATCTTAGGGTTTAATTTGTGTTCAAGACGGTTTAGAAATGTACATGCATTTCATCACTATCTTCATTGAATGCTTTTTAGAAGCTGTGATTTTTAGCATAATTTTATGATCACCGATGATATCTCTTCAGTTTAACAACAATAATTGTCCCCTATCAACCGTTACCCTTCATGATGATAGGGCAGCTTAAAATGGTTGACTGTTTGCTCATTGTCAAGTTACGTTTCAGTAATGGCAAAATAGAGCAAAATCTCATAGTTCGTGCACCATCTAGGGAGTTGAAGAGAACTGTGGCGGCCGGGGGAAAACGGAGGTATCATCGCATTCCCTTCTATTATTTCACATGAATTTTTAGAAGCATTGATTTTTAACATAACTTTATGATTTTCAATGATATCTCGTAAGTTTGACAGCAATAATTGTACCCTATCAACCGTTACCCTTCCTGATGATAGGCAGCTTAAAAAAGGTTGACTGTTTGCAGTACAAATCTTGGAATATCTTTTAGGAAGTGGAAAAAAAAGTAAAAAGAAAAGAGAGCAGCAGGTGGAAGTTGTTGTCGGGGGAAGGAAGAAGGTATGATCTAAAATGAGAGCTAAAATAGAGCGAAAGGCCGATAAAATCTTTACTTGGACAGACGACAAGGTGGCTTTAATTTTCAGTGTTATTTTAGAATACAAAATTAAGGCTTGGAATGGGAAACAATACAAGCTTTTCTTTCGTCATCTTGTCTTCAGAATTTGATAACATAGTTGCGCCACAATCAAAGCCTCGATTACCTGAAACAGCCATACAAAAGACCTCTTTGTGAATCCGTAACAATATCGTCTTGGATAGGTGTTTACACTGTCCCATTCAAAAACGGAACCGTGACGATACAAAATCTGTTTACTTTCAAAGCAGGGTTGTTTTGTCACGGTTCAAAGCTTGCTTGGGACAGTGTAAACAGGGTCTCAGCTTTCATAAACTATAATGGCCCATGAAGTCAAACTAACACCTCATCAGCAGTTTCGCTGCATTGATACTTGCCTTCAACAGTTTCTAAATATAATTCACACAAGAAAGCCAAAGCAACAAGGACTTTATGATATTAGGCATGAATGTGTCATTTCCAATGATATCAATATCGATGATGACAATAAGTTGATAGCTCTCTTCCCTTCCCAGATGACATGTAAATAGCTCCATATTGAAGCATATTTTTCCAAATGCTCCTCCACTCACTGTTTTTATTGATAATGGACATGCATATCCAGTACATCAAAAATGACTTTGATCTTAACAGCTAATTGCAATGAATCTATAGGCTTTGTAAAAAGGCTTTTTATTACTATCATCACTAAAAAACAGAAATCCATAATAGAAACAAGCAAGTCAGCAACCACCTTTACTGTATATCTTTACGCTACATTATAGAGTTTTGCTTCAGCAGGGCAACATGCAATAGCCGTTAGGAAAGAAACAAGGTAGAACTCTGACTATAAGTTTTTTTATCTAAAGTATGTCTCCCCTTCATCTATGAGCCCATTTAATAATAAGCTACTAAAACCGTTTAAAGATATTAAGCCCCTACATCTGCACAGATTTCAAATTATGTCTCTATGCCTATACACCTTTTTGATGATATTATTGAGAGAATTTCGTTTTTAATCTTAACAATACACTCATTATTTATGAGAAATAAAGGTCGATGTTGAGTACTCCAGATTTTTGATGTTCTGGAAATTTCAATACTCATTGTTCTTAAAAGTTTCTTAATAATGATGTCACGAGTGACCTTTTTTATCACATCAATAGATTCGCTCCCGTTATGGGGCTTCGTTTTTGTCTTAAGTTCTAGGGCAACAGAATAATAGTACGGCAATGCTCTTGGATTTCACAAAATTTCGTTGCTCTCAGTTGTTAAAGTCACGATTTTATATTCTCTTAATTTTTTTGCTTCGAGTACTAGAGTTTCATAATATTTTTTACTGTCCAGCACTTATCAAAAAATGATTGTATTTCAATGTCTCTGTTGCATAATTAATGTCGGCTAAGTAACGTTTCTCTTCTCCCTACAGACCAGGGATGACAATCATTGTCAAATTAACAGCAAAGAAAGCACAAAAAAGCCCCGAAAAAGGGGCAAGATACATCTTCTGTGCAGGGAGCAGACCAGTTTTTCATCGTTGACATTTTTTGTTCGTTGTTTAGTTTAGTTTTCTAGTTTGTTGACGTGTTTATGTTTATTTTATAAATTTGTTGTTTATTGTAAATTGTATATATAGTTAAAGATGGTTTTAGTTGTTGTTGATAAATTATTGTTAGAACGAAATTGTGGACATTCATGTTCTTTTGTCTTCTGTGCTATAATGAGCTTGTGCAATATTGTTCTTTCTGTCATACATTGATTAAGAACTGTTTTCAATGGTTCATGCAAGTTCAATGAACTCGTATTATATCAAAAGGATATAGTTCATCAATGGAAACGCAATACCTCGTCAATGGAAACGCTTTCTTCTGCTTTTAGGGGTAAATAGTTGCTACCCAGAAAATCAAGGACAAAATCATATAAACCACTGTTGTTGTCCACCATCATCGTCGAGTGTGCCTCTACTTAGGACACGTGATCAAGTTATCCACTCGATTCAAGTTATCATTCTAAACAATAGTTTGGAAGAATAGGTTTCCAGACCAGTCCTCTCTTCTATTGACTATGTGTTAAGTATTATCTCAGAGACTGTCTTGTATTTAGCGAAACAGGGGTTGTCATTCAGGGGCCATGATTAATCCACCAGAAGTTTAAATAAGGAGAATTATCGTGAGCTTCTAGAGTGCTTTTGTGAATTTGTGAATCTTGTCAAAGTCTTAACAAAATCTTGGAACAATCTTGTCTTCTTTATATGTTTCTTCAGAACAGAAATATGTTTCTTCACTTATGGAGTTCAAAAGATAACCAACATTCTAGACTTTCTTTCCACAAAACGAAATGATGAAGAATACAACTGTCTCTATGGCTTCACTGTTAAAAAAATTGGTCAATCTTTTTTGAATATGCATGTAGCCAAACTTCAAAATGCAAAGTTTATTGGTCTTAGATACCATTTACCTTATAAGCGCTTTTCCCTATGATTAAAGATAGGCTGTGTTATTTTTAAGCCATTCCTTGATCTGCACAAAGCTTTAAGAAGATCTTACTAGCATAGTTGCTTAAAGTGGTTATGACATCACATCATCATTTCTTAATCTTCTATCAAATCGAAACTTTTGTTGTTCATTTGAAATCAAAAGCAAAAAACAGAATTTAAAAATACTAACACAATTGATTTTACGCCACTTCTACGTTCAGAACACGATTTGAATGGTTGTATTGGTTTTCCTGTAGCGTGCAGGGATTACAACCTTCATCGGTTCACAGTTTGTTATATTGTTGTTGATTTGAAAGGAAATTTTTTGGATCGATCGAGGGTCTTTGTTTCTACACTAGGCACTCGATTTCCCCGTTTTGTTGTTTTCATTAATCATGACATCATTATTTGCTTCTTTTCTGATCATTATTAATGTATAGAGAACCCGGTTTTTTTTGTTTTCATTAATCATGATATTATGATTTGCTTCTTTTCATTTCAGGATCAATCCAGAAATGTCAACGGGATACTGTTTGGCCTATGTGGTGTTTTCGCTACGTGTTCTACAGCTATTCGCAGACATAATAAGTGCATTAATCATACTAATCAATAATGGATTGATAAATATATTGTTGTTTAATGGTATCTATTTGTACTGTCAATCATTTGATTGCGTTGAGATTTATCTGGTTGGAAATTGATTATGTTTTTGCATTAGTTAGTGGTTTCCCTGTGAGCAGCCCTTTTTCACATACGTTTAAAGAAGGCTGATTTCCTAATAAACATTCATAGATCTATTATTGCTCTTTTCGCCGTACTGTTATTTCTTTCGTCAATAGATCCATATTATCAATGACTGTAACTATAGTAAATTTTAAAATGTTGAGTTGTTGCAAAGTTGGCGTTTAATTTTTTCTTAGTGTAATTTTTTTGTATCACTAAAATATATTGCCATTTCCCATGAGATATGCGGTTCTCTTTCATGTCCCTGCTCTATCGTGGATTGATCATGTGATTTATCTGCTTTAAAAACTAAATTGGAAATTATTCCCGCCAAAGGAGACTTTGAACACGCTAGGTGAGTACGTTTACTTTTTGTTCTGAGCTGAGCCAGTAATCTTAGAATAAGTAAAAGTGAGATGCATTACATGTTGGAAAAAGTGCAAACAAACCTTTCAATTTTGATTATGCTGATAATGACCATGCAAGAATTTAACTCCAGATAAATTGAAATTAAGGCAGGCTTTCTTTAATTGTTGTGAGGCTGGATTGATCTTGATTTGTTCTTAAATTACTATTGGCGTGTAAGCAGTGGTATTGCTAGCTATTGCCTTCCAGGCAGGTGCAGGTGTTCACGCCTCGTTTGCCTACAAAGATAGTGTCTATTATTCTTCGTTTGCAAACATATTTGGAAATGAATCGCCAACGTAACCCTGAACTGCAAAATCTATCGTTTTAGAGATGAAAGGGGTTGGCTCAGCCTCTTCATATTTCTTTTAATTGGTTTCTAAATTTTTACTGGTTTTAAGGCTCGTGCTCTTGGAAAATATTCTTATGAATAAAATAGTATAACTGCCTACTATTAGGTGCCTAATTGCCGTCCCCCCATCCGCTAATTAATTATTGAAAATTTGTCCAATTGATTTTGGCACTTTGTGTTAATTACTGTAGTGAAATAAGCGTAGCATATGCTAAATATTGTTGATGATAAATAATAGCTATATAATAGTGAAATAAGTGTCCTGATTTTCTGATTTTAAGTGCACTTTGAGTGTTCAGTGAATGTAACTTCATAATTTAGACCCCTCCGGTAATTGGAACACCACCCCCCTCGCCAATTGATTTTGAACATAAAATCCGTCCCCTCCCGTTTATTCTGACCCGCCAGCAATTAGGCACCTAAAAGTAGCAATGGCTATTAAATAGAATATTGATTTTTGGCATCCTGAAAAAAATTCTGATATCTACTGAACTTGACAATATGTACATTTTCCCCGTTTCATCTTCTTCCCATGATAGGCAGTCAAAATGTTTCACATTAACGTTAAGTTACGTGTCAATTAAAGGAATGAGTATATAAACTTCTCTAAAGTTTGGTGGTGTAAATTGTCATTTATCTTTCAGAAAATGGATACAGAACAAAGCTGCAGAAGTGTTCTGGAGGAGAGGGATGTATGATCTCATGTTTTATAATATCCTTAGTCTTGACTATGAAAATTTTTGTTTTTTTAATTAATCAACGGAGAGGCATGTTTCCCTTAGCAATGCTAGTGTGAATCTCACAACTTCTCAACTTTGCTTAAATTTCACTTTTTCCACCCCATTGCTTTGGAATTTCATTGAATTTTGTTTAAGACAGATTAGAATTGCACATTTTAATATCTTCATTTAGCGTAATATAGAACCTACCATACCAGCAACAGATTGGCACAGTCAAGCGCCATTCTGCTATGATTTTTATTTCACTTTTTTCAACTGCCTAGCATGAATAATAAAATAGTGATTTTAAACATTATTTTCTGACTTTGACAACAATAATTTTACCCTATCAACCGTTACTCTCTACGTCTCAGAAATGATTATATAATTTTAAAATATTTTTTATAGTCTTTTCGTATAAATTTTCCATTACCTTCCAGGAGGTAGAAAGCGGAGAATCCTCGGCGGGGGAAGAGAAGGTATGATCGCATTCCTTTTTATTATTTCACATTAAAAAAAATGTTGATTTTACGCTATCAATCGTTACCCTTCGTGATGATAGGCAGCTTAAAAAAGGTTGACTGTTTGCGTTAAAAATTTTTGAATATCTTTTAGGAAGTCGAAAAAGACAAACAAAGAAAAAGGAAGGAGCAGCAGGTGGAAGTTGTGGTCGGGGGAAGGAAGAAGGTATGATCTCATGACTTTGCATTATCTAACAGGAGTAAGAAACCTTTGCTCCTTTTCTTATTGCCACAGGTAGTAAATATTTTTCAGCAAAATTAATATGAACTTCATAAGTGGACGTTCTGCTTGACCTGCATTTAGAGTTGAATTAAATTTTGTTATAATTTTACTTTCTTCCACCCGACTCCTTGACCATTAGGCTTTGTTGGAATCAATTAATAATGCATCAAAATGATTATTCTAAATTGCTCTTGAGGGTGAAGCTTGAAAAATCGCAATGAAGCGCCAAATTGCAAAGCAGTTTGAAATCAAAAGAAAATCCCCATTCATAATGGTGAATGGGGACAGGAAAAGATTGAAAGAGATAAGGTATGAAAAGATTGAAAGAGATATTTATGATAAGGTATTTATGACAATATATCCCTACTGTATTTTCATGCTTAGTGACTTTATGAGCTTCAATATTTTTATAGACTTTATTCTTATAAAAAAGTGTGTATTCTCAATAAACAAGCATTCAGTTTCTTTTTTACAAACATCTATGTTCGGAAATACTCCCTTTCATCTATGAGCCCATTTAATAATAAGCTACTAAAACCGTGTAAAGATATTAAGCCCCTACATCTGCATAGATTTCAAATTATGTCTCTATGCCTATACACCTTTTTGGTGATATTATTGAGAGAATTTCGTTTTTCATCTTAACAATACACTCATTATTTATGAGAAATAAAGGTCGATGTTGAGTACTCCAGTTTCTTGATGTTCTGGAAATTTCAATACTCATTGTTCTTAAAAGTTTCTTAAATATGATGTCAGGAGTGACCTTTTTTATCACATCAATAGATTCGCTTCCGTTATGTCTCTTAAGTTCTAGGCAACAAAGTATTTTCTCGTTTTTGTCTTAAGTTCTAGGGCAACAGAATAATAGTAGGGCAATTTCCTTGGATTTCACAAAATTTCGTTGCTCTCAGTTGTTAAAGTCACGATTTTATATTTCCTTAATTTTTTTGCTTCGAGTACTAGAGTTTCATAATATTTTTAACTGTCCAGCACTTATCAAAAAGTGAGTGTATTTCAATGTCTTCGTTGCATACTTAGTGTCGGCTAAGTAACGTTTCTCTTCTCCCTACAGACCAGGGATGACAATCATTGTCAAGTTTATAGTAACAACAACAAAGAAAGCACAAAAAAGCCCCAAAAAAGGGGCAAAATACATAATTTATGCGGGGAGCAGACCTGTTTTTCATCGTTGACATTTTTTGTTCGTTTTTTAGTTTAGTTTTCTAGTTTGTTTAGGTGTTTATGTTTTTTTTATAGATTTTTTGTATATTGAAAAATTGTATATATAGTTAAAAATGGTTTTAGTTGTTGTTGATATATTATTGTTAGAACGAAATTGTGGAAATTCATGTTCTTTCGTCTTCTGTGCTATAATCAGCTTGTGCAATATTGTTTTTTCTGTCATACATTGATTAAGAACTGTTTTCAATGGTTCATGTAAGTTCAACCAACTCGTATTATATCAAAATGATATAAGTTCATCAATGGAAACGCAATACCTCATCAATGGAAACGCTTTCTTCTTCTTTTAGGGGTAAATAGTTGCTACCCAGAAAATCAAGGACAAAATCATATAAACCACTGTTTTTGTCCGCCATCATCGTCGAGTGTGCACCTACTTAGGTCACACGATCAAGTAATCCGCTCATTTCAAGTTATCTTTCTAAACAATAGTTTGGAAGAATAGGTTTCCCGACCAGTCTTCCCTTCTATTGACTATGTGTTAAGTATTATCTCAGAGACTGTCTTGTATTTAGCAAAACAGGGGGTTGTCATTCAGGGGCCATGATTAATCCACCAGAAGTTTAAATAAGGAGAATTATCGTGAGCTTCTAGAATGCTTTTGTGAATTCTATTCCGTTTTTCAGTGACACCAGCATGGCAGATTAGGAGAATTTGAATGCGGAGTAATGCTGGAGTAATGCTGGAGTTTTTGCAGATATCCTGAATGATCTTATCGAGTCAATAGTTGATGAAGTATTTGGGTTGATGAACAACTGATATTTCTACTAAGGAGCAAATGAGTCAATTATAAGCCTTCACAAAAAAGGAGATGTTGTATAAAGATTTTTAAAATTTTAAAATGTCCGTTCTGACAGAACTGCACCTGCTATCACTGCAATCATCAAATATATAGTCAAGAAATACAGATCTTCAATTCAAAAGAAACTCATTATGCAGACAAATGATGCAGCTTCTGTTATGTCTGGACACATTGAAGGGATTGAGACTTCAGTTAAGGAAGAGTACCCTTATGCATTTTTCTTTCACTGTGCTGCTCATAGGCTTGTTTTGTGCCAGTCAGACTCAGCCATTCCTGCTGTCAAGGTTTTTTTGCAAATGTCAGTGCATTCAGTGATCTCACCAGTCTAAATTTGGTAAGAAAAGTTAAAGTTAAAAAGGAAAGATCTTTCTCATTCACATGGAGTTGAAATTCCATAGCCAGGGGAAACAAGGCAGTATTATAATTTCCGTACTGTTTCTGTTCTAGCCAACAAATACAAAGAGATTTTAGAATGGTTGGCTTCTATTCTTGAAAATCCCCAAGCCTGGAATGATGCAACCCTTAATAAAGCCAGTGTATTAATAGAATAGCTTTTTATTTGTTATCTTGTCAAAGTCTTAAACAAAATCTTGGAACAATCTCGTCTTCTTTATATGCTTCTTCAGAACAGAAATATGTTTCTTCACTTATGGAGTTCAAAAGATAACCAACATTTTAGACTTCTCTATGGCTTCACTGTTGAAGAAATTGATCAATCTTTTTTGAATATGCATGTAGCCAAACTTCAAAATGCAAAGTTTATTGGCCTTAGCTACCATTTTCCTTATAAGCGCTTTTCCCTTTGATTAAAGATGGGCTGTGTTATTTTTAAGCCATACCTTGATCTGCACAAAGCTTTAAGAAGATCTTACTAGTATAGTTGCTTAAAGTGGTCATGACATGACATCATCATTTCTTAATCTTCTATCAAATCGAAACTTTTGTTCATTTGAAATCAAAAGCAAAAAACAGAATTTAAAAATACTAACACAATTGATTTTACGCCACTTCTACGTTCAGATTTTTATTGAACAACACGATTTGAATGGTTGTATTGGTTTTCCTGTAGCGTGCAGGGATTACAAACTTCATCGGTTCACAGTTTGTTATATTGTTGTTGATTTGAAAGGACATTTTTTCGATCGATCAAGGGTCTTTGTTTCTACACTAGGCACTTGATTTCCCCGTTTTGTTGTTTTCAATAAGAATGACATCATTATTTGCTTCTTTTCTGATCATTATTAATGTATAGAGAACCCCGTTTTTTTGTTTTCATTAATCATGATATTATGATTAGCTTCTTTTCATTTCAGGATCAATCCAGAAATGTCAACGGGATACTGTTTGGCCTATGTGGTGTTTTCGCTACGTGTTCTACAGCTATTCGCAGACATAATAAGTGCATTAATCATACTAATCAATCATGGATTGATAAATATATTGTTGTTTAATGGTATCTATTTGTACTGTCAATCATTTGATTGCGTTGAGATTTATCTGGTTGGAAATTGATTATGTTTTTGCATTAGTTAGTGGTTTCCCTGTGAGCAGCCCTTTATCACATACGTTTAAAGAAGGCTGATTTCCTAATAAACATTCATAGATCTATTATTGCTCTTTTTGCCGTACTGTTATTTCTTTCGTCAATAGATCCAGATTATCAATGACTTTAACTATAGTGATTTTTAAAATGTTGAGTTGTTGCAAAATTTGTTTAATTTATTGTTAGTGTAATTTGTTTGTATCACTAAAATATATTGCCATTTCCCATGAGATATGCGGTTCTCTTTCATGTCCCTGCTCTATCGTGGATTGATCATGTGATTTATCTGCTTTAAAAACTAAATTGGAAATTATTCCCGCCAAAGGAGACTTTGAACACGCTAGGTGAGTACGTTTACTTTTTGTTCTGAGCTGAGCCAGTAATCTTAGAATAAGTAAAAGTGAGATGCATTACATGTTGGAAAAAGTGCAAACAAACCTTTCAATTTTGATTATGCTGATAATGACCATGCAAGAATTTAACTCCAGATAAATTGAAATTAAGGCAGGCTTTCTTTAATTGTTGTGAGGCTGGATTGATCTTGATTTGTTCTTAAATTACTATTGGCGTGTATACAGTGGTATTGCTAGCTATTGCCTTCCAAGCAGGTGCAGGTGTTCACGCCTCGTTTGCCTACAAAGATAGTGTCTATTATTCTTCGTTTGCAAACATATTTGGAAATGAATCGCCAACGTAACCCTGAACCGCAAAATCTATCGTTTTAGAGATGAAAGGGGTTGGCTCAGCCTCTTCATATTTCTTTTAATTGGTTTCTAACTTTTTACTGGTTTTAAGGCTCGTGCTCCTAGAAAATTATTTTTATGAAAAAATAGTATAACTGCCTACTATTAGGTGCCTAATTGCCGTCCCCCCATCCGCTAATTAATTATTGAAAATTTGTCCAATTGATTTTGGCACTTTGTGTTAATTACTGTAGTGAAATAAACGTAGCGTAGGCTAAATATTGTTGATGATAAATAATAGCTATATAATAGTGAAATAAGTGTCCTGATTTTAAGTGCACTTTGAGTGTTCAGTGAATGTAACTTCATAATTTAGACCCCTCCGGTAATTGGAACCCCCCCCCCTCGCCAATTGATTTTGAACATAAAATCCGTCCCCTCCCGTTTATTCTGACCCGCCGGCAATTAGGCACCTAAAAGTAGCAATGGCTATTAAATAGAATATTGATTTTTGGCATCCTGAAAAAAATTCTGATATCTACTGAACTTGACAATATGTACATTTTCCCCGTTTCATCTTCTTCCCATGATAGGCAGCCAAAATGTTTCACATTAACGTTAAGTTACGTGTCAATTAAAGGAATGAGTATATAAACTTCTCTAAAGTTTGGTGGTGTAAATTGTCATTTATCTTTCAGAAAATGGATACAGAACAAAGCTGCAGAAGTGTTGTGGAGGAGATGGATGTATGATCTCATGTTTTATAATATCCTTAGTCTTGACTATGAAAATTTTTGTTTTTTTAATTAATCAACGGAGAGGCATGTTTCCCTTAGCAATGCTAGTGTGAATCTCACAACTTCTCAACTTTGCTTAAATTTCACTTTTTCCACCCCATTGCTTGGACACTTCACTTTGTTGCAATCAATTGATAGTATATGAAAAATGATTATTCTAAATTGATATTTGGGTTTGGATTTTGTTTAAGACGGATTAGAATTGCACATTTTAATATCTTCATTTAGCGTAATATAGAGCCTACCATACTAGCAACAGATTGGCACAGTCAAGCGCCATTTTGCTATGATTGTTAAATTAATTTTCTCAATTGCCTAGCATGAATAATAATAAAACAGTGATTTGAAGCATCGTTTTCTGTTTTTTTTTATATTTAGTCAGTTTGACAACAATAATTTTACCCTATCAACCGTTACTCTCTACGTCTCAGAAATAATTATATATTTTCAAAATATTTTTTATAGTCTTTTGGTATAAATTTTCCCTTACTTCCAGGTGGTTGAAAACGAAAAAGTTGTGGAGAGAAAGAGAAGGTATGTTCGCAATCCTGTGTACTATTTTGCATGAAAAAAAATCAAATTGTTCATTTTGTTAATATCCTTCTTAGTCAGGCTAGAATGTATGTCAGTCGTAACTGGATGTACTGCTTGAGTTAATTTTATGCTGGACTTTACTTTGTTTGCAATTTCACTTCTTATCACCATATTCTTTGAACATTACGCTCTGTTGCACTCAATGATTATGGCATCAAATTTGATCATTCTAAATTGAACTTAGGGTTTAAGTTGTCTTCAAGACGATTTTGAATAGTAGATTTCAATATCTTCAGTGCTACTATACTAGCAAATTAAAAGATTTTAATTTTTTCATTTAACAGTTTTGATATTTAGTCAGTTTGACAACAATAATTGTACCCTATCAACCGTTACCCTTCGTGATGATAGGCAGCTTAAAATGGTTGACTGTTTGCGTTACAAATTTTGGAATATCTTTTAGGAAGTGAAAAAAAAAGAAAAGAGAGCAAGTGGAAGTTGTCGTTGGGGGCAAGAAGAAGGTATGATCTCATCACTTTGCATTATCTAACAGGAGTAAGAAACCTTTGCTCATTTTCTTACTGCCACAGGTAGTAAATATTCTTCAGCAAAAATAATATGAACTTCATAAGTGGACGTTCTGCTTGACCTGCATTTAGAGTTGAGTTAAATTTTGTTATAATTTTACTTAATTTTACTTTACTTTCAGGTTGAAGCTGGTGTTTTAGACTGATTAGAACTGTCAGTTTTAATATATTCATTGGATGTTTTGTAGATGCTGCTATGCCAAAGAAAATTGGGTGCAATGAAGCGCCTGATAAGCCAATCATTCCATTTATCAAGGAAAACCCCATTCATGATGTTGAATGGGAAAAGAAAGCGCATTAATGAAATAAGGTATTTATGACAATATATCAATACTGTATTTTCATGCTTAGTGACACCGCTCCCCCCTCCCTCTAATCTCGTACAACCGCTATTTCCTCTCTCGTTAAAGCTCTGCTGAAAATGGCTCTACACACTTTTTTGATAAGAATACCTAATTTTTTGTTGTGACTCAATATTCTTAAAAAGTTTCGATTTTGAGCCTTAGATTATTTCTAAATTGTTCTTGCTCAACACAAGGTCTAAATTCGCCTTAGGATCAACATGAAAAACATGAAATCTTTCTGATGTGTTGCTTCATCATGAATGTAGCAAGAACAAACAGAACAACAAAAAGGTGATGTTAAAATGCAAAATATAATTACACAAATAGATCCTACTCATATCCAGATAAAGGAAAAGTTTCAGTCTTGATGGAGGTTGAGCCTGGCATTATTCTTAAATTTTAGCAATTTCGAGCCTCAATATTCTTATAGACTTTATGAGCCTCAATATTCCTATAGACTTTATTCTTATAAAAATGTGTGTATTCTCAATAAACCAGCCTTCAGTTTTGTTTTATAGACATCGATGTTCGGAAATGCTCCCCTTCATCTATGAGCCCATGTAATAATAAGCTAAGAAAAGCGTGATAAGAGACTGAGCCCCTTGATCTGAACAGATTCCAAATTATGTCTCCATGCACACACACTTTGTTGGTTATATTATTGAGAGCGCTTCATTTTTCATCTTACAATGTTTCAATATCTTTGTTGCATCTCATAAGTGGCAGCTCAGTAATAACGTTTCTCTTCTCTCTGCAGACCAGGAATGAGGATAATAATAAAATTTTTAAAGAAAAGAGAGGAGACAAGAAAAAAAAATTGAGAAACCCGGTGAGACACCCGGGGCCTCTTACAACTTTTCTAGCAACAGTAAACTTTTTATTTATCATTATAAGTAGGTAGTTTAGTTTGTTGTTCACTTAAAAATTATAGTTTGTTATTTTATTCATTTTAAAGATCTTTGATATTTTGTTAAGTTTAATTTGTAAATTGTATATATATATATATATTTAAAGATGTTCATAGTTGTTGTGTTTGTTAATAGTTCAAATAATGAAATTTTAAAATGAGTATAAAAAATTCCCCATCCTTTTTATATAGGCATTAAAACTTGATGAAATAGTAAGAGAATGGAAAAAAGCTCACCATGACATGCATATCCAGTACATCAAAAATGACTTTGATCTTAACAGCTAATTGCAATGAATCTATAGGCTTTGTAAAAAGGCTTTTTATTACTATCATCACTAAAAAACAGAAATCCATAATAGTAACAAGCAAGTCAGCAACCACCTTTACTGTATATC
The DNA here is from genome assembly GCF_057945365.1 of Rhopilema esculentum. NCBI lineage: Eukaryota > Metazoa > Cnidaria > Scyphozoa > Rhizostomeae > Rhizostomatidae > Rhopilema > Rhopilema esculentum. Next base: position 1,036,829 of record NC_142825.1, read on the forward strand.
TTTACGCTACATTATAGAGTTTTGCTTCAGCAGGGCAACATGCAATAGCCGTTAGGAAAGAAACAAGGTAGAACTCTGACTATAAGTTTTTTTATCTAAAGTATGTCTCCCCTTCATCTATGAGCCCATTTAATAATAAGCTACTAAAACCGTTTAAAGATATTAAGCCCCTACATCTGCACAGATTTCAAATTATGTCTCTATGCCTATACACCTTTTTGATGATATTATTGAGAGAATTTCGTTTTTAATCTTAACAATACACTCATTATTTATGAGAAATAAAGGTCGATGTTGAGTACTCCAGATTTTTGATGTTCTGGAAATTTCAATACTCATTGTTCTTAAAAGTTTCTTAATAATGATGTCATGAGTGACCTTTTTTATCACATCAATAGATTCGCTCCCGTTATGGGGCTTCGTTTTTGTCTTAAGTTCTAGGGCAACAGAATAATAGTACGGCAATGCTCTTGGATTTCACAAAATTTCGTTGCTCTCAGTTGTTAAAGTCACGATTTTATATTCTCTTAATTTTTTTGCTTCGAGTACTAGAGTTTCATAATATTTTTTACTGTCCAGCACTTATCAAAAAATGATTGTATTTCAATGTCTCTGTTGCATAATTAATGTCGGCTAAGTAACGTTTCTCTTCTCCCTACAGACCAGGGATGACAATCATTGTCAAATTAACAGCAAAGAAAGCACAAAAAAGCCCCGAAAAAGGGGCAAGATACATCTTCTGTGCAGGGAGCAGACCAGTTTTTCATCGTTGACATTTTTTGTTCGTTGTTTAGTTTAGTTTTCTAGTTTGTTGACGTGTTTATGTTTATTTTATAAATTTGTTGTTTATTGTAAATTGTATATATAGTTAAAGATGGTTTTAGTTGTTGTTGATAAATTATTGTTAGAACGAAATTGTGGACATTCATGTTCTTTTGTCTTCTGTGCTATAATGAGCTTGTGCAATATTGTTCTTTCTGTCATACATTGATTAAGAACTGTTTTCAATGGTTCATGCAAGTTCAATGAACTCGTATTATATCAAAAGGATATAGTTCATCAATGGAAACGCAATACCTCGTCAATGGAAACGCTTTCTTCTGCTTTTAGGGGTAAATAGTTGCTACCCAGAAAATCAAGGACAAAATCATATAAACCACTGTTGTTGTCCACCATCATCGTCGAGTGTGCCTCTACTTAGGACACGTGATCAAGTTATCCACTCGATTCAAGTTATCATTCTAAACAATAGTTTGGAAGAATAGGTTTCCAGACCAGTCCTCTCTTCTATTGACTATGTGTTAAGTATTATCTCAGAGACTGCCTTGTATTTAGCGAAACAGGGGTTGTCATTCAGGGGCCATGATTAATCCACCAGAAGTTTAAATAAGGAGAATTATCGTGAGCTTCTAGAGTGCTTTTGTGAATTTGTGAATCTTGTCAAAGTCTTAACAAAATCTTGGAACAATCTTGTCTTCTTTATATGTTTCTTCAGAACAGAAATATGTTTCTTCACTTATGGAGTTCAAAAGATAACCAACATTCTAGACTTTCTTTCCACAAAACGAAATGATGAAGAATACAACTGTCTCTATGGCTTCACTGTTAAAAAAATTGGTCAATCTTTTTTGAATATGCATGTAGCCAAACTTCAAAATGCAAAGTTTATTGGTCTTAGATACCATTTTCCTTATAAGCGCTTTTCCCTATGATTAAAGATAGGCTGTGTTATTTTTAAGCCATTCCTTGATCTGCACAAAGCTTTAAGAAGATCTTACTAGCATAGTTGCTTAAAGTGGTTATGACATCACATCATCATTTCTTAATCTTCTATCAAATCGAAACTTTTGTTGTTCATTTGAAATCAAAAGCAAAAAACAGAATTTAAAAATACTAACACAATTGATTTTACGCCACTTCTACGTTCAGAACACGATTTGAATGGTTGTATTGGTTTTCCTGTAGCGTGCAGGGATTACAACCTTCATCGGTTCACAGTTTGTTATATTGTTGTTGATTTGAAAGGAAATTTTTTGGATCGATCGAGGGTCTTTGTTTCTACACTAGGCACTCGATTTCCCCGTTTTGTTGTTTTCATTAATCATGACATCATTATTTGCTTCTTTTCTGATCATTATTAATGTATAGAGAACCCGGTTTTTTTTGTTTTCATTAATCATGATATTATGATTTGCAAAGTTGGCGTTTAATTTTTTCTTAGTGTAATTTTTTTGTATCACTAAAATATATTGCCATTTCCCATGAGATATGCGGTTCTCTTTCATGTCCCTGCTCTATCGTGGATTGATCATGTGATTTATCTGCTTTAAAAACTAAATTGGAAATTATTCCCGCCAAAGGAGACTTTGAACACGCTAGGTGAGTACGTTTACTTTTTGTTCTGAGCTGAGCCAGTAATCTTAGAATAAGTAAAAGTGAGATGCATTACATGTTGGAAAAAGTGCAAACAAACCTTTCAATTTTGATTATGCTGATAATGACCATGCAAGAATTTAACTCCAGATAAATTGAAATTAAGGCAGGCTTTCTTTAATTGTTGTGAGGCTGGATTGATCTTGATTTGTTCTTAAATTACTATTGGCGTGTAAGCAGTGGTATTGCTAGCTATTGCCTTCCAGGCAGGTGCAGGTGTTCACGCCTCGTTTGCCTACAAAGATAGTGTCTATTATTCTTCGTTTGCAAACATATTTGGAAATGAATCGCCAACGTAACCCTGAACTGCAAAATCTATCGTTTTAGAGATGAAAGGGGTTGGCTCAGCCTCTTCATATTTCTTTTAATTGGTTTCTAAATTTTTACTGGTTTTAAGGCTCGTGCTCCTAGAAAATTATTTTTATGAAAAAATAGTATAACTGCCTACTATTAGGTGCCTAATTGCCGTCCCCCCATCTGCTAATTAATTATTGAAAATTTGTCCAATTGATTTTGGCACTTTGTGTTAATTACTGTAGTGAAATAAACGTAGCGTAGGCTAAATATTGTTGATGATAAATAATAGCTATATAATAGTGAAATAAGTGTCCTGATTTTCTGATTTTAAGTGCACTTTGAGTGTTCAGTGAATGTAACTTCATAATTTAGACCTCTCCGGTAATTGGAACCCCCCCCTCGCCAATTAATTTTGAACATAAAATCCGTCCCCTCCTGTTTATTCTGACCCGCCGGCAATTAGGCACCTAAAAGTAGCAATGGCTATTAAATAGAATATTGATTTTTGGCATCCTGAAAAAAATTCTGATATCTACTGAACTTGACAATATGTACATTTTCCCCGTTTCATCTTCTTCCCATGATAGGCAGTCAAAATGTTTCACATTAACGTTAAGTTACGTGTCAATTAAAGGAATGAGTACATAAACTTCTCTAAAGTTTGGTGGTGTAAATTGTCATTTATCTTTCAGAAAATGGATACAGAACAAAGCTGCAGAAGTGTTCTGGAGGAGAGGGATGTATGATCTCATGTTTTATAATATCCTTAGTCTTGACTATGAAAATTTTTGTTTTTTTAATTAATCAACGGAGAGGCATGTTTCCCTTAGCAATGCTAGTGTGAATCTCACAACTTCTCAACTTTGCTTAAATTTCACTTTTTCCACCCCATTGCTTTGGAATTTCATTGAATTTTGTTTAAGACAGATTAGAATTGCACATTTTAATATCTTCATTTAGCGTAATATAGAACCTACCATACCAGCAACAGATTGGCACAGTCAAGCGCCATTCTGCTATGATTTTTATTTCACTTTTTTCAACTGCCTAGCATGAATAATAAAATAGTGATTTTAAACATTATTTTCTGACTTTGACAACAATAATTTTACCCTATCAACCGTTACTCTCTACGTCTCAGAAATGATTATATAATTTTAAAATATTTTTTATAGTCTTTTCGTATAAATTTTCCATTACCTTCCAGGAGGTAGAAAGCGGAGAATCCTCGGCGGGGGAAGAGAAGGTATGATCGCATTCCTTTTTATTATTTCACATTAAAAAAAATGTTGATTTTACGCTATCAATCGTTACCCTTCGTGATGATAGGCAGCTTAAAAAAGGTTGACTGTTTGCGTTAAAAATTTTTGAATATCTTTTAGGAAGTCGAAAAAGACAAACAAAGAAAAAGGAAGGAGCAGCAGGTGGAAGTTGTGGTCGGGGGAAGGAAGAAGGTATGATCTCATGACTTTGCATTATCTAACAGGAGTAAGAAACCTTTGCTCCTTTTCTTATTGCCACAGGTAGTAAATATTTTTCAGCAAAATTAATATGAACTTCATAAGTGGACGTTCTGCTTGACCTGCATTTAGAGTTGAATTAAATTTTGTTATAATTTTACTTTCTTCCACCCGACTCCTTGACCATTAGGCTTTGTTGGAATCAATTAATAATGCATCAAAATGATTATTCTAAATTGCTCTTGAGGGTGAAGCTTGTGATTTAGACTGATTAGAACTGTAAATCTTGATATATTTATTGGATATTCTCTAGATGCTGCCATACCAAAAAAAATTTGGCGCTATGAAGCGCCAAATCTCAAAGACCTTTAAAATCAAAAGAAAATCCCCATTCACAATGGTGAATGGGGACAGGGAAAGATTGAAGGAGATAAGGTATTTATGACAATATATCCCTACTGTATTTTCATGCTTAGTGACTTGATGAGCTTCAATATTCTTGTAGACTTTATTCTTATAAAAAAGTGTGTATTCTCAATAAACAAGCACTCAGTTTCTTTTTTACAAACATCTATGTTCGGAAATGCTCCCCTTCATCTATGAGCCCATTTAATAATAAGCTACTAAAACCGTGTAAAGATATTAAGCCCCTACATCTGCACAGATTTCAAATTATGTCTCTATACCTAGACACCTTTTGGTGATATTATTGAGATAATTTCCTTTTTCATCTTAACAATACTCTCATTATTTATGAGAAATAAAGGTCGATGTTGAGTACTCCAGTTTCTCGATGTTCTGGAAATTTCAATACTCATTGTTCTTAAAAGTTTTTTAATTATGATGTCACGAGTGACCTTTTTTATCACATCAATAGATTCGCTTCCGTTATGTGTCTTAAGTTCTAGGCAACAAAGTATTTTTTCGTTTTTGTCTTAAATTCTAGGGCAACAGAATAATAGTAGGGCAATGCTCTTGGATTTCACAAAATTTCGTTGCTCTCATTTGTTAAAGTCACGATATTTATATTTTTTTAATTTTTTTGCTTCGAGTACTAGAGTTTCATAATATTTTTTACTGTCCAGCACTTATCAAAAAATGATTGTATTTCAATGTCTCTGTTGCATAATTAATGTCGGCTAAGTAACGTTTCTCTTCTCCCTACAGACCAGGGATGACAATTATAATCAAATTTTTAGAAAGAGCAAAGAAAGCACAAAAAAGCCCTGAAAAAGGGTCAAAATACATATTTTTTGCGGGGAGCAGACCTGTTTTTCATCGTTGACATTTTTTGTTCGTTGTTTAGTTTAGTTTTCTAGTTTGTTTAGGTGTTTATGTTTATTTTATAAATTTGTTGTTTATTGTAAATTGTATATATAGTTAAAGATGGTTTTATGTGCTGTTGATATATTATTGTTAGAACGAAATTGTGGACATTCATGTTCTTTTGTCTTCCGTGCTATAATGAGCTTGTGCAATATTGTTGTTTCTGTCATACATTGATTGAGAACTGTTTTAAATGCTTCATGCAAGTTCAATGACCTCGTATTATATCAAAAGGAATAAGATATAATTTCAATGAGCTATGCAAGTTAAATGGTTTAATGACCTTTACTGATTACAACTGTTCACAAAAATGGGGGTTTATTTGCCCATCCCATGTTAGACATCAATATACATTGCACAAAATGAATGATATCATTGGAGCAAATCGAATGATAGTAATGGTTTTGGTTTTACTTTACAAATCGATGTTTGAATGCTGTTTCCATTTTTTGTAATGCAGTGTCGAAGAGGCCCGGCCCCTCATTTTGTGTTTCAATTTCTAGGATTTATTGTCATAACTCTCAAACGGTCTTGAGTATGTTAGGGGCCTCATTTGCAAGGATTTTGCAAGGGGAATTTTTTAGATTGGGTGGGCTGTGATGTGATAGTGACGTCTTGAATAGTCTTGAATTTCAAGGAATTTTTTTAAATTAATTGGTTCAATGCATGTTGCACATCAAAATGAATAACACCAAATAAAAGATCTCACCAAAGCGATTCGAACGGTGGTAACGGTTTTGGTTTCACTTCAGGAATTGATGTTTTTTATGATGTTTTGAATTTTTTTATAATGCTTTGTCCATGTGGCCCGGCCCTCCATTATACATTGCAATTTCTAGGCATTCTTGTCATAAATCTCAAATGGTATGGAGTATGTTAGGGGCCAAAGGCTCATTTTGAAGGGTTTTGCAATTGGAATTTTTTGGGTGATAACCTTCTAGATTGGGCGTGACTGTGATATCATAGTGACGTCATAGTTTTTAATTGCCAGGTCTTTTGAAGGATTATTTTATTGAATATATGTTGCACATCAAATTGAATTACACCAACTGAAAGATCTCATCGAAGCGATTCGAATGGTGGTATTGGCTCTTCTGTAGCGTAAAGAAATTAGTTTATTATGCAGAATTCTTTTTCAAAACTTCATCGATTGCTTTCACCTATAACTACATCAATGGACAGGGCATTCATTTCAATTGATGCGATTAAGGGTCTTTGTTTATATTTTATCTTCAAAATTGTCAAACAACGAATGATGTCTCTTTTGTTCTGATTGATTGTTTACATAAAGATCAAATATCCCATCCAGACAGCAGGTACTTTTGGAGTTTGAATTCGCATGTGAAATTCGATGCGGCCGTTGATGAAGTTGAGTTGGTCGTGCACAGGCTGTGATAAAATCGGGAGATGGATGCTTATTGCTTATGCGATCATTATTAATCTAATTGCATTTGGTTTGTCACAAGAATTACTTTGTTACTCAGACTTGGATCGTTTGGAAATCGTTTGGGTTTTTCAAGACCGCATTGTTGGATTATTTGGCGGTTGAGCGGTTGAGTTCGACGCCTTAACTATTTACCAAGAAAATTGGACTCCTTTAACTATGGATTTTCTGTATACTTGTATGTGGACCTTATTGAGGACATTTATCAATCGGACTGGACTTTTATGGATTGATTAATATAGCTACAGTTGTTTAATGGTATCGCTGATAATTGGATTGTAAATCATTTAATTCCATTGAGATTCATCTCGTGCGAAATGGTTTCTTTTTTTCAAATTCTGGTCTCCCTGTCAGCGGCCCGCGGTTTCGGTCTTTGCTGACGCCATTTCGCTTTTGAAATTGTTTTGAGGAGAAAAGAGAAGAAGTCGGAAGGTATGTTTGTATCACTAATAATTTAATTGTTCTTACTATAAGAAAGCATTATTTTTATTGCTTGAATATGGAATATGAGAAGAAAATATTCCTCTACGCTTATGGAAATTTATTTACTTTCTGTCGCTAGTATCCCCTAATACTATTCGTATTGCCGAATTGTAGAACATGACATTAAAAAGATTTGTCCTTTCTAAAATTATAAATTTTTGTCGGTTTTATTCATGAGATTACAGTTGCAAAATTTGCTCCTTTGTTTGAATTATTTGTGACAGCTTTTCTTTAAAACAATAATTCGGCGGCTGTTCACTTTGCACACAGTTTTATGCAGCATTCTAAACAAAAGATAATGTCATTGTAATGATGACAGGATAATTTTTCTTTCATTTTCACCCCAGTTTCTTAGACGCGTCTCATTGTTTCTGCAGATATTTGAGTGACCTTGGGAAACACATTTTTCAATTAAATAATTTTTAGTAAGTTGTCTGCTACACTATTTGTAAATTTTCACTTTCACCCAACCATATTGAACTAAACTGTAGAATTCACTTATCATTGCTATACAATTGGAACGAAGGAGTTAATATTGTGTATTACTACTTTAATGAAACTCTTTAAGCTAATGTCTTTATATCTGAAATTGTAATTATGATATTGTATAATGATTAAATTATTTCATTCTGCTCATTCCTAAAACATAAATGCAAACTCAGAACTTCTATACCTTGCTGAACGTAAACATAAATTCATATTTTCATGTTATTTTTATCAACATCATTATGAATTATACCATATTGCCCTCCTTGACATAAGGTTAACACATGGAATGCCATTTTAAATTCTTGAGATTGACACTGCCCTGATTGTGAATTGTTCATATTTGTATAAATTTTAGTTGTAAATTGCTGCAATTTAATGTTGATCAGAAAATAGTTCGTGCCCTCATAACTCAATCCTTTTCATAATTCTTTAATTTTACGCCACTTCTACGTTCAGAGTTTTATTGAACAACACGATTTGAATGGTTGTATTGGTTTTCCTGTAGCGTGCAGGGATTACAACCTTCATCGGTTCTCAGTTTGTTATATTGTTATTGATTCGAAAGAACATTTTTTCGTTCGATCAAGGGTCTTTATTTATACACTAGGCACTCAATTTCTTGCAAGGTAGAGAACCCCCGTTTTGTTGTTTTCATTAAGAATGACATCATTATTTGCTTCTTTTCTGATCATTATTAATGTATAGAGAACCCCGTTTTTTTGTTTTCATTAATCATGATATTATGATTTGCTTCTTTTCATTTCAGGATCAATCCAGAAATGTCAACGGGATACTGTTTGGCCTATGTGGTGTTTTCGCTACGTGTTCTACAGCTATTCGCAGACATAATAAGTGCATTAATCATACTAATCAATAATGGATTGATAAATATATTGTTGTTTAATGGTATCTATTTGTACTGTCAATCATTTGATTGTGTTGAGATTTATCTGGTTGGAAATTGATTATGTTTTTGCATTAGCTAGTGGTTTCCCTGTGAGCAGCCCTTTTTCGCATACGTTTAAAGAAGGCTGATTTCCTAATAAACATCCATAGATCTATTATTGCTCTTTTCGCCGTACTGTTATTTCTTTCGTCAATAGATCCAGATTATCAATGACTGTAACTATAGTGAATTTTAAAATGTCGAATTGTTGCAAAGTTTGTTCTTAAACTATTATTAGTCTCTTCACATTTCTTTTCATTGGTTTATTTTTTTCCTGGTTTTAAGGCTCGTGCTCTTGGAAAATATTCTTATGAATAAAATAGTATAACTGCCTACTATTAGGTGCCTAATTGCCGTCCCCCCATCTGCTAATTAATTGTTGAAAATTTGTCCAATTGATTTTAGCACTTTGTGTTAATTACTGTAGTGAAATAAACGTAGCGTAGGCTAAATATTGTTGACGATAAATAATAGCTATATCATAGTGAAATAAGTGTCCTGATTTTTAGTGCACTTTGAGTGTTCAGTGAATGTAACTTCATAATTTAGACCTCTCTGGTAATTGGAACCCCCCCTCGCAAATTAATTTTGAACATAAAATCCGTCCCCTCCTGTTTATTCTGACCCGCCAGCAATTAGGCACCTAAAAGTAGCAATGGCTACTTAATAGAATATTGATTTTTGGCATCCTGAAAAAACTTCTGATATCTACTGAACTTGACAATATGTACATTTTCCCGGTTTCATCTTCTTCCCATGATAAGCAGCCAAAATGTTTAACATTAACGTTAAGTTACGTGTCAATAAAAGAAATGAGTATATAAACTTCTCTAAAGTTTTGTGGAGTAAATTATCATTTATATTTTAGAAAATGGAGACCAAAAATTCTTGCAAAGTAAAAGAAGCTCTGCTTCGTCAAGGGGAAGGAGCAGTCGAGGAGGAGATGGATGTATGATCTTATGTTTTATTATTATATCATAAGTCTTAATTATGGGATTTTTTATAATTTTTAACTTATCCACAGAGAGGCAGGTTTTTCTTAGCAATGCCAATATGAACTTCATAACTGTTTAACTTTCCTACAATTTTACTTTTCCCACGCTTTGTTGCAACGAATCACTAGAATATTGAGAATGATTATGCTGAATTGATCTTAGGGTTTAATTTGTGTTTAAGACGGTTTAGAAATGTACATGCATTTCATCACTATCTTCATTGAATGCTTTTTAGAAGCTGTGATTTTTAGCATAATTTTATGATCACCGATGATATCTCGTCAGTTTAACAACAATAATTGTCCCCTATCAACCGTTACCCTTCATGATGATAGGGCAGCTTAAAATGGTTGACTGTTTGCTCATTGTCAAGTTACGTTTCAGTAATGGCAAAATATAGCAAAATCTTATAGTTTTGTGGTATACATTTTCGCGCACCTTCTAGGGAGTTGAAGAGAACTATGGTGGCCGGGGGAAAAAGGAGGTATCATCGCATTCCCTTCTATTATTTCACATGAATTTTTAGAAGCATTGATTTTTAACATAACTTTATGATTTTCGATGATATCTCGTAAGTTTGACAGCAACAATTGTACCTTATCAACCGTTACCCTTCCTGATGATAGGCAGCTTAAAAAAGGTTGACTGTTTGCGGTACAAATCTTGGAATATCTTTTAGGAAGTGGAAAAAAAAGTAAAAAGAAAAGAGAGCAGCAGGTGGAAGTTGTTGTCGGGGGAAGGAAGAAGGTATGATCTAAAATGAGAGCTAAAATGGAGCGAAAGGCCGATAAAATCTTTACTTGGAGAGACGACAAGGTGGCTTTAATTTTCAGTGTTATTTTAGACTACAAAATGAAGGCTTGGACTGGGAAACAATACAAGCTTTTTCTTTCGTCATCTTGTCTTCAGAATTTCCCGTTCTTCAAAATTTGATAACATAGTTGCGCCACAATCAAAGCCTCGATTACATGAAACAGCCATACAAAAGACCTCTTTGTGAATCCGTAACAATATCGTCTTGGATAGGTGTTTACACTGTCCCATTCAAAAAGGGAACCGTGACGATACAAAATCTGTTTACTTTCAAAGCAGGGTTGTTTTGTCACGGTTCAAAGCTTGCTCGGGACAGTGTAAACAGGGTCTCAGCTTCCATAAACTATAATGGCCCATGAAGTCAAACTAACACCTCATCAGCAGTTTCGCTGCATTGATACTTGCCTTCAAGGTTTCTAAATATAATTCACACAAGAAAGCCAAAGCAACAAGGACTTTATGATATTAGGCATGAATGTGTCATTTCCAATGATATCAATATCGATGATGACAATAAGTTGATAGCTCTCTTCCCTTCCCAGATGACATGTAAATAGCTCCATATTGAAGCATATTTTTCCAAATGCTCCTCCACTCACTGTTTTTATTGATAATGGACATGCATATCCAGTACATCAAAAATGACTTTGATCTTAACAGCTAATTGCAATGAATCTATAGGCTTTGTAAAAAGGCTTTTTATTACTATCATCACTAAAAAACAGAAATCCATAATAGAAACAAGCAAGTCAGCAACCACCTTTACTGTATATCTTTACGCTACATTATAGAGTTTTGCTTCAGCAGGGCAACATGCAATAGCCGTTAGGAAAGAAACAAGGTAGAACTCTGACTATAAGTTTTTTTATCTAAAGTATGTCTCCCCTTCATCTATGAGCCCATTTAATAATAAGCTACTAAAACCGTTTAAAGATATTAAGCCCCTACATCTGCACAGATTTCAAATTATGTCTCTATGCCTATACACCTTTTTGATGATATTATTGAGAGAATTTCGTTTTTAATCTTAACAATACACTCATTATTTATGAGAAATAAAGGTCGATGTTGAGTACTCCAGATTTTTGATGTTCTGGAAATTTCAATACTCATTGTTCTTAAAAGTTTCTTAATAATGATGTCACGAGTGACCTTTTTTATCACATCAATAGATTCGCTCCCGTTATGGGGCTTCGTTTTTGTCTTAAGTTCTAGGGCAACAGAATAATAGTACGGCAATGCTCTTGGATTTCACAAAATTTCGTTGCTCTCAGTTGTTAAAGTCACGATTTTATATTCTCTTAATTTTTTTGCTTCGAGTACTAGAGTTTCATAATATTTTTTACTGTCCAGCACTTATCAAAAAATGATTGTATTTCAATGTCTCTGTTGCATAATTAATGTCGGCTTAGTAACGTTTCTCTTCTCCCTACAGACCAGGGATGACAATCATTGTCAAATTAACAGCAAAGAAAGCACAAAAAAGCCCCGAAAAAGGGGCAAGATACATCTTCTGTGCAGGGAGCAGACCAGTTTTTCATCGTTGACATTTTTTGTTCGTTGTTTAGTTTAGTTTTCTAGTTTGTTGACGTGTTTATGTTTATTTTATAAATTTGTTGTTTATTGTAAATTGTATATATAGTTAAAGATGGTTTTAGTTGTTGTTGATAAATTATTGTTAGAACGAAATTGTGGACATTCATGTTCTTTTGTCTTCCGTGCTATAATGAGCTTGTGTAATATTGTTCTTTCTGTCATACATTGATTAAGACCTGTTTTCAATGGTTCATGTAAGTTCAATGAACTCTTATTATATCAAAATGATATAAGTTCATCAATGGAAACGCAATACCTCATCAATGGAAACGCTTTCTTCTTCTTTTAGGGGTAAATAGTTGCTACCCAGAAAATCAAGGACAGAATCATATAAACCACTGTTGTTGTCCGCCATCATCGTCGAGTGTGCCCCTACTTAGGTCACATGATCAAGTTATCCGATCGATTCAAGTTATCTTTCTAAACAATAGTTTGGAAGAATAGGTTTCCAGACCAGTGATTAATCCACCAGATTAATTCAGGGGCCATGATTAATCCACCAGAAGTTTAAATAAGGAGAATTCTCGTGAGCTTCTAGAATGCTTTTGTGAATTCTATTCCGTTTTTCAGTGACACCAGCATGGCAGATCAGGAGAATTTGAATGCGGAGTAATGCTGGAGTTTTTACTGGAGTTTTTGCAGATATCCTGAATTATCTTATCAGTCAATAGTTGATGAAGTATTCGGGTTGATGAACAACTGATATTTCTACTAAGGAGCAAGTGAGTCAATTATAAGCCTTGACAAAAAAGGAGATGTTGTATAAAGATTTTTAAAATTTTAAAATGTCTGTTCTGACAGAACTGCACCTGCTATCACTGCAATCATCAAATATATAGTCAAGAAATACAGATCCTCAATTCAAAATACAACTCATTATGCAGACATAAGATGCAGCTTCTGTTATGTCTGGACACATTGAAGGGGTTGAGACTTCAGTTAAGGAAGAGTACCCTTATGCATTTTTCTTTCACTGTGCTGCCCGTAGGCCTGTGCAGTGCAGGCTACAACCATGCAGCAACATTAAGCTATCAAATTAGCAACTGTGTCATCTGCAGAAAAGATTCAGAGTCAATTGAAAATAGGGATAATATTACATTGCAATAGCAAGAAAGTTTCGTAAAAACATCAGGAATAGCTGGTAGCAAATGAGCAACATTGTTATCAGACGTGCAGAAAAAGTACGAGTATATTGGGCAATCTCTCTTAAATGGAGATATACTTACATGAATAGTTGTATAGAAAAAGCTTACAAACAGGAAAAAATTGGGTTAAATTGATGGTAAGAAGAAAAAAGAAAATTTTGAACTAGGAAAAGGAGGACTAACATTCAAACTGTACATGGAAAATTGAGAGAAAGAGGAAGACAAAATGGAAACAGAAATAATAGTATACAATTAATCGTGTTACAGAGCTTATTAAGCAGTATCTAGATTAGGAGATACTATATTCTGAGCAGTTCAGCAACCTGCTCTAAATCCCAAATATATAAATGAACAACAGAGGCAAATAGACCCTACTTCATCAACATGGTGACTTTCAGGCACAACTGAGTCATGATTAAGGTGATTTTGCTACGCAACATTTGTCAGAAACATGATGACTTTGTGGCCAAAATCGTGTCTGGAGAAGGAAATGATATAAAGCTATCTTTAATATTGTAATGTTCAATACCACTCTTGGTATAAAATCCTCTACACCATGAAAAGAGGTGGGTCTTTTGTTTCTTCTTTGTTTTTATTATATAGAGTGCAACGTTTTTAAGTTCTTTACAAAGACCATGAAATAGGTATTTTTGCAGTATTTACATTATTTCCGTGAACGAAACATATATAGCAACATGGATATTCTTGCTTTCCTTAGTACAGCTTTACACAACATTCTTCCCCACCTAACAAAAAGGAATTGAATGTTAGCTTGCTATGCCTTGTTCATACTTCCCACCTCATAAGAAAGAAATTAAATGTGATTTAGTTATTTGCTATGCCTTGTTAGAAAAATGGTTTTTCCAAATATGAAAGATTTGGAATAGGAACTGTCAAATTAGAATAAACCAAGAACTTTGTTCCAGAATTCTTGAGATTTCTGGTTTGATGCATTCGATGATGAGAAAAAAATGAAATGCCTGTGTCTCAGGCAAAACGTGTGAGACTTGGTAGGTCTGAGATTTATTATAAACTGTGGTCTAAGCAAAGACTATTCAGTTTGTGATGGACCTCAACTGGCACGTTAGTATGAACCTATGAGGAACTTTGTGATACTCTTAATACCCTCTTCTGGTATCCTAAAAAACCATTTAATTGTGGTTATTATTGGGCTTTGAGGAAATAAGATGTATTTTCATAGATGAAGTAGGTCAGGAGTCAGTGTCTTTATACAAACATGTTATTGCTACTTTAAAAAATGATCTAAACGCCAAATCATGATTATCAAAGACATTTTTGCACTGCAACAACCTTATGCAACTGTGAATAACAGAGTCACTCAGACCCCATTTATACCAATCTGAAGTTTATACGAGGACAATTTTGTACCATTACGGCTCCCAAGTGTTTACACTGTCGCGGTACCAAATTGTTCCGTTTAGCCGTGCTGTTTACACTGTACCGGTACGACCTTAATTTAATGGTAGAACAATGTTTAGAAGAAGCTGTATTTAGTCAGCCAAGGCTTATATTTAGCAGCTGAAGTCAACAATCTAAATTTTATTGAGAGCTAAAATGGAGCGAAAGGCCGATAAAATCTTTACTTGGACAGACGACAAGCTGGCTTTAACTTTCAGTGTTATTTTGGACTACAAAATGAAGGCTTGGACTGAGAAACGATACAAGCTTTTTCTTTCGTCATCTTGTCTTCAGAATTTCCCGTTCTTCAAAATTTGATAACATAGTTGCGCCACAATCAAAGCCTCGATTACCTGAAACAGCCATACAAAAGACCTCTTTGTGAATCCGTAACAATATCGTCTTGGATAGGTGTTTACACTGTCCCATTCAAAAAGGGAACCGTGACGATACAAAATCTGTTTACTTTCAAAACAGGGTTGTTTTGTCACGGTTCAAAGCTTGCTCGGGACAGTGTAAACAGGGTCTCAGCTTCCATAAACTATAATGGCCCATGAAGTCAAACTAACACCTCATCAGCAGTTTCGCTGCATTGATACTTGCCTTCAACAGTTTCTAAATATAATTAACAGAAGAAAGCCAAAGCAACAAGGACTTTATGATATTAGGCATGAATGTGTCATTTTCAATGATATCAATATCGATGATGACAATAAGTTGATAGCTCTCTTCCCTTCCCAGATGACATGTAAATAGCTCCATATTGAAGCATCTTTTTCCAAATGCTTCTCCACTCACTGTTTTTATTGATAAATCTCTAAACTCTATAGCTAGAACATTGATTTATTCTTCTATATTCATTGCAATTAATTCATTATTGAAATATACCCTCTATTATACATTTATTAGACTTTATGTAATGAATCATTTGTGCCAAAAGGGTATGGTTTTAACATTCAGTATAACAAATCCTTTTATTAATGTAGCAATTAGTAGCAAAGCGAAGAAAAAGACCTTATGAGCTGCAAGAGCAACACCAAGAAAGAACAGAATCTGCTTATAATTAAGCGAATGTATATATTTACAAAGCACATAGACTTTATTTATATAATCTGCTTTTTCTCAAGTAAATTTCGACATCTTTTTCACCTTTTTACCGATGTCCAAATATGAAATACCTCTAATCAGCAGATTTTTCAAGCTGTCCTGAGGTTTATGCTTATGGAAGAATGTCTCAGATAATAAAGCCGAAATAAGTTATTGACAAAAGCCAAACAAGTAAATAATGAGTAAAATGTTGCATAACTAAATGTTTTGGATAAATTTGGTTTTCATTTATCTATGATTGTCTGCTCCTCACGTTGTTAGGGCTTACATTTTGAACAAAATAATAGATTCGAAAAGGTCACTCAGCTTAAATCTTTTTTTTACAGGAACAATGCAGGCGGTTAGAGAAGGATGATGTGATAAATCGCCTTTGTCTCATGGCCAAAATGTCCCCTCTACTTTGGAAGGGTGTCAGTGAAATGTCTGCCCAAATCGATGTGTCCAATGTTTCTGAAGAGATTCTTTTGTGGTGTGTTTGTGGTGGATGCAGGGAGATGCGTCTAGAAAAAGAGAGAGTTTAATGTAAGAACAAAGAGTATGGGCACCAAAATCCACTCTTTGAGCACCATGAGTTGGCATTGCGCAATAATGCAGACCATCTTCAGGTTTACACTTTTGACTGAAGCAACAATACCTGTTGGCAGTTTACAGCTTACCGCCAGTACTTTCTCTGGGCCTGGGGTAGGCTAGGAAAGCAAAATAGGAAAGTGATTCCCTCCTGCTGTGTTTGGATGATAAGGGATAAATTTCCTGATCAAAATGCAAACTACACTGGATTTTTTTATGTAGAGTTTAATTTTTAATTTTTCAGAATACATCAAACTACCTGCATTAAATTTCACTTTGTTTCATATTTGCATGTTTAACATGTGCTGCAACAAGGTCAGTTGTGGGAGGGGCTGGCTTTGAAGCAATGTTTATTGCCAATGCCTTGGTAGGTCTCCTTGCCACACTTGCTTTGTTGACTGAATTCCTGTCCATATGTCGTCTCCACAAGATTCTTGGTTGCAACTCTAAATAAGATTATATGAATGTATAACAATTCATACTAGTTAACAAAAACTGAAATAGAAACTTTATTTCAATGATCCACCTATAGTATTCATCATTCAATTGTATATGACAACAATGTGTATTACACAAACCAGCGAAATTTGTTCTATGAAACTCATGTTTGCTGGATACTACCTTCCATATACAAATATGACTTAGGAACAGAAACTGAGACTGCATGCCACATCTTTGTCCTTTTACCCCAATTTCCAGCAAAAACTTGGGTACCATTTTTTTGCTTCAACTGCGGTCTGTTTAGGTGTGCGTTGTAATCTAAGTATGCCAGCTCAGACCTGGTAACAAAAGCATCATTCTTTTAGCCAATTCGCTTACAACAGTACTCCAAGTTTTAAACATAATTTGCTGACAGCATTGGATTAATTGTACAACATAAAACACATGGCAACTGCTACACTGTTACAGCTTTAGCGTACCTCCAGAAATAAAGAATCTGCATTTAAATGATATTCTCTTCACCTTTACGGAAAAATGTTTATAATCACTTACCTCAAACAAACCAGTATGCCTGTTCCGAACATAATAGTGTAGAGAATTTAATAGCATGCTATCCATGACTATCCCTATAAGAGATGACAAAGTATTACTGTCAGGCTCTAGCCACTTCCCATTCGATGGTTCAATTATTATCCAGCAAGGGGACCCCCTCTGTGCTGTATTAAACACCTAAATTATGAATGATAAGCAAAGTCTCTGAAAAAATATGACACAGCTAAAAGATTAAGATTTTTGTTTGATAGTTGTCACACCTTTCTGGTATCTCCAAATTCTAGGGTGATGAGTTTTTTGCTATCATAACCCATTATGCCATAGGATCCTTTCGTTGCTGGGAATTCAGGTGAGTTCATACGCCCATCACCACCAAGCACAATATCTTTCCCATTTCTTTCAATCTCTTTCACGATGAAATTTCACTGCTCAGTTAATTCTTGTTCCACAGCTGGTGAAACATAAAGTCTCTGTTACGATAGAAAGACGAAGATGAGCCTTTTCCAATGTTTGTGAATTCACAAAAACCATGAACTGAGTTATCTGCCCTCCAGACAACAAAAGTGAGGTATTGACAATATGATTGATATAATGGTCAATAATGGCCAATGCCATAAAATGGACTGGAATACCAGAAATCACGATGATTATTTGCACAGTACCATTTAAGTTTGAAGGAATACAAAATGATCAACTGATGTCAATGAGGCGCTGCATCGTTCAACTCAACAGAAATCTCCCAGAAGACACTTGAGTTCCTGTAGTGATGAAATACATTTGGGGTCACGTATTTTATCTGTCTCTTCTGAGAGGTCACCATATGTTTCAAATGTGTAGCCAACATTCTCGTTAAACGATGGTTGTTCTTCTTGATCATGGTGTTCTTCATCCTCAATGACAAGCTGTGACTCATCTTTATCATCCAACATCTGGTCAAATTGATTTTTTCTCTCGTTTGCTAAAACACAAAACTAACACTTCAAAGGAAAGAAATCAACCAAGAACTCAATAACTTAACTATACAGATATTATCAATTTCAAGTAATTATTCAGTTTACCATCATTCATTTATGTCTTTTGAGAACATCATTACAATTGTATACTCACGAACTTTCAATCTGATCAATTTCATCTTTGCCGAATTCACACCCCATGACAAATGTTGTCAGACTTGGCACCAATCTTAAGGAGGATTGATAAATTGAGCAATCCTCACAAACTAGATGATCATACATTGGTTTTGCCATAGCAAAATTTTATAAATGTTATTTATGACAGAGGAAAACTTCGTCAAATTTTCTCACTTTGATACACGCATACTTTTGTACTTCATTATGTCCACCAAGCAGGAACATAATAAGATGAATAATTTACAGTCCCTATAACAAATCTTCAATCATGTTGAAATAATTATGAAAAACTGGTTACCAAATCAATATATGACTTTAAAAAAAAGCCTTTTTGAGAATTATTTTTAAACATTCATATGCTTTTCGAGAAGAGAAATATTGAAATTTCCCTAAACATACCTTTCTTTTGAGCTTTT
Organism: Rhopilema esculentum; assembly: GCF_057945365.1. Taxonomy (NCBI): domain Eukaryota; kingdom Metazoa; phylum Cnidaria; class Scyphozoa; order Rhizostomeae; family Rhizostomatidae; genus Rhopilema; species Rhopilema esculentum. Next base: position 1,055,888 of record NC_142825.1, read on the forward strand.
TGTTGTCATGCTGGTCTGCACAAACGGGATGATCTTGGGTACAAAATTTTCAGCCTCATCGATAATAGGACTTTCCAGTACTTCAAAGCTAGAGAAAAAATACTCTAACATTTAAGAGTCCACAACTCACTTGGCAAATTGTCAATATCCAAGGTTACAGAAAAGGTTTAAAAATGGATGTATAAATGCTGAAAATATAACGGAACACACAAAGATCTTTATAATAAAAAAACATAGAAATGAAGAAACATAGAAGGGTGCTATAGAGGAATAATCCTAAAACATCGTACCAGTAATCTCCAGCGGTACCTATTCCAGCACTTGTTGTCAATGGTGGAGGGTCTGGGTAACTCTTTGAGGCCCCAACATTAGATGTTTTTCATAATCTGATAAAAGAGGACAAGACGTCTACTCCATCAATGGAGGTCGAGAGACTCCCAGCCAAGCCCTTCATATATTTATTCACTCGATGTGCCCTTCCAAGCGCCAGTTACTGCTAATGCAGCAGAATATTGTATAGCCTCAAGTTTCTCTATTTGATTAGTTAATTTTAAGCTATGACCATATTCCAAGTTTTGTGAGGGATATGATATATACCGTCACCATAATCCAAGTGTGGTCAGACATACAGTTTGTATATTTCGTTGAGGGTGTGTCATGGTAGTTATTTTGAGAGGAATCTCTACATCCCTATTCCTTGTCTAGATTTAGCAATAATTGACTTGATGTGACTAGTAAAGAACAATTTAGAGTCTTGTATGATTCCAAAAGTGCTTTTGTTCCTGGACGTTCTTTACAGAGACATCATTAAAAAATATGGGTAGGTGATTCATTGGAATTCTCTTTTAAGAAAAGGTCACTTCAACTGCTTGCTTGTTGGGGTCAGGGTTAAAGGACAATCGCCAATTGTGCGCCTGAAGCTCAATAAGATTCAGATCATGGTTTATATCGAGGGCATCTGTATGTGGATCGTAAACAACTGTGAAGATCGATATTTTGCAGCAAATAATTTCACATTACACCTTGAACCATCTGTCAAATCATTAATATAAATGAGAAACAAAAGAGGACCCAGGAAAGAAACCTGAGGAACTCCAGCTACGCCATGTAGATGTCTTACCATTCAAAACTGTACGCTGTTTTCTATCATTGAGAAAGCTTTGTATTAAAATCAGTAGTTTACCAGAGACATCAATTTGGCTTAGTTTATAAATAAGACCCTGGTGCCAGACCCTGTCAAAAACCTTTGAAATATCTAGATAAACCAAACGGACATGAACCATGATACCAACAATGGAAAAGTTTGGTTCGAAGTATTTTGGATTGAAAGTTAAGATTTTCTCTAATTTATCAAAATCATAAGTTATTTTCTCAAGAGAAAAAAACGACATTTAAGGGACATATACCAAACCTTACAACAACTTCTCCAGTTCACTCTCGCTTGAGAAGAACTTAAGTGAGCCATCTGCAATCTTTACACCTAAACGACAGTTTATGTCCACAAATGCAAAATGTATCCCAGAGTGATTCTTGACTCGCGTGCTACAGAAAACAGGTTTGCTCTCTTTGGGGTTAGATCCAATGAAATATTTATGTTATCTAGCTTCTTCCTCGCTCTATAAACTGCCACCCTCTTTTCCCAAGATCTAAATTTCACTTTTACCCCCTGCTGCTTCTCACCATCATTGCTCGTTTTTATCCTTCAAATTCTGTGTGCACGATCAATGCAGTCGTCAGGAACCGCAACTTCCAGATCTTTAAACACCTTTGACTTTCGATAAGCAGTTTTTTGAAGTTACATCGCCGTTTTCTTTAAAGGGTACACTGAAAATACGTGAACAAGACCTTCAGCTGTACTGTTCAGCATCTTTCAGGCGGTTCTCCATCTCATTTAAGTGTGCCTCATATAACGAAAGCTTACCTTCGAACGCTACAACCCTGTCCACCAAAGGCTTCGTTATTTTCTCGATCTCAGATGCAAACTATAACTTTAGATTTTTCTCTAGATCTGTTATAAGCAGTGAGATGCGATCATTTGATACAAGTCCTGCTTTTGGAATTGCCGCTTCGACAGCCTTTTGGATTTGCTTATCCATCATGTATGGTCTGTATCATAGATTTAGGCCCAGCAGCAAACAATTAGTACAAGAAAAATGCCAAATTTCCACGTTTCACCTTTTAATACCAATATATTAATACTCCAAATCAACTTGCTACAATTTAGTTTAATCTCGAACCCATTCATAGTTATTGGAAAGACATTACAGCGCTACAACAGCAAATCTGCTCGGACCTCAAATTTCCATGTCCAACATCTAAACACAAAATATCCACATCATCTAAACACAAAATATCCCTGCTCTAAAAGCCACTTTAAAAACTACGCATTTTAGGAAAAGCTAAGTTGTCTCAGAATTCGTTAAACAGAGAAAGAATTCTCTTGTTTTCCTCCCTGTTAGTACCTAGACTCAGAGTCAAATGCTTCGGTTCAGACGCCATGATCAAAATTGACCCACCCAGCATATGGCAGCGCATTTCATGTGATCAGATGAGGCGGACCAATCAAAATTCGCGAATTTGAAATGCTTGGTCAGCAGATATTGACAGATAGGGTATACCTAGTCTACTAATGCTGATTCATTCCCTTTAATGTGATAAGTACAGATTTGAGAAGGGCTTCAGGAATTTCTCCAGTGGTGTAGATGATATTTGCAATAGTTGTTAGACGTTGAATTACTTCCCCAAAAAAGAGACAATGTGTTTGCACTGGCCATTTCTTTTAAGGCCCTAGATTCCAGTTCATTCACTGACTGCATATCCGCAATGAGAGCAGAGGCAAAAAATAATTCTGTAAAATATGAATTTTCGCCCTTCATTTGCAATCTTGCTTTGTCTAATCGGATATTCCATATCAAGTGTACCGAGCTTTTTAAAGCAACCCTCATAAATGTTGCTGATAATTTGCATACATATATGGCTCTATAAGAAAAGCTCAAAACCAAAATTTTAGGGTTCTGGGTCAACTCGTTTTTTAGTTATGATGGGTCAAAAAGTGCAAAATTTACAAAATCGGGGGCATTTTGACCACATTCTCTTAGCTCTCTTAGCTCTTGTAATTTTGAATCGGATTAAAACAACACAAAAATTCTCTCTCTCCAGTTTATTTACACAAACAGTGCACCAAGATTTCAATGTTGACCACGCCCAGGGGGCAATTTTGATTTTGATAAAAAAATTTTTAAATACTCCTTGGTTACCACAAAATTGATAGAGAAAGTTTCAGAGTGGGATAAAATTTGGGTTTTACAAAATGATTTATCTATACCTATTTATCTATGAATTAGTAGATAGGTGTAAAGATGCAAGCCTTTCAAGTTTTCTATACTGAAGCTTGTCGGTTCAAAAAATGCTACCAAATGGTTGGAATCTTTTTTTGATTCAGAAGTTCGGGAGAAGAGCAAAATTTTTGTTAAAAAGAAAGAACAAGAACCAGTACAAAGCTTGGTTAAAAAAACAATGCCAAAGTTCCAAGTTGAGCTGCCTGATGAACATAAGATGTCCACTTTGACACCTAAGTCTGGTGGTTTCCAAAGCCAACTAAATGTGGGCATGGTAAAAAATTAAATTGGTGATATTTATAAGTACATCAACTCTCCCTCAGACATTCTTCAGAATGCTTGGAAGCCTGAAAACCTTACACAAATTTCCAGTGAATGCTTCAGGCAAAAAGTTTCAGTATAATGGTCTTGAAATATTTAGTTGGAAGGCCTACTCACGTAAACTAGATTGAGCTTTCTGCAAAGAATTGTCTGACGTTTGCAGGAGAAAGCTCTCACAATGCAGCAAAACTTGACCATCTTTTCAAGTCTCCATTACGAGATTGGTTCACAGCTATGCAAAGATTGAAAGACCATGCTAGTAAGTCTGGGTTTCATTTAACATCTTCAATCAGAGCTGTTTACTTTCGCAAATGCATGCAAAATGAGGCAAAACAAGTTGATGTTCAACTGAATGAGGGTGTTTTGAAATGCATTCAGGAGAATCGAGAGAACCTGGTACCAATTTTTGGGGCTATTATTTTCTATATTATTGTTTTTTGGGGCTATTAGGAAGAATGGGTGGCTTTCAGAGTTAAAATTGGAAAGTATCCACAGAATGATGGGTGTATATCAAAACAGAGAAAATGAAACCCACAGAGAAGAGGTAGAACAATCAAATAATGGTGCAAGAACACCTAATAAAGGAACCGATAGAGTTTTGCTTGAAGCATGCCAGGATATAGGTAATCGCACTCAAAATGTTGAATCATTAGATTAGGAAGCACAGCTTATTATTGCTCAACTGCAAGAAATTATAATTGAAGGTCTACAATGTTTCTACAATGAGTTCAATGGTCAAATTGGAAGCAGTGATTGTCAGATACCAATAGCTGAGAAAGCCATAGAGACGATGAGGAAAAACTAATATGGGATACAAACATCCAATGTGATCATATTATTGACACTAGAAGGCCGAACTTGATACTAGTAGAGAAGAAGACAAAATCGTGTGTAATCGTCAAAATTGCAGTCCTAGGCGATAATGGGGTCTTTGACAAAGAAAGGGAAAAATTGGGAAGTATCAGAACTTGAAAAGGGAACTGATAAGGCTCTGGTCACTGAAAAAGTGCAAGTTGTACCAGTAGTTGTGGGAGCAATGGGTTGTTTGATTTGATTTGATTTATTATTCAAAGGCTTCGATGTTCTGTTAATGTTGTGTTAGCAAAAGGATTCAAGCAATGGATTGAAAAATTAGGATTAGAAGTAGCTATGGGTTTGGTGCAAAAAACGGCTTTGCTGGGAACAGCTAGGATACTTCGTATGTTGTTGGAAATGCAAGGTGAAAGTAAGAGACCTCTTGGACTAGTTGTGGCTTGCTCAAGGGGGAGTAATCGGCAAAAAGAACAGCCTGTGCAAGAACAAAAAGATCTTCATAATAATAACAACTACTTTACCAAGATGCTAAGTAAAAAATTGCTTAAAAAGTGGTGTATTGCCGTATTCCCAGGAATGTATCAGCTGAAGTCTGTTTACTACTAATAACTATTGGTTCCGCTATTTAGCGTGCAACATTCGTTTAGACATTCAAATAGACATTCGAATAGACATTCGGACTTTGATTGCTTCTTACAAAAAAACTATAAAATATATTTAAAAGATATTTCATAGAGAGAAACTTCGCTGGATTCTCTGTTGATTCATGTATCTTGTTGATAATAAGATGCGCTATACTTCCAAAGGTGAGCAAAAAAGTCGAAAATTTTTTGACACGGCCTAAATTTCATTGCAAATAGACATTCAGAATTTAATCGATTCGCATAAAAAAAGAAAAGCAAGTAGCCAAAAGGCCTTTAAATGACAGAAACCTTGCTGGATTGTCCGTTGATTTTCGTAGTTGTTTAAAGAAGATACTCGAAATTATCGCTAGAATAAGGAAAAAACCTCCAAATTTTTTGACACGATCCAAGTTTGAAATGGCGATCGACCCTCGCGATGTTGTAGCAGGCCCTCATTTCTAGCGACCTATGACGAAACACTTGAAGGGAAACATCTAAATCGACTAAGAAGAACAAAAAAACTACTCTTGTAACAAAGTATCTCTAATTTAGGTCAAGTAACAGCAAAGAATGCCAGTTGTAGAGAACGACAACAAACTCAGAGGAAACCCCTCAAGTAGAAACCTACCTAAGTTGTTGTCCCACAATAACTTTCGAAAAACTGTTCAGAATTGGCTGAAACTTTGTAAATCAACTAGAATTGATGAGATAGAGATGTTTTTTTGGGTCTCGTAAAGTCTGAAGCGGTTTTGATAAATTTTTGAGGCAACGCTTTTTCGAGCTCCATACTGAAGCCTTACAACTCAGATCTGATGTGTCGGTGTCCCGCAATAACTTTCGAAAAACTGATCAGAATTGGCTGAAACTTTGTAAATCAACTAGAATAAGCCTTTTTCACGATGACGTAGCACGCACGGCGTTGTAATCGAAAACGAGGCTATTGATGTTCCACATCTTTAGTGTGCTTTGACAACTGTTGTTAAGGTTGTATTGTTCATCATTTTACTTGCTTTTTAATAATCTACTTGTCTAAAATGGAGAATAAAGTAGTTTCTGGTAAAGAAAATGAATCAAGAAAGAAAAAGAGATCTCTTGGAAGACAGTGCGCCGCTTATGAATGCTACAACACTTTCTACCAAACTGACGGTTTGCCTTCAGGCCATCACTTTTTCAAATTTCCTCAAGCCAATCCAGCCAAGTCTTTGTGGTGCAATCACATAAAGCGTGTAGATGGAATGGATGGATTTAACGTCACAAACAGTACCTTTCTTTGTGATAAACACTTTTTGGATTCCGATATTAAGAAGAATCCGAATCGGTGGTCTCTGAGGCAAGGTGCTGTACCGTCGTTGCATCTCCATGGCACAGCAAAGCCAAAGCCATCCCGTAAGTCTCCAACTAAAGGTCAATTAATGCCTTCATCAGCTAGTGCATCTTATATACCTGACTATCCTGGCGAAGAAGATTCATCTCTTTCTGATCATGCTTGTTTGTCGACAACTGTTTCAGTTTCTACTCAAACAGAATTCTCTTATGTGAATTCTGTGCTTTGCATTCCATCAGCCACTGGTAACCTATCTGATCCTGATCTTCAATGTCCTGATGATGTTGCCACAGAGAATCTCTGGCGTTATCTGTCACTTCCTTAACACAACAAGTTCATGACTTTGAACAGCAACTAGCACAACTGAAAAGCACCCTTTTGACTATTGAAAAATTGAAGAATGATAATGCTGCAGTTAAATTTTACACAGGATTTCCAAATTTTGGATCTCTCAATGCTGTCTTCGAATATTTTGAGCCTAAGTTAGAGTGCATGCAATACTGGCGTGGTCCAAAGTCTACAAGAAACCCTGATCCTTCATACCAACAAACTAGTACTTCATCAAAGCCTGGTCCTTCCCGTAGCCTCAGCCATCTAAAAGAATTTGTATTAGTATTGATGCGATTGAGAATTGGCTTATTCATGAATGATCTGGCAGACAGATTTGGAATTTCTATTGGTCATGCGTCTAAAATATACACTACTTGGATAAATTTTCTTTTTCATGAACTCCCTCTTCTATTTCCATTTCCATCACAAGAACGAATCAGAAATAACATGCCTAAACAATTTAAAGAATACCCCACAACTAGAATGATTATTGATTGCACTGAACTATTTTCTCAAGTTCCATCATCTCTCAAATCACAATCCCAAACTTGGTCTGAATATAAACATCACAATACCTGGAAAGCATTGATTGGCATCTCTCCCACTGGCTTTGCTTATCCATCATGTATGGTCTGTATCATAGATTTAGGCCCAGCAGCAAACAATTAGTACAAGAAAAATGCCAAATTTCCACGTTTCACCTTTTAATACCAATATATTAATACTCCAAATCAACTTGCTACAATTTAGTTTAATCTCGAACCCATTCATAGTTATTGGAAAGACATTACAGCGCTACAACAGCAAATCTGCTCGGACCTCAAATTTCCATGTCCAACATCTCTCTCATCTAAACACAAAATATCCACATCATCTAAACACAAAATGCTTTTGTTTCTAAACTGTGGTCTGGAAGAGTTTCTGACAAAAATATTACTGCAAAGTCTGGTATTTTGGAGCATTTGGAAGATGGTGATAATCTTATGGCTGATAGAGGGTTTGATATTTCTGATATTCTTCCTGCTGGTGTTACTCTCAACATCCCTCCTTTCAAAGGTAGTCGACCACAGCTAACTGCTCAAGAAGTAGAAGACACTGCTCGTATTGCTTCTGTAAGGATAGATGTTGAGAGGGCTATTGGACGTGTAAAGAACTTCCATATTCTTGATGGAGTTATGCCACTCACATTGCAACCACTTTTAAATCAAATGTTTCTGTCTGTTGCCTTTTGACTAATTTTCAGCCATTTTTGGTTTCTCCTCCTTGAAAAATTTTTCCTTACTTTAAAAATAACCCTCTTAGTAGACCTGATAGTGTTTTCAAAAAGTATTATGAAGAAATGTATTATTAGCCTATCACCACTGTCAAACAATTTTTCTATAATGTATCTTGGTTAAAGGCCATCTCAGTATAGGACTTGAAAATAAAATATTGATATTCATAGTATTAATAATAACATTACTTACAATATGTATTAGAATATATCAAAGTTGCTACTGTAAATACTGCTCAATGTGGCCGGATTTGGTTGCATAAAACAAGAATATATATATATCTGTTATTATTACTTCTAAGAATGTCAATCTTTTCCAGATGGCTTGCTGTTAAATAATCCCACTTAGACTTTCTCTTTTCAAAATTCTTCCAACCACCTTGCAAATATAACAAAAGACCACGTTCAACTCTTCTTGTGAAAAATTCTGGCAAAACAGCTCGGCAATAAAAAAACAAAAGACATGAAATTCTCGTCATAAAATATGGTTTCAACAAACAAAGGTTCTCCATCACCAAACCAAACAACAAAATCAGTTCTCATTATATCAGCACAAAACATTTGGCCCTGAACTTGGTAACAATACTTGTGGCTTTTCTTTAACTTGACTTCACCTTCAGTAATCTTCAAAAAAAAATTCTTATCCAAAAGTACCTCCTCCAGCTTTGAATTATATTTGGAGAAAGGACATTTGATTTCCAAGCCCCAAATTTCACCATCACAAGACACTATTCCATCCAACGAAGCACCTAGGTATGGACGAGACTGAGAAACCTTCAAACCCACCTCCTCAACATTATAACCTTTTTCATAAAGTGCTTTACAGTAAAGATCTCTAACATGTCCTTCAAACTTGTTACCATGGTTAGTGCTTGCTGAATGAAATGGAGAGTAAAACATTGATTTTAGTTTGGATGATGGTTCCACCCTGTTGACTGCAGCTGAATAAAAAGTAATTCTGTACTTCCTTTGCTCCATCCATTTCTTATTGAGGCTTTGACCAGATGTCGACTGTTCAATGGCACGTATTTCTTCAGGAGTGGCTGACATATTCTGACAACAGATATCCATCATTTCTTCAAAGAACTAGTTGAAATATCATAGAAATCAGAAAAATGACTGTCTGAATCAGAAAGTTCAAAATCTTTGCTTGATGAAGTGGTTGGTTGATTTGGTAGAGAAATAGAAGTTTCCTTGTCATGAAAACCAAAGTAGCAGCTGTTAGGAATTAGTGAAGAAAGTTTTGATGTCAGGATGACAACACTGTTCTCATTCACTTGTTGATCAGCAATTGCTCGTGGATCATAAATATTATATTTGGAAACCTGCGATTGATTATCTATTCCAAATTTGATCTTTTTAATGACAACTTCATCTATTGGCATTGGATTCACAATTTGAGATGCACTTGGGACATTCCAGGAGGACAACATTGAAGTGCAAGAAACTGGTTCAAGACATTTCTGCAAACCTTTCCTGTTGAAATCTTCCAAAGCAAACAAAACTGCACCAACATGATTACAGTTTCCAAAACCTCCCAAACCAATACCAGCAGGACACGTACATGCAGCAGCCAGTACATCACCAGAAGTGTTGGAAAATTTTAGAAAAATTTTATAAAGAGTTCTTTTCATAGAAGCCTTTATGCGCACATCAAAAAAATTGAAATTTTGATCTCTGGCAATATCAACCTTTCTGATGAAACCTTCATAGAAAAAATTGAATGCCTTGAGCTTCTTGTATGCAGTGCTCTTCAATAAAATATGCTTGAACTTCTTGGTGCGAATGACAAGATATTCGTAAAGCTGGACAAAATTAAATGGTGGTGTTCCTCTGAGGTCAGGTGTCCATAGTAGATTCGAACAGAACTTGTTGAAAAAAAATTGATATGTACAAGCGTCAGAAGAAAGATCATGGTATGAGCCATCAACTGAAATAGCAGTGCTTGAGTTTGTAGGATCTTTTACTTTGCAAAATAGAGCATAGACGCGAAGAACAAGATCAGCCTTAGCGCCAGACGACTTCTCGCGATACGAAACTAAAACATTCTTCAGCTCTTTCACGGAAAACGAGCCTAAATCTTCCAAACAAGTTACAGATTTACCTTTAGGAAGTGTTGATATAAACTGATCCATAGTTGAAATTTCAAGAGATTGACAAGATACCAATGAATTTAGCTATAAGAATATTTAATACAGGGACTAGCAGTCAGATGAATGAGTTCTTGAGTTTGAACATCAATAGCCTCGTTTTGGATTTCGACACATGGCCAGCTACGTCATCGTGAAAATGGCATATTGATGAGACAGAGATGTTTTTTTTGGGTCTCGTAAAGTCTGAAGCGGTTTTGATAAATTTTTGAGGCAACGCTTTTTCGAGCTCCATACTGAAGCCTTACAACTCAGATCTGATGAGTCGGTGTCCCCCAATAACTTTCAAAAAACTGTTCAGAATCGGCTGAAACTTTCTAAATCAACTAGAATTGATGAGACAGAGGTATTTTTTGGGTCTCGTAAAGTAAAGGTTATTTTATGATAAACGACATGAATAGCGAAACGTAAGTGTATGCAACATCCTCAGCTTTGAAATTAAAATAAGTTAACAAATAATTTAATTGTTCAACAAATTATCACGTATAAATTATCATATTTATCATTATCACATTGATACAAACAAATTCTCAATCAATATAAAAATTAGCAATAGTCATATAGATATTATTGATTAATTGAAGTAGTTTTCACGTGAAATTTTACATGGTTAATTTTAATAAAGATACATTTTATACAAATAGGGACAGGAATGACATGGCTAATATGACAATCATATTGTACATGTGACCATCGTAATCTTGGACAGCTATCAAAGTTCTTAAAGAAAGGAAGGTCCCCGTGGAATTTACTGGCGATTTAGAGCATCAAAGAAAACTGTATTTGCAGGCCTGTCAATGGAGTAAAGCTTTCCTGTCGCTTCTACGTAAGAAAGGCTATACTTATTCATTATAAATTCTGTCAGGTGCTCTGGTAGCAAGAAGTGCTCTACTATATCAGCGGGCGTGTGACCAAATCTCCTTTTTATATCGTACTTTAATTCACATTTGAGGCCAATCACACAGTCATCATCTTTTGCAACCGTTTCTACGGATAGGGAACTATAACCCGAGATAATGCGCCTTGTTGAATTCCAAATGTAGTGTGGAGTTTATCAAACAATTCCTTCTCAGCTAGGTTTTTATACACCCTTCTATCAAGTGTTATGAGGGCTTTCATTCGCTCTGACAATTTTTTTCCCCTAGTTATAACCTTGGATTTTGTTGCATCTGTAAATTTTTCCAAAAATGATTGCATGTCAGATTTAGCGTAATTAATGAAGTCGTTCTGAAAGGTTTTGGTTCTTAGGTCATTTGATGGAAATATATAGCTGCGTCTGCGGTATCAGTATCCGTGTCACTTTCACTCGACCTAGGTTCTGGCAAGGGATTAGCGGGAACCTTGTTTCTTTTTATTCAAATTTTTTTAGCGCTAATTCTAGAGTTTAAGAGTCAACACTACTTTCAGAATTATCTGAAGCGCATTCAAAATTAGTAAATTCCTCGTCAGTTAAGGATGAATCAAGAATCAATTTCAAGGTAGCGAAAGGTTTATGTGTTGATTTTCTGTCTACCTGAAACTCAAAGTTTGAAATTGTTTGGTCGCCGGTTTTGGTTGCTGCCCAAAGACTAGAGGCTTTTCTACTCTTTTTCGGTATGTAATCCGCACCATCGATACAAGCCTTTCCTATCCACATTCTTATGGGTATAAGATCATTCTCAGCGATCGTAACGTCTGTTAATGTGACTAGACAGTAAGCGTTTATGTAAGTTAATACACCACGGCTTTGTGCATCGTCTTGCTGCTGTAGACCATGTTTGTCTAATGATAAATACATCCATTCAGATATTTCAGCTTCTCTTTTTGAAGCACAAAGTATTTTAGAAACAACAGTGTTAATAGCAGACCAGGCATCTGTGTCACCTTTTTTACTGGCAGCAGAGTCACAGTGTACCACCATCTTTTTTTGTGGGTACTATGCAATTATGCTGCAGTGACTTGGAGAGTATTTTTTAGCCTGATGAAATGGGAAAAAGATGATGTCTGCCTTTAAGATTTGCTCATAATCTTCAATACACTAAGATAGGATATGTCCGGAAGATCTCTTTTGTAAAACAGCTGACAATGCCTGAGATGGCATCACTTCAATATGGAATTTTTCATGAAATTGAAACAAAAGATGCTGCAAAAAGGCCACTATAACATCACTGTGCAAATGTTCATTTCCAATAATCGTTCTGAATGATTGTGTGGGCAGATTTACTTCGTTAGGGCTGCGTTCAAGCCCAAAGAGGATTTTTTCAACATTGATAAAGTTATGGGGCATCATTTCACATTCCCAAGGAAGATTATTACTTCGCCTTTCATTTTCCAAAGCAACTGAATTTATATATAGAAGCATTCGGCAATTTTCTTTGCATTCCTTACCATTAATATATTTTTCTTGAGAAACTAGAAATTGGTTATCATCGTCAAATTTTAGACCTTCACAGAGATCATTAAATATTACGCAGTTGTAATGACCAAACCTGGATGTGTTACCATGATGGACGAGAGCAGAAGAAAGACGATAGACACAAGCGTTTCTATGGTACTGACCAGGCAACATGTTGTATAGAGAGAGTGTTTGATTAACGGTTACGGGGCAATGCGAAACTGTGCTGTCCATGTCACTGCCTCGTTCCACAATGATTAAAAGTGCTACTGGCAGTTGCAAATAAAACATTCTATGAGTGAAATTTTTATCTTCGGGTGGGCAGTCACAATCAAAGTCATGAAATCTGTCTTCTGTTACTGTGCTCTTCCAAAGAAGCGACTGAACAGATACGTTAGGTATAGAATTTTCAAATAGATTGAGTGGTAGTACTATGTGTCCTCTCGCAGAGGATCCAGTTTTGCCGCAAGTACTACAGTTGGAAAAACTTAAAATTTTTGTTTGAAAATTCCTTTCCATATCTTCTACACTGTGATCGATTAAGTGCAAAAGGATTTCTTCTATAAAGCTTGCGCCATCATCCTGACGACAGTTTTCACTCTGGTCTCGGTTACGAAAGTATGAACTGATAGCTCTCATATCCGTGGTAAATATCATTGGGGTAGAAGCAAACTTTTCGTTTTGCATTTTCTCCCGAATTTTTATAATTGAACTGCAGACAATTGTTGGGGTAGATTGGTATCTAGGCAACAACCTAGACAGCATAGATCCGCAAAGCAAATGAAATGCAGAGTTGCTCCAGCAATTATTAAATTTATTCTTTATACCACGTTCACTTAACTCATAGACTCCCATTGAATGCGTGGTCAATTGTGCTTTGTATCCCTATTCAAAGAAGCCACCTTCCAGCTCTGTATCCCCAGCAGGTGTCAAGTAAACAAATGAAATTAGAGTGTTCAGTCATGAATTCAAACTTTCGGGTTGTTCATCAAATCCAATCAAAAAATGAAGTATTACAAAAGTATTTGTTAAAGATTAATCTTTTTAATGATACAAAAATTATATTATTAAAAGTCATATTTCCGTCTTTATTCTTATTCAAAGTTAGTAGAGTTTACTGAAGCTACATATCACTATGATGTTTGTTAGGTGTTATTGTAGAATTATGTCAAACTGAAAAGAGATGATATAAATATAAAACTATATTTAGAAATAAAAAAGTTATTAATTATTTGTATGAAAAAGAGAGAAACAATCCTTATTTAAAACGCAAAGATAAACTAATTTCCCAGTGTAAAGGTCGCTACATCCATTACAAAAAAATCGCGATTGTCTGTTCGCGTTTCTCCTCGAGCAATTTCTACATCGCCCTTTCGTTTCTATTTTCTTTGGCCAATGTCCATCACCAGAAATATCAGGCCTTATACTTCTCTTTCTCCCATTTCTTTCTTCTCCGATAAGTTGAACCGCAAGGTTTTTTCTAAAGTTAATCAGTGGCCTTTCCTTGGGTCTGCCGGCGCGAGTGACCAGTTTGTGGTTTCTTGACTCCCGCATCAAAATCAAGGCATTGGAAATTGATAAGTCAATTAGGAATCAAAACAGATAAGTCCACCATCTTTTGGAGGTTCTGGCAGATGAATAAGCCGTCCTCAACTGGTCACTTCTGTCAACGCCATTCATATTTTCGTTGTAAGCTTTGACAGGCACAGGGCATGGAGCCTCCTTGTACCGGCCATCTTTTTGCTTTTGTCTGACGAATGTCTCTGGCTGAGATGGGTCAAAATTGGAAGCTAGAATTTTAACGGGTTTTCTTTTGGCTTTTTTTGCCATAACATAGCAGATACCATGCCTTTCTGCCATATTTCGACTCGCTAGGAGCAAGTTTTATACTCCCCCGCTTGCCCTTCATTGCTTGGGGTAAACCAGCAGCATTGGCTCTCACGGTGCCACAGCCATATAAATTGTTCGCTAACAAGTCTTCGTGGAGTTTTATTCCATTAAAATAATTGTCAAAATAAATATGGTGGTTCTTTCCCTTTATTTTTTCTGTCAATTTACAGACAACTTTCTGTCCCAAATCAAGTTCCCGTTGGCCACCAGCTGGTCTCCCCACATACACCTCGAACTCGCTGACATAGCCGTTTTGACTGTCTGCACGAGCCCAAACCTTTATGCGATATTTTGTTGGCTTTGCTGGCATGTATTGTCTGAAGCCAAGTGAACCACAAAACTTGATCATGGCTTCGTCAACTGCAACATCCCTGTGTGGATGATAGCTGTTCAGGCAAGCAGCAAGCACCGAATCAAGGATAGGCCTAATCAAATACAGCTTATCCCGATTGGGGTCTTGCCTGTTGTACCCTGCACGATCATTTGCATGGAAAAAATGGGAGAGTTTCTCGAAGCGCAGTTTGGGCATAACTTCAGAAATTCCAAAATTCCCAAAAAAATTTGTCTTCTGACCAATACATCCGAAGCTCTGGTAGGTCTACTACTGGCATGTAAACCCGCATTCCAATGTTTTGTTTGGATTTGTTTGGATTCTAAATGTTTGGATTTCGTCCGGGGTTGTTGGCTGCCATGACTTGTCGATGCCACGCTCAGTCTGTAACTGCTGGGCGTATCTATTTGTTTCTTCTGCCAACCTTCTGTAAATGTTTTTCTCAAATAATAGATGAAAAAAGTCAATTTCTTTTTATGTTTCCTCAAGCTCTTGTGTAGGTCCTATTTCCTCGTTGAATGGCGGGATGAAAACAGGCTGCAAAATATCAGTCCACTCGGCAGCCTCTACGTCAGGCCACTCTGCTGTTTCATCATCATCCTCTCCATCTTCACTCGATATTTCGCCAACAGATATATTGTCATCATTTTCCTCTTGACTTCTACATAATTCCTCCCCCGTAAATCCGTAAAAACTTTCATTGTCGCTGCTAGTTTCGGCGAAAAGATCTTCAAGATTGGCGTTCATTGCGGGAAATCGAACAGAATTCAAAAAGTTCAACCGCTGATGTTTGGATTGCAAATAACTTTAAAATTGCTATTAGCAACCACCAAAGCAAAACATATCATTGTAATGCCTAGACAATAAGCTTTATCACTCATTATATCATAAGCCAATCAAATTTGACGTTTTGAAGATATTAGCCAATGAAAATTGGTGTGCCAGATGGCAACAACGGGGATGCTAGACTGAAAACAAAGGCGCGCCAGACGGCAACAACAGGGATAAAACACCTCACAACAATGTGCGCCAGATGGCAACAACGGAAGTCTATGAGTTAAGATTTGCAGACTACCTATTTGGGGTATATGTCTTGTTTCCATAGGAAAAATATGTTTTCGAATATACCTTCTGTCTTCAGAAGATAGTGTCGCCCAAAGTGAAAATACGTCATCTAGTTCCAATAATTCATGGACCGGTTTAAAGCGAAAATGAGCAATAAGCTTGGGTAGACCGTCAAAGTAGGTTTGCTTGCATCGTGGGCATATATAAATAGGTACAGACTCAGCATAAAAACTATCAATATGGACACATTTTGCGTGATACCAATTTTCACAGTCATCGCAACTTACCCAGTTTACCTCATCGCTACTGCTATCAATTTCATCTTGCTCACATATTGCGCAGTTTTCCTTTCTACTAAGAGCATCATTAATGTACTTATCCTTTTTTTCTGAAGAAAGGTTTTCCCAGCCCTTAACAATTTTGTTACGAACAAGCAACACATTCTTATTCTCTGGTCCAGGCATAGATTTATAGACCATCATTTTATAAATAGGATACCCTTTTTTGCTCAAATTATTACATGATGGTGACACTTTAAGGACATTCTCCCTGTCATATTGTTTAGAAATTTCAGAGCAATTTTTAGAAACTTTCCTACACAATTCTTTTTCATTATTTGAAGCAGTAAATTTTAGTTTTTTCCTTGGTGGCTCTTGGAAAGTACCCTTACTGTCCATTTTCTTTTCCCTGGTATTTTTCTTACCTTTGTCCCAAGTTTCAAGAACGCTATAAGGTTCCTTAGTATCTAATTCTAGTTCGTCATCAATTCCACTTGATTCATCGTGATAACTTATTAACTTCTTAATTCTGTTATATGATTGTTTTGTCTCTTTTGAAACCTTTTTAGCGTCGCAAATATGACTCCGTAGGCCCAAAATAAATTGTCTTTGCAAGCCTCGGTTGTCGTGCCAGGACTTGCTTATGAAATCAACAATCGATTGTTTAAGATTGTTCCTATTCCTTTTCTTCGGGCAGAAAAACTGTTCTGCTACTGAGTTGGTTTTAGTCTCAGGTAATTGGCAGTCATCGTACCCTTGATTAAACCATTGCAGATCCCCTAAACATAAATTACTCCATAGTGTTATATAAGGTAACTTTTCGTGTAACCACGTACAATAATTAGGCATATAGTACCTGTTGGCATCAGCACTGTCATTGTTGTCTTCAAGCTTTACAGATTCTAGCACATGTCCCCAAAACCTGTGCAATTCTGTTTTGTGTTTCTGAGTATCAAAATTACTGTATTCGAAAGATTCTGAAACATCATCAGAATGCAATGCGTCCGAATTGTGTATTGGTTTTCCTTGTCATCTAATCCTTCGCAAAAAGTGTTAATTGATTCTTCGACCGTTGCCAATGCATTTGTAACGTTTTTATCAACATATCTAGATGACAATACAACAGTTGCATTTTTGACAATGTTTGCAGCATCATTTAATGAAGAACAATTGACTAATCTTCCAAATAGGCGCATTGCAAAGTGGACACGACTTTTTCCATCTTCACCAGGTCCGCAATCCTTCATAGCATGTTTCCGATTGATGCGCATTATGTGAAATGCACAGATATGTAGAAATGTCTTATTCAAATCTGTAAGTGAAGCACTGCCATTCACTACACGTTAGGTTTCTGTTTATATAATCCTGAAGTGGTTCCCCACAAAATTCGCTAAGGGTAGCATTTATAATAGCCATACTAAAATCTAATAGTATTAGTTTTGGTTTAGAAATGTTGCCCTTTCCATATTTTAGAGTCTCCATTTCCACTAACCAAGAATCTTTTGACAGAATGTTGGTCTTGGTTAGTTGTGATATATTCGGCCACGGGCAATGGAGGGCTTTTTGCAAATGGGTGCTGAACAGTAGCAGTATAATACAGAATTTTATTAAATCCCCGTAGGTTTCTTATCAACGAGCCAGTTGCGTCTATATGCAAAGCGTATTGTTTAAAGTGCTCATGGTATAGCATGACCATTGGCTGATCAATTAGCACAATGCTAATCTCCTCATCGGTAATAATGGGGCGCTGAATATAACCGAAATGGTTTCTAAACATAGCACATTGCTCTAAAGCTTGCTGCTCGTCTAAAGATTTGATTTTTCTTTGAAGTTGAACAATGTTTTTGTAAATGTTTTCAATTGAATCTGCCTCTTTTCGGGCTTTGGCAGCTAGCTGCTGATAAGTAATGTGACTTTTGCCAGCCTTAGTCATGTTACCTGCAGCAAAAGAATCAGGATCCATTAATTCTAGGTCTGTTCGATGTTTTCCAGATGGCAAAATTGATCTGTCTTCAACAAACAAAGATGTTAGCTTATCTTTTTCCTCGTCAGAAATTGTCCTTGCTGCTAAAGAATCCTTTTGATGATAAACGTTACCATCAAAGTGAAAATACATGAATTTTGACAAAAAATTTGGTATGGAAAAAGTTACTTTAAACTGACATTCAGGTATTGTACATTCAGCCTTGCCAGTTAGAGTATTGAAATTTGTTTTTCTTGAGCATGGTTTTTGAATATGTGTGTAGCCAAACTTCAAAATGCAAAGTTTATCGGTCTTATCTACCATTTGCCTTATAAGCGTTTTTCCCTCGGATGAAAGATGAGTTTTTTTGCCTTTCTGACTGTTGTTTATGCTATAAAAACATTCTTTTTTGCCAATTTTTTGGTAGAGATAATCTTATGCATTTTCTTTTAATATGGGCCCTGATATTTTTTAAGCCATACTTTGATCTAGACAAAGCTTTTATAAGATCTTGGGAGTATAGTTGATTAATATGGGGATCTTCTTCAATGGAAGTGTCACTGTCGACGTGAAAATTGTCTTGCGATAGGGAAGAAGCATCTCCACTATCAGTTTCTACACACGAATTCTCTGTATCTTCATACGACCTTTCTAAAATACGCTTTCCATAGACTGACACAGCCTCTCCTAAGATAATCCCTACTGCCTTTTCATGACTACGTGATTTCATTTGCCTTTTTAAGCAGTTATTTTTTGCTTTTTCTATTATCAGGCTATTGCTTTTCCTAGGGGGAATCTTTTCCTTTTCTAGTTTTGCTACATTTTTATTCTTAGAATGTTTCCTGCCTTCAAATTTTTCAGAACCAAATGACGGTGCTTCGGAAACACGCTTGCTTGGAGTACTAGATATGATTGCAGACTTGGTGAAAGATATATTTGCATCGCTTCCCTTTTTCTTCCCACATTTATTATCGAAGTTAACTAGAGTATTCTGTTCGGAAACTTGCCCACAGGCAGAGTCATCATAAAAAGTCTCAAGCTTGTCGTTGTTTTCAGAAATTGTTTTGGCATCAAAAGAGACAAAACTTTCATTATTGTTTGGCCTTGGGGAGTTGTTCTCGATAAACAGAATTTCATTTATTACCTTATCAATAGTTGACTTATTTCTGTAATACATGGAACGAAACTTTTTGAGTGTGTTGGGATGATTAGCCCGGGACCTTCCGTAATAGCTGTCCAGTCAAAATCATACGGTTTACCATCAGTAGTGACTTTACAAGAATGACATACCGCTTCTGCCAACAACTTTACCTCCGTACAATTCGAGTTTTTTTTTACTCTCCCACCACCGCAGACCACTTTCACAATAAGATTAACCAACCCTGAATAAGAAAAAAGAAATTGAAAATACGGAATTTCCTAAAAACTACAGTTACAAAGAATTTTTATCTGTTCAAACTAACATTGCTTGATTCATAATAGAAAAATATAGATTTCAATAGTATTACCATTTCTGTCATGCTTCTTATCTGAGGCGTTGTTCACTTTAACCTGCACTGGCTCCGATTCTCTCTGAAGAAGGCAGAAATGGAGGATGGTATTAGCATTGCATCAAACGTTTAAGGGAATGTAAAACAATGGATATTGAGTGGATACTGAGCAATGGAAACAGCTA
Organism: Rhopilema esculentum; assembly: GCF_057945365.1. NCBI lineage: Eukaryota > Metazoa > Cnidaria > Scyphozoa > Rhizostomeae > Rhizostomatidae > Rhopilema > Rhopilema esculentum. Next base: position 1,075,636 of record NC_142825.1, read on the forward strand.
GACTTAGCCATGAAATTGTAGATTTCGAAAAATTACTACAAACCTCAACTTGTCTATTCTGATCTGAGGCGTTGCTCACTGTCACCTGCACTGGCTCCGATTCTCTCTGAAGAAGGCAGAAATAGAGGATGGTATTAGAATTGCATCGAACGTTCAAGGGAATGTAAAATATGAGACATTTTTAAAGTTGCTTTTCTATAAGTTAATTGTTTTGCTATTGTAAACGCTATATGAATATGAGTTTGAAATACAAAGAAAATGTAAGCTTAAGGATGTAGATAGAACTTGCAACCTTTCTTGGCTTTGGTATCCTTTCTCCTTGCACAACCTTTGCATACAAACGCTGAAAGTGTTTCAATGGAACTGTCGAGATGCCTAGTTTGCCTTTTTTAAGAAAAAATATGCGTTACTTATTATATATTTTTCTTAAAATTCTTATGGTAACCGGAGGATGTTAATAGCAAGTCAGTAGTTTTTGCTTGTCTTTTGTGAATTCGATATAATATATTTTGACAAATTATTCAATCAATTGATCAATCGATCAATAAATCAATCAAAATCCCTATTGGTGTGTCAAAAATATTAAGCTTACAAGCTGATTGGGGACATAACGAAAAACGTATATAAAGATAGATACTGATATAAAGGTGATAAATCAGAATGAATTTCGTGCAAATAAACGTCCCTAGATGTAATAATAAGCACTGATACCTTTCAAAGCAGAGTTGGGGCTTGCTTTTTTTGCCATCTTTTTATCAATTGAGATCTAGGAAGGAAATTCGTAATTTCTATTACCTCTTCGATATCCGTATATAAAACTCAGATATATATTACATATTCGTAGGTTCTGAATAAGGAAGTTTTTTATTTTGCTTTAACTACTTACAAGAAGGTTGATTGGATCGGTTGCGTCTTGCATAATTTTAATTCGTTTATGCTGATGAACTTCCGCTAGAAATAGATCAATTTTGCTTTTAATACGCTCGAATATTGATGTCACTATGATATATATCTATATATTTAAATAAATACAGGAACTATGATATTTGGAATTGGCTTTGTTTTGTTCAAAATAATTGATTACTTTGTTGGTTGTTGAACAAAATTGAAAAGGTTGCACTCACCTTTTGCACGTTGCTGTTGCACTTTCCGGCGCCTCTTTGAAATTTTTGAATTTTGCGCACATTTTGTGTACTAAATAAAAATGCATAAAGAGTTGTAAGTTTTAAAATATATTGTAAACTTAAACTGAAACTTGGTGCTATTTGTGGTTATATGAATAAAGACCGAATTGAAGGTATTAATTCGCAAGCATTTACCTGGGAAGTCGCAGTCTAGTAGAGACCAGGATTCGTGTTCGTCAATAGGAAATTGTCCATGACAATGCCGCGACTTGTCACTTGACTCCAATTTATCCTTTTCATCGTGGGTACTTCTATGTACCTTTTGGCCACTCTTCTATAAAAAAGCATGCGAATAAGCCAGGCTATCTGGCGGTATCAGGGTTGTTACAATTCTTTGTGGCTGTATGTAAATGCTGATATCCTTGGAAAATATTTTAATTTAACTTTACTTCACTTCAAGGTTGACAGGATAGCGTGGGTAATAACCATTTAGCAAAAAACGTTAAATTATGCTTATCCTCCTCCAACGTCGGCATTCTGCTTTGGTGAATTAGAACTTTAATTACCTTTTGGAGGTAGTGTTCCTTCATTTTTTCACGGCTGGCGGCGATCCGATTGCTGTTGGTAGTGCTTGAAGACAACAACCTTTGCGACCTTGAAGGAAATTCACTGGAGTTGTCAATTTTGCGCCAAGCCATTATTAGCATCAATTAAACAGATATGAAACAGCGTTATAGTTGAAAAACATGGAAAAAAATAAATCCTTTCATCATCAAAGATTCTAAAAAGTTTTAGCTAAACATCTGTTTTTACAAATAATTATTTAATTAAAAGAATTCAACTGAAAATTTAATGTTTATAATAAACTTAATAACTGCACTCTCGAAGTTTGTTCATCATTCTCCTTTTATTTTACGATTAATGGATACATATTTTCAAGGAACTATAGGGGATATAAGTAAACAATTTTCGTGCAGAGATACAAAACAGATGGGACTCTTTTTTTCCATATCAACCTTTCCTTTAAAAAGACATCGTTTCCGTTAAAAAGGAGCCATTGTTCGAAGTAAAATATTACTCTTCAATAGAAATGGCTAACCTTCGGAGTGATGGTGCCGGAGTTCTCTCCATAGCCACGCCAGGCATTGGGGCTCTGGAGCAGGTTGTGGTGGAGGAGAAGGCGATGAATCCTGGACAACAGCAGCTTTAAGTAAATTCATTTCTTTCTTCAAAAGACACAACAATAGTGGGATGCCTTTGTCTTCACTTATGTGAAGTCCGTCTTTCCATGAGCAAAGACACGGATCGCTGACTTCAAAGTTCGGTGTCCTGTCAAAGAAGTGAACCCCAAATTTCTGGCACTCTTGGTCCATTAATTCTTTGTATTTTGCCTCACAAATCCAAAATTCGTCTAGACGCGGCAATATTGATAGTTCAACAACCTCTATAAAGATAAACTAAAATGTTGTATAAACATCAGGGGGGGGGTGGGGGATAATGTTATTTGCTGTGCGGAATTATGGGTACAGTTTTCATTACGTTTGAGGAATTTTTGGTCACATTTTTTCAGACATGTGTGGCATTATGGGTTCAAATTTTTCAACCAAAATAGCACGTAATGTAATGTAATTTACTGTAATGTAAATCTACCAGGTATGAAATATAAGAATATAAGAATCCCGAAAAGCATAAAAGTTAACAATAAAACGAAGCACTTTTTGTTGCATCTGTAAATTTTTCCAAAAATGATTGCATGTCAGATTTAGCGTAATTAATGAAGTCGTTCTGAAAGGTTTTGGTTCTTAGGTGCTTCATTTGATGGAAATATATAGCTGCGTCGGCGGTATCAGTATCCGTGTCACTTTCACTCGACCCAGGTTCTGGCAAGGGATTAGCGGGAACCTTGTTTCTTTTTATTCCAATTTTTTTTACCGCTAATTCTAGAGTTTAAGAGTCAACACTACTTTCAGAATTATCTAAAGCACATTCAAAATTAGTAAATTCCTCGTCAGTTAAGGATGAATCAAGAATCAATTTCAAGGTAGCGAAAGGTTTATGTGTTGATTTTCTGTCTACCTGAAACTCAAAGTTTGAAATTGTTTGGTCGCCGGTTTTGGTTGCTGCCCAAAGACTAGAGGCTTTCTACTCTTTTTCGGTATGTAATCCGCACCATCGATACAAGACTTTCCTATCCACATTCTTATGGGTATAAGATCATTCTCAGCGATCGTAACATCTGTTAATGTGACTAGACAGTAAGCGTTTATGCAAGTTAATACACCGCGGCTTTGTGCATCGTCTTGCTGCTGAAGACCATGTTTGTCTAATGATAAATACATCCATTCAGATATTTCAGCTTCTCTTTTTGAAGCACAAAGTATTTTAGAAACAACAGTGTTAATAGCAGACCAGGCATCTGTGTCACCTTTTTTACTGGCAGCAGAGTCACAGTGTACCACCATCTTTTTTGTGGGTACTATGCAATTATGCTGCAGTGACTTGGAGAGTATTTTTTAGCCTGATGAAATGGGAAAAAGACGATGTCTGCCTTTAAGATTTGCTCATAATCTTCAATACACCAAGATAGGATATGTCCGGAAGATCGCTTTTGTAAAACAGCTGACAACGCCTGAGATGGCATCACTTCAATATGGAATTTTTCATGAAATTGAAACAAAAGATGCTGCAAAAAGGCCGCTATAACATCACTGTGCAAATGTTCATTTCCAATAATCGTTCTGAATGATTGTGTGGGCAGATTTACTTCGTTAGGGCTGCGTTCAAGCCCAAAGAGGATTTTTTCAACATTTATAAAGTTATGGGGCATCATTTCACATTCCCAAGGAAGATTATTACTTCGCCTTTCATTTTCCAAAGCAACTGAATTTATATATAGAAGCATTCGGCAATTTTCTTTGCATTCCTTACCATTAATATATTTTTCTTGAGAAACTAGAAATTGGTTATCATCGTCAAATTTTAGACCTTCACAGAGATAATTAAATATTAGGCAGTTGTAATGACCAAACCTGGATGTGTTACCATGATGGACGAGAACAGAAGCAAGACGATAGACACAAGCGTTTCTATGGTACTGACCAGGCAACATGTTGTATAGAGAGAGTGTTTGATTAACGGTTACGGGCAATGCCAAACTGTGCTGTCCATGTCACTGCCTCGTTCCACAATGATTAAAAGTGCTACTGGCAGTTGCAAATAAAACATTCTATTAGTGAAATTTTTATCTTCGGGTGGGCAGTCACAATCAAAGTCATGAAATCTGTCTTCTGTTACTGTGCTCTTCCACAGAAGCGACTGAACAGATACGTTAGGTATAGAATTTTCAAATAGATTGAGTGGTAGTACTATGTGTCCTCTCGCAGAGGATCCAGTTTTGCCGCAAGTACTACAGTTGGAAAAACTTAAAATTTTTGTTTGAAAATTCCTTTCCATATCTTCTACACTGTGATCGATTAAGTGCAAAAAGATTTCTTCTATAAAGCTTGTGCCATCATCCTGACGACAGTTTTCACTCTGGTCTCGGTTATGAAAGTATGAGACGATAGCTCTCATATCCGTGGTAAATATCATTGGGGTAGAAGCAAACTTTTCGTTTTGCAGTTTCTCCCGAATTTTTATAATTGAACTGCAGACAATTGTTGGGGTAGATTGGTATCTAGGCAACAACCTAGACAGCATAGATCCGCAAAGCAAATGAAATGCAGAGTTGCTCCAGCAATTATTAAATTTATTCTTTATACCACGTTCACTTAACTCATAGACTCCCATTGAATGCGTGGTCAATTGTGCTTTGTATCCCTATTCAAAGAAGCCACCTTCCAGCTCTGTATCCCCAGCAGGTGTCAAGTAAACAAATGAAATTAGAGTGTTCAGTCATGAATTCAAACTTTCGGGTTGTTCATCAAATCCAATCAAAAAATGAAGTATTACAAAAGTATTTGTTAAAGATTAATCTTTTTAATGATACAAAAATTATATTATTAAAAGTCATATTTCCGTCTTTATTCTTATTCAAAGTTAGTAGAGTTTACTGAAGCTACATATCACTATGATGTTTGTTAGGTGTTATTGTAGAATTATGTCAAACTGAAAAGAGATGATATAAATATAAAACTATATTTAGAAATAAAAAAGTTATTAATTATTTGTATGAAAAAGAGAGAAACAATCCTTATTTAAAATGCAAAGATAAACTAATTTCCCAGTGTAAAGGTCGCTACATCCAGTACAAATAAATCACGATTGTCTGTTCGCGTTTCTCCTCGAGCAATTTCTACATCGCCCTTTTGTTTCTATTTTCTTTGGCCAATGTCCATCACCAGAAATATCAGGCCTTATACTTCTCTTTCTCCCATTTCTTTCTTCTCCTATAAGTTGAACCGCAAGGTTTTTTCTAAAGTTAATCAGTGGCCTTTCCTTGGGTCTGCCGGCGCGAGTGACCAGTTTGTGGTTTCTTGACTCCCGCATCAAAATCAAGGCATTGGAAATTGATAAGTCAATTAGGAATCAAAACAGATAAGTCCACCATCTTTTGGAGGTTCTGGCAGATGAATAAGCCGTCCTCAACTGGTCACTTCTGTCAACGCCATTCATATTTTCGTTGTAAGCTTTGACAGGCACAGGGCATGGAGCCTCCTTGTACCGGCCATCTTTTTGCTTTTGTCTGACGAATGTCTCTGGCTGAGATGGGTCAAAATTGGAAGCTAGAATTTTAACGGGTTTTCTTTTGGCTTTTTTTGCCATAACATAGCAGATACCATGCCTTTCTGCCATATTTCGACTCGCTAGGAGCAAGTTTTATACTCCCCCGCTTGCCCTTCATTGCTTGGGGTAAACCAGCAGCATTGGCTCTCACGGTGCCACAGCCATATAAATTGTTCGCTAACAAGTCTTCGTGGAGTTTTATTCCATTAAAATAATTGTCAAAATAAATATGGTGGTTCTTTCCCTTTATTTTTTCTGTCAATTTACAGACAACTTTCTGTCCCAAATCAAGTTCCCGTTGGCCACCAGCTGGTCTCCCCACATACACCTCGAACTCGCTGACATAGCCGTTTTGACTGTCTGCACGAGCCCAAACCTTTATGCGATATTTTGTTGGCTTTGCTGGCATGTATTGTCTGAAGCCAAGTGAACCACAAAACTTGATCATGGCTTCGTCAACTGCAACATCCCTGTGTGGATGATAGCTGTTCAGGCAAGCAGCAAGCACCGAATCAAGGATAGGCCTAATCAAATACAGCTTATCCCGATTGAGGTCTTGCCTGTTGTTCCCTGCACGATCATTTGCATGGAAAAAATGGGAGAGTTTCTCGAAGCGCAGTCTGGGCGTAACTTCAGAAATTCCAAAATTCCCAAAAAAATTTGTCTTCTGACCAATACATCCGAAGCTCTGGTAGGTCTCCTACTGACATGTTAACCCGCATTCCAATGTTTTGTTTGGATTTGTTTGGATTCTAAATGTTTGGATTTCGTCCGGGGTTGTTGGCTGCCATGACTTGTCGATGCCACGCTCAGTCTGTAACTGCTGGGCGTATCTATTTGTTTCTTCTGCCAACCTTCTGTAAATGTTTTTCTCAAATAATAGATGAAAAAAGTCAATTTCTTTTGATGTTTCCTCAAGCTCTTGTGTAGGTCCTATTTCCTCGTTGAATGGCGGGATGAAAATAGGCTGCAAAATATCAGTCCACTCGGCAGCCTCTACGTCAGGCCACTCTGCTGTTTCATCATCATCCTCTCCATCTTCACTCGATATTTCGCCAACAGATATATTGTCATCATTTTCCTCTTGACTTCTACATAATTCCTCCCCCGTAAATCCGTAAAAACTTTCATTGTCGCTGCTAGTTTCGGCGAAAAGATCTTCAAGATTGGCGTTCATTGCGGGAAATCGAACGGAATTCAAAAAGTTCAACCGCTGATGTTTGGATTGCAAATAACTTTAAAATTGCTATTAGCAACCACCAAAGCAAAACATATCATTGTAATGCCTAGACAATAAGCTTTATCACTCATTATATCATAAGCCAATCAAATTTGACGTTTTGAAGATATTAGCCAATGAAAATTGGTGTGCCAGATGGCAACAACGGGGATGCTAGACTGAAAACAAAGGCGCGCCAGACGGCAACAACAGGGATAAAACACCTCACAACAATGTGCGCCAGATGGCAACAACGGAAGTCTATGAGTTAAGATTTGCAGACTACCTATTTGGGGTATATGTCTTGTTTCCATAGGAAAAATATGTTTTCGAATATACCTTCTGTCTTCAGAAGATAGTGTCGCCCAAAGTGAAAATACGTCATCTAGTTCCAATAATTCATGGACCGGTTTAAAGCGAAAATGAGCAATAAGCTTGGGTAGACCGTCAAAGTAGGTTTGCTTGCATCGTGGGCATATATAAATAGGTACAGACTCAGCATAAAAACTATCAATATGGACACATTTTGCGTGATACCAATTTTCACAGTCATCGCAACTTACCCAGTTTACCTCATCGCTACTGCTATCAATTTCATCTTGCTCACATATTGCGCAGTTTTCCTTTCTACTAAGAGCATCATTAATGTACTTATCCTTTTTTTCTGAAGAAAGGTTTTCCCAGCCCTTAACAATTTTGTTACGAACAAGCAACACATTCTTATTCTCTGGTCCAGGCATAGATTTATAGACCATCATTTTATAAATAGGATACCCTTTTTTGCTCAAATTATTACATGATGGTGACACTTTAAGGACATTCTCCCTGTCATATTGTTTAGAAATTTCAGAGCAATTTTTAGAAACTTTCCTACACAATTCTTTTTCATTATTTGAAGCAGTAAATTTTAGTTTTTTCCTTGGTGGCTTATGGAAAGTACCCTTACTGTCCATTTTCTTTTCCCTGGTATTTTTCTTACCTTTGTCCCAAGTTTCAAGAACGCTATAAGGTTCCTTAGTATCTAATTCTAGTTCGTCATCAATTCCACTTGATTCATCGTGATAACTTATTAACTTTTAAATTCTGTTATATGATTGTTTTGTCTCTTTTGAAACCTTTTTAGCGTCGCAAATATGACTTCGTAGGCCCAAAATAAATTGTCTTTGCAAGCCTCGGTTGTCGTGCCAGGACTTGCTTATGAAACCAACAATCGATTGTTTAAGATTGTTCCTATTCCTTTTCTTCAGGCAGAAAAACTGTTCTGCTACTGAGTTGGTTTTAGTCTCAGGTAATTTGCAGTCATCGTACCCTTGATTAAACCGTTGCAGATCCCCTAAACATAAATTACTCCATAGTGTTATATAAGGTAACTTTTCGTGTAACCATTTACAATAATTGGGCATATAGTACCTGTTGGCATCAGTACTGTCATTGTTGTCTTCAAGCTTTACAGATTCTAGCACATGTCCCCAAAACCTGTGCAATTCTGTTTTGTGTTTCTGAGTATCAAAATTACTGTATTCGAAAGATTCTGAAACGTCATCAGAATGCAACGCGTCCGACTCGTTGTATTGGTTTTCCTTGTCATCTAATCCTTCGCAAAAAGTGTTAATTGATTCTTCGACCGTTGCCAATGCATTTGTAACATTTTTATCAAGATATCTAGATGACAATACAACAGTTGCATTTTTGACAATGTTTGCAGCATCATTTAATGAAGAACAATTGACTAATCTTCCAAATAGGCGCATTGCAAAGTGGACACGACTTTTCCATCTTCACCAGGTCCGCAATCCTTCATAGCATGTTTCCGATTGATGCGCATTATGTGAAATGCACAGATATGTAGAAATGTCTTATTCAAATCTGTAAGTGAAGCACTGCCATTCACTACACGTTAGGTTCTGTTTATATAATCCTGAAGTGGTTCCCCACAAAATTCGCTAAGGGTAGCATTTATAATAGCCATACTAAAATCTAATAGTATTAGTTTTGGTTTAGAAATGTTGCCCTTTCCATATTTCAGAGTCTCCATTTCCACTAACCAAGAATCTTTTGACAGAATGTTGGTCTTGGTTAGTTGTGATATATTCGGCCACGGGCAATGAAGGGCTTTTTGCAAATGGGTGCTGAACAGTAGCAGTATAATACAGAATTTTTTTAAATCCCATAGGTTCCTTATCAATGAGCCCGTTGCGTCTATATGCAAAGCGTATTGTTTAAAGTGCTCATGGTATAGCATGACCATTGGCTGATCAATTAGCACAATGCTAATCTCCTCATTGGTAATAATGGGGCGCTGAATATAACCGAAATGGTTTCTAAACATAGCACATTGCTCTAAAGCTTGCTGCTCGTCTAAAGATTTGATTTTTCTTTGAAGTTGAACAATGTTTTTGTAAATGTTTTCTATTGAATCTGCCTCTTTTCGGGCTTTGGCAGCTAGCTGCTGATAAGCAATGTGACTTTTGCCAGCCTTAGTCATGTTACCTGCAGCAAAAGAATCAGGATCCATTAATTCTAGGTCTGTTCGATGTTTTCCAGATGGCAAAATTGATCTGTCTTCAACAAACAAAGATGTTAGCTTATCTTTTTCCTCGTCAGAAATTTTCCTTGCTGCTAAAGAATCCTTTTGATGATAAACGTTACCATCAAAGTGAAAATACATGAATTTTGACAAAAAATTTGGTATGGAAAAAGTTACTTTAAACTGACATTCAGGTATTGTACATTCAGCCTTGCCATATGTGTGTAGCCAAACTTCAAAATGCAAAGTTTATTGGTCTTAGCTACCATTTGCCTTATAAGCGTTTTTCCCTCGGATGAAAGATGAGTTTTTTTGCCTTTCTGACTGTTGTTTATGCTATAAACAAACATTCTTTTTTGCCAATTTTTTGGTAGAGATAATCTTATGCATTTTCTTTTAATATGGGCCCTGATATTTTTTAAGCCATACTCTGATCTGGACAAAGCTTTTATAAGATCTTGGGAGTATAGTTGATTAATATGATTCAATGGAAGTGTCACTGTCGACCTGAAAATTGTCTTGCGATAGGGAAGAAGCATCTCCACTATCAGTTTCTACACACGAATTCTCTGTATCTTCATACGACCTTTCTAAAATACGCTTTGCATAGACTGACACAGCCTCTCTTAAGATAATCCCTACTGCCTTTTCATGACTACGTGATTTCATTTGCCTTTTTAAGCACTTATTTTTTGCTTTTTCTATTATCAGGCTATTGCTTTTCCTAGGGGGAATCTTTTCCTTTTCTAGTTTTGCTACATTTTTATTCTTAGAATGTTTCCTGCCTTCAAATTTTTCAGAATCAAATGACGGTGCTTCGGAAACACGCTTGCTCGGAGTACTAGATATGATTGCAGACTTGGTGAAAGATATATTTGCATCGCTTCCCTTTTTCTTCCCCCATTTATTATCGAAGTTAACTAGAGTATTCTGTTCGGAAACTTGCCCACAGACAGAGTCATCATAAAAAGTCTCAAGCTTGTCGTTGTTTTCAGAAATTGTTTTGGCATCAAAAGAGACAAAACTTTCATTATTGTTTGGCCCTGGGGAGTTGTTCTCGATAAACAGAATTTCATTTATTACCTTATCAATAGTTGACTTATTTCTGTAATACATGGAACGAAACTTTTTGAGTGCGTTGGGATGATTAGCCCGGGACCTTCCGTAATACTTTTTGAAAATAGCTGTCCAGTCAAAATCATACGGTTTACCATCAGTAGTGACTTTACAAGAATGACATACCGCTTCTGCCAACAACTTTACATCTGTACAATTCGAGTTTTTTTTTACACTCCCACCACCACAGACCACTTTCACAATAAGATTAACCAACCCTGAATAAGAAAAAAGAAATTGAAAATACGGAATTTCCTAAAAACTACAGTTACAAAGAATTTTTATCTGTTCAAACTAACATTGCTTGATTCATAATAGAAAAATATAGATTTCAATAGTATTACCATTTCTGTCATGCTTCTTATCTGAGGCGTTGTTCACTTTAACCTGCACTGGCTCCGATTCTCTCTGAAGAAGGCAGAAATGGAGGATGGTATTAGCATTGCATCGAACGTTTAAGGGAATGTAAAACAATGGATATTGAGTGGATACTGAGCAATGGAAACAGCTAGACTTAGCCATGAATTGAAGATGTCGAAAAATTACTACAAACAGCAACTTGTCTAATCTCATCTGAGGCGTTGCTCACTGTCACCTGCACTGGCTCTGATTCTCTCTGAAGAAGGCAGAAATGGCGGATGGTATTAGAACTGCATAAAACGTTTTAGGGAATGTAAAACAATGGATATTGAGTGGATACTGAGCAATGGAAACATCTAGACTTAGCCATGAAATTAAAGATTTCAAAAATTTACTACAAACCTCAACTTGTCTATTCTCATCTGAGGCGTTGCTCACTGTCACCTGCACTGGCTCTGATTCTCTCTGAAGAAGGCAGAAATGGAGGATGGTATTAGAATTGCATCAAACGTTTAAGGGAATGTAAAATATGAGACATTTTTAAAGTTGCTTTTCTATAAGTTAATTGTTTTGCTATTGTAAACGCTATATGAATATGAGTTTGAAATACAAAGAAGATGTAAGCTTAAGGATGTAGATAGAACTAGCAATCTTTCTTGGCTTTGGTATCCTTTCTCCTTGCACAACCTTTGCGTACGAACGCTGAAAGTGTTTCAATGGAACTGTCGAGATGCCTAGTTTGCCTTTTTTAAGAAAAAATGTCTTACTTATTATATATTTTTCTTAAAATTCTTATGGTAACTGGGGGGAAGTTAATAGTAAGTTAGTAGTTTTTGCTTGTCTTTTGTAAATTCGATATAAGTTATTTTGACAAATTATTCAATCAATTGATCAATTGATCAATAAATCAATCAAAATCCCTATTGGTGTGTCAAAAATATTAAGCTTACAAGCTGATTGGGAACATAACGAAAAACGTATATAAAGATAGATACTGATATAAAGGTGATAAATCAGAATGAATTTCGTGCAAATAAACGTCCCTAGATGTAAAAATAAGCACTGATACCTTTCAAAGCTGAGTTGGGGCTTGCTTTTTTTGCCATCTTTTTATCAATTGAGATCTAGGAAGGAAATTCGTAATTTCTATTACCTCTTCGATATCCGTATATAAAACTCAGATATATATTACATATTCATAGGTTCTGAATAAGGAAGTTTTTTATTTTGCTTTAACTACTTACAAGAAGGTCGATTGGATCGGTTGCGTCTTGCATAATTTTCCTTCGTTTATGCTGATGAACTTCTGCTAGAAATAGATCAATTTCGCTTTTAATACGCTCAAATATTGATGTCACTATGATATATATCTATATATTTAAATAAATACAGGAACTATGATATTTGGAATTGGCTTTGTTTTGTTCAAAATAATTGATTACTTTGTTGGTTGTTGAACAAAATTGAAAAGGTTGCACTCACCTTTTGCACGTTGCTGTTGCACTCTCCGGCGCCTCTTTGAAATTTTTGACTTTTGCGCACATTTTGTGTACTAAATAAAAATGCATAAAGAGTTGTAGGTTTTAAAATATATTGTAAACTTAAACTGTAACTTGGTGCTATTTGTGGTTATATGAATAAAGACCGAATTGAAGGTATTATTTTGCAAGCATTTACCTGGGAAGGTGCAGTCAGGTAGAGAGCAGGATTCGTCAATAGGAAATTGTCCATGACAATACCGCGACTTGTGACTTGACTCCAATTTATCCTTTTTATCGTGGGTACTTCTATGTACCTTTTGGCCACTCTTCTATAAAAAAGCATGCGAATAAGCCAGGCTATCTGGCGGTATCAGGGTTGTTACAATTCTTTGTGGCTGTATGTAAATGCTGATATCCTTGGAAAATATTTTAATTTAACTTTACTTCACTTCAAGGTTGACAGGATAGCGTGGGTAATAACCATTTAGCAAAAAACGTTAAATTATGCTAATCCTCCTCCAACGTCGGCATTCTGCTTTGGTGAATTAGAACTTTAATTACCTTTTCGAGGTAGTGTTCCTTCTTTTTTTCACGGCTGGCGGTGATCCGATTGCTGTTGGTGGTGCTTGAAGGCAACAACCTTGGCAACCTTGAAGGAAATTCACTGGAGTTGTCAATTTTGCGCCAAGCAATTATTAGCATCAATTAATCAGATAAGAAACAGCGTTATAATAATAATAATAATAATAAAACGAATATTTATACAGGATAAACACTTCAACAATTAGAACATCGCTGTTATCACTGTGTGTCCTGTGCCCTAGACCTTAAATGATATTGAAAGAAAATTTATTACATTAAAAACGTTGATAAAACTTACAAGAATAGGATCTATAATACCTAATAAAACCTAATTTCACATCGAAATAAAATAATGTTTGTCACTGTCCTGCAAAATGATTTTTAAGTTTTTTAACAAATTCTTGTTAAAATTTACAAATTCTTTAACAATTTACAAATTTTTCAACTTTCAATAGTTGGAAAACATGAAAAAAATAAATCCTTTCACCATCAAAGATTCTAAAAAGTTGTGGCTAAACATCTGTTTTTACAAATAATTATTTAATAAAAAGAAATCAACTGAAAATTTAATGTTTATAATAAGCTTAATAACTGCACTCTCGAAGTTTGTTCATCATTTTCCTTTTATTTTACGATTAATGGATACATATTTTCAAGGAACCATAGGGGATATAAGTAAACAATTCTCGCGCGGATGTACAGAACAGATGGAACTCTTTTTTTCCATATCAACCATCGTTTCCGTTAAAAAGGAGCCTTTGTTCGAAGTAAAATATTACTCTTCAATAGAAATGGCTAACCTTCAGAGAGATGGTGCCAGAGTTCTCTCCATAGCCACGCTGGGCATTGGGGCTCTGGAGCAGGTTGTGGTGGAGGAGAAGGCGAAGAATGCTGGACAACAGCAGCTTTAAGTAAATTCATTTCTTTCTTCAAAAGACACAACAATAGTGGGATGCCTTTGTCTTCACTTACGTGAAGTCCGTCTTTCCATGACCAAAGACGCGGATGGCTGACGTCAAAGAAGTGAACCCCAAGTTTCTGGCACTCTTGGTCCATTACTTCTTTGTATTTTGCCTGGCGAATCCAAAATACGTCTAGACGCGGCAATATCAATAGTGCAACAACCTTTATAAAGATAAACTTAAATGTTATATAAACCTCAGGGGGGGAGGGGGGATAATGTTATTTGCTGTGCGGAATTATGGGTACAGTTTTCATTACGTTTGAGGAA